>NC_141369.1:15274637-16474637 GCF_963921425.1 Dryas octopetala
TATTTGTTTTAAAAATATAAAATAATCAAATTATCTCTTTTTTGACGGAAAAGTTAACGGAGTTGACGGATTGTCCTAAACTAACACAAACCCTAAATATGTGTCCTACACTAAGACAAACTCAAACTGGTGTCCTAAACTAAGATTGACCCCAAAATAGGTGTCCTGTTTGAAAATTTATCCCAAAGCACAATCATGCAGATATTTCAGTTTTAAAGAAAAAACACAAAAACACTTGGCTCCAAATCTTGTTAGGTAGTTTGTCAGAAGGTCCCCATCCAACAAATTAATAATACCATTAGGAGCATCGTTGTCGCTTATGCACGGATAACATATATAATTATACATATTTAATGATTTAGGTTAGAGTCCCTCAATATATATATAGTGTTTAATAATAATTTGACAATATAACAACATAATATAGACTTGTAAAGAATATGTTTATTTGTATGACAGATAGTATAATAACGTAACAATATAAATATTAATATAAGTATATATATATATAGTAATGATCGCTCACTCACTATAAAACGATGAATTTTCGTTCATCTAACCACCCAACAACGAATTTAAATGATCAAAATCATCCATATACTTTATATTGTTACGTTATTAGACTATTTGTCATACAAAAATGTTCTTTTATCCAGCATTTTGTTTATATAACAAGAAAAAACTACTCGTGACTAAATATTTTGTCCTCATTCAGAAATTAACCCTACTTGTATATATTTATGTATATTATATATGCTGCCGACACTTATTCCCTAACTTTTACAACTGGTGTTGGCTAAAGAACAAGGTGTGGTGCTAAATTGCTCGTAAGCCTAATATCTTAGCACTACAAAGTGTCAAGTGGGGCGTGTGCATAGCTTCTCATTGGTGCTTGAGAGAAAAAAAGAAAGCTCCACTTCACTTACTCTCCTTGCTTGCACACACAGAGACAGACAGAGACTAACAGACTGAATTCTGGCTTTTGATACTGCCTTCATTCTTTATCACCATCAGCTGTTAAGTTCACTGTGAAAATTCCACAAAGAATTTCCACTTTTTGTTCCTTTTTTTTTTTCTCTAGTACAGAATCCAAGTGAAAGCGGTCAACTTCTTCAATTTCTCACTTTATGGAAAGCACTTCACTATCTTTCAAAAACTTTTTCTGGGTATGACAGAATTTGCCAAAATATTGAAGCTTTGGTGAAATTCTACTCAATTACTAGTATTTTGACAATTTTCTTTCTTCAGATGCTATTTGTGAAAATTGGGTTTTTGTTTTAAAGCTTGCCTTGTAATTCAATTACTGCACAAAGTTACTAGGCAATAATGCTATCAGCAAAATCTGAGTCTGATATCACTAGCTTAGCTCCATCATCACCTTCAAGGTCCCCAAAGGTCCCTGTGTACTATGTACAGAGCCCTTCAAGGGACTCCCAAGTGTCCCATGATGGGGACAAGTCCTCCTCAATGCAGGCCACTCCAATCTACAACAACAGCCCCATGGAGTCACCCTCACACCCCTCCTTCGGCCACCACTCCAGGAACTCCTCCGCCAGCCGGTTCTCGGGGATTTTCCGGTCCTCCTCGGGGAGGAAAGGCGGCCGGAAGCAGAGGAATAATGACAAGGGGTGGCCAGAGTGCAAAGTGATTATGGAAGAAGGCTCTTATGATGATCTTGAGGATAAGGCCTTTTCAAGGCGTATGCAGGTCTTAATTGCTCTTTTTAGCTTTGTGGTGTTGTTCACTGTCTTCTGCTTGATCATATGGGGTGCAAGCAGACCTTTCAAAGCTGAGGTTACAGTCAAGGTATGATTAATTTTAGTACTTGCTGTGTAAAATTTGGTTCAAATGTTATAATGTTTATGCAATGGAAAATTTTCTATTGCTAGCAGTATGACATGTTATGTTATGATAAACTGAGAATTTGAACTATTGATTACTTAGTTAAATGTCTAGTCTAAATTCACAGTTTGACAACATAATAGGTTTTAGTTGTATGATAAAACAACATTACCCTTTATGTCATTATGAGAATTTTATGCCTACTTTTTTGTGTTCATTATAGTGATGTTGATGTGTTTCTTAACCCTTCTGGGCTCGTTTGTTACCCTGAACTAAGTCAGACTAGACTATACTAAATTATATTAAATTATAATGAATTACACTATAAGAATTGGACTATACCAATGAGTTGATTGTAAGAAATTGGAGTATTTGGACTATACCACTCCTTTTCTCTTTTTGAAAATGCCCCTAAGAAGTTGGAGTATTTGGCAACAAAGAAAGGGGGTTGGGGGTGCGTTTCAATTCAAGGATAATGTAGCATGAAATGGGAATTTTGTAGTGGCTAATAGGAAGAGAGATTGAATGGTCTATTTGGAGAGTTGGAACAACATTGTTGTGGTGTAGGGAGTAGGGACAAACACCCTGAAGCTCTTCGGTAGCTAATTCACTATTTTGCTCACACCAATGATGTCTTCTCCCAATTTTCTCTGTTGCGTAGTCATCCCTTAAATGGAGGATTAATTTATATATGATCCAATTCGCAGAGCTTGGCAATTAATAACTTCTATGTTGGTGCGGGTTCAGACTTCACTGGGGTTCCAACAAAGTTGCTCACAGTGAATGGCTCCTTAAGGTTGAGCGTATACAACCCTGCTTCAATTTTCGGCATTCATGTTAGCTCCACACCCATCAACCTCATCTACTCAAAGGTTTCTGTTGCAACTGGCCAGGTTCGATTCTGTACTCCATGAGTACCACTTCAATCTCTAAGGAAATTATGAGGAATCAATATAACTGAATGCTGGTTACTTAGTTGAATATATAAACATAACTGCTCTTAAGTGAAATGGAATACAAATTTGCAGACCAAACTGAAGTCACTTCAGTTTGATTTGAAGAGATTTCACAAACGGTTTTGAGATCAAGGAATGAACTCAAAACCAAAGCCCTTTCGAGTCAAACCAAAAGGGCTTCGGTTTTTCCTTGGTTTGATTCGACGGGGTTTCAGTTTTAACAATATATCTATATTTCAAAACCGAAACCCTTTCAAGTCAAACCAGAGGGGATTCCCTTGTTTTCAAGCCACTCAAATCAGTTTTGATTTCACAGCAAAAGCTCCTCTGGTTTGGTTCGAAGGGGTTTCAGTTTTGAACATATTCTTTTATTTCAAAACCGAAGTCTTTCAAGTCAAATTGAAAGTTTCGGTTTAGTCCACAAATTTGTAAATTTGCAGACATGCATCACAACTAAGCAAAAGAGTAAAGCATCTTGAACCAACCCAAAAAGATGAATGCTTGTTGTATTGGAACCTCATCTGGTAAGCTTTACATTGTTTAACTTTGTAATTGCAGTTGAAGAAATATTATCAGCCAAGAAAGAGCATCCGGACCGTATCAGTGACCTTGGAAGGAACTAAGGTTCCTCTGTATGGGGCAGGATCAAACTTGCAATACTCTCAGAAAGGTGGGTTGGACATTCCATTGACTTTGAAGTTTGAAATCCGATCTCGAGGGTATGTGGTAGGAAGGCTGGTGAAAACAAAGCACAGAAGGCAAATCTCATGTCCTTTGGTTATTGATTCTACTAGAACCAAACCCATCAAGTTCAAAAAGAGTTCATGCACTTATGACTGAGATATATACATATGTTACTCATTGCTTGTGAAATGGACTGCAAATTGGGTTGAGTTTTTTTTCAAGAAATTAAGATCCCTACTTCCAGAATGTATTCATGTTTCTGGTCTAGTTTTGATCATTTACATTTTGTGACGATGTGCAAATAAATGTAAATAGGTTTGAACTTGTGTAATGCATGTTAATTGTGACAAAAGGATGGTTGTGCACAACAAAACTTGTGTTGAGAATATTAAAATTCCACATCAGTAGTTTAAGTTTTGGATACCTCTCTACTCTGTATCAATTGATTTTGGATCGAATACTTGAACGTAACAAATTAGAGAAGAACTCGAAATTTTAAGCTATGACAATCTGTTAAACAACTGATGGAGATGGAACAAAATAACAAGAATTGTGATGCAAGCTGCAAAGTGATGCCACATACCAACTCATGTATTTGCTGTTTGAGTTTTGCTAAAACCATTGGTCGTTGTGGGACTTCACGCGTGCATAGATGGCTCACAGTAACATTTATCTTTGTCAAGAGTCAAGAAGGCTCTGCAAATAATTATCTCAGAGTTGTAGACCAACATATAATAGCATGGTGTTTTGTGTAAAGACCAAAGAGGTATCTTTCTTAAGAACCACAGCCGACATATTACTTTTATCCCTATAGTAATTTGCCAGCATTGACTTGTTTTTGTTTTGCATTAAACTCAATATGGCAAGGGTGGACTTCCATTGCCAGCCTTAAAACCAGGATTCTATCTTAGTGACCACCACGATAATACAACCAATAAAAAATGAGGCAAAGCAGGATTATTAAGATTACTTTAGTAATAGAATATCTGAGATTTTTTTTTTTTATTATTAATAAGTAATGACAAGATTTTTATCTAATAATAGTATATATAAAAAATTAGTAGAGGGTGAATAATACCTTTTAGACTTCATTAACCTTCGTATAACGCATTTGAAAGCCCAATAAACATTTACATCTATATTAAACTTATTCATTATTGGTATAACAAAATTCTATTAAAAAAATATAGATAACAAATACTATTAAAATAATAACTAAAAAAAGGAGAATTACAAGTCATTCCAACAAAAAAACAAACGAAGGTAATAGCATCAATCAAGGCAATATTGCATTAGAATAGCATCAATCAAGGCAGTTAACCAATGAAGGCAATTGGATACATAGCTTTCTACTCTATTTGACTGATACTGAGACCTGCATTTTCATCCTCGTTTCACACACACCCCTTTCTCAGTTCTCACTGATATAAAAGCTTCTCACAAAGCCCGTCTTTTACTCCATAGATCTCATTCAAGATCCACAACAACTGCACTTCCCTTGCAAAATTCTCACAAACCCACAATCACATATTGCTCAAAACCATGTTTAGACCAAAACCCACTTCAAGATTCATCCTTTTCACCCTCACCCTTCTCCTATTAGTCAGTTTTTTAACTTCCACCAAAGCCTCTGAACCCACCACAAGTGAAAATGAGGATAGTGAATTGGAAGAGCTATTCGCATTAGATGAGCAAGTGGAACAAGAAGAAGAGCAAGAAGGGTCGAGTGCTAGTGCTAGTGTGAGGTCCTCAGAGGCAGAGGTGTTAACCAAAGCCCAGAGGATCGTTCTTGAGCTTAACCATGACAACACCAAGAGGGTCATTCAGGACAATGAGTTTGTTCTGCTTCTTGGGTATGCCCCTTGGTGTTCAAGGAGTGCTGAGCTTATGCCTCAGTTTGCCGAGGCTGCAAATTCACTGAGAGAATTGGGGAGTCCCCTTTTGATGGCTAAGCTCGATGCCGAGCGGTACCCAAAAACGGCGTCGTCTCTTGAGATCAAGGGGTTCCCTACTCTGCTTCTGTTTGTCAATGGCGCCTCTCAATTTTACACCGGTGGATTTTCTGCGTAAGCGGCTTTTAACTTTGTCAAACTGAAACTGTTTGGTCGAGAATATATTATGTTAAAATAATTGGGATTGGCTATATGAATCTTTGTTTCGTATTCAGTTATATTATTAATTACAGTTCAGATTGTGTTTTGTCATTTATGCATTCTGTTCGCTTTATGTGCTTATTATTGTCCTTGTAGTGCATTCAACTTAAATCAAGTAACTTGCTAATAGCAGTTTAATATCAGTTTTTTGTTGCACATTACCAATTTATCCTTAACCAATTTTTAGTCATTTATATGCAGTATGAATATAATGTATGTATGCCTCATACACATATGTATGTATGCGTATGAATATATGCATCAATTGAGTTGTGCATTTCCATTGATGTTTTTGTGGGGAAAATTTTGATTCAGGGAAGAAATAGTGATATGGGCGAGGAAGAAAACTGGTGAACCTGTTATTAGGATAAACTCGGTGACAGAGGCTGAACAATTACTCAAGAAGTACCATATATTTGTTGTTGGTCTGTTTGAAAAATTTGAGGTACTTGCACATTTATCGTTTTTAAGATTTGCTTAGAATGCTAGACAATAAATATTGAAAACCTGATTTTGAGTCCAGAGTTATGACAATAAATTTGTTTGTTATGAACTTATTCAGGGGCCTCACTACGAAGAATTTGTAAAAGCAGCGACAGCTGACAACGCAATCCAGTTTGTAGAAGTAAACAACATTGAGGTTGCTAATGTTCTCTTTCCAAATGTAAAATCAGCTAATCTTTTTCTTGGAATTGTGAAAGCTGAGCCAGAAAGATACACTGCATATGGTGAGTTGGTGAATTAGTAGAATTTGTCTATTACCAACACTTTTTTTCTTCACAGAAATGCTTGTTGTGTGTTGTTAATTTTATTAGGCTTTATTACACTTGACACCCACCTGAACTTTTAGCTCAATCTTATTTCACCACCTAAACAAAAAATTGTGTCAATTTACCACCTGAATTAAAAATTTGTTGCAATGTACCACCTATGGTTCATTTTGTCTAAACTTTTGTTAAAAATAAGGGTGTTTTGGTATTTTCAAGTTCGTTTTTTATTGTGTCAAAGTAGGTAAAGTGTAAAAAAACCATTTTTTTCTAACAATAGGAACTTGAAAAAGTCCAAAACACTCATATTTTTCACAAAATTTTAAACAAAATGAGACAGAGGTGGTACATTGCAACAAATTTTTAATTCAGGTAGTAAATTGACAATTTTTTCTTAGGTGGTGAAGTGAGATTGAGCCTAAAGTTTAGGTGGGTAAAATGTAAAAAAACCATTTTATTATTGTTGTAACTTGTGCTTTGTTTGATTTGTATCTCTTTGGTTCCAAGGTGATGAAATTTGTTGTTTTCCTACTGCTTGTTCAACTTGGCGAATATGTATTTTTGTTGATTTTTCTTTATTAAATTAAATTTGGACTCTTTACACCAATAAGGAGACTTATTTTTCAGTTTACGGACTTTGACTAAGCTTGGTTTTCTTACTTTCCCTAGAAATTTTGCCAGTCAGCTAGAATTCACTAACATAATGATTTATGAATTTATTTGGCTTTGCAGAAGGGACCTTTAGGACGGACAAAATATTGGAGTTTCTGGACTATAACAAGCTTCCATTAGTTAACAAACTGACTGAAACAAATTCTGCCACAGTTTACTCCAGTCCTATTAAACTTCAGGTTGCTGGTTCTTCCAATATATCATATCTTTTTTAAGCTTTCAATCGTATACAATTTATATATATATATATATATGTGTATAGTTTTTTTTGGATTTATATATTATTTTACCATGTACCTTGCTGCGCAAATGAGAATTTGAAGTTTGGGCAATAGTAAAAGAACAAGATCATGTATTATTATAAAGAAATGAAAAACGCCAAGATCATGTATAAAACTGACTTAGAATTCTCAAAATTATAAACTGAAACTAGTACTCATTAACAAGGCAAGTTGTGGAAACTGTTCTCTGGTGATGCATTTCTCCTCCTTGAATTCAAGATGCTTAAAATGACAATTTGCAGGCTGCCATTATTTAATGGAAATCATATATCAATTAATATAGGGTTTTTTTCATATTTAGTACCTGAACTTTGATCATTGTCTTAATGTGGTACCTAAACTTTTATTTGTCCCAATTGAGTACCTAAACTTTTATTTTGTGTCTAATAGGTACCAAAATGAATTTCTGTTAAAATTATCAACAAAAGTTAGGGGCAATATAGTCACTTCAAAAAATTTATTTTAAATTTTAAATTTTAAATTTTTTTTGTTTGTTGTGTGTTTTTTTTTAATAATTTTAAACATATAAAGAAAATAATTAAAATATACTTTGACTATATTGCCCCTAATTTTTATTGACAATTTTAACAAAAATTCATTTTGGTACCTATTAGACACAAAATAAAAGTTTAGGTACTCAATTGAGACAAATAAAAGTTTAGGTACCACATTAAGATAAGGGTCAAAGTTTAGGTACTAAATATGAAATAAACCCATTAATATATGTGGACTTACATTAACTGTTAAGAATTATACTTTTCCCGAAGCTTAGTATCAATCACAAATTTGGAAATGGGAAATGGGAAATTGGAAAGCATGCTTATAAGGTTATTCATTTAATGATTTTTTTTCATTATTGTCTAGGTTATTGTCTTTGCAGACGCAGATGAGTTCAAAAAAATTCTTCAGCCTCTTCAAGATGTTGCTAGACAGTTCAAGTCAAAGGTACTTAAATGGTCTATATGTTGAAGCTATTGGGTGAATTGGGTAAATCTACTAACGACTTTTCTTTATCGTTTGCTTGATTCAGATATTGTTTATATATATAGACATTACAGATGAAAACCTTGCTAAGCCCTATTTAACATTATTTGGGCTTGAAGAATCAGAGAGCACTGCGGTTAGTTTTCCACTTGTGAACTACATGTTGACAATGAATTTGTGCTCTTTGTCAAATAATCTTTTTCTAAGGCTATAACTAATCAGGTTTTTTCTTTTTTTGTGTTCTGCACAGGTGACTGCTTTTGATGTCAGAGTCAACTCTAAATATCTATTGGAGTCAGATCCAACACCAAGCAATATAGAAGTAACAATTTCTCCTGTATTGAATTTTTCGTAGGAAGAATAACTACCTAGGCGACTAAAACCACGAATTGGCTTTTGTAGGAGTTCTGCTCAGGGCTTCTGCGTGGTACTCTGTCTCCTTACTTCAAATCACAGCCAATACCTAATACCGTGAGTCTTTTTCTTTTTTCCCTTAAAAACTTTTTGGATCAAGGATGATAATTTAATCTTCAAATCCTTCTTAGTTTCTTTCCTGTTTAGATATTCTTGGACAATGATTTGGTTCTCTGCATGCTACATTATCCTTCAGCCAAAAATTTGTGTTAATCTCAGATCTGGTGAACCAACCAAAACCATTGTGTGGTGTGCTAATTTCAACATAGCCATTAAGTGATAAATATGAAGGCATTATAGTTACCTCACATATATACTAAATCAACCAATAAAGCTGGGAAGTGTTTAGTCTTATTTTAGTTTATTTTTTTCTGAAGATATTCTGTATCACAATATTTTGTCTTACTTCTCTACTATTGAAAAAATTGCAGATGAATGAAACTGTTCATATCATTGTAGGAAAGACATTTGATGACTTGGTTTTGAATAGTCACAAGAATGTTGTACTAGAGGTATGCATGTTATTCTCCCTTCCATCTATTTTTGTTGCTGCTCACATGATCATATATAACGGAAGTTCCTTCTGTTTGATAACAAGTGAAATAATGTTTCTGTAATTTTTGATAATGCTGCACTATTATGGTAGAAATGATCTTGCTTATTAAACAGAAGATGAAATCTTGAACAGGGAATGTATCAATGCTGTTAGTTTAGGTGGGCTTCAACATGATTGTATTCTTTGATATGCTTTACTATATGAGCTTGTGTATTGTACAAGATTATGATACATATATGTGCCTATTTTTCGAAAAAATGGTATCTCAGGAAACAGCCACTTTTTTAGCACAAGGAATTATTGAATCCATTGTAGTAACCTCGATCTCCATATATGATAGTAGTGAGCACATGTTTGGAACATACTTTACTATCAACCCCCCTGTTACCAAATGAAAAAGAACAAAGAAGAAAGAAAGAACCTTAATTGGTCTCAAAGTTTCAGAATTTTGCTAGTGAGATTATTTTGACTATGCATATTGAAAACCTCATCACTGTTGTGAAACAGGTGTTCACACCATGGTGCATCAACTGTGAGACCACTAGCAAGCATGTTGAGAAATTGGCTAAGCACTTTAAAGGTTTGGACAATCTAGTCTTCACAAGAATAGATGCTTCTGCAAATGAACATCCAAAACTGCAAGTAAGTGTTATTGTTTGCATCACAGTTTTGTTTGCAATATTGTGATGAAAACCGAGCTTTTCATGTAAACTTGGACATTGGTAAGCATTAAGGAGATACAGATGCGAGCTTATAACAATTCTATGTTCATAGCATCTTAGACCATCTGAGAGGGCTGGTTTTGATATGCCCTTGTTTCAAGCACTTCCTAGAGCATTTACTTAAGCTCTGCAAGAGCATTTAGAGGTCTGGTCATCTTTTTTGTTTCATATAGCTCAATCAGTCATACAACCCAATCATTGCTGTGAACCCCTTGTTTGGTCCTTTGAAAATAGTCTGAGGCATTATAAATTTAAGAAGACGGTGTGTATTCCAACCAATTTAATATTTTCTGAAATATCATCCATGAGAACCAACTCTGACCTTGAAGTTTTCAGTTGATGAGATGCTAGAGTGATGAGTCTGAGACGGCTGTGCCGCTATTTTTGTTTGTTATTGCAGGTAGATGACTATCCATCCCTCTTATTGTACGCAGCCAATGATAAAGCAAATCCGGTAACTAGTCACTACATGCCCCATTTTTGCTGTGATGATTCATCTGTACTCTATAGCCATCTTATGTAAGAAACTTTTTCCACTGTGCAGATAAAACTTTCTACAAAATCCAGCTTGAAGGAACTGGCCACAACCATCAACAAACAGTTGAAAGCCAAAGATAAAGTCATTAAAGATGAATTATAGACATATATACAGATTGGTATACTAATAATTTGAGATAGGATATGATACTGATTACCGAGTGATTTATAATTAGAATGCTGGAAAAAGAATTTAGCACTTAATCGAGGAAAAGGACAGGCCTGAGGAATTGGCATGTGCATCCGTGGTCAAGGTTTCTCACTTTCTTTGATGCATTATATCTGTAGTCTTGTCATTTTTTCTTCTTCACAAAAGTAGCTGTCTAGCTGAAGGCTCATATTTATTCGTTACTGTGACGTTGTCAGAATCAACTGAGATTCAAGTTGACAAGGACCAACTCCTTGTATGTGGCTAGTTCACTGATTAGTGCTAGTGGAAATATTCATAAGTTGAGAGAAAAACAGTTAGAATTGACTTGAAATTAATGACAATGTTCTTTATGGTTTGTATCCAACAATTTAATCAGTAGTATCCAGCTTCGAAATGTTACCGAATTTCCAATCTAACTTTTGGGCATGCGAAATACATGGGCTTGAGCCAGCCCAACATATTCTGATCAGACTAAAGAGCTAGGCATGGGCCAAATAAATAAGGCCCGACCCCTCAATTCGACCCATTACCCATATACTTATCTCCAATCAAAAATTTCTTGGTGACCTTCATGCCTACTCTCATTGCAGAAAATTAGAATAAATGGATAAAAGGAAGCAATGAAACACTAGTCCAAGAAGAAGCCAATAATGTATTTAACATGCCATGAGACACCTCAACATTTAACAAGAGATATCAATCAGTTGTTTCACCAAGATTCATTTGCCAATTCTAGAAACCATGATAGCAGAACAAGATGATGCCTCCAATGAACTTAACATTCAGATGCTAAAACTACTAAACCACTGGTGTCAACAATGGCTTTTTTAAGAAGTGAGCCTCAAGATTCCCAATCACAAGGTCAGCCATGGCATTGCGAGTTTCTACAGTGCCACTTCCTACATGAGGCAAGAGGACCACATTCTCAAGCCCAAACAGCTGCTCAGGTACATGTGGTTCGTTTTCATAAACATCCAGACCAGCCCCACCTAACCTGCCTTCTTGCAGAGCAGATACCAACTCAGGTTCATCAACATGAGGACCCCTCCCAATGTTGATGAGAACACCCTTTGGACCCAAAGCATTGATGACTTCACGGTTGATAATGTGGCGGGTGTCTGCGGTTAAGGGGCATGCAACAACCAGAACATCACAGTTGGAGGCCAACTCCACAACACTTGGATAGTATTTGTACTTCAAATTTGGTTTTTCTGTTCTGGAGTAGTAAGAGATTGGGCAGCTAAAAGCCTCAGCTCTCTTGGCAACTGCTTGGCCAATTCTTCCCAGACCGATGATGCCAACTGTTTTTCCAGTGAACTGAAATGAAAGGAAAACTATTACAAATGGGGAAATAAAAATAGAACATGGATGAAAACTCAAAGAACGAAAAGTTTCAGGCAGACATTTACCTTGCTTGCAGGAAGACAAAAAAAGGAAAAGAGAGAAGAAAAAAAAAACAATTTGATCTATCAATTGACAAACTTGAGATTTCATATTAAAGCAACATCTATCTCCAACTTTAATAAGTTCTAATATCAAGTATTTAAAAGGCAGATATAGTCAAAGGAAGTAAGGAACCCAAAATTAATAATATATCACACTAATATCTGTCACAAAAATATTACACTCAAACTACCCTAAGTCCCTAATAACACATTGCGCATCCTGCCATAGCTATCTGAAAGGACTTCCTATCAAATGCCTTCATTTCCTTGATTACTATACATAGCTCACACAAACAACTAAAAGAAAGGACCATAACTCCCTGAAACCTACGTACTGTGCAGCATCTTTATACATGAAAGACAGAAGATCAAAAGTGATTTACCATGATAGTGACGATGACATAAAAAACACAAAGAAGAGCATGCTAAATAGACAAATGCCTATTTCAGCCAACAGCAAATCACATCAGCACATAAAACAGAGAAACAAACAGCAAGCATACCATGCTAACTAAGAATTTGGTTACCATAGAAAATACTTTGCCTTCTCTTTTATTAAATAAACAAACAATGCAGAACGCACATGAAGAGCACACTATTTCTTCGGAAAAACAAATTTTGAGATCCAATATTGTTGGAAATTCAGAGTCAACTCCATTAGTACAATGAAAAAATTCAGGAATTTAATCATATATTTATCTCGACAAATAATCTGCATTCCTTTATATTAAAATACATTTGGAAAACATAAATACACAAGAACAGTGGACTATCCCTTCCGAAATCAATTCCTGTTCCAATAATAAAATAAGGAAAGTTCGAACAGATACACAGAGACCACCGAGCAAAGCAGCCAATAAGTGAGCATTTTCCAACTAATGGAATACAATGCAGTTAACAATCCATAAACAAAAAGGAAAAACAGATACATACATACATGCCATAATAAGAAACAAACAGTCAACAACACTCGCAAGGATGCCTCATCGCAAGAATTGGAAACAAACGACCAACACTGACTACCATCTCAACCCCTTTTCCTTTGCTGGCCTGATGTCATCCTAAATACATCACTACAACAAAGTTGTTTGACTGATAGAGACAACAGCAGTTGGAGAGATCTTTTCAGTGAGAACTATTCTTTGCCTGACTGATAATTAGCACAAGCACTACTAATTCTTGCTCTTGAATACTAAACTGAGCAAAGAACATTAATACCACTTCACAACTTGTGCTTAACAACAAGCTTTATCAAGAATCATCGAATCAACTTTTCAATATCATTATCACGCTTCTTATTCTTTTCCTCTTCGCTTCAACAATTGGTAAACTTTTTTACCATAATCTCCAACTGGGTATTCCACGAAACCCAACAAATAACCAGTCACAATATTACAAAATTGGACCTTAAATTGACTTCAACAATCTCTTGCTTATATTGCCACACGCAAAGCAAAACAAGCAAAATCAATATTACTTGACCAAAAACCAAAAGAAACACAAACAAACCCAACAAGCAAATGAAAACAAACCCAACAAGCAAATGAAAATAAACCTAACAAGCAATGCAAACTGTGCGTAAAAGAGTGAAAAAAACAAAACCTTGGAAGTCAACTTGTAGTCACCCATCTTCCACTGGCCACTCCTCACATACCGATCACTCTCACAAAGCCTTCTCAACACGGCCAGCGTCAACCCGATGGCGATGTCCGCCACGTCATCGGTCAACACGTCGGGCGTGTTGGTGACCCGAATACCCTTTTCCCTGCACTTGTTCAAATCGACCTTATCCATGCCGACGCTGTAGCTGGCGACGATCTCCAATTTGGGCAGAGTGTCGATGAGCTCGGCGTCGGCGCCGGCGCTGGCGTTGCCGACGATGGCTCGGATGGAGGTGGAGTGGGCCTTGAGGAACTCGGCCTTGTGAGGGACGGTCCAGAGCTTGAAGAGGTTGAAGCGCTTCTCGAGCTCTTGTTCTAGGTAGGAGGACATGGGGATTGGCATGAGCACGCCTATGGAGTCCATTTTTGGGGTGGTGGGTTTGGATCGGTTTTGGGTTGGGTGGCACTCACTGACTCGGTCGCGGACTCAGTGGCTCCGAAACAGTTGGAAGGGTTGTGACTTGTGAAGCTGGTGGTCTCACCGAGTGGTAGTGATGGACTGATGGGTGGCCACTGGCTTGTGATTCTATGGTGGTCAATGCCTTACTAGTCAGCCAGGAGGAGGATCGGTGAAACGTCGACGTTTGGTTCGATTGAAAGTAAATTAATAAGGCCAATAATAAAGGCTAAATAAAGACAAAGTATTGCTATTAAAAATCATCTCAACTCCCATCTTATGTGTATGTACTATCTTCTTGTATTTTTTTGGGTGTTGGGACAATTCTACGGCTTTCTAATTGTGTGTATGTATACTCTCGGATTTGAACACTTTTATAAGTAAAAACACAATATCATATACTTCAAAACTTGATTGTTTTTTCTTTTCTTTTTTTATCTAGAAATGAGGATTTGAACTTGAGAATTGAGAGACTAGAGATAAATCATACTAAATTTCTAGCTGCAGTTAGTGAAATTTTTTATTTTTTTTGGGCAAAGTTACTGAAATTTAATTGGTAATGAACACTTAATAATAATAGAGTGCTACTATTCTTACCTCAATGTCTTATTTCTTTGTCCACCATTAAATGAAAATATAAATAATAAATTTATTATTTTGTAAAATAACATTTAAGGATGTGTGTGAAAAAAAAAGAATAAAATAATTCTATTTATCTATTTATCTATTTTTTCTTGAATCTATAGGTTGAATCTCTCGGGCATCTCCTCCTTCTCCCTCTCGATCTATATATATAGAATATAGAATGATATATTGTTTCATGTGTGGGTTATGCACCATTTTGACTGTTTCTATTTTAATTTCTCTACCATGTAGTCTTTATCTGCCTCATTAACTCACCAAATTGGTGCACTAATTTGGAGTCGACATTGATATTAGGAAGAATGAGTGGCAATGGAGCCTGTCTTTGGTCTCAGTTGGATAATCCCAACAAACTTATAAAAGGTTCATATTTGATGAAGTCTGTGGTGGTTGAAAAATATATGGTCAAAATTATGAAAATTAAATATTAATATATAGAATAATCATACCTTGTTGTTCAGAAGAATAATCATACTTCGTAATGATTAACAAATAAGACAAATGAGGAGGATGTTATATTTTATTGAAAGAACAGAGTTAGGGGAAAGAGGATTGGGGATAGTGTTTATCATCAAAGTGTTTGAATATCCATTAATAAGAGTATTTTGAAGATAACAAACGGTGAGAAGAGAGAAATATTGTTTTTTAAATCTGATTTGGGAAGGAGTGAGAATATAAGATGAGTGAGAAAATAAGACATGAATAAGATTATCAGCACTTTAGTTATATAAAGTGTTTGATATTGAATTTTTTTTTGTTCAAAAAGAAATTCGAACATGTAACTTATATACATTATTAAGAGAAATATTTGTAAACTAATAACTAGTTGACATTTAAATACTCAACTTAAACTTGAACATAAACAACAATTTATTATTTTTTTTCAATCTTATAGGAAAGATTCAAATTTAAAATCTCTTTCAACATCAGAAAGAAATGCCCTAGATTAACTGTTATTTGGTCATTAGCAACAAAAATTCAAATGCGTGGAACTTGCATGGTAGAATTTCTCGGTATTTTCTAAATAAATAGGACGACCCACTGTGAATTGAATGTCAGCCGTAGGATCAAAGGACGGCTGTGATTGACTGATCCATTTAAACCCCAGATAAGTAAAATAGGACCCATGACCCACTACAATACCCATCTGAAGAGAGAATAGAGAAAATGGAGAGATAAGTCTCCCCATCTGAGGGAGATAAGCTGCGATCTTCCTTCGCACAATCGATTGAGAACCAACGGAAGAGAAGATTCAATCTGTAAAAATTGAGCAACCTTCACGTTCTCAAGGTTGGGTTTTTTTGTCTTTTTTATATTTTTTGTTGTTGTTGTTGTTCTTCAAAGCTTTTTGCATTATTGTATTTTGGGAGATTAGGGATTTGGTTAATTTCAATGAATCCGAGGTTAGAGCTTTCTTTTTTGGTCAAATTTTTTGCCTCATTTGGGATTTTTAGTTTTGGTTTTTCATGGCGATTGCTAATGTCCAGCTGCGACAAAGGCTAGGGTTGTTTTACTGATTGTTGAGCTGGTTAAGGTTCTGATCTTGGTTATATTTCGTTTATTTGTTTGGTGTTTTGAATATGGAATTACTGATTGTTCAGGTGCAGCCAATAATCACATGAAATGGATGGGTTGGGATTTGACTCAAATTCAATTTGTTAATATTTGAATTGGGTAATAATTCTAAGCTTTTAGAAAGTGAATTGGATTAAACAAATTAACTATAGAAATATTCTTTCTTTTTTCTACAAAAAGAATCTATCTGAATTATTAACCTTTCTAACGAATATAATATGGAATCCCTTTTTTGTAACTCAGCTTCTATTTCTTTATATGAAATCATCAAATTTGAATTGTTTGGGTCTAGACTGTATGATTTTAATCAAATTCATATTCATGTTCAAATCCAGCTTAATGATTAATGCTTTGAATTTTTAATCCAACTCATCTACAACACTTACGTTGTTTTAATCAAATTCATATTTAATATTCAGCCTCAGCCCACATCACCAGAACCTGTTGGATCCACTCTTTCCTTTTTCGATCTTCATAAGCTGCTATGCCTAGATAACCCTTAAAGATTGAGGAGTTCCAGGACAAGACTTGTAGTTTGTGCCATAAGATATTGCAAAAGGAGAGGGAGAGGAGAGGATGTCAAGTGGCCGAAACACCCATTGGTGTTACAGTTGCAGGCGACCAGTTCGGCTGCGAGGGCGAGATGCAGTTTGTCCAAGCTGCAATGGTGGATTTATTCAAGAACTTGATGATATGGTACATGTCAGCCCACTAGATTTCTTTGGACTAGACAATGATGATGATCGTGACAGGAGGCTTGGGTTCATGGAAGCTTTCTCAGCCTGGCAGCAATTCACAGACCGAAGACGCAGCGACAATATCAGGGGAAGATCAGATTTAGTTCCTGAACATCACCCGGGGTTTGCTCCTCTGTTGATCTTTGGTGGCCAAATTCCTTTTCGAATGTCTGGGAATGGTGCATTTGAAGCTCTTTTCCATGGGTCTCCTGGAATAGGTGTGACCCGGGGTAATGTGGGTGATTATTTTGTAGGTCCTGGCTTGGAAGAACTGTTTGAGCAGCTTTCAGCTAATGATCGGCGAGGCCCTCCCCCAGCATCCAGACCTTCAATTGATGCAATGCCTACTATTAAGATCACAAATAGGCATCTTCGTTCTGATTCACACTGTCCTGTTTGCAAAGACAAATTTGAGCTGGGATCTGAAGCAAGGCAAATGCCTTGTAACCATTTATATCACACAGATTGTATTGTACCATGGCTAGTCCAGCACAACTCATGCCCTGTTTGTCGCCAAGAACTGCCTCCGCAAGGATTGGGAAGTGATCGGAGCTCAAATGGTCAAAGTAGAAGCGCCAGTTTTGGTAATACCACTGGAAGGGAGAGTGGTAGGGAAAACCAAGGAAGGAGGAATCCATTTGCTAGTCTGTGGCCGTTTCGGTCATCTAGTTCTAGTTCTAGATCTAGCCATAACCCAACAGCTGAAAGCAGCTCATCAACTATGCGTGAAAGTAACAATCAGATGGGGTATTCGGGATGGCCATTTGACTAAGGTTATAGTGTTCACTAAATCTTTTGCTTTCCTTGGGATCAGATTCTAGAGCTGCCAATTATGTTCAGCAAATTGCTTGTGGTGAGTGTGGTTTGAGACCTTGAAGTGTTGTAGTACATTGTTAAAAATGGTGCATGATGGTCTGTTCATGTTTAATATGCCTCTTTCCGTGTAAATGACTATTTTCTTCTTTCGTTGTGAATTATTGTGCTTCTAAATTCTTCTTGCCTTCCATTGTATGCTTCATACTGGTTAACTTGATGCTTCAGAAATAAGAAAAAGATTGATTTTATTCTATCTGTTATTCTAAAAGTTAAAGATTGTATTTCAAACACTAAAAGGGATTCAGAATTAGTATTGTTTTTTAAAATATGAGGTTTTAATCATTTTTCTATAAATAATGAGGGAATTGATGGAAACTTTAGAAAGACAACTAAGCATGAACTGGAATCTGAGAACAAAATAAATACTAGTTTTTAACTTAAGTCCATTAATAATTGAGGATCACATTGAAATAGGAATCTCTGTATGAATGCATTTAAAATTATGCTAGTATGACATGATCTGCTTATTTGAGATGTAGCATTAGATTTTCTACTCCATGGATCAATTATTTCTGAGATCTTCCAATCCCTATCTCGTTTATATAAAGAAAAGGAAGTGAAAATTGATATTAAAGTTTATGTTTGGTAATTGGTAGCATGTAAAGTGTGAATGTTTTTGAAATTGAAACCATTCATAATAGCTTATTCTATTAGTTAAATATGCAAGCATGAATTGTATTCCCCCACCTATACATGTACGGAGGATGAGAGTTGATTGTCGCAGACATTTTTACCTAATATTTTCTCCCACCTATATATGTAGGGAGGATGATTGTTACAAATATATTTGCATAGCATTTGGCAAAGTAGTTTTGTAAGACGATTTGACATGTTATGTTATCAAGCTATAAATCAAGTCAGTTTTGTTATCAAACTATAATAATCAAATGAAGTTTTGTTATCCACAAAGTCAGTTTTTGGTTATTATTAAACTATAATAATCAAATTCCACTAAAAATTCCACAAATAACCAAAAATGACAAAACTACAATAATCAAATGATGTTGAGTAGGGTGATTCACAATTTGACATTATTGCATGTTACATATATACTAAAGCATCATTCCCCATCTTTTGTATTATTCAAATATTATCAGAACTTGGGAAATTTCTGCAATACAACTATATATGGCATTTATTTCATTATTTATAACCCTTTTCAATTATTAGAATATAGACTTTTCACAATTAAATGTATCAGGATGTATGTTATGCAAAGATTATACAAACGGACTCTAAAACTTCGTTTTATATTCATGTGAGACGGATTAAAAAAAATTCAAACCAAAGGTGATAGTATTTCAAAGTCCATCTTTGAGATTAGGATCTTTGAGATTAGGAGTGACATTTCAACAGCTCAAATTCAACTAAAAACCATAATATCCTTATAAACCAAATAATACCAATGACTGGCAAGAATTACACAAATTCTTCAATTCAATTATTCCAACTTTCATATACTTGTACAAACTCGACTCATATCATACCAATTTTTACTAAAAACGTCTATGTTAGTTCATGGCTAAGTAAAATAGTTGGATCAAAGCATATGTATTAGGATGGTGTGTGGAGGTGGTAGTTTAGACTTTTCACAATATCTTTATGCCAAAACAGCGCGTATTTTGGATTCTTAAAACCAAATGACTGTTTGGTGTAGACAGGTAATCCATTAATGGACATTGGAGGAGTGATTAAGAAGTTGTTGGGAGTAGAAAGAAACTAAATTATCTCTCTCTCTCTCTCTGCTATTGACCCCATCAGAACCGTCCACTTCAGAGAGACAGAGAGAGCTGGTAATTAGAAATGCACCTCTGTCTTTCCCGGAATTTCAGCTCTCTTTGACCCCCACATTAAAACCTCAACCATCCAATTTCATGCACCCTCAAACAAACAAAACAAAACCCCACAACAACAAAAATTATCAAACATTTGTTTAACCTTCTATCACTTCATTTCTCACAACATGCACCCCACGTTCCACCAACCCAATAACTGATCAAAAAAAGAAAAAACTAATTAACCCCAAATCCCTACCCATCAATCACACAATCACCTCCCCATTTCTCAAAGAAAAAAGAAAAAAAACACCAACAACAAGAGAAAAAAAAAAAAAACCACCACCACCACCAAAAAATAAAAATAAAAAATTGATTTTCTAAAATCATTTGGGAGTTGGGATTCTTTTCCTCTGCAGCTTTTTCAATCTGTCTCCCCCTGCAAGAACAGTACCAGGCAAAATAGATCCCTCTGCCGCTTTCCCTCACCCAGACAAGTTGAACAGCTCTCATGCTTTGTTTTCCCTTGTTCATTCCATAAAAGTCTTCCTCAAAAAGCTAAGAATGGTTAAAGCGCTTGACGACCAACAAGAAAACTTCCGAAATAGATTGTGCCATTTCAAAGAGCTTAAGCATGAGGGCGGGGGGCGGCATACCAAGAGCTTAAGCATTGGGAGTGCCACTTCATTAGAGTTTCAGGATGAAGATAGGATAGCCTCATCAAGAAGTAGTCATGGGGGTCAACCTCCACAAGACTTAAATGCAAAAGGCATTAAGTACCCGTTGAGCAAAGAGGAAGCCGCGGCTAGAGAAGCCAAGGAAAAGCAGCAGCAATCAGGTGAGAGAGAGAGAGAGAGAGAGAGAGAGAGAGAGAGAGAGAGAGCTGTCACCATAATATATATGTATATATGTATGTACCTGGTGCTGCATTGCATGCACACATTGTGCATGCACACATGTTTAGCTGACTTATTGATTGTTTTGCTTGTTGGGTTTGATTCAGATATGGAACAGATGAAGGAGAGGTTTGCTAAGTTGCTTTTGGGTGAAGATATGTCTGGTGGAGGAAAGGGTGTTTCATCGGCTTTGGCATTGTCGAATGCCATTACAAACCTTGCTGGTATGTAGACCTTTCTTCTTTCATTCTTCCATAAATGTGGTACCAATAGTTTTATTTTAATTTAATTTAGACTCGGATGGTGGCGATGCCAAAATATTGTTGGGATTTAAATGTCCAAACTTTTTGTTTCCTTGTACAAATGGAAAGGATTATTTTATACATTTCTGGATTGCATATCCCTTATCTTTCTTTTCCAAATGGAATGCAGCTTCTGTTTTTGGAGAACAAACGCGCTTAGAGCCCATGTCTGCAGAGAGGCAAGCAAGGTGGAGAAAAGAAGTAGATTGGTTATTATGTGTCAGCGATTACATAGTTGAATTTGTTCCTTCACAACAGAAGTCCAAGGATGGGTCCAATATGGAGGTACAATCTCTTCTCTCTCTCATGAAGCTATGCAACTAGAAATGATCCTTATGATCGGAGTTATATACTCTATAACATAGGCATTATCCATCAAGCACACAGATTTCACATCTTGATATGAGTTTGTGTGTTTTGATTTGATAGATAATGGTGACTCGTCAACGAACAGATCTTCACATGAACATCCCTGCCCTGCGTAAGCTTGATGCAATGCTTATTGTAAGTACTAATTACATGCTTATTAACATTTTTTTTAATTTCCCTTTTCACTAAGATATGGTTCAATGTGCTATGTGGTTTTTAATGGATTACATAATTTATATACCTCTGACAAAGATTATAATTAATAAGCAGGACTGTCTAGATAACTTCAAAGACAAGCAAGAGTTCTATTATGTATCCAAAGATGCTGATGAATCAGAGAAAGGAAAGGCAAAGAGAAAAGATGACAAATGGTGGTTACCTACTCCTAAAGTTCCACCAAATGGTTTATCAGATTCGGCAAGAAAATTTTTGCAGTATCAAAAAGATTGTGTCAACCAAGTGCTTAAAGCAGCCATGGCCATAAATGCTCAAGTTTTATCAGAAATGGAGATTCCCGAAAACTACATCGAATCCCTCCCCAAGGTAAAGGAAGAGGGAACTAATCTCATTAATATGAAACTTTAGAGCGTTGATGAGTTCTCTTCTCTAACCACTTCTTGAAACTGTTTTGGTTTATTGATTTCTGCAGAATGGGAGGGCAAGTCTTGGTGACTCCATCTATAGGAGTATAACAGTTGAGTTCTTTGATCCTGACCAATTTCTCTGTACCATGGACTTATCATCGGAGCACAAAATACTAGACCTCAAGAACAGAATGGAGGCTTCCATGGTGATATGGAAGAGAAAGATGAACCAAAAAGATGGGAAATCAGGTTGGGGCTCAGCTGTGAGCTTGGAGAAGAGAGAGCTCTTTGAAGAGAGAGCAGAGACCATCTTACTCCTCCTAAAGCAGAGGTTCCCTGGACTTCCTCAATCTTCACTAGACATTAGCAAAATCCAATACAACGCTGTAAGAACGTATTTTATGTCTCCTAACTGTTGATTCTTTCAGTACTAGCCATTTCCATGGCCCCTATCAGTAAGAGCATAATATGCTTGTCACACATTTTATGTTCTGCTATGTAGCAGAAGTTCTTGTATTCTGTTTGTAGTCAGATATTATGTCTTATAATATTTGATCTTGCTCTATGAACTTATACAAAGACTTATTGTTGGCTTCACAGGATGTGGGGCAGGCTATTCTGGAGAGCTATTCAAGAATACTGGAAAGCTTGGCCTTCACAGTCTTGTCCCGAATCGAAGATGTACTCTATGCTGATTATGTTACTCAGAATCCGTCACAAGCAGTATGTAAAAGGAGCAGTTTAGGAGTAAGTAGTCCAGCAATTGCAACTTCTCCGAAAGAAGAGAATCCAGGCACGGAGACACCCGGTTCAATGACACTGTTGGATTTCATGGGTTGGGGCTTGGATCAACCCGAGTCTGATGCAAAGAAGGATTCAGATTGTGCAGATGACTTAAACAACGAGCCAAGTGAGGTTAAGCATCCACATATACAGAAAATTACCAACATAGTGACCAACAAGAAGATGTCCTATCTAGAGAACTTGGGTGGATTGAGAAGTCCAACAGCACGCCACTAACAGCATTTATAGGGGAACAAATGAAAGGAGAAAGAGAAGAATTATACATGAGGAACAAAATGAGAGAGACACTGATAAGTGAAAAGCAAGAAAGGCCTGGCCTGGCCTTCAAATGTAAATTTCAACATTCATATCGGCATCCTCTGAGTTGTGCTTGCTTATTTTCATTCTATTCATTTCTTTTGTAAATAGGGAAGAATAAGAAAAACCAATGCGAGTATATATGAAGCATTTTGCATATGATTTCTTTTGTAGGGAAGAAATATGGCTTTGTAGACTGACTGAAATTGTAATTTAATGACTTCTATTAGACATATGTTTTGTTCTCTGATTGTTTGCAATATTTTTCACTAATTTTTATCGAGTTTTGAAAATTTCGAACTTAAACTGATCATATACCACAAATATGATGATATCATATTTTAAAACATAGCATCAGTAACCTTGACAAATTAGAAGACAAATGTGTAAGACTTCAGTGGATATTCCTTGTCCTTAGGAATCAGTATGTGATCAACGCTGCTTAGTCCATAAGCAATTGGAACATTAGGAAAACTCAACTACTCATTCCCCTATTTGGTTTACTAATGTGGATGAAATTAGGAGACTTAGATACCTTAAGTAATAACACAATATGCAAGACAAGCCTACAGAAAAATCAGATGTAGAGTCCAATGAGGATATGAATTCGGCACACCTTGATGGGGGGGGGGGCTAGCATTCTACTTGACTCTATAAAAGCAATGGTCCCTGATCACACAGAGCATCGATACCTATTACTTCTGCCCCATTGAGAGAGAGGTTGTTTTACTGCTGTGACTGGAAGGCTGCTGCTCTTAGAATTCCAATCAAGTTCATGGCTTCACCTGGTAAGTGATATGCATATTGTATTCGTATATTTGGTTATCCTCAATGATTATCTATATTACTTGTGTTTTGTGTATACTATGGATGTAAAAGTTTTACAAAATGTTCATTCCCTAACAACCTAAGCTTTTGAAGTTCATTTGTTGTCTAACATGGTATCAGAACTTTGCTTTCAGGAGGTCACGGGTTCGAACCTTCAACCATATTCCCCTCTTATTTGCTATCGTGCCAAGAATAGCAGCAAGTTGAAAGTTGAGTATTAGGTCAAAGGGTTCTATTCCTTGGTAACCAAAATAACCACAATGACTAACATTGTAATAAATGGCGAATTGAGTATCAAGGTGAAATAGTATAATCTATTAAAACATAAAGCAGTGCCCCAAATTGCACCAGGAATAATATCTTTGAATAGTAGATTAAAGGGGTCTTAATTCCGCATTGGGCATACTTACAAAGTACAAAATAGAGAAGCAATTACATACATTGAAAAGCTTGAAAACATGAAAATCCCCCAAGTCGATTAGATCTTGCCACGTGGCCCCAACTTGGGTGGAAGTTGTGGGCCCTTCTTGATGGGTAGAATGTCATCTGAAGCGGTGGCACTAAGGTAAGCAATGGTGGAACCACCTCCCAATATCAAGAACTTGAGCAGCAAGCCTCTCTTGGTGAATGGAGCAGCAAATGTCTCAAAGAACTTGCTCTGCAGTTGCAACTCAAGCAATGTTTAGTCAAAGGTGGTCAAGATTGAAGTATATATGTATCCCAAACAATAATAGAAAGTGAAGGTTTAATTTCATATGCATATATAATTATATTTAGCATTTCATAGCCATTAGCTAAAAAATTTCACAAGATTAATAAATCAGATGACTTGGCCAAAGAATTACCTAATTAATGAACCAAACTCTTATTCATGTTCATTCACATTTTACACAAAGCAAGCTCCATATTAGGCATGGGCTTGGCTCAGAAGTTAGAACTTGGAAGATCCAAGTTGGGAAATCTAAATCTTGAACCAGCATAACCAAGGCATATATTTACATGACAGATGATTACATAGAAGATGCTATACATTAACAACAAATCTGAATTGTCAGCATTAATTTACATCTAATTACATACCCTATATGGTATTTATTCTAGGCCACAACCCATTAGAAATGTGACATAATACTGATGATCTGGATATAAATATGATGAGGTTAAAAAAGGAAAAGAAGGACAACTTTTTTAACCCCGTTAAGTAACTTTTATCTGGAGGTCTACATCAAAAGCTTTCATAGCTCAGTTGGTTAGAGCACCCGTTTAGTAAGCGGGAGGTCTTGAGTTCGACTCTCAATGAAAGCAATTCTCCTTTTTTTAATTTTTTTTTTTTTGGGTAAATTTCAATTACATTGCATTGAAAGAAGTAGATGATGAATCTGAGTACCTGAAGAGAGTTGTAGGGTGAGGGTGCATCTGAGCCGTACAAGTCCCACTTCCCAGTGGTGTTGCCCAGATCCTCAAGGTCAAAGTAGACACTTTTATCTCCATACTTGGCCACCACACCGCCACTCCTACCAAACCAACACACCCTTTAGCCATATTAATAATAAGCTCAAGAGAGCAAGAACAGAACAAGCATTTTAATTTTATGGAAATTAATTAATACAACTTTTTAAGTAATTAATTACTACCTGAGGTTTTTGGGTCTGAGGCTCTGGCGAGTGGGCTTGACAGAAAGCTTTGTGCCAGTGAAGGAGCTTCCTCCAAGGCCTTTAATGGTGGCTGGTTGAACAGCTCCTAAGGTTGCCAGAGATGCCATGGCCTTAATTAGTTGGTCGACTCTGACTCTGACTAACTGACGATAATTTCTTTTTCTGTTTCAGTGCACTTAGGGAATAAGGTGAGGAATAAGGTGAGGAACTGAGGATGTTTTGCATGGATCTCAGCATGACACGTGGCAAGATGGGTTTCGTTTAGAGGATATTGAACTTCACTTACAAGATGCCACGTGGAGTGGAAGCTGGATAAGCCTATCCTAGTTGATATTCAGAGCTCTAGCTAGCTAGAGCTTATTTAAGGGTCATTTTCTTTTTCAAAATAATGATGATGAATTCATCTGGTGGTAAGAATTTAGACCTTTTTCTAGATCTAAGTATCTAACTTACGAAAAATTTAATAATTTAATTATAGTCATTTTTCATGGTAGTTTTTATTTTGGGTGATTTTTCCAGATTAATTTGTTTTGTTGGTGATTGATTAGAATTTAGAAATATTAAAGGTCTAGGCTGTGGGTTAGACTTTTAACTTCAATGTACGTGTTTCTTGTTACAAATATATCGGTAATTGTCCAAACTTGATACATGATAATAATATAACCCTTGATAAAATAAATTAGGCTGTGTTTAGGAATGTTTTCTAAAACGGTTTTTCATTTTATAAATTTAAAAACATGACAAAAATGCATTTGATTGCCGTATTGAGAAAACAATTTTTTTTTTCTCTCTCTCTCTCTCTCTCTGCCTCGCCATGATGTTGATGTCAGGATGTTAATGTTGGGACTTGCCAGCGGGTTTTGGGTAGGCGATGGCCGATGGGTTGGGCGGGGTGAGGAGGGGAGGTGCACTAGCGGGGTGGGGGTGAGCATAAAGCAGAGAGGAAGAGAGAAAAAGACATAGAGGAAGAGAGGGAGGGACGAAGAGAGAGAATGGTATAATTTGAAATGCATCAAAAGTATAAACATTTAAAATGTCTTGAGCTACAAATTGAAATTCTCAAAGAACGACTTTAGATGCTTAAGGAACGACTTGAGATTCCCAAAGAATGACTTGAGAAACTCTAAGGTATAACTTTGGAAGCGTCAAAACATGACTTGAGATGTCACTAGACACAATTTGAAATGCATCAAGGGTATAAAAATTTAAAATACCTCGAGCTACGAACTAAAATTCTCAAGGAATGACTTGAGATGCCCTAAGGTACGATTAGAGATGCTCTAAAACACGACTTGAGAAACTCTTGGGTATGACTATGGATACGTCATCACATGGCTTAAGACATCACTACGTACAATATATAATGCATAAATGGTATAAACATTTAAAATGTCTCGATATATGAACTAAAATTTTCAAGGAACAATTTCGGATGCCTAAAGGAACGACTTGAGATGGCTAAAGGCACGACTTGAGAAACTCTAGAGTATGACTTGGAAAGCGTCAAAACATGATTTGAGATGTCACTAGGTACAATTTAAAATGTATCAAAGGTATAAACAATTAAAATCGCTGGAGCTACAAACTGAAATTCTCAAGGAACGACTTGGGATGCCCTAAGAAACGACTTGGGATGTCCTAAGGAATAACTTGAGATGCCCTAAGGCACAACTTGAGAAACTCTAGGGTATTACTTTGAAAGCGTCAAGACATGACTTGAGATGTCACTACATACAAATTGAAATGCATTAAGGCCATAAACAATTAAAATGTCTCAACATACGAACTGTAATTTTGAAGGAATGACTTGGGATGCCCTAAGAAACGACTTGAGATGCCTTAAGGCACGACTTGAGAAACTCTAGGGTATAACTTTGGAAGCGTCAAAATATGGCTTGAGATGTCATTAAATACAATTTGAAATGCATTAAGGGTATAAATATTTAAAATGTCTTAAGCTACGAACTGAAATTCTCAAGAAACGACTTTGGATGCCTAAAGGAACAACTTGAGATGCTTAAGGCACAACTTCAGAAATTCTAAGGTATAACTTTGGAAGCATCAAGACATGACTTGAGATGTTACTAGGTACAATTTGAAATGCATCAAGGCTATAAACAATTAAAATGCCTAGAGCTATGAACTAAAATTCTCAAAAAACAATTTGGGATGACTTAAGGAACGACTTGAGATGCCCTATAGCACGAACTGAGAAACTCTAAGATATGACTTGAGAGACGTAAAAACATGACTTGCACTAGGTACAATTTGAAATACATTAAAGGTATAAACAATTACAATATCTCGAGCTACGAACTGAAATTCTCAAAGAATAACTTTGGATGCTCTAAGGAACGACTTGAGATGCTCTAAGGCACGACTTAAGAAACTATATGGTTGACTTTGAAAGCGTCATAAAATGACTTGGGACATCACTAAGTACAATATGAAATGCATCAAGAGTATAAACATTTAAAATGTCTCGAGCTTTGAATTGAAATTATCAAGGAACAACATGTGATGTGCTAAGAAACGACTTGAGATGTCCTATGACACAACTTAAGAAACTTTAGAGTATGACTTTGGAAGCGTCAAAAAATGACTTCGGATATCACTAAGTACAATACGAAATGCATAAAATTCATAAAAATTTATAATGTCTCGAGCTACGAACTGAAATTTTCAATGAACAACTTTAAATACCCTAAGGAATGATTTGAGATTTCCTATGAATGGCTTCAGAAACTCTATGGTATGACTTTGTAAGTGTCAAAACATGACTTGAAATATTACTATATATAATTTGAAATGCTTAAAGGGTATAAACATTTAAAATTCTTCGATCTACGAACTAAAATTCTCAAGCAATGAATTGAAATGCCCTAAGGAACGACTTGAGATACTTTAAGGCACGACTTGAGAAACTATAAGGTATGACTTTGAAAGCGTCATAACATGACTTGGGACATCACTAAGTACAATATGAAATGCATCAAAGGTATAAACATTTAAAATTTTTATAAATGCCTCGAGCTTTGAATTGAAATTATCAAGGAACGACATGTGATGTCATATGTTCTAAGGAACGACTTAAGATGCCCTAAAGGCACAACTTAAGAAACTTTAGAGTATGTCTTCGAAAGCGTCAAAAAAGAACTTGTAATATCACTAAATACAATACGAAATGCATAAAAGCCATAAAAATTTATAATGTCTCGAGACAAGAACTGAAATTCTCAAGGAATAACTTTGGATACCCTAAATAATGACTTGAGATTCCTTATGGAACGACTTCAGAAACTCTACGGTATGACTTTAGAAGCGTCAAAACATGACTTGAGATGTTACTAGGTACAATTTGAAATGCTTAAAGGGATAAACATTTAAAATGTCTCGATCTACGAACTAAAATTTTCAAGCAACGACTTGAGATGTCCTAAGGAACGACTTGAGATGCCCTAAGGCACGACTTGAGAAACTCTAGCTTATGACTTTGGAATTGTCATCACATGACTTGGGACATCACTAGATACAATATGAAATGTATTAAGGGTATAAACATTTAAAATGCTTCGATCTACAAACTAAAATTCTCAAGGAACAACCTGGGATGCCTTAAAGAACGACTTAAGATTCTCAATGGCACGACTTGAGAAACTCTAGGGTATGAATTTGGAAGCATCAAAACATGACTTGAGATGTCACTAGGTATAATTTGAGATGCATGAAGGGTATAAACATTTAAAATGTCTCAACCTACGAACTAAAATTCTCAAGGAACGATTTGTGATGCCCTAAGAAACGACTTGAGATGCCTTAAGGCATGACTTGAGAAATTCTAAAGCATGACTTTGGAATCATAATTACATGACTTGAGACATTACTAGATACAATATGAAATGCATTAAGGGTATAAACATTTAAAATGCCTCGATCTACGAACTAAAATTCTCAAGGAACAACTTGAGATGCACTAAGGAATGACTTGAGAAATTCTAAGGTATGACTTTAGAATCGTCATCACATGACTTAGGACATCACTAGGTACAATATGAAGTGCATTAAGGGTATAAACATTTAAAATGTCTCGATTTACGAACTAAAATTCTCAAGGAACAACCTGGGATGACCTAAGAAACGACTTGAGATTTTTAATGGCACGACTTGAGAAATTCTAAGGCATGACTTTGAAAACGTCTAAACATAACTTTGGATGTTATTAGGTATAATTTGAAATGCATGAAGGGTATAAACATTTAAAATATCTCGACCTACGAACTAAAATTTTCAAGGAATAATTTATGATGCCCTAAGGAACGACTTGAGATGCCCTAAGGCACAACTTGAGAAACTCTAGGGTATAACTTTGGAATCGTCATCACATGACTTGGCACATCACTAGATACAATATGAAATGCATTAAGGGTATAAATATTTAAAATACCTTGATCTACGAACTAAAATTCTTAAGGAACAATTTGAGATGCCCTAAGGAATGACTTGAGATTTCCAATGGCACAACTTGAGAAACTTTAGAGTATGACTTTGGGAGTGTCAAAACATGACTTAGGATGTTAGTAGGTACAATATAAAATGTATCAAGGGTATACACATTTAAAATGCCTCGAGTTACGAACTAAAATTCTTAAAGAACAACTTGGAATTCCTTGAGAAACGACTTGAGATTTCCTAAGGAACGACTTCAGAAACTCAAGGGTATGACTTTGGAAGAGTCAAAACATGACTTGAGATGTCACTAGATACAATTTGAAATGCATGATGGGTATAAACATTTAAAATGTTATGAGTTACGAACTGAAATTCTCAAGGAACAACTTGAGATGTCCTTATGAACGACTTGAGATGACTTAATGCATGACTTGAAAAAATCTAGGGTATAATTTGAAAAACGTCAAAACATGACTTGAGATGTTACTAGATACAATTTAAAATTCTTCAAGGGTATAAACAATTAAAATGGCTCAAGCTACGAATTGAAATTCTCAAATAACAACTTGGGATGCCCTAAGGAACAATTTGGGATGTCCTAAGGAACGACTTGAGATGTCTAAGACACGATTTGAGAAACTCTAGGGTATTACTTTGAAAGCGTCAAGATATAACTTGGGATGTCACTATGTATAAATTGAAATGCATCAATGGTATAAACAATTAAAATGTCTCGAACTACGAACTGTAATTTTTAGGGAACGACTTAGGATGCCCTAAGACACGACTTGAGAAACTCAAGGGTATAACTTTGGAAACGTCAAAACATGACTTGAGATGTCATTAGGTACAATTTGAAATGCATCAAGGGTATAAACATTTAAAATGCCTTAAGCTACGAACTGAAATTCTCAAGGAATGATTTTGGATGCCCTAAGGAATGACTTGAGATGCCCTAAGGCACAATTTCAGAAACTCTTGGGTATAACTTTGGAAGCGTCAAGAAATGACTTGAGATATTACTAGGTACAATTTGAAATACATCAAGGATATAAATTAACAATTAAAATGCCTAGAGCTACGAATTGAAATTCTCAAGGAACGACTTCGGATGCCCTAAGAAACGACTTGATAAACTCTAGGGTATAACTTTGGAAGCGTCAAAACAAATGCATTTCAAATTGTACCATCCCAAGTCATGTTTTTGGAATCTAAAGTCGTTTTTTATGACATCCAAAGTTGTTCCTTGAGAATTTCAGTTCGTAAATCAACACATTTTAAATGTTTATAATCTTGATGTATTTCAAATTATACCCTTCTCTCTCTTCGTCCCTCATTCTATGTCTTTTTCTCTCTCTTCCTCTATGTCTCTTTCTCTTTCTTCGTCTCTGCTTTTTGCGCACCCTCACCCCGCTGTTGCACCTCCCCTCCCCACCATGCCCAACCCACCAACCGACACTTACCCAGAACCCATCTACGAGTCCAAACATCAACATCCAGGCAAGACAGAGATGGAGAAAGAGAAATAGATAGATAGATAGATAGAGAGAGAGAGAGAGAGAGAGAGAGAGAGAGAGAGAGAAATAGAGGAGAGATAAAGAGAGATGGATCAGATGGGCAGACGCCGACGAGTAGGGCTGGGTAGGGAAGGGGTGCGATCTGCACCTCTTCTTCTTTTTTCATTTTTCCCTTTTCCTTGTTTTTTGTTTTAAATATTTTTTATCAATTATATCATGTGTTCTCTATGTTTTCTAAATTCACCGAAAACATGATTTAATCGTTTTCTGAATTTACACTGTAAACTGGAAATTCTAATGCGTTTTTCAAAAACTGTTTTCTCAATACAGTAATCAAACGCATTTTTGTCATGTTTTTGAATTTGTAAATGAAAAATCGTGTTAGAAAACGTTACCAAACGCGGCCTTAGTTAGCGATCTTTCTTGATTAACAATGATTTACTACCTTCGAGCACTTCTTCCTGATCCTAAGAAAATATTTAAGGGAATAGTTTTCAAAAAAGATTTAAAATTTGACCTTGTGTCAATTCTGGATGTATATTATGAGTTGTATCAATATACCCCCCTTTAACTTTAATTTAATGAAGCTAATTTGCCCCTTTGTTAGTCCAATTACATTTTTCGTACAAAAAACAACCACGTACGTGAAATGGTTTGACTTCTATGCTAGTGTATTACAAGTAGAATGATGAATCTACTCATAAAAAAATGATTGTATACATATGTAAAATGTGATCATTTTTTGATGAAATTTACAAATTGAGTTGACGAAAGTGGTATATTGGCACCGAAAGTAAAGTTGAGGGGGTAGATTAATATAGCTCATAATTCAAATCCTGAATTTGACACGGTAGTCTAAGATTTAGTCATTTTTGAAAATTTTTCCCAATATTTAACGGCCGGTCTCTCTCTTCAATAAAATTTATATACGTAATATATATATATGTGTGTATGTGAATGTGTATTCAGTTGCAATCGTACCCAGTTTTTAAGCTACTAATTAATATTGTTATGGGGCAAATGAAAACATGCATTGGCATATTGCATTAATACTCAAACCTTGCGGCACAATTTTATCATCCAAAATATTATTCTCTAGTTTGTTCTATACCTACAATCCTTCCTAATCTCTCCATTTTGGCCAATTAACACATTGTAGCTTGAGAGCTTCAAGAAGGCAGCTGAGAAGCTATGAAAAACTTGTGCACGTCCCTCCCAAACTTAACCACATGAGGCAGTGTCCAGGGGTCTCTGGCAATGTCAGAGTCAATCCTGAGCAGTCCTCTCCCACTTTGGATGTCAATGAAATAGTGGTTGTCAAAAGTGAAGGCAGTGGCATCATTTAGAGAAAATGTTATGTCAGATAGTGAAGGATTGCTGCAAATAGTTTGCAGCAGAAATGAGTAGATGGGTGGCAGTGTAGGATCACTCGTTGGCCTAAGCCTCTCCATGAAGTTCCGGCAATGGGTTATTCCTAGAGTATGAGCTCCTGCAAATTAAAACCATTAGATATTAACCAATCAATTATATATGTAGTAAATAACATATGTAGATCGAGGTTTTAGAATGTTTATAGAATATATGTGGGTGATGTAAAAGGATGAGTGTTTTATTTGGGTAATATTCTCTTTGTTCGTGAAACAGTTTAATATGTTATATATACGTATTATTGATTGTTAATTTAAAATATACGCATTTAAACAAAAATTGTTACCTTTATATGAGACAATCTCACAAGTTGCATTGACAATTTGGCATATTATATTGTTAGAAACGGCATGGACTAAGCACATTTTAATTTTTGACGAAACAGTGGGCAGAGTTAGAGGCAGGTTTCACATTGCAACAAATTAAAAATTCCAGTGACAATGTGGTTCAATTTTTTTTAGACTGGCCCAATAGTCTGGGGTATAGGTATAAATTTTTCAAAAAAAAAAAAACTGAAGGTTAAAGTTGGGGGTAAAATGGTCAATTCAAGTAACCCAATCCAAAAGATACGCATACCACCTCATCCCATCTCTCTTATCCTCTACGGCCTTTCCCAACCCCCAACCCCCAAACTCAAACGTCAAACCCAAAACAAAAAATGTCACTCACAGCCTCACTTCTCCTCCACCTCCCTCCCAAGCTCTCCACTCCATTCCTCCAAGGCTCAACCCCTCTCTCTCTCCTCTCCAAACCCACTTCCTCTCTCACCTTCCCAACCCCACAACGCCACTCTTTCCTCCCACCACCCATCAAAGCTCTCAAGTACCTTCAGGGCCGAGTGGTCTGCTCCGCAAGCGACAAGACCGTTGCAGTCGAAGTTACTCGCTTAGCCCCGCACCCAAAGTACAAGAGGAGGGTCAGGAAGAAGAAGAAGTACCAGGCCCATGACCCAGAGAACCAGTTCCAGGTGGGTGACATTGTCCAGCTTGAAAAAAGCAGACCCATTAGCAAGACCAAGACTTTCATTGCTGTGCCGCTTCCTCCCAAGAATTTGAAGAAGGGGTCTGGTGTAGAAGGTGGGGCTCAAGAGCTTGGGATTCCTTTGGAGTCTCAGCAGGTGCAGCAGGTTTAGAGCTTGAGGTCTATGTGTGTGTGTGTTCGTTTTGTGATTTGGGATGATTTTGTGTTTAGTATTTATGATAATGTTCTGAATTTAGTGTAATTTGGTGGAAAATAATGGAATTCTTAAGCTTTTCTGCTTGAAATTAGTGTAATTTTTATGGGAAATTTTGTTGGTAGTGGATATTATCACTTGTTCAACTGGTTTTGTTCTAAATGTCGGTGTTATGAGTTTTGGTTATAGGTCTAGACTGAATTTTGTGGATTTGGCTTTGCATGAAATTTGTTTGAATTGGGATTTGATGAAGCTGGGGAATAGTTTGAATTAATTTGGATTAATAGATACAAGTGTATAGTGATCATTTGTGGGTTTAAATTCAATGGAAAACTATAGAAGAATAGTGCTTGCTTGCTGAATTTATGTGGAAATTTGGTACTTTTGTAAGTTTGGAATTATTGTATTTTACAGGCCGGATGGATTTTAGGTGAAATATGCTCGTTATAAAAAGAAATTTGGATTAATCGGATTTTGGGTAAATTGGGAAGTTTGTCACTCTCTGATTCTCTAGCTGTAGGCTTTTGAGTTTTGATAAACAAAGTAATGCCATCAGAGTGCACTTTTGTTTACCTTGTAAGATTTACGTCTTAATTCTTGGTGGTGCTTGTGTTTTCATGCATAACTCCAAACTGCATTCTTGTCAAGTTAGAAAGCTTATGAGACTGGGACCCCTTGCCTGAATGTGCTCTGTTTTGCTACATTTGAGTTTTGGATTATTTACTCTCCACTACCAATAACTAAAAGATAAATATAAAGACCAAGAATCATGGAAATGCTGTAAAACCACAAATTGATTTTATTAAACTGAATAAGGCTGAAGTAGGTGGAAGTATATGTATTCTTTTTCTGTTATACTCTTACAAGTTGCAAGTATTTTACTGGGAAAGGAAGTGTGTAAATTTCTGATGTAGCTGCAAAGGCATCAAATTGGCCCTGGTTGATGGTTTGGTGTAATTTTTGTGGTTTCTGTTGTGTAAAAATTGAAGTGGTGACATTCAGTTAAGGGTGGTCTGAAATTCTTAATGCTGAAAGCGTATAAAGTATAATTTTTTTTTTTTTTTTTTTTTTTTGTGTTGGTTGATAGGAGTAGGAAAGGTGTCTCCAATCTCTCATCTTTGGGTTTGACTGCTGCATCTTCAATGACAGCATGATGTTGGTGATTTGTTTGTCTGTAGTCATTCACTGCCAGCTACAAATGAGATGTAGCATTGCTATACTTTAACTTTTAGCTAGGCTTCTTCATGAAAGTGGCATCCTGAAACTGAAAGTATAGAAAGGAGGGATTATCACATTGTATGACCCATCTAAACAACTGGAACTTTGCTGACTATGGTGTTGTTATTGTAGTTTTGCTTTGCTTCAGCAATTTTTAGTGTGGCATTCTTCTGGTCATTTTCTGCTGTAATGCATGGCCTTATGGTCCTTATCTAAACCATTTCAAATGGTTATATACAAGGAAAGTTGAATGATTAAATTAAGCACAATGTCTTAATTAAATTAAGCACAAATGTCTCATTGATAAATAGTTATATACAAGGAAAGTTGAATAATTATAGAGATTGTAAATCAAACCTGCTTGCCAGAACACTGCTGTAGGGACTTGCCTTCACTCCAAGTCCTCTATTCCACCCAAAACGAATGAAACAAACCCACAAAATACTGATTTGCTAAAACCACTGATAATTTCAAAAAATAAAAATAAAAATAAATAAATGAAAAACCTATGTTTAACAGTTAACTACTGTCTAGCTAATTAATAAAGCTACTTTGATCAGCCATCCTCACACTGCAAGCTAGTCTTAATATTTCTCAAAGTACATGATATTAGAGTGTTGGCAGACTCCACAGACTCCATGGTTAGTTTGGCTGTAGGAGAGGTATTAGTTAAGATTTGAAATGCTACTGTGAGCAAAGTTCCTCCTTCACTGCCCCTATCCTCTTGCCTGGAAGTGATGACCATAGGCCTTGACTCCAGCCCATCTGGGAGAATTGAGAACCCCGAAGGCAATATGGCAATGCTGCTTGAGTCGCATCCTGTCATCACGGACTGCATGCCGGTGATATCTACCGGAGCATAGACTACCATAGACTCGTAAGAATTTATGCAGCTATCTTGCAGTACCCACATGCTGTTCTCTTTTGATTTCATTGTCTGAAAGATTGAAATGCCAATGTATATTAGCAAAAGTTATGAATATTTTGCCTTAGACATATGAGGCCTATTTAGATTGTGTATGAAGAAAGAGAACTCACTTGGATAGTAACAGCATTGCCACGATCTTGTCCTTTGGAGAGGTTTGCAATTGTTTGAGCTGGACCCCCAGTTAACATAATGTCCCACTAGCAATCAAAGAACACAGAATGTCAAACAACTATCCTAACAATTCTTGTAGTACTATTAACATGCTTATTGATTAGCAGAGTTGTATTGCAGACAGAGCAATCTTTGCCAACCTCATTCCTGCGAGTCTCATCTCTTAAGAAATCGAAGAGGACATAAGGACAGACCGGCAACCATACTGAAGAAACTGCACACAAGATCACTCCAAGAGGTTCTCCCGGGTCATTCAAGTTCTTCCTGGAGGCAATCCTTATGTCATCCCCTGTTTTGCTTGTGATCTTAGTCCAGGTATGGTAGCTTGATGCTCCAATTGCACGACAAAAACTCCATGTCATTCTTTGTGCCAATTTTAAAATGCTTTTTCTTCCAGCCAGGGTGGCTACACCTAATATTCAGTACTAGTTAGAATCTAGAATTTAATTAGAGAGTACTAATACCCTAATGCAGTTGTTGAAACTACATGAAGTTTGCTGAACTTATATACATACCAGTTGAATCCTTCGTGGGAACATTGGTTGCCATGAAGAAAACAAGCCGTTCGCATTGCAGTTGCAGAGTTGCTACCCAATGTCTTGCACCAAATGCTAGACCGCTGTTGACAATAGTCCGGTACATGGTCTGAATTGTGCTTTTCTGGCATTCCAAATGCTCAACCCAGATGACCTGCAGACCATCATTAGATCATTATATAACCTTGTTTGCACCATGAAAAACTTATGCATGATTCTATCATTTTCACCTCTGTGTTTCTGTTTTCATTTTCGTGTAGTTTCCCATTCCCTGGCCAAATTCAACTGTCAAAACCAGTACTCATATAGGGACCCCATGTAAAATTCACACTTGGGGAGTCTGGGTGTTTGAAAACCAGTCAGTGATTAATGAAGGTGGCATCAATTGAGAGTGGTCTAACATCATGTTCTATGCATAAGATTATAAATTTGGGGATCAAATTCGTTAACATGTTCTACACACCTTGCAATGGCCATTTGATTTGTCCTCAATGATGCAACCAGAGGGACGTTTTCTGCATTTCACCAATGATGCATCAATGTTGTCTTCGACTTTGTCGATAGAAACATCAACGACAGCCCACTGTTCAGCACTCAGTTGCTTGCAACATCGAACGAAATACACTTCTCTGGTGGGCACCAAGGGTGTGAGCATTTGCAGCTCTGCAAACATCTGCAACCAAACTCAACTTTGAGTTCTCTAAAATGGAAAAGGAAATATGTACATCTTAGATTTTGATCTATATATGCTGTAGAAAAGGAAATAAATGAACACTGCAGCTTACCAATTGTACAGCACCATTTCTATTGTCTCCTTCACCATTGCTGATAACATCAACAGTGGCTGCCTTGGAGATCATACATGGAAACATTTCCTTCCATTGATTCTACAAAACAAAATAATACAACATATCAAAGCTAGTTAGCTTACAAATCTTGCAACACAAGGAAATAAGATTCATATTTTGCAGTTTCCTGAAAGGTGCTAGTGTGTACCACATCCATGAAACTTTGAACCAGTCGTGGGAGATCCACAAACACCACCCCTGTCTCTCTGGAGGCCTCAATGGATCTCTTCGGCCGTCCATTGCTGGGAATCTCAATATTGAACTCTTTCACGTACTCGTCGTAATTTAGTATTTCGCGGCCAGTCTCCACACTCCGAACCCAGAGGGGTTCCCCAGCAGAAGCCATCTTTTTAAGCTCCTCCATTGCTTGATTCACAATTTCCGTAATCCTAGACTTCTCAAGACCAAAAATTCCAGTGTAGAAGTCCAAAGAGCTTCTGTTCTCCTGGTCCTGCCCGGCGGAGCAAGAAGGAGAGGCTGTCCCAGAAGGGTATTTTACCAAGGCTGCTCTGAGTTTTTCTACCTACACATTGCCATATTGGAGCCAATTACTTTCTTAAGCATTTTATTAAATTTCACAGCATTTTGCCTAATTTTTGCTTCATATTAATTCATATTCTTCAAGATCAATTACCAACCTCGGATTTGAGTCTGGCATTTTCAATTCTCAGTTGTTGCTCCTCAGTTGTCAGGTTACCATCTCTGCTAGTGGTTGCTGTGCCACAGTTGGGGCAACAAGCCTTATTAATTTGCTCCCTCATGGCCTTGTTTTCATCTCTTAGTTTCTCCATTTCTCCTTTCAACAAAGAGTTCTCATGGCGCTCTTGTATAGCCTGTAATTTAACACCAATATCCCCATATTGATTGCCAAATTCATGAGCAACTGATATGAAACTGATCACAGTCATGATCCGAAAAATAATTAAATTAATTAAGTACCTTGATTTGGGTTCGACGATTTTGGAACCAAAACTTGACTTGCCTGGGAGCAAGGCCCAGTTGCTTGCTCAGTTGCTGCCTCTGCTTCTCATCTGGATGGGGTGACTCTTTGAATAGCCTGCAAATATTGTCATCGAACTTTAATCACATTATAATCAAATCAAATCGCTTAGATTAAGGACATTAATTAATCCGTAGATTTTAAATTGTATTGTATGGGGTAGAAACTACTTGCACATAAAACAAAGAGCTACCAAATAGGAAGTCACTCAAAACAGTATGCTATGTCTTTTAACTTTTCAACCTTGTTTTCTTTTGTGCTAAATAATAGCATACATGTCATTCACTCTTGAATCTTTGCGAGAAGTAGTACATAACAAAGTATTCTTTGAAAAGCTGCATGCCTTGTTGTGGCATGCAAGTTAAATTAATTAGTGATTTACAAAAATAATCATGTGCATTATTCAATTTCCAAGAAATCAAAACATGGTATTCTGAAAAACTTATTGAAGCAAGTGATATCTTTGTGCATTCCAAGCTTAGAATTTGCAAGAAATTAAAAGTTAAGTAATTACTTACGCTTCCATTTCTCGGATTTGGTCAGTGGTGTGTCTATGGTACTTTTTTCTCTTCTTCTTCTTGTTCTTGTTGTCTCCATCACCATCCTCCTCATCGTTCTCTCCTCCTTCCATGTCAAAATCATCTTCTACTGATCTTGATCTGGCGGGCCCCGAGTTCTCGCTACTAATCTCCGCCGTGTCTTCTCTCCGGCGGCTGCTGCCACCTCCTCCTCCTCCGCTGCCCTCCTCTCCTTCCTCCACCTCCCTGTTTGCCGCGGTGGACGCCGCCGCCCCAGCATCGCGAAATATCCCAGCCTTGAAAAAACGTACCCAATTAAATATATATTATTAATTACCAGAGCACAAAGAAAAATATATAGTTTAAAACATTGAAATGGGTTGTAAGGAATGATGTTTAGTGTTACTTACAAGGCTGAGGGAGAGGGCTGGGGAGGCAAAGAAGTCCTTGGTGCGAGAAGTTGGTGGATTATTCGACATGTCCACGCCCATGGCAAGCTTGGTGCATATGTGTATGTGTTCTATTAAGGCTAGCTCCTACTACTACTCAACAATATATGGGTCTGTTTTATGGGATACCAAATGGTGTACTACTCATGTCCTGTCCTCCTAGAGAGAGAGAGAGAGAGAGAGAGAGAGAGAGAGAGCTAGCAGCCTAGGAGGAGGAGGTGGAGGTGGACGGCTCAGTTGATTTAAGGATATAAAACAAAATGAAGTGAAAGATAGAGTTTCTTTTTCCTTTTTTTGTTTTTAGAGAGAGAGAGAGAGAGAGAGAGAGAGAGAGAGAGAGAGCGCGAGAGCAGAAAAAGGCTGGTAGGGGTTGACTGTTAGATATTGTAAGTGGAATGTGGAAGACCCAACTACCTTGAAGCAGTTGAATCTAACGCTTCTCAACGGTATTTTTCTCTCTTACTCTCTCTTTTCCATTATCGGCTTGAGCTTGGTGGCTCAAAACCCATTAACATTTAACCCTAAACCCCTTAATTTCCATTTCTATATGACGCAAAAATGACAAAACAACCACCTCAATGGCGCAACAACATATTTACAACAAGCATTAACGATGAAGGGTTAATTAATTAGGATTTTATTATACAACTAGCTACTCTAAGCAATAAATGATAAAATATGAATGTAAATTGCCTAAAAGATTAATTGTGCCTTTGGGACTCACACTTCTTTTCATTTAAGGTTAATTTCAACCTCAAATCTTTCATTGAATAAATATTCACATGTCATTTTAGCATAATAACACCCAAAAAAAAATGTATATAGAGGAGAAGTAATGAATGATCGTGACTTTGGTTCTCACACTCCTCTTTTGGGTGATCTCAAAGCTCTAATCTCTTTCCTTAAATGAATAAATACTCATATGTCATATTAGCATAATAATTCTAAAAGTACATATATCTTTGAATCCTGTTTTCAAATATATATAATATGACTCAATGTGTCCATGAGTTTTAGCTGAAATTGCACGAGCTTTAACTTTAGATCCTAGATTCAAGATCTCCTCCTAAGCAAGAAAAAAAATACCATCCAATCTTCATTACAATTTTAATTTTTATAGGCTCAAGAGATCTCTTGCTTATTATGATATGGCATTAATGACTCTACAAAACAATCTCTTACCCAAAAGATTCAAGAGGGATCTGTACCAAAAAAAAGAAAAAGAGAAAAAAAAATTCAAGAGGACTGCTTCCTTTGGAGATTTGAGTAAATTTTTTTTAATTAACTTGCATGCACTATATATACTAGTGAATTTGGATTCTCTATTATACTTGTTTCAATTTTAATTATGTATTATAAATTTAAGGACTATAAATTTATGAATATAACTTTACCCACACCAAAAATGTGTTATGAATCTATTTCTTCTTTTATTTACACACCATTAAATATATAATATATGACTTTTCACAAAAAAAATTACATACGGATAAAATTAAAATGAAGAAAAAACAAACAGAAGATCCGAACTCATATGCATTCATACATCACTCTCACTTCTACCTTTCTTGTAAATCTTAAATAAGCCAAATATTTTTTTCTTAAGTGCATTAACTTGAATGAATGAATGAATCACATGTCATTAATAATAATACCATTTCGTCCAACCTAAACTCAGCTTCCACCACTGTTAGAACTCCAAAGATAATATATTATAAAGGTGGTTGTTCTTTTTAATTTATTCCTGCAATTAGCACCTAATGGTCATAATCTTAACAATGTGCAACTTGTTTTTGGATTCAATTTAACATCAACCAGCTCAGTTATCCCTTCACTTAATACATTCACAAACCTATTACGTTTCTTATTACCATATACATACTAATGACAAACCTCTTCTTTGTATCGTATAAATTTAATTTATCTTAAAAGGTAATTGATTAACATAATCATGTTAAGAAACTTTTGAAAAAACATAATTCAAAACTTTTTCCAACTTTGATTAATTACACAAACTACTTCAATTTATAGTCTTATATAATCTGCTTTTACTTCATTCTTACGAAAAGATGTAATGTAACAAATAATTTAACATATTATGTTACATAATCCATAATTTATATGGAGTATCAAAAATGTTGAATGAGATTGTCAAGTAAAATAACATTTCTCACTAAACTATTATTAGGGTGAGCTAACATGAGTGACTATTAACCATAGATGCATTTGGGTCTCACATGCATTAATAATTCATAGTCACCCGTTGTTTATGAATCTCCCAAACTCCCACAGGTGCAATCTTTATTATTATTAGGGATTAATACCATTTTGCTCCCCCGACTATTACACTTGTATCAGTTTGCTCCCCAGACTTCTAATTTGGAAAATTAAGGACTCTGACTTTTTCAATTTTGCCAATTGAGGTTCTTTTGTCAATTTACACATTTTTTATCCAAATCTTTGAGGGCAAAATGGTCCCTTCCAATTAGATCTTATCATTTTTTCCTCATGCATCATTTTTCCTCTTTTATTTCTTGCTAAATTTTGCTTGATCATCTCGATATTTTAGATGAAAAATGTATAAATTGACGGAATAACCTTAATTGGCAAAATTGAAAAAGTCAGGGTCCTTAATTTTCCAAATTAGAAGTCTGGGGAGCAAACTGATACATGTGTAATAGTCTGGGGAGCAAAATGACAGTAATCCCTTATTATTATTATTATAAGAGGAAAGGAGCAGAAAAGAATAGAATGGGCTCGGCTGAGCCAAGCCACAGAAGAAGTAAAGAAGCCGCAGCTAACCCATAGTTAAGGTCAAAACGCACAGTCATGAGTGATGGAACAACCAGCACATGGTGATGGACTGATGGGAGGAGTGAGAGTGAGTGAGTGAGCTTCGAGTCCTTTTATTGATCATTATATTATATAATTATTATTTTATTTCTCTGTGTCTTTATGTCATTTAAAAGGTTGAAAGGAGTGAATGCAAGCAATTAATGAATTTGCCTCCAAGCTTTTCGAATTATTTAAGAAGAGAAAAAATCACTTCAAGCTGGGGATGAGCATTCAGAGTCAAATGCTTAATCTCAGTGTGTTGGACAGACTTCATTGGAAATAGACAAGAACATCACATGAGGCACGCAAATTTTTGTCCTTCACAAATATTTTTCTAATCAAATTGCACCTTAATGTTCCACCAACACCTAATTGTCACTCACTCATAGTATTCTGAAAATCGATAATGATATTTATCAATGAATTTTGATGTGCAAGCCAAGCTCAGTTTGAAAGTGACATTTGGGAATATTAGAATGTTGATAAATGCATTTTTTTTTTCTCTCTTTTATTTTTGTTTTTTGTCTTGGGGTTGTGTTGTGGAAAGTAAGTGGATTTCTTTGGCTGTATATATTGATTAGGAAAAAAAAGAGATTTATACTTGGCTTTTTTAAAATTTTTCTAAGAAAAGGGTCTTCCCTCTTACCCTACAACTTTTGAAAGAAACAAAAGGGAAAGTAGAGTTTGCAATGGATTAAGGGAAAACCCCAATTACTAAGCAACAAGGTATTCAACACCCCATAGTTCTTTAATACTGGAACTTACAGCTGGTAAAAGGTTGCTTTAAGGGGTTAAAAATTAATTGATAGCAAAATGGGTGAGGAAGCTGTAGCTTTAAAGATAAATTTATACTAGCATTATTTTAGTATTGCCAAAAAATTTTACTTGGAGTACTTGTTTATCCAAAGAGAAAAAGAAAAACTACTGCAATATTTTTGGCTTGAGCAAGCATTGTAATAATGTAATTGACTAATCTGTCCCCAATTCCAGACCAAATTCATTTTTCCAAATTATTGGGTGTCATGCAGCCATGCAGGTTAAATAGATGGCTTATTGGTCTTTGATGACTCTTGGTGTCACACAGGCAGACAACACAACACTAGTTGCAGCCAATCACAATTCATTATTTGAGCTTGTAATTTTTTGTATTTTCACTTCCATCTTTTCTTACATCAGCTACCCATTGACCTTAGGTTGTGCATAAGAGAACCTCCATTAAAATTGAAGATCTAATCAATTGAGAAAAATTAAAAATAAAGGTCATTAGCACCATTATGAGCCATCACTATCCATAATTATAGTTTTGGTGGCATATGGGTTATGATTAAGTTCATCTGCAATTCAAATCATCAAATTATAATGTTGTGTCATTTAATTGCAATTCTCTTTTCTTCTGCATTGGTAGTTTGGAACGGTAGATAGTTTTCATCAATCACATGACTATTATAAAAACAAATAAAAAAGAGTATTAATTGGTTAGAGGTTCCTTTTGGGTTTCTCTCTCCACTTCATTATCTCTCTTTCGTCCTACATTGCAGAGACCCCTTTTTTGTAACATCCATTAAGGAAAGCAAATAAAAAGAGAAACCCAAAAACCCACAAGAAAGAGCTGTCTTGCTTGCTTTAGCTTTGATTTTTAGTAATTTCAGCTTTCTTGTGAAACAAGTATTGGTGTCACAGCATAAAATGAATTCTTCTTTTTTTCATAAAAGTAAGCCAAAGCTGAGGAGGTTTTTGATAAATTTGAGGTGGGGGAAAACCTGAAATGATGTGGTCTCTGCAAAAGGCCTCAAAAGAAAGAGAGAAAGCCACACAAACAAAAGGGACATTAAAGAAAAGGTTGCCAAAGAAGAATATTAAACTTGTTCAGAGAAGCTAACGCAAAGGATGGATTTGGAAATATGAGATTCTAGCATCACACTCAGAATGAACAACAATATATTGTCCTGTATGAAGTTAAGTCCTACTTTCAATTCTTCCAAACTACTGTTTCTTTCAACTTCGGTTACTTGTTTATATAAACATCTCATTTTATTACAAATTACAATAGAGATTAATTTTTTTTCCTGGTCAAATGTTTACTTTTGGAAACTGAAGAATAAAACGTTCATCATTCAATTGCATGTCACTAGAAGAAGAGAAGAATCAGACAAACTTAGAACCTTAGTTCATATTGCATATAGATAATGCATGAGAGAGGGCAAACATGCTGCAAAGCAGCCATTAGATGTTTTTAGAACTTTGAACATACTCTGCATCAGGTTCAATTTCATAAACAATCATCACATGTTTTAAACCTGATATAAGCCACCCTGGAAAAATGCTTATATATTCTAGTAAAATCAAAGCAATACAGCTAAAATCACCTACCTCTCACCATCATATAGAATTTTATGGTCCAAATCCAACAATTCTTAGGCTTTCAAAACTCATTCATATGCAAGAACTTACTCAGAACATCAATGAACATCTTCAGATATATTATTTAAATCTCCTAGGACTAATAAAATGATATTTAGTTATAGATCTCCAATCAACAAGCAAACTAACACGACACGCAATCCGCATGGCAGCGAACTCATAGGTCCCATGACAAGTCAAAAGACCATCCACCTTGGGATGCGGTCTCATTGAGAATTGGGTCAAATAAGGATGCCATGCCACTCAATCTTAGCACAATTAGCATGTAGCTCATAAGATCCTACATAACAAGCCGACTTCCTATCCAACCTTGAGAGGCAGTTGGCCATTGAAGAGTAGATGGGATGGTGGCTTTGGAAGTCAAGTGAAAAGCTACCAGCAAGTAGTGCCATGCAAAATTGAATAGATTATACATAAATGAAATAAATGCTAAGGAAATTTTGTGGAGTATGCATTTAAGAATAGATTTGATGAGTCTCTATACAATTCATGGTCACTCAATAATGAATGCCCAAGGATAACCTTGAGGCCATGTAAGATTCAAAAGAAAAATAGATTCTCTACCTTCATTTGTCCCTTCTTAGTAATTGAACTACTAAATAAATTTAGGCTCTCATGTGTGCACAAAGAGGAAGTTAGGTGAACAAAAACTTTTTGTGAGAAATTATATAAGCTACATTGAATTGCAGCTGATTGTCACTAACTGCAATGAAACCATGATCCACTAAACTTACAATCAAATCAAATCCAATGAATGCCAATCATATTTATTGAATGGCTGGTTATTCGTTTGAGAAATGTGCTCTTTCCCTAACAATTTGATGGATCAAATCAGTCAAAAAGAAAGGATAAAATCAACTACCAGTCTACAACTAACTCAAACTTTTATGCCATGCTGATCCAATGTATGCCATACTTTTCACAGTCTCCAACGTAAAACTAAAAGAACCATAGACATATAGTCATTAATTAAACATGATATGAAAATTTACTAACACTGGCTGATCGCCTATAATTTTATGCAGGACGGTTGTTCTAAGAGAAAACTAAAGCCAATAAGGAAACAATCTGTGGAAACAAGAACTCAGAGTAAACTATAAGAACAATGTAAATGGAAAACCATTCAAGGAAAAATTGTGCATCCTTGACCAAGGCAGCCAACATTTGATGATTAAAGTGCTCATACAATCCAAAAAGCTTTCTTAGTACAAAATCAATATAAGCTTAAAACTTGTACCATCTCAAAATCAACACTGAACTCACTTGAAAACCCACTGAACCTTAAACATAGATTTTTTAAGGTAAATGATTATCTATTGCACCTACTGTTAACTATGGGGACCAACATATAGAAGCAGATTCAGTTGAATACCCACTTTATGTGGTAACTGGTGCAATGCCACATAAAACATGGAATAATGTGGTGAGATATAAATCATGTGCTAAACCTTAAAGCTCTATCTACCAGTATCTCCCACTACTGAATAACAAATTCTGAAGAACAGATCTGCAGCCAACTCAGCTATTTCATTAAACAGATTCCAACGGAATAGCTACTTGAAAATGCCCCTTAAAAAGACAATTCATATAAATAAATAGAAGTATAAGTTTGACAAGCTTATTATGCCTGTGTTTATAACAGGGAAAATTAAATTCAGCAAGTAGAAAGGAGAAATGTAAATACAGTAACTGGTCCTATAAGTAGTATTGACACTGCTATCATACTTGCAGCAAAATAAAGCTTAATACAAGATTTCAGGGAAGTTAAGTTCTTCAAATTTTAAAAATGTGATAAATTATTATTTGGCGTGATACTTTAAGATCTCTGTTACCACAACATGATATTTTCATCTAGGAAGTAGAATGGATCTTTGTCTACTTAGGAAAATATAGCCTAACAAACTATTCCCTTTTTTCATGATATCTTCAAAGTGGAAGGGATCAATCCTCACAGTAATTGCCAATCTACACTCTATGATGCCAATACTTAGGACATAATGCACATAAAACATGATTATTACACAAATAATCAAATCTTATAATTTTCAATGCAATTTAACATTTTTTGATCATCACATAACATAGAGGTCCTCTATTTCTTCTCTTTTTGCCTTAATCTTATTTTGACAGGGTGCTCTGATGTCCTAGAAATCTAGAGGAGGATATTACAAAAGTATCTACCATCTCCTATAAACTTCAAGATAAAGGGTCCATGAAGTAGATTAATGTTAAAGACTAAGTGAGCTAATATTTATCACAATGTTCTGCTACCCTCTTGATCCACGATCTTTAGACTGGAATCATTCATTTCCAAATGTTGTGCACTTCCCTTCCAATATGATTGTTTTGGCAATACAAAAATTTCTTTCCATTTCACCCCTTGTTTATTGTTTCTGATAGGAAATACGATAACTAATATATAAAATTTTGTCGATGATGATGTTTTGAGAAAGAAGAAGACAAAGTTATAAAAAAGACATTTGACCTAATTTTGTCATATCATTTCCAAATTTCAAACTAAGTAGTCGACGAAAGTTGATTTGGCTCTACCCTCATTGTTCCATGTTATGGGGTAGGTGGCATAATAACGATACCATGTCCCTACTCCTGTTCCATGTACCATAACCGTATTTTAGGTAACTATTGAGCTCTTTAACACATTTTTCGTGTTGCATATGAGGGATCTCAACCTTACATATGAGGAATCTCAACCTTATAGCACCAATTCCAACTAAAAGATGTATGTTTTATTGTTCTATGAGGGAGTTAACAACCAATTTGTGGATATTTTATGCTTTAAAGCTTCATTTATCTTAATTCTGAACTTATAAAAGTGCCATTTCAAATACAAGAAAAGTCTATCCTGCAGTAGTTGGTTTCTAATTCGAATTTAGAGACAATTACCTTCCACCAGCAAAGATAGGGCTTCAATTAGGTTTTTCTCTCAGATCTTTAGGGGAAACCAATATTGGAGTGTCACTACTAAACATAAAGCATTCGTGTCCTGCTGAAACAAGAACCCAATTACACAATTCCTGAGACAAGGTTGGTTCAGTGAGAAACTAAATTTTACACAGAATATTATAAAAGAAGCAACGTCCTCCTAAACATGAAAGTTATGTCCTAGTGAGCTGAAACAGAACAACAAAACTATTAATTGCAGCTACTGCCATTGCTGAAAACTGCTTGCTAGGGTTTAAATGCTCAAAACAGTGAACTCATAACACAAATGTGAGAAAAGCCAGGCTGAACCCACATCAAACATGATCATAGGTGGAACACTAATCTAAATTCATAATCACATTCCAAATAGACAGCATATAATTCACTTGGGTTTCATAAAAGGAAGACAAAAACACCAGCAAAAATAAATAACTGAAATTTGAATCGGAAACACCAACACTTTTGTAGCACATGCAGAACTAGGAAAAAAAAAATCGGAAATAAATAAGATTACTAAATATACACTGTAAAACGAAATAATTTAGTAATGAATGCAAAGAAGCTGGCAAATGTGGCTTCACTATTTACCTTAAAATACAGTCAGTTCTTTCATTCTCGTTTTGTCAAATTTTCCAAATGACCAAACAGAACCAAATTTTTGCTACCAATTAATTAGTGATAAGTATTTGAATACTTAACATCATTTAATTGGTAACATAAATTTGGACGAGAGGGTGTGTGGGTTAGTGGGTAGTGAGGATTTGGGGGGTTTTATTGTGATGTGGGTCTGGTCTGTTTGATTACTGAGAAAATGCAGGCAACGAAAAGAAGAGCACAGGCAAATCAAAATTTCTAACTGCAATTAAACTTGATTAATTTTAACTTATCTAAGCTTAGCAGAATGGAAGGTTATCAAAAATTGGGTGATTAGGGTTCTTCAGATTCTTCTGCATATCCGTTAGGACCGTTACTAGATAGGAAGATAATTGTGACGAAAACTAACCGTCGTGGAAAGGCTCGTTACCCGGGAATCTATTGGGCTTTATCTGGGTCAGATGGGCCGCAGCCCAATCTAATTCCATAGGATCCGTGTTTGGGCCTTACCAGTCATAAAATCTGCATTAGGCTTCTAAAGACACCCACCAATTTTCTTTCCCCCCCCCCCCCCCCCCCCAAATTTATGAACCACACACATAGGTATGCCAAATTTGCCAACTACAAAGGTTTTTTTTTAAGTACTTTATTTAGGGAACGAGAGAATTCTAATTTGAAATATTTTCTAATAGAGTGGATTGATTCTTCTAAAAAAAAAAAAGAAATAGAGTGGACTGAAAATACTCAAAAATTAATAACTAATTAATGACAACTGTGAAGAGTAAACTAGATTTTTTTTTTAATGAGGATGCCTCATTTTAAGAAGAGTGAGAACAACTTTTTGTTGGACCCACATCTTGAGTTGTGGTTTTATAATTCAAATCGTTTATTTTTTAAACAATAATTTAAAAAATTATTCAAAAATATAAAGTAAATTTGTTGACCAGCTCAAGATTAAAAGAGAAAAGAGAAGGAAATTGTGTGGTGCCTACTGCCTAGACCACAAACCACAAGGACCTCTCTCGCACTCATTCTTCTTCTTCACAACAAAACTTTTTGGTCTTGTTTCAGTCACCCGATATTCTTTGGACATTCAAACGAAAAACCAACTTCTCAGAATTTTTACTATTTCTTTTTGAGTTCTGGTACAAATTTTCTTGAAGTTTCTTTCAGGTAACATGGCTTCCATTATTGCAAGCTTGTCTCCACCACTGTTGGCCCATGGTAGAAATACCTTCTTCAGAGCTCTTCCGAAACTCCCTGTTTCTTCCATTGGAGGTGAGCCTCATAGATACCAAAGCAGCTATTTTCTATTTTGAATTTGATTTGATTTGATTTTTTTTTTTTCAAATTGGGTCTCAGTTCAACTATTGTTTTCTATTTGAACAAGTTTTTGTGATTTAGTGCTAATCCAGCTTTATATGTTCAAAGTGTTTCTTTGAGCTATTCATGAATAAAGTATGAAGTTGAAGCTTAGCTAGTTTAGTTGAAAATTGGGGCAATTTGGTCAAGGTGCTTAAATTCAAACTGAGATATATAAGTTCAGGTGAAAATAAGGTAGTTTATGTATTAGAGATTGTGGGAGTTGGCTACACAAGTTTTTTTAATTAATCTATTTTCATGGTACCTGGAGGAATAATTTGTTGAATTATGGTATTTATTTGATTTAAAAGGGTTGGATGAAAACTCACTTATCAATTTGTGTAGTTGAAACAAAAATTAGAGGTCAACTGATGTAATCATAGTGGTAGTTGCCAACAAGGTAGATTGAAACTCTGTGGAATTCATGGAAGCAGTTGAATCCAAAACACTAAGTCTATGTTGTAAAAGGTTTAAGAGGTTGATGATTATGGGTCTAAATGTCATATCAAATGCAATTTGACATGCACATATTCTGTCCCTTGGTTGCATTGTTCTCTAATCTTGGATGCATAATTTTCTTACATTGCAGAGAGACAGAATCGCGTCACTGTTGTGAGGAAGGCTACTGGGGAAAGTTCGAAGTCTTCAACCTCTTTTAGTATTGTAAAGTCTGCTCAGAATGTCGTGAGCTCTTTCCCTCTCTACTCCTTTCGTAATCAAAATTTTTCATATGTCTGATAATCGTTTAATAAAAGAGAAGAAGTATTGTTTGGCAAGCAAATTGTGGTATACTTGGGTTAGCTTGGATTTTTATGCAACTTTTCATTCTTCTTTTGTTTCCTCTGATGGTTTTTAATTTTGTGCAAAGTTCATAGCTTACTCCTTTTGTAATCACAATCAAGGGTGCTTTTTTCTTTTTTCTTACCTATGAGATAATTGGCTGTGATAATGTGATATATTCAGCTAATACGCTACGATTTATTGTTCTCCAGATTTTGGTCAGTTTCTTTGACATTAAGCAGCAGTCCCTTTATTATGTAGAAATGAAGACTTAATTTTGATGTTTTTGTTCATGTTAGTGATACTATTGTCTTGATCTGGCTTTGATTTGAAATAGTGGGATAATTCTGAAGATCGGCTAGCTCTTGTTGGTTTGGGGTTTGCATCTGTGGTAGCTCTTTGGGCATCAGCGAATCTGATTACAGTAATTTCCTAACCTCTCTTAGAGTTCTTTAAATGAAATAAGTTACTCAAATGCTCAAATGTTCTTGAAGTACCTTAATGGTAACTGTAGATAGGAGTGATATGTAATAGCAAATAAAAACATCTGCCTTGTTTTGTTTGTTTTATTTATTTATATTTAAATTGTCATGTCATGAGTTCATATGAGGTCAAAATTCTTCTATCCTTACTGAAGGTATGGGCTCCATTTTTCAGTTGCCCTGGGATGTAGTTGAGAAATCAACTCAAAGTCTCCTGCATATGATAGATCTTGTAGTACACAATCAACAGAGTGATTTAGACCAAGATCATTTGTCTACATCTTTTTATATCAGTTGCAGATTTTTTAACTTAGCCACGTACACATGCACACACTGTTTTTTATCAGTGAATTGGCTTCTAGCTAAACAGGAAATCTGATCGTTTAATGGCCCTCTCCCTGTCCCGAATCCCTCGGTTTATATGAATAGGCCATTGACAGGTTGCCGCTTATCCCAAGTGTGCTAGAAGTTGTTGGAATACTTTTTTCTACGGTACGTATGTGTGTATGATGTAGTTGGTTGTTAAGGATGCTCATGCAGGAGAAAAATAAATTTTTAAGTCTTGCTTTACTCTGTTTACACTTGCCTTTTGTTTTATTCAAATATTAACTTGCCTCTATCTTTGTTTCAGTGGTTTACATATCGTTATCTGTTATTCAAACCTGATCGGTAAGAGGAAATCTGATAAGTTACAATTTTGTTTTGCTTTCAAATAGTGAAGATTACTTTAAGCATGATTAATCTTATGAAGTGCAGTCAACTCTTTATGTACTTGGATTGCAATACAAGTATATAGTAGCTATTTAGTAGATTTTCTTCACAGTTTGCTAGGAGCTCACTTGCATTTCTTCTTTGTTCACAGGGAAGAACTTTTCCAACTCATCAAGAAATCAATATCAGATATATTGGGCCAGTGAATTGGAATTCACGCTAATGGGAAAATCTAATATATTGAGGGTGTAAGTCCTGATATGGGGGATGTTTTTTGGTAAGTAGTTGATGGGAAGTTGGTGGAGGAGAGCAATTTGTATTATGGTGGCAATCAATGGAAAACTTGAATTTTGTAATGAAGGTCTTGGACATTTCTTTTTCAGTCCTATATATTTTTCCCCTTCTAGGACTCATGGATCTATATGGTACTCAAAGAAGGTTTATGGCCAGGAAATTTGACAACGACCAGGTGGTGTATGGCCATTACTGGATCTAATATTTGAAATTTAATGAGATTAGAGGTATAAAAGTTCGTCAAATTTTAGTCACCAAGGTGTGATATATATATATATATATATATATATATGGCATAACAATATATTAATTATAGTGTAAACAGTGCGAAATTTGCAATTTAATTAATTTGGGATGCCAAGCATATCGATCATTTCAATTAAGAGAGTACATGGTACAAATTACTCTTTATATTATCTGAAAACCAAAGTCTATAACAGCATTTTAGATACTGTACATGATACAAAAGATTTAACCACTTGGTTCTGAATACACATGTAAGTATATATGTATGTAACCCTCATGCATGCATTTATATAATGACCTAGCTTTCACATTAAGAAAACCTGAAACACCATTGGATTTAGGGTGCTCTTTTGTAAGAGTAATATCAGCTAAATTAACATGTACCTAGCTATTCATATTTATTGTTATCTATGGATCTTTTCTTGATCCTATCATTTTCTCTATTTACATTCTTTTTTGTCTAATAAATATTAACATGTGGTGGTATTGATTGTTTGATGTGTATTAATGTAGGTTATGAGTATTTCGATCCAAAATGATGCTTGTTTGATGTGAAAGTCGCTAGAGGACTTGTATGGGATGCTACATATTGTTTTTTTGGTCGAGGATGCTACATATAGGCTGGTGAATAAATTAACTATGTGACAAGAAATACTACATTGTTGCTGAGATCGAATTTATATTTTGTGTTATATTGGAGAGAATTTTTTATTTTTTTTGTCGATATATTAGAGAGAATTCAACCCCTATATCCCAATTAAGCCTAACTTATTACCCCGCCTAAGGGTTGCTCATCCTCACTAGCCATTAGAATTGACCTCAAAGGCTTATAAAAACCATCTTCATTGTTATAAGTGATAATACTATCTTTATGGTATTTACATACCACGTTTTAACCAAGGACTTAAATTTCAGTATGATAAAAATAACGGTGGTCCAAAAATACAAAAATCTTGATAAGAATTTTGAGGAAATATCAATATCGGTAAAAATAGACAAAAACAGTGAAAATTATGAGAAAAATAAAGAAATTGTGAATGAAACTTTAATAGATGTTTATTTAATCAATTATCGATCAATTATATATTTTGAGAAAAAAAATGAAGAAACTTAATTACATAAATAGGTTTGATATGATATGGTATGAAATTATGAATGCATGCTGGCAGACATTGTTAATTAAAATATTTTTACTAATTAGTAATTACCAATATTTGACTAAATATACATCAAATAGTAATGATATAGTGTTTTTGAAATATAGAAATATATATATTTCAATCTACCATGGCGACAACGGTCCTCTCCCCTCTACCACTTCTCTCTCTTTCTATCTATTTCTCTCCTTGAATCGGAGGTTGCTGAAGCCATAAGCACCCCTTGGGTCCAGCAGCGTTTGCGCCCAGGAGGGAGAGAGAGAGAGAGAGAGAGAAGCGGCAGAAGGGAAAGGAAATAATAGATTTTTCTCTCCATGTGTGGGGCACGTGACCAAAATTAACATCCAATTGGGATATTTTGACTAATTGGACCAATGTGGCAAATGTTAGTTAGTTCGTGGATGAATATGACACTCACAAAAATTCGTGGACTAACACGGAACAAAATGGATAATAAGTATAGTAAATATATAAGAGTGGTTATATTCTTACCCCCTATCTTATTTTTTCACCTATATTTTAATGAAAAAGATAATGTGACAAATTCATCCTATTGTAAAATGACCTCTAAGAACTTGACTTAAAAATAAATAAATTAAGTAAATCTACTCTACCCACCCTTCCCTACTCACTCAGTTCACCTCCTTATAATGACCAAAACTCAAAAAGCCCTAGAATTTTCAATACAAGCATTTTAAAATCCATAAAATTCATACTATTTATCAATCAAATTTTTGTTGAAAGTGTTCTTGCATGTAGTCGTGGGGTGAGTGGGGCACTTACATAAATTTTTTGTTGGTCACTCAAATAAATAAAACTTGATTGTGGATCCACTTCCTGATATAGCCAGAATGAGATGCCGGATAGGGAAAAGGGACCTAAACTCTCTCAAGAACAGGGACTATGGTCTTGTGCTCATGGTTGGCATGTTTCAAGAAGTTGATTTCTGATTACTGTGAGTCTTATAAAGCCTCATAACTTTGGTAGTCAGCACATCTAACACAAATTTCAAAATGAAATTGATCACTGGTATGATTGAACCACATGAGCATCCAAACTGTTATAGTTAAGAAAAAAAATGGGTGGATGGGATACTACTTAAGGGGGTGGGAGGACTGTTTTTTGGGTTAGTGTTTAAGTTGGTATATCAAAAGGTATTATAGGAATAATGAGGAATGTGAAAAATGCTTTTATATATTTTTAAAATTTAATGGTGGGTGTAAAAATAAAGTGAGTAGAAAAATAGGATAATGAGGTGAGAATATAACCACTCATGTGTAATTACCTCTTATATTTGGATTTGGCTTGTATGCAAATAGGGGGGTTACGCGGAATAATGTCGGCAAAGAAGTCCCCTTGGTACGTATTAAATCGATGGATGAATACAGTACTCAAGCTAGCTAGCCTTGACGTTCAATTCTCCATGTATGTTTATGTGATGGTTTAGTCTTATATATGTTAATTTGCTATATGTGTGTTTGTGTGGAGATTAATTTGTTTTCCTTTTGCTATATGTGTTTAAATGTCACTTATATTCTTGTATTTTTCATCGGTTGGAATTGATGAAGTTGAAAAAATAGTTGATATCTTTAATAAGATTTTACATTTGTTGTATAATATTAATACGTGGAAGGTGGCGGTAATTATGAACATTTTGAGGGATTCTATGAATTTTAAAATTCATTAAACTCCTTTAAAATCTGAGTTGGGGACACCCTCCTTAGAGTCTTGTTCGAGTGAAACTCTAGAAGGTTTGTATTGGAATTCTACTTCACATTGTTTAGTAGTTAGATACGAGAGCAGTTTTGCTCACCTCCTTTAACTCAGGTGCATGCTTACCTCCCATTTAAATGCTGACATGTGTTTAAAAAATTAACTATGAGTTAATCTATTGTATTTAATTATTTTTGATGTTATAATGATGAGAGAGAAAAATAATTTGACAACTTTTTTCTACTTTTATCCTTATCTTTTATTACTCAATTTTTTTTGGGAAAATGTTAGCAAAAGGACTATAACTATACCCCTATTTTCAGTTGAGGATTCCGTTTTCACTTTGCTTCAATCAAGGACTATTATTTTTCAAGTGGTTCAATCAAGGATATTCCGTCAATTCTGTCAAAACTTTCGTTAAAATTGATCACGTGAGGGTCACGTGACCAATTTATAAGGGCAAAAAAGTCTTTTCTCTAAAAAAAATAAAACTAAATAAATTTAAACAAATTTAAAAACAAAACAAAAAATTCCCTCCATCTCCCTCCGTCTCCCACCTTCGCCACCCCCTGCACCATGTCGACCCTCTCTCTGTTTTCATTGCAGGACCTTCAAGATCACCTTCTGTCTGTCGCTAAAGCAATCCAAGGCTGAGTCCCTTAGCTTCTGTGCCTCTTCATCAGTGAGATGCACATTGGTGACTCCCAAGACCCCTCCCCTCCCAAGCAAAGCAGGCAAGCTCAAGAAGACATCTCCACCGCCGACGCCATAAAAGCCCTTCGCGAGCACCGAAACAGGGTGGATCTTCCTCTGCTCTCTGAGTATGCTCCTGGCAAGGCCAGCCACCGAGTACCCAATTGCCCATGAAGTATACCCTTTGAGGCTTATGACCTCATAAGCACTGCCTATAACAGCCTTGTGAATGCCCTCCAGCGGCTCTTTCTCGTACCCTATTTGCTGCTTCTCTAGGAAGCTCAGCACCGGCACTCCCCCTACGCTAATGCTCGACCACAGCGCCACCGAGCTATCGCCATGTTCCCCAACAATGTATGCCTAATTTTGAACCACACAAACAAAATTTAAGGACAAATTGAACTTTGGCTCGAAAGAAAATGGAATGAAATGAAATACAAGCCACCTGCACATCCTGAGCATTAACATCCAGATGATCAGCGATAAGGAAGCGGAATCTGGAGGAGTCCAGATTCATACCCGACCCGACAACCCGGTTTCTGGGGAACCCGGATAGCTTCCAGGTCACGTAAGTCAAGACATCGACTGGGTTGGAGACGATGAGCAAGATGGTCTCCGGCGAGTGGCGAGCGAGCAGAGGGATGATGTTTTGGAAGAGAGCGACGTTGCGGTGCAGCAGGTTGAGCCTGGACTCGCCGGGATTCTGGCGGGTGCCGGCGGTGACAATGCAGAGGTCGGATCCGGAGGTGATGGCGTAGTCGACGGAGGCGAGGATCTTGGTGCAGGGGAGGAAGACGGTAGCGTGCTGGAGATCGAGCATCTCGCTGCGGAGCTTGTTGGGCTGGACGTCGATGAGGGCGAGCACATCGGTGAGATCTTGGGTGAGGATGGTCTGGGCGAGCACATCGGTGAGATCTTGGGTGAGGATGGTCTGGGCGATGGCCATGCCGACGTTGCCGGCGCCGATGACGGAGATCTTGGTGTGGCGCTTGGTGGGGGAGGGAGGGGCGGTGCTGGAAATGGGACTGAAGAAGGCCTGGGTCAGGTCCAGGCCTCCGGGGCCTATTGTGGAGCCTGAACGGGTTTTGCGCATGGTTGGTTGCTTGGTTACTTTGTTTGTGTTTATGGGTGTTGCAGAGAGAGTATGTCTGTGTGTGGGGTTTTATGGTGGTGTGGGAAAGAGAGAAACTTGAAGGAGCAGTTGAGTGGGGAGGAAGTTGTTTAACAGTCAATGTTCTGGAAGAACGAAGGCGTTTTGGGGTGTGAAAGTTTGGTCATTGGATTGCTTTAGCGACAGACAGAAGGTGATCCTGCAATGAAAACAGAGAGAAGGTCGACATGGTGCAGGGGTGGCGAAGGTGGGAGATGGAGGGAGATGGAGGGAATTTTTTATTTTGTTTTTAAATTTGTTTAAATTTATTTAGTTTTATTTTTTTTAGAGAAAAGACTTTTTTGCCCTTATAAATTGGTCACGTGACCCTCACGTGATCAATTTTAACGGAAGTTTTGACAGAATTGACGGAATATCCTTGATTGAAGTACTTGAAAAATAATAGTCCTTGATTGAAGCAAAGTGAAAACGGGATCCTCAACTGAAAATAGGGGTATAGTTATAGTCCTTTTGCTAACATTTTCCCATTTTTTTTCCACTTTTTTATTACCTATTAATTTCTCTTTTCTCTTTTATTTAATTATTTCTAATAATTTTTGCTTCTTTTGTTTTTTTGCTCTTCTCCAGTACGCCTCTAGTATCCAAAAAATCACATCCATTTAATAATTTTTGCTTCTTTCTTTTTTGCTCTTCTCCGTATGCCTCCAGTACCCAAAAAACCACATCCATTTTTTTGGGTCTTCTCCTATATACACCTTTTATGTACTTTTTTTTTTTAATTAATTAAAAAAATATTCCAACATTAACACTTTTTTTTTTTTGCCTAAGAATTCTTCTCTCTTGTCTCATACATGACCTTTTCAGATCAAACAAATGCTTAGGCCAATCCAAGCTGTTGCAGCATTTGAAGAGAGAAGAATAATTGCAACGACATATTTTATTTTATTTTTTTTGAACTTATGTAACTTTTTAATTAGATTTTCTATGTATGCAAATAAGTTGTTTTAGATTATTTTTTGGCCAACATTTTAGATTAAACTTTGCAAATGAGTTTTTTGTTCGAATTGCAAAAGTGTTGTTGGAATATTTTATTTTTTAATTAATTAAAAAAATAGATAAAGGTGTATACAGAAGAAGACCCAAAAAAATGGATGTGATTTTTTAAGTACTGGAGGCATACTGGAGAAGAGCAAAAAAACAAAAGAAACAAAAATTATTAGAAATAATTAAATAAAAGAGAAGAGAAATTAACAGATGATAAAAAAAAAGTTGAGTAATAAAAGATAAGGGTAAAAGTAGAAAAGAGTTGTCAAATTATTTTTTTCTCTCATCATTATAACATCAGAAATAATTAAATACAATAGATTAACTCATAGTTAGTTTTTTAAACACATGACAATATTTTAGATAGGAAATAAGTATACACCTAAAGTGAATGAGGTGAGCAAAACTGCTCTCGTTAGATACTTAGATGTTGCACTGATTTCAGTTTTGGTATTTTTTCAGTTATGCCAACAGACATTTCGATATTTCAGTTATTTATTCTTTCCATAGTAGTTTTTTTTTTTTTTTAACAAATCGCATATTTGGGTTTTCCTCAATGAGTCATACAAATTATCTTTTTTGTTACAAGTGCTAATACTATTGACATGGAATCCACAAATGATTTGGCTGTATATGGAATGTGAGTGAGTGTAATGGGTTATACTGCAAGCCTGAGAATTGATGTCCATTGATAAGATGTTGTGTCATGTAATACTAATTTATTGGATGTTATTTGTCTTCCTAGCTATATATAGCTGATTGATGATTTGACCCAAAAATAAATAAATAAATAACTGATTGATGATCAAGATGGATGTGGGGATTTTGCCTGCTATCATTACGTGATGGTAGACCGTAGACCCAAAATATTGGCAGCTAAACTGGAAGAGAAGAAAATAAGCAATATTAAATAAATTTAGACGTTCAGTCAAGGAATAATTGAAAAGTATGAATATTGGAAAAAATTCTCACCGCATGCACACCACATTCATCTTTGCACTAAAGGTACAATAATATTGTAAAACTCAAAGTGAATTGAAAATATTCACCAAAATATAAAAAGTGAGTTGGATATAATCATATAAAAAATTGGGCTTTTATTGTGCACCCAATATTTTACACCAGAGCATCTCACATAATACATTCCTTAAGATTAGCCTAAGTGGTGAGAATATATGGATAAACCGTTAAAATTATAATAGGTTCAAGGTTTGATTTTCTTTAAAATAACCAAAATGAGAATTATACATAATAACATTGTTCGTAATATTTCTCGTACTTCTTCATATGTACAGATGTACGCATTGAGTATCAATAAGAAGAAATTATGCCAAATCTCTAATCAAAAATGGTAGTTAACTTATCTTTGTGCATTCTCTCTTCTTCTATTTATTTTGGTATCTTGTAGTCTCACGATTAGAAGCTCTCATTTTCTAGATCATCCTTTAAAGGTCTCTGCAAAAAATTAATTAAATTTTAAATCTTTTAGTTATCTAATTGTTATCAAATAATAGACGGTAAATTTAATTGTTACCAAAATTGTCTAATTAAGTATTTAATAATAATTATATGACTAAACGATTTTCAATTTGATTGATTTTTTTACAAAGATAACCTTTAAAAAATGAAAGATATAAAGAAAATGAGAAATAATGGTTACGATCATGAGACTACACTACGAATAAAAGAGAAGAGAGAAGACACAAAAAAGTATCTAGCATTGCTCAAATTAGAGGGCTAGAAACCATACCCGGCCACGCAAATTCTTATTTTCTTCAAACCTTGCAATTAAACCATACCACCCTGGTTTAACTTCTTCTTTTCATGTTGGTGTTTTTAGAATTCCTATCATGCCTACATATACCAACTGCAAGTCTTCTCTTCAATATCTAAGACGAAGTTCTTAGTCGTTGATCTCCACCATAGATGGAACGTCACAAAAAAACTGATTGGATGAACTGTCAAAGTGTAGTAAGGAGGGTGCAATAATGAGTTAAGATTAGGAAAAAAAACTATAGTATGGAAGGTGAAGTACTGGGAGTTTGGAGATGAATTGAGTGAGCTAGCTAGGGAGAAAGAACAAAGACAATTTAGGGCATTTCGTTTTTTTTTTTAATTTTCTTTGGATTTGACTATTTTACCCTCTTGAATTAAGTTGTTTTTATTTTCTAATTTTTTTTTTCAATAAAGAGTATTTTTGAATTTTCCAAAATTTACATGAAAGTTAATTGTTCTAACTAAATTTAATGTGGATCCAAGAAAGAAGATGAATGATGTCACAACTTGAATGAAGAATACTCATGAGAGGTTGATATTTAAAATTTATGCCAAATTACATATTTAGCCCATGTGGTTTGACCGATCTTCCACTTAAGTTTTGTACATAGAGGCTATGTATGTTTATTTATTTATTTATTTTATAGAACATCCAACCAACATGAGATTTGAATTTAAGACCTATTTGTTTTGGGCATTCTAATTCTTGAAATTAGATATTCAAATATTCCTGAAATGCTATATAACGGTCCAACCGTCCAAACAAAAGACAAAAAAAATAATGGCTATATATGTGAACATTTTGAAGCATGTATTTTAAAAGTTCAAACACATGCAGCTAATTTCACATAGGGGTTTATGCTCCCTATCTTAATATTAATGAGCTTTTTCAATGCCTAATAACACTTTTATTCTCTCTCTCTCTCTCTCTCTCTCTCTCTCTGTACACAAATTTTTAATGGGGCCTACTCCATATAGGAGTTTAACTATCTGAACCATCTATTTTGTAGGTCTCCATTAAAAAATTATCCTTGCAAAAAATTAAGTAAATCGGAAACTATTTACCTACAAAGGTTAAATGGTCAACATTTCAGGGTATAGGGTTTAGAGTTTGCCCCCTAAACGATCCATTAAAGTGTTTATTTTGTTGACCACTTAATCTTTGTAGGTAAACAATTTCCGATTTATCTAATTTTTTACAAGATTGATCCTTTAATGGAGACCTAAAAGATAAACGGTTTGGATTGTTGAAATTTTATATAGAGCGGGCTCCATTGAAAACTTGTGTCAAAATTTGTGTCAAAAATAGAATGTCATGGATTTGCCCCCTATTGTATATAGATTGTCCCTCTGAATTAATCATAAGCGCTAATGATCATAATTGGCTGTGACTAATTTTACTAATCACGATGGAAGAGCTGTTGTCATTTTGTGAAATCATAAGCTAATGATCATAATTGGTTTACCATTTTCTACAAGGAATGATCCTAATGTTCATAATCATCATTCCCCTCCCACGCCAACCGTTTCGATCTCCTTTAGATTACTTTTATATATATATATATATGAGGCATATCATCGTAGTGTAAAGAAACTTTAATATTGCTATTGATACTAAATCTTGGTTGAACAAATGTCTCTTCATCGATTTACTAGCATAAACCATCGAAACAAAACCCCACAAAAAGAATCTTCAAACAGTCATTTAAGGAGACCACTTACAGTATTCAGGTGGATCTCCATCTCCTCTCAGGAACTCTATTTCGAATCTCCACAAAGAATATCACTTCTCCCCAGCAGAGAATATCACTTTCGCAGTTATTAGAAAGCCAAAATCTCCTTTACAGATTTTGTTGGTGGTGGTGGTGGTGGTGACGCGGTGGTTCTGTATCATCCCCGTCATCCTCTTGAGCTGGAGCTGGAGCTGGAGGTGGGAGTGGAGGCCACCGTGCCTCCGAAACCGCAGTGACTACGGAGGTGGCGATGCTGACCACCAACAGTGTCAAAAGCAGGGCTCCGCCGATCTCAAATCGGTCTAGTGATGTCGTCACTCACTGAGAACACTTCTTCGCCGCCCGGAAGCAGTTGGAGCCGTCAAAAACCAAGCTCGAGAAAGTGGACCACCATTCCATTCTTTCTGTGTTTTATGTTGTCAACTTGTTACATACTCACATCATATGTACAAATATGAAAATTAATTTGAATAAGATGTCAGAACGTACTAGACATGTAAACATTCCAGCAAACCCAACCCAAAACATACGAACCCAATTTAAAAGGCATGTGCCTGTAGATGTTATTTTCTAGATCATCATACCAAATGCAACATCAGAGTAAAAAGTTGATGATCGATGGACCACAGTAATGAATTAGAATACAATGAGAGAAATTATGTCAAACAGATTATATCTAGATATATATTAACGATTATCATGAAACATAAATTTATACACGTACACATAATTATATACATGCATGCATATTTTTAGGTATGTATGCATGTATATAATACATACAAACTCCAGTCTTGCTGAGGATATATATAAGCCCTATGTCAGGTATTTGACATTTTCTGTCACAATATATAAAATTTTGAGTCTTTTCACCCATTACTAATTAGTTTAGGAGAACCGGAGGCAGAGAGAGCGGAAGATCTGGCGCGCGAGGGAGCCAGAGATCTGGCGGCGGAGAGTGCCGAAGGCAGAGAGAGCCGATTCTTCTTTCTTTGTCATGCTTTCTTGCTCTGTTCTCTCAGGCTTTGTTTTGTTTTAAATTTTAAAAACAATGAGCGGGAGTTCAGAAGACAACTTAATTTATATGACATTTTTCGGGCTTATTTTTTTGGTTAAATGAATTTTTTATAAATTGATTTGTGTGTAGCATAAATATTTGGTTTTTTTTTTAAAAGTCAATTTCGAAAAGCATGTCCTAATTCGGTACATTTTTGGAACGAGATGTCTTACGACATTCAAAACAAGATCTTGTGACGCGCAGAAGATTCACAATTAACCCCTCATAAAAGGTTTTTTTGTGACGCGCGGCGAGGTTCTTCGCAAACTTACAGCGAAAATTTACAATGACCGTGACTTCACAAATAAAACTTTGCAATGAATATGAAAGCAATTTGCGTCGAAATTTTTGTCGCATTCTGGGTTCAATATTTTCAAAAAATCCTTTCTAAATTTAGATGTGATGATACAATTGGGAGAAAATCGGCGTCGCAAAAATGCATTATGACAAAAGTTCACTCCTCTTAGGACAAAATTGACTGAAACATGAACGTCAGAAAACATGACGTTTTTCGTCCTCGCCGATGCGACGTCTTCTGTCCTCGCCGCCGTCATCGCCGTCTTTGCCATTTCTAATTAATCTTACAACCTCAAAGATTCCGAATGTTAGTAAAAGTATCAAAAGAACTTTGCCATTTTGATTATTGGAATATACGATCGTGTTTATTTCTTTTAGATCTTTCTCCACTTTCTTGAGAGAATCCGGCCTCGACTCCTCCTGGGAGGGCGAAATTCTCTGAAACTAGCTCGGAATTTAATCTGTGATGTTGCCTAAGAGTGCCCCTCCGACTTCCACGGCAAACTTTGTGAAATTTGGCATGAAATTCCCCATTATTGAGAGCTCAAGAGAACCAGAGAGTACGAGCGAGAGTAAAAGAGAGAGAATGAGAAGTGTTCCCGCTCAAAAACCGTCCAGTTTAAGATATTGTGTCAAATGGCCCGGCCCATTTGTTTTTTTTTGTTTTTAAGTCAATTTCGAAAAGCATGTCCTAATTCGGTACATTTTTTGAACGAGATGTCTTATAATATTCAAAACAGAATCTTGTGACGCGCAGAAGATTCACAATTAACCCCTCATAAAACGTTTTTTTGAGACGCGCGGCGAGGTTCTTCGCAAACTTACGACGAAAATTTGCAATGACCGTGACTTCGCTAATGCAACTTTGCAATGAGTATGAAAGCAATTTGTGTCGAAATGTTTGTCGCATTCTGGGTTCAATATTTCCAAAAATTCTTTTTTAAATTTAGATGTGATGATACAATTGCGAAAAAATCGGCGTCGCAAAAATGCATTATGACAAAAGTTCACTCCTCTTAAGACAAAATTGACTGAAACATGAAAGTCAGAAAACATGAATGCAAATTAATCATCCAAATTTGAATTATTAATTAACATACAGAGTCAATGCCTAAACTGATAAAATTTAGGCATACATGGAGGTAGGTAGTTTCATTTCGATCATTATATATTCCTTTATTCTATTTTATTTATTTATTATTTTTTTTTGTGGTGAGGTTTTGTCTGATTATTCTTCATCTCCATCTTCCTTACTAATTCGGACCATGTCTTTTCGTCTATAATTTATATTTATTTTAGGGTTTAATGTATTTGGCTTGATCTTGATTTTCTTTTAATTTACATCTCCAGATCTTGTTTGTTTATTGGGAATATTTTATTAGATGTTCATTGGCTTAATTAGTGACTTAATTTGTCGGTGTTCAATCTTATAAATAGGATTTAAATACTTAATACATAATCAAAATTAAAAGTTAAGTAAAAATAAGTAGATTGAGGATCAGAATGCCTAAAATTAATAACTCATGCAATACTAAGAATTGAAAACCAACAGTCTCATCCATGATTTGCAACTATACATAGTTAAATTCTAAGAATTGAGTTTTCCTTTTAGAATTGAGTTGTTGTTCTTTCTCTTTTGCTTCAGCAAGGTCACTATGCTGGTCGAACCAAAGACTTATTAAATTTGGCTGCAACACAAAGTCAATAGGCTACAATTAATGGGACTAGCGTTGCTCTTTAATTCTCTTTAATTTGTACTAGCTTCTTGACACTTGCTTCATATGGTTTTCTCATCATAAAATTGCAATTTTTTTGTTTAATGTAAACTCAAAATAAATTTATTGTTATAAATTAAATTATTTATTTAATAGGTTGTTCTAAAACACTAACAGAAAGATAGATGGATGTATAACTTAGATTTTTATGCCATAATTCCTATATTATCTATTTTTAATAATATAAATATTATTTAGTTCATTTTTTCCCTTGAGATTGTGTTATAACTTGGTTTGATTTTGAGTGAGATAGTGTTTTGATTTATTTAATTTAAATTTTGGTAAATTATTGTAATACTATTTTGGCATTTTGCCTTTAGTTTATTAAATTATTTTACTGTAGCATTTTTTGAGAAGAAGAAAATGTTAAGAGTTTATGAAAATTTTACGGAGTTCGTTTTATATTTGAATAGATGTTTATATCACAATTATGGAACCTATATAATAACATTTGTATTTTGACTTGCCTTGCATGTCAATAGCGATGAAGAATTTCGTAAACTCACCTATGAGAACAAGGAAGACTTCCTCAAAGACTATGACGAATGGAGGAATACTTTATTCTTCTATGGTTAGCGGCACTCTATCTGGTTAATCATAAGGTGATCTGGCCTTGATTGGTTTAGGGATGAATTGTTTTTTTCTTTGTCATTTTGTTTTCCTTAGTTGATCAATTGTGGGTAAATTAATATTGGGATATTATTATTAATGTTGTTATGGAGGCTTATTTTTTGTTAACTTTAACACCATTCAATTAGGGATCGATCATTCCAAAAAAAAATATATATATTAGGGATCGATCATTATATGAAATTTTTGTTTTTTTGTTCTAAATAAATGTGTTATTTAGTTTTTTCTTTTTCTTAAATCATATGTTTATTGTAGCATTCCCATAATGCTAGCAAAAAATCATGTCATATATGCTAGATCAAAGAAAAAAAAAATCATTTCATGCAATTTTAACAAAAAAGAACCCTAATTCGAGTGGCAATAATTTTTGGATGAGTAAGTGGAGAAGTAGCTAGATTTTAGCTATAGGTTCAAATTCTATCTTTTGAAACGTTTAGATCTTGCTGTGATTTCGAATGGGATCCCTTTACTTTGTATATATATATTGAGAAGAAAAAAATATTAATGGTTAACTCAAAGGTATTGGAAGAATTGATTCGTAGGTGTAACTGTAAATCTAAGCACCCAAATTCGAGTCTCTAGTTCGACCTTTGGAACCATATAGCAATGGAGGTAAAATCTTTTGTGAATTCTTTAGGCCCGGCGTGGATTGTCTGCCTTCGACCGGTCCAAGAGATTAGTCTAGTGCGCAAAAGCTGACCCAGGACACCCTCGGTTACAAAAAAAAAAAATATATTCATGGTTTTGTTAATTGAATATCAGAGATTTTTTATTTATTTTGCTAATAAAAGAAAACCACAATCTACAAACTTCTCATTTAACCAGCTTCAGATTTGCTTTTGGGAAAAAAAAAAAAAAAAGATTAGACATCCAAATTCGAGATAAAAAATAAAGTAAAATTGAGGATCAAATATAAAATGAACAATATTAGCTTATAAATGTACGTTATTGAGCAGGTGCGCTTAGAGAGGTACTTATTTTCCCTATTGTCAATTGTGTGGCTCATAGATTAGCTCTATATATGCTATATACAGTGGCAGAGCCAGAAAATTTTTACAATGGGGCACCTAAACAATGAAAGCTATTTTTTTGGAAGAGACAATTCAAGCTATTTTTTTAGTTTATTAGAAAACTTCTTAATTTTATACTCTCTTTAATTTTAAATTTGTTTCATGAGCAAATATTCTTCAAAGAGAAGAAGGATGTGTGACCACACCCAAAGTAAGAGAAAGGTTTGAAAGAATTAGCATGAGAGTAAGAGAGAGAAAGAGAGAGAGAGTGAAAGAAAAATAAAGAGTAGAAGGAAGACACTTGAGAAAGGGGGCACTAAGATGTAAATTTTGTTTAGCCAAAAAAAAAGATGTAAATTTTGTAATATACATACAAAATATATATATATTTAAAATTTAAAAAGAAAATAATCAAAAAATTGAGGGGGGGGCCTGTGTCCCCTCTGGTGATCCTGCTGTGGCTCCGCGACTGGCTATATATGTTTGCCAATGATCATTGTCTTTGGGTTGGAGAGCCCCCTAATTTAATTCAGAATGCTCGATCTATTTAGAAGAATATTTATGTAATCTTTCTTCTTTTTTTCTTTTTAAAGGAAACAATAATTTTATTTATCAGAAAGAAACATTACATATATATTATAAGTCCTCTGTTAGTGAATCAAAGCAAAAGGCTCCCCAAGCCAGAAACATCTATTAAAAATTGAGACTGCAAAACGAGTTAGTTTATGGGCCATACCATCAGCCTAGCGCGAAACATACTTCACCATAACATAAAGTAAATACCATCTGAAATACGCCCCAAGGGGAAAAACAAGTTTTGAGTTAATGCAATTTCGTTTCCTCTTGAAAAAAAAAAAAAAAAAAAAAAAAAAAGGCAATAGCCATCATATTTTCCGCAAACATTAGTCATGCACTGAGTAAATATGCTCAAGCCTAACATCCTTTATATTGCCTCTAAGATGTTGGTGCATGCATAGGATTGGACACTTTATATGGGCTTGCAATTAATAAAAAAATAAATAAAAAACAGTAGTGAAAAGGTGAAGAAACATACATAGTGCTAGTGATCATTTGCTCTAGTGGATGGCACCAAGTCTCTTTTTGTCGGACTAGGTCCTCGCTTTGAATCTTGTGTATGTCATTTGTTCGGTCAAAAAAACATAGTCTCTAAGATGTTGACAGTAAATCTAAAGTTTTTTAAATTAAATTTAGTTTGATACCCCTTATAAAGCCATCATAAAATATCTATTTTACCCTTATCATATGGAATTTGTTTACTCAATTGACAGAATTAACCATTTAACATTAATTGCAACTAATAGTAAATTACAAAAAAATAATAGTCAAAATTGAAACAACGTACAAAACTTAAGTGGAAGGTCGGTCAAACTACATGGAATAAAAATGTAATTTGGCCTAAGTTTTAAATATCAACCTCTTATGAGTACTCTTCATTTAAGTTGTGACATTCTTCATCTTCTTTCTTCAATACACATTAAATCTAGTTAGTTACATACCCAATCCAAATGAATGGGGCCATGAATTAACGATTTGAAAAATATATACAATTATTATGAAGTATGAAGTTAGAACAAGCGACTTTCATATGTAAATATAAAAAATCCAAAATACCCTTTACTGAAAAAATTAGAAAATGAAAACAACTTATTTTAAGAGGATAAAATAGTCATATCCAAAGAACAATTAAAAAAACGAAATGCACTAGGCCCCGTTTGTCTAATCGGAATGTTAGAATGAGAATGTGAATTGTATTCCATTTCCTCACTATCTTGTAATAGAATGGTTTCATGAATTCTTATTCTAGTGTTTGGCTTAAGTCAGGAATTAAAAGTTTAAACCCTAAACTAAATTTTTAACAATTTTTCCTTAATACCCCTTAACAATTTGAAAGAAAATATCATTCATCTTTCTTCTTCTTTTTTTTGTTTCGATAAATATCTTATATTCGTCTTTCAATTAGACATATATATATATATAGAGCCCTTCCGTTGAGGCATACATCATCTTAAACATGATGATGTATGGCTTGTGAAACTCACTCCGCATTTAATGATCGAAACTGTTTATTTTCTAAGTCTCTATACAAAGATCATTCTTGCAAAAAATTAGACAAATCGGAAACCGTTAAGACATCTAATTGTGATAGAATAAATAGAGGAAGATAGTGATTCCTTAAACACTTAAAATGATGACCTTTTAATCAAATAGTTAAATGATTTCTAATTTGTTTAATTTTTTGCAAGGATGGTCTTTGTATAGAGATTTAAAAAATATACGGCTTCGATTATCGAATTATAGAGTTGAGTGAGTCTCATAAGTCATACATTATCATATTTAAAATGAGATATTTATGCTTGTTTGACTCATATATCGAAAAAAACTTTAAAGATAATCTGATGGCCTCGTTCGTTTTGGGTCTCTTTACAACTTTTTCATGCTCGTCCTTAGCAGCCAATCATCCCTAGACCAAGAAATTTTGTTAAGATATTGATTAAAAACTATTTAGCTCGCTTTTTGAAAAGTTCCTTAATGAAAATTCCACATTAATCTGATAAAAGAAGCTTTTCTCTCTCTAGCTCTTTCTCTCTCTCAAGTTTGTCCTTTTTCTCACACTCTCAATGATCCAATTCAATTTCTAGCCGGCCTTCTCTCTCAATCTGCATTTATCTTTATTTTCAATGCTATGGGTATTTGTGTCTAGTGATTTAGAAGCTTATCTTTCTTAATTAATCTGGGTGGGAGCCTAATTAGTGCATTAAACTATGGTGTAAGAAAGAGACGAAGAAGATGACGACTGTGAGGGAGGAGTGAGTTATTGTAAAAGCCTATTAGTTGTACATATTATGGAATAGAAATACCACCCTCTAATCTTTATTTCAATTCCCCTCTTTAGTAGAATTATATTTTAGTCAACTAAGGTCAATTCTTTAGTTTTATTTATTCACAAAACCAACCAAACGTCATATCTACATGAAATGGAAATCAATTTCCATTCTTAATCTCAATTCCGGCCAAACAAATGCGGCCTAAATTGTTTTTGTTTGGTCTTCATCACTAACTTCATCTCCGAACTCCCCCTTCACCTTCTCTACTATTGTGTTTTTGTTTTTGTTTTTGTTTTTTTTTTTCTAATCTTAACTCATTATTGCACCCTCCTTATACCATGCTTTGACAGATCATCCAATCAGTGTTTTATGACGTTTCATCTATGGTGGAGATCAACTACGAAGTTTGTCTTAGATATTGAAGAGAAGCTCGACTTGGTATGGGTATGATAGGATTATAGGAACTAAAAACACCAATAAGTTAAACCAGAGTGGTATGGTTTAATTGCAATGTTTGAAGAAAATAAGAATTGGTGTGGGTATGGTTTTGTAAACACCCATATATTTTCATGTGATTAATTTTTGTTTAGTAATTTAATTTGTTTTATCTAAATAAAAATTTAAGTTTTGGGCTGAACTAATACTAGAATTAGATGAACCAGCCCATCTTGTTAAAAGCCCTTTAGTAAATCCCATTCCCTCACAACCCAAAAGCCAAAACCGAGCTGAAAAGAATTTGAGCGATGCTGCCTGCAAAGCCTGCAAATCATCTTCTTCCTCCTGCGTGCTTCTTAATCCCTCTTCTTATCAACTTCTCATCCTTATTATAACCATAACCATAACCATAACCATGCTCACTCAGCAACTTACAGAGAACTAACTAAGGTAAGATACAAGCAGCTGATGGCATCTACAATAGCGATTAAGGCAAGCTATAAAGCTGGAAGTGTAGCTTTTAAAATGGTGGTGGACAAGCTATGGATCTACATAGCACGAGGTGGATGATTCTCAGAAAATTAGAAATCAAATTCCCTACTTCTTTCACTTCTTTCACTATACTTGTATTATGTGAAATTCTCTAGTGTAAAATGTTGGGGGCAGAATAAAAGCTCAACATTTTATTTCTAACTCACTTTTTTTTTTTTTTTGGTAAATATTTCAAACTCAACTTTGAGTTTTACGATATTATTGTATTTTTAGTGCAAAGATGAATGTGGTGTGCAATTGTGCATACGTTGAGAATTTCTTCTGGGATAAGTATTAACTAATACTACTTTTCAATTATATCTTGATTGAAGGTCTATAAATTTAATTAATCTTGCTTATTTTCTTCTCTTCCAGTTTAGCTGCCATTATTTTGGGTCTACCATCACGTAATGATAAGCAAGCAAAATCCCCACATCGATCTTGATCATCAATCAATTATTTTTTTGGTCAAATTAATTATCATTCATCAATATATACTATATAGGAAGACAAATAAAATCAAATAAATTAGTACGTATTACATTACAGAACATCAGATCATATATCTGCAATGGACATTAATTAATTCTCAGGCTTGCAGCCTATTACACTCACTCATATTCCATATACAGCCAAATAATTTGTGGATTCCATGTAAATATATAGTATTATCGATCACTTGTAACAAAAAAGGTACGTAATTTCTATGACTCCTTGAGGAAAACCCAAATATGCGATTTGTTAAAAGAAAACTAAAAAAAAAATAAATAACTGAAAGAAAAGTTTATTGGCATAACTGGAAAAATACCAAAACTGAAATCAGTGCAACATCCAACTAGCTATAAACGATATGAAGTAGAATTCCAATACAAATCTTCCTGAGTTTCACATCGGACAAGCATCTTTTTGCCTCGAAATATTTATAATTATCACCACTTGCCACGTGTTAATATTATACAATAAATGTAGAGTCTTATTAAAGATATCAACTATTATCTCAACTTTATTAATTTCAAGATTTTCAACTGATTAAAAATACAGATATGTGAATTAATGACATTCGAATACTTCCTCACATCCCATTTGTATCTCGCACAAGAAATTAAATACAGACATATATAGAGAAATAAATTTGAACAAAAAGAAAACAAATCAATCTACACACACATAAACAAATATAAGATTAAAGTATTAAACGATCACATGAGGTCATTGAGAGATCCTTCAAATAATTTTATTTAAGGGATCCCTATATGAGGCCTATTCCATATAGTATTCAACGATCTAAACCGTCTATTTTTTAAGTTTATATTCAAAAATCATCTTTACAAAAATTTAGACAAATCAGAAACCATTAAGCTATCTAACTTTGATTAAATAAATAGACGAACAAAATTTTACACTTGAAATGATGACTATTTAATCAAATGGGTAAATAGTTTCCGATTTAGTTAATTTTTGCAAGGATGATTATTCAATGGAGACTTAAAATGTAAACGGTTCCGATCATCAAAATACAATGTGGAGTGGGCTCCACAAGGAATCCCTTATATATTTAACCTTAAATGAGGCCCTTCATTAATTGGAATATATATATATATATATAGAGGCTCCTTCTATTGAGGTATACCTTAACTTATTTATGTTAAGGTATACCCTATTGGAGCCCACACAAGTCGTTTTGTGTCGATCCCGAATCGTTTATTTTGTACATCTCCATTGATAGATCATCCCTGCAAAAAATTAGCCAAATTAGAAATCATTTGCCTATCTAACTTTGATCAAATAAATGGACGAACCAAATATTTTCGATGAAACCGTCCATTTGTTTTATCAAAGTTAGATAAGCAAATTATTTCCGATTTGGCTAATTTTTTGCAATGATGATCTATCAATAAAGATGTAAAAAATGAACGATTCGGATCAATACAATACGACTCGTGTGGGCCCTAATAAGATCATACATCAATATAAATAAGTTGAGATATACCTCAATAGAAGGAACATATATATATGTCATAAACATATATATAAAATCCTATAAAATTACTTGGGCATTAAAAATAACCTACTATTATATAATTATTATTATTAAAGAAAAAGATAAAAGTTTTAAAAAAAAAACAAACTATACACACGTACACATATACAGGCTCCTTCTGTTGAGCTATACCTCAACTTATTTATGTTGAGGTATGACCTTGTTGGGGCCTACACGAGTCATTTTGTGTCGATCCGAACCGTTCGCAAGGCTCATCTTCATTGATAGATCATCCTTGCAAAAAATTAGCCAAATCAAAAATCATTTGCCTATCTAACTTTGATAAAACAAATGGACGGTTTCATCGAAAATATTTGGTTCGTCCATTTATTTGATCAAAGTTAGATAGGCAAATGATTTCTGATTTGGCTAATTTTTTGCAAGGATGATCTATCTATGGAGATGTAAAAATTGAACGGTTCGGATTGACACAAAACGACTCGTGTGGGCCCCAACAGGGTATACCTCAACATAAATAAGTTGAGGTATACCTCAACAAAAGGAGCATGTACACATATATACTATATATATATACACACACATGCATACATACAAGATCAAACTATATATACCTGCACATCTCCAATTCGTCTACATTTTTACTAAACTTTTTCCGTTCTTCTAGTTGACCTTTACAATACATGTACTCGGTCATGACGATCAAATTCTTTTTCATGATAGTTGAAGTTAGAACTTCCTCTTCATCACTTTTTGAAAGACGATCAAGAATTTCCAAATCCAATTAATTGTTGGTTTAGAACAAAAACATGACTACAAACGTATAATATTGAAGTGTACAAATTGCGACCCTAATTTATACTATTGCCCTTTATATTATTCTCTATTCTTGTTTTGCTATTGGCATTTGTGTGATTTTTTTTTTTTGGTATCGCTTACTTGATCATATATATTTTTTCTCTACTTACTTTATTTCTTTGGGCCATTTACATGTGACAGGTGTGGGAGGCCTATGCGCGGCATGTCATGAATGTTTCGCTCAAATTGGGAAGAGTACCTTGTATAGGATTATAATTCATTTAAATACTAGTTCATGTACTTCAGAATTTAGATGATTGGTTTTTGGGATAGTTTATAATTGATTTTAAAGTTTAGAAAATGTCAAAGGTTGCTTTGGTGAGTAGACGGCTTTGCTACCCAGCTTCCCAAAGTTCGAGATGACATTCCCACCTGTGCTTCAATATGATATTTTCGAATTTTTACATTTTTATTTGCCAGCTTATACAAATTTGAAACTAACTAGTACGTTCTTGAAATAATTAATTAATTAGAGGGTATTTTTTTTATGTCTGCAAAAGAATTAGAGTAGTTTTCGTGCTGTATATCCGAAAAGGCACTTCCAATTAAGTTCCAAGTCCCAACAAGTGTCTGCTCTATATATGTATTATTGTGCATATTGATCTTCAAAATACATGCAATAAATGCTTCCAAAATGTTCACATACATACAGTGGTATATTATTTTTTCTTTTGTTTTGACCAGTATTATAGCATTTGATGAAGAAACTGAATATCTAATTTCAGGAATTAGGATGTCTAAAAGTCAAAACCATGTATAAATTTTAAGGGGTAGGTACTCTATCGTAGTCGTAACTTGTAAGTTTCATTAATAAAGAGCTATGTTAATTGCATGCCCTAATTTAGACTGTCATTACATTCTTGTAAAATATAAGATGCATAAAATTTGAAATTTAATAGAAAATAAACAAAACAAAAGTATGGAAATCCCAACTAAATTATCAAACATGCTGCTTGTAATCTGGGACCAGCTGGCTAGAAGCTGCTAGCTTGAGGCTCAGATTCTGCAAAAAAAACTTAGGGGCTAATCCTTTTAATGGGAGTATCATACTAACAAATGAAATGATCATTCTAACAAATCCAATTTCTGACATGCCTTGGCCACCAAGTTCGATCCTGCGAAGTTGCATATAAAAGGTCATGTGGTATATATATTGGTATGTAATCATAATAAACCTGTATGTCACTGAGAAAATTAAAGGAAGGTTTAATATTTATGACATAAATGACATATTTCTAGTAATTCCCCCAATTCTATTCCTTTCCTAAGTTTTGTATTCAAGGCTTAATTTTATCATATTTAGACATCCCCAAATGCAAATGCTTTAAGTTTATTCTTGGATACAACAGATATGTTGTTCTTGTATTCATGAAGAAACATATAACAGCATTTTGACACTAACCAAATCTATATATACAATAAAACATAGAGATAAATACATATTTAGTCCACTTATTTTATAGCTAGTTCAATTTTGGTCCACAATCTTTTTTAAGTTCAGTTTTAGTCCACTAATTGTTTGACTTGTTCAATAAAGATCCAAATTTGTTATCTCAAATTTGTCCCGCCTTTTACCCTATCAAATCTCAGCCAAATTCAACAAATATATACTTGTTTTAAAATTATGTGTCTCCTCTTTACAACCATATAAAGATCATTCAAATCGAAGTTTTAAAATTCAAGATAATTAGCCTCAAAGTAGAGTACCCAAAACTACTCATTTTTCCTAAACAATTTTCAGATTTTTCAAACTTCACCAAATTTCAATTCTCTTTTATTCTAATATTCCAAATTGGTTCCTATGACTAAGAAATGATGAAATATAACTTATACTTCAATTATAATTGAAGAAAACACGACAAAAATGATTTAAAATCATAACTTAAAAAAAAAATTATAGACCAAAATTGAACTAGATATAAAATAAGTGAACCAAAATTGAACTTAAAAAAAACCGTGGACCAAAATTGAACTATGTATAAATTAAGTGGACCAAATTTATAATTTCCTTTAAAACATTATATTATCATATAACAACATAAAATAACACTATATTATCATATAGCAATATAAAATAACACTATATTGTCATATACAAACATGAAATACACTATTTAATTTTTAAAACACTACTAAAATGAAATGAGAAACAAAAATCAAACCTCAAACTAGAAACTAATTGTACAATTATATATTAATATATGTATAATGTATAATATATATATTTTTGTATTTATAGAATAAAATGAGTGAGTAAAATGATGGTCCTTTTTTTAGGGCTTTTTTAAAGTCTAAAACATAAAAGCCCATGATCGAGCGACCCACCTGCAAACAAGCCGATCCATTTTAATGAGTTGTCAAGCGCTTGACAATTGCCACTGTGCAATAGTGACTATTTGAAACTATATAAAAATAATACTTATTGATATATTTTATGTTTTTTCTTACATAAATATATCAAAAACTAATGAAACTAACATAAAACACAAAATTCAAGCTTATGTAGTCACATCCACTTGTATTATAATGTAAAAATGACTGTTATTAATTACCACTCTTTGACAGTGACAGTGACAATCTGCCTAGTTAAAAAAAAAAAAAAAAAGTGCCCAGCAATCAGCAGGGTGGCAAGTGCTCAGCACAAAAAACACGAGGCATGTTATAATTTGGGCTTATTCGTAAAAAATGGACCTCTTTATCACTTTAACTTTTTATGTGAGTTTATTTATTATTAACGTTTAAAATTTTTTTTTTTTTTTATGGAAGTAAAATGATTTTTTTAATAACAAAAGTAAAATGATGGTCCTCGACTACATTACATATTTCAATTTTAGTGCTCCAATAATAAATAAAAGAAATTTCCCAATTCCCATAGCATGTGCGACACCAAAACGACGGCGTTCATTTTGTCATCAAATTCAAAGGCACTTCATGGCCAAAAACAAAACGAACGCAAAAACCTTCAGCCACTTCGAAATTCATAGTTTTTAATTTTACAGAGCAATCAGCATTCGGATCAACCCCCTATTGTCCCTCTCTCTCTCTCTCTCTACAGAAACTTCCTTCTTAGCTCAACGAAGCATGACGCTATGATTTGATTCATTCACAAATCTCCAGGCATTAATCGGACCCGCTCAGGCCAGGTTCATTTCTCTTTTGCTATTTTCGGACACATTTCAAATCGGATCTTGCATCGGGTCTGCCATTGCAATTCGATTCTCATCGATCTTCTTATCTCAATTCAGTATTTTTGGTTCGATTTTTGGTTAGATTCTTGCAAATTGAATGTACATTGAACCTGATTCGGTGTTTTTGTTCAGGAATGGCGTGGTTCAGTGGGAAAGTCTCTTTGGGGAACTTCCCCGATCTCGCCGGAGCCGTCAATAAGCTCCAGGAGAGCGTCAAGAACATCGAGAAGAATTTCGACACCGCCCTCGGGTTCGAAGACAAGGAGAAGGCCGAATCCGGCAATGAAGGTACCTCTCAAGTTCACACATTGTTCATATTGGTATCACTCTGTCTATGTCTCTATATTTTCTTTTTTTCTTTTGAGAATTCTGGTGTTGATTATTAGGTAGAGAATGAGCTAGATTTTATGCTTCATTAAGTAAAATTTTATTTTGGTTCTGGTTGAGAAACTCAAATTTGGTTTACACGACCAAGCTGAAAGGGAAATACCATTTTTGGAGCTTATATATGGTGGTTTATAAGTTGCATTTTCTTTTTTGTTACTATATATAACTTGCATTTTCTTTTTTGTTACAATATATAACTTGCATTTTCGGTAAGTTGTAAATTATGAATTTGCTTGGTGTATTTAATTGCATTTTGTTAGGAAATGGGTTTTCTTTCTTGCCCATTTTTGTTGGAATCTTGTGGGCTAACGGGTAGAACAGATTTGTGGAAGAGGAAATTTGGTAGTTTTGCTATGTTTTCGTTATTTTTTCATGGAAGTTGAAATACAGGAGTTAGACTTAATCTTTTTTTTGAAAAGAGAGAAACTTTTTATTGATCAAAACTCAGAACAATACACACAATGGACAAGATGTCCATTATTGAGAGAAAAGATCAAAAAACGAAAAAACATAGAATTAGGTCTCATAAAGCCTAATCCATTTATCTAAGTGCTGCCCTCCAATCTAAAATTATATCGAATAGATATACCCCCCTGAAGTCACTAGTAACAGATGCCCAAAGGGATGACCAAAACACTACTCTATCCCACAATTCTTCAACATCTGCACCTCTATAATCCTCAAAAATTCTTCGATTCCTCTCCATCCAAATAACCCAGAAAATGGCCAGCATTCTGCAATTCCAAAACACCTTGGCCTTCTTGATCCCACCAAAACCAAAGAACTTTTCACTCAACAAAGAATAGCACCCTTCTGGCATTACCCACATTACCCCTGCATCTTTGAATAAATATGACCACAGCTTTGCTGCTACAGAACACTGAAGGAAAACATGATCAACACTCTCCCCTTGGATCTTACACATAACACACCTGCTTGGAGATAAACAAACATTTGGCCTCCTTTTTTGTAGAATATCACAAGTATTTATCTTTCCAAGAGCTACTAACCAAGCCAAAACTCTGACTTTTGGAGGAACTTTTGCTTTCCAAATCAAGCCTGCCGGTAGAAAAAGACTACCATCGCCATGCCCACAAAGAAAGGTAAAAAAAGACTTTGAAGAGAAAAACCCTTTTGAGTCCAATTTCCAAATTCTTGAATCTCTAGTGGACGACAAATGAACTTTCTCAAGCACTAAGAGCAAGGATGACAACTCCTCCACTTCTAAGTCATTTAAATTCCTTCGAAAGCCCAGGTTCCAAATTGGCTGAAAATTAACTCCCCCTGCCATTTCTGCCACTGTTAAGCCATGATGATCTGACAGATTATACAGCCTTGGAAAACAGGTTTTAAAAGCCTCCTCTCCTCCCCAAACATCCTCCCAAAATCTAGCCCTTTCGCCGTTCCCTACAACCAGCTTACAGCACCCTATAAACTTATTAAAGCCTTTTGATATATCTTTCCAAGGGCTGCGACTTGACCCTTTCCTTACCTCTTTTGAATCCCAACCATTCTCGTGGTTTCCATATTTACTTCTAATCACTTCATGCCATAAGGATTCTCTTTCCAAAGGATATCTCCAAAGCCATTTCCCCAATAAGGCCATATTTTTTGCTTCCAGATTCCCTATGCCCAATCCCCCTGATTGCTTTGACTGAGAAACAATATCCCATCTAACCAGATTAAACTTTCTCCCTTCCCCAACTCCTTTCCACAGGAAGTTTCTCATTAGTTTCTCCACCCTTTTAGCTACCCCCTTTGGTATTTTAAAAAGTGATAAGTAGTAAGTTGGGATACTCCCCAAAACAGCCTGAATCAATGTCAGTCTTCCTCCCCTTGATAAGAACGCTTTCTTCCAATTTTCCAGTCTTTTCTCTATCTTTTCCATCACCGGATTCCAGAAATTTGATGCTCTAAGATTACCCCCCAGAGGCAAACCCAGATACTTCATAGGCCAGGCACCCACCTCACAACCCCAATCAGCTGCTAACCTCTGCACTTTACTCTCTGCTGAATTAATACCCGCTATAGCACACTTTGCACGATTAATTTTTAATCCTGAGACTACACAAAAACAGTCAAGAACATCTAATAAATTCTGCCACATTTGCTCATCTCCAGTGACAAAAAAGATGGTATCATCAGCAAATTGGAGATGAGACACTTGCACTCTTTCCCGTCCCACTTTCAACCCCTCGATCAACTGTCTCTCCCTTGCTTTTTCAATCAATCGACTAAGCCCGTCTACCACAATTGTGAATAGGAATGGCGATAGAGGATCTCCCTGTCTCAAACCTCTAGAAGCCCCAAATTTTCCACATGGTCTTCCATTTATCATTATTGAAAAATTTGCAGACCTCAAACAGCCCACTATCCACCTTCTCCATCTTGCCCCAAAGCCCTTCTTTTCCATCATAAAGTCCAAAAAATCCCAATCTACATGATCATATGCCTTTTCAAAATCAATTTTGAATACCAGACCTTCAATTTTCTTCGTTCTCACCTCCTCAACTAACTCATTGGCCACCAAAACAGCATCCAAAATCTGTCTATTTTTCACAAAAGCACTTTGTGCAGATGATATTGTTGCACTTAAAACCTCCCGTAATCTGGCTGCCAATACTTTTGCTAAAATCTTGTAGAGACTCGATACTAAACTGATTGGTCTATAATCCCCAATTCTTAATGATTCCACCTTTTTCGGAATGAGGCAAATATATGTCTCGTTTGTAGTAGCATTAACCACTCCGGTTCTGTAGAATTCTTCAAACACCTTGAGCAGCTCCTCTTTCACCACATCCCAACATCTTTGAAATACTAACATCGTGAAACCATCTGGTCCTGGTGACTTGTCCTGACAGCAGTCCATGATAGCTCTTCTTATCTCCTCTTCCTCAAAAGGTCTTTCTAGCCACCTTGCTTGCTGATCTTCTATTGGACTCCAATTCAGCCCATGAATTCTACTAGTTCGCCTTTTAGAATTATTATACAGATTTGTAAAAAATCCGATAATTTCATGCTCAATCAACTTCCTGTCTTCCACTATCACTCCTTCTCCTACTTCTAATTTTTCAATGTAGTTCCTCTTCTTCCTTCCATTTGCAATTGCATGAAAAAATTTAGTATTACTGTCTCCTTCCTTTGCCCATTGCACTTTTGCCCTTTGCCTCCAACGAAAGTTAGACTTAATCTTAATATGATGTTGTCTCTCTATGGTTGCAGCTTCAGGATTATGGCCTTCGTCTACTGAAAGGAGAGCACTATTTGATCCTGTTATGTCCTTTATGGGGCAAAATAATGAGGAAAGTACTGTTGAATCATCACAGAAAGCTGAGTCTTCTGAGCATCCACCTGAGATTGAGAAATCATCAGGGGAACCTGAAACTCCACAGCTTCCTTCTACGGTTGAGGAAAAAGAAGAGGTCAAAACTGGAACTTTACTACCCTCTGCAACTGAACAGACTTCTGCTAACGAGGAAAATCAAGTTGTCAAGGAAGAAAGAGATGATAAGCGTGCTGAGACGGCAGAGGAAACAAAGACTTTGATATCAGAGCCTGAAAAACCTGAATCTGAATCACTCTCAGTGTCAGTTGAGCCACCTGAACCTACTGTTAAGAATGCCGAGTCATCAGAGTTTGTTGGCTCTCAAGAAGACAGCAAAGTTTCAGTAGTGGGACCCTCAGAAAGTTCAGAATCAGCACAGGGAAAGTCAGGAACTGTTGAAGTAAATCAAGTTGAGGGTAGTACTGTTCTTCTGGGTGAGTCACGTGATATTGTCGATGTGGATGATCAGAAGAAACAAGTAGAAAACAAGGATGAACATATGACACAGGCTGGAGAGAATGTTGAAATGATATCTTCGGTCAAAGCTGAGGCATCAACTGATAACCAGCCTAGAGGTGTGACTGATCCCTCTAGTTTACACTCTGCTACCATTGAGTTGACTGGAAGGGCTAGTGGGTCTTCTACCAATCAATTACCAAGTGTAAATAATTCCGATCAGGCTTCGGTTATGGTTTCTGAATCGGGTTTGAAAGAAAATGATGCCATTGTTGAGGAACCTGAAGTTTATCAACGGGCTGACGATAATCAAACTGACATTAAAGAGCAACATATGAGCTCAGGAGCAAATGTGTCTGACTCTTCAGATGCTGTGCTTGAACTGGAGAAGGTGAAGATGGAGATGAAAATGATGGAAGCTGCATTGCAAGGTGCTGCAAGACAGGCTCAGGTACATGATGAAATGATTATGTACCATCTTATTTGTGTTTGTGTGTGTGTAAAAAGAAAATTTCCATGTATAGTAATTAAATTAAAGTATAGAGATACAAAAAATTTCTTATTCTTTGCCTCCTTTGTGGATCTCTTGGGGTGGCATTGGTGTTACATTGTCCATATTTGTTTCATTGTTTGTTTAACACTTCTGAACTTGTGATCAATTTGATCCTTTTTCCAGGCAAAAGCTGATGAGATTGCAAAGTTCATGAACGAAAATGAGCAATTAAAATCTGTGATTGAAGATTTGAAGGTATATATAGTTGTATATTTTATTCATTTATAATTTGGTTGAAGTGGATATAATAACAACTTGTTCATTTGCTTGATATTTTAACTCACCAACTTGGTGTATATTGACTTGTATTTGTTACCATCTTCCATATATAGCCCTCTTTTCACCTTTAATTAGTCCACATTAAAGGAATTTCTTAGATGGAGGCAGTTGCCCCTGTGGCCTATCACTGAAGCATTTCTTGAGAAATGCTGTATAAAAATATCTTAGCCATATCCATGCCAATTCTTCTTATAGGCAGCTTATGTTGAGTTAATATTTATAATGCATTCTTCTTCCAATTTTTATTTTTTATTTTTTATTTTATTTTATTTTTTTTTTGCATGCGGAACATAGATGCATCTATTCTAATTTGACTATTTATTTTTTGATTGGGAAGCATTCTTGATGCTTGATCTTTTTCAATGTAACTACCATGTTATGAAATTATAACTTCTCAGCTTGCATATACAATCTGGTGGTTGTCTACTTGTCTTTCTCTATATGTTTCATCTTTCTGACAAACTTCTTTCTCTACTTCAAAACTCACCAAGGTTGACTGGTTCACCTTCTCACTATCAACTTTTCCCCCTAAATATGCTTTATCAGAGATATAGTACTGTAATTTTAATAAATAATGTTTCTTATAGATGTTCACACTTTAACTGAAAGTAATTGAACAGAGAAAATCCAGTGATGCAGAAGTTGAATCTCTGCGCGAGGAATACCATCAAAGGGTTGCAACACTTGAAAGGAAGGTAGGCCTTCTCATAAATTCTTGTTTATAATGGTGTTTGGTTTCATCCAGGCGTTAACCATGTCCATCATGTCTTTGATGAAATTCTTACTTCTTGTGTAATTTTAGTTTTGCTTTTGAGGATTGGAGGGGGTATACTGATTTAGTTTGTGTATTTTTCGTTTCAAATCTGACTGCTATTGTTTTGAATTTTTCTTTTTCATGTATGATTACAGGTGTATGCTCTTACTAAGGAAAGGGACACGCTTCGGAGGGAGCAGAATAAGAAAAGTGATGCAGCTGCTCTTCTGAAGGAAAAGGATGAAATAATTAATCAAGTTATGGCTGAAGGTATAAATATAATTCTTTACCCCTTCATATTTGGTGCAGCATACAAAATTCCTTTACTTATGCATTTTTATCTACCAGGTGAAGAGCTTTCAAAAAAACAGGCTGCCCAAGAAGCTCAAATTAGGAAATTAAGGGCTCAAGTAAGCTAGCCGGTTTACTAATTGTCTGATTTTGACATTCTTTAATCCTTTCACTGCTAGCTATTCTTATCGTCTTGTCCTGATTACTAGATTAGAGAGTTTGAAGAAGAGAAGAAAGGGTTGACAACTAAACTTCAGGTAATTGATTTATGTTAGCATCCTTTAAAATTTTGATTCTCTGATTCAATTTTCTAAAAGACAACTTTTTCAGAAATCATAAAATTTGAAATGACACGGATGTTGTAGCACATAAACTGGTCAGTACTCCCCCCCCCCCCCCCCCCCCCCCCTTTTTTTTTGGAAAAAAAAGAAGAAGCTTTCTTGGCAGAAAGTTTCCATATTGGATAATGGATTATCCCCAAAAAGATCTCTTGACCATAGATATAGTTTTTATGATGCCGGTTTATTTAAAACAGTAAATTTCATAATATTTTGAAGCAGTCAACTATTTATCCAAACATTTTTTTCCCTAATATTGTAATAGCTCATAATTGTCTTATTATAATTTAAGAGAAGAACTTACCTGCAACAGCAGGTACTCCAGCTGTTATCCCTCCCCCCCCTTCTCTCTCTATCTCTCTCATTCTCTTTCTCTCACTCTCTTTCTCTCTCTCTCTCTTTCTCTCTTCCTCTCTCTCTCTAATGGGGATAACACCTGTCCCTATAACAGGGACAGGTAAGTTATTTTCATAATTTAAATATATATGGGAATTACTGCAAAGGATATTTTACATATGAATAATAAGTTTACATCTACTGAACTACTCTTTGGTTATTATCAAAAATAAAAAACTCTTTGGTCGTTGTTCTGTGGTGCAAAATGCCTTTCATTAGTAATATACTAATATGTAAGTGTGTGGTTCTACCTTGAACCACCTTCAGGTAGAAGAGAATAAAGTAGAGAGCATCAAAAGGGACAAGACGGCTACAGAAAAATTACTGCAGGAAACTATAGAAAAGCATCAAACAGAACTTGCAGCTCAGAAAGAGTATTATTCTAATGCTTTGGCTGCTGCCAAGGAGGCAGAAGCAATGGCTGAGGCACGTGCCAACAATGAAGCCAGATCTGAACTTGAGAGTCGTCTAAGAGTGGCTGAGGAACGCGAAACTATGCTAGTTCAAGCACTTGAAGAATTACGAAAAACTCTAACTAGAACGGAGCAGCAGGTTTTTGATTTGTCTATTGTGATTGTTGGTTTAATTTAGCTGCGTGCTAGAATTAAAAATAAAAAGGATTCAACTGACCTGCCAAAAGTCATGGCCTAAGTTATTTTCTCACTTGCTTTTCAGGCAGTATTTAGAGAAGACATGCTTCGCCGGGACATTGAGGATCTTCAAAAACGTTATCAAGTCCGTAAAGCTTCCATTTATTGTCATTCACATTTCTTTCTAAATTTTTCCTTTCCAAGTGTTGCAAATGTCTTACAATTTATTTAACTTAGCTGTTGTTTTCTTCTAGGCAAGTGAGCGACGATGTGAGGAGTTGATCACGCAAGTACCGGAATCTACCAGGCCTCTTCTTAGGCAGATTGAAGCTATGCAGGTGAATTCATTTTTCAATGCATTTTTAGGAGATATTTGATGATTTTACTGCACTTTGGATGCTGGTCTTTAGTTTACTTTTCTCAGGCATATGAAGTTTAATCTCACTTGATTGTTCCCTTGGTAACAGGAAACAACTTCAAGAAGGGCAAAAGCTTGGGCAGCTGTTGAGAGGACTCTTAACTCTCGACTCCAGGTTTGTAGAATGTTTTGGAGTTATGGTTATTAATATGAAACATGTACACATTGTTTATCTTTTAATTTTTAATGCTTCTACAGGAAGCAGAGGCCAAAGCTGCTGCTGCTGAGGAAAGAGAGCGATCTGTGAATGAACGCTTGTCTCAAACCTTATCTCGAATTAATGTTCTTGAGGCTCAGGTTGGCTTATTGTGGGTTGTGTTATTGGGGATTATCGTTATCATTTCATTAACCTAAACCAGATATATTCTTCAGATTTCATGTCTTAGAGCTGAGCAATCCCAATTAAGCAAGTCTCTTGAAAAGGAGAGACAAAGAGCAGCTGAAAATAGGCAGGAGTACCTTGCAGCAAAGGAGGAAGCTGATACTCAAGAAGGCCGTGCAAACCAGCTTGAAGAAGAAATCAGGGAACTCCGGCGAAAACATAAGCAAGAGTTACAAGATGCATTGATGAATAGGGAACTGCTACAGCAGGTGGTGCTTCTGGTTCCTTGATAAATTTTATTTGTGTTCATTATATTTCATTACATGAAAGTGGGCTATCATCATATTCATTTGTCTGATTTTTAAGTGAAGTTCCTTTTCCCTTTAATATTTTTAATAGCAAGAGTTGATTTGATGTATCTGAATTAAGCAATAAGGCAAACAAAAGGGAATTGTTGAACCATGTGCTTAAATTGCTAAAAAAACTCCGTTTGTTTTTGTACACTTGATTTCTCCACTTTGTTAAGATCTTTTAATTTTGATAGCTAGAAACAGAACTTCATCTTAATAGTGTTAGAACTAGAAGTAATCTCTTATTCATCAGTAGTTCATATTCCTACTGAAAAAAAAGTGTGAAAAATTGATAGGAAATTTCTCTGAGCATATTCAAAATTGAATTCCTGGTTCCAATTTATAACATTAGTTTTCCTGAATTAAGCTTTTGCTTTTAACAGGAGGTAGAAAGGGAGAAAGCTGCTAGATTGGATTTGGAAAGGACATCTCGTGTCCGTTCTGCAACTGCATCTGATCAAACTACTACTATAACAAGGCACAATTCTGCTTTTGAGAATGGTATGATGCTTTGGTTTATGTCACATCTGTTGATTGTTTATCGCCTATGCTAATACATTTTGTAACTTCTACAGGAAGCTTGAGCCGAAAACTTTCAAGTGCTAGCAGCCTGGGGAGCATGGAGGAAAGCTATTTTCTGCAAGCATCTTTGGACTCATCTGATAGTTTCTCTGAAAGGAGAAATGCTGGGGAGGCAACTATGAGTCCATACTATATGAAGAGCATGACACCTAGTGCTTTTGAAGCTTCCCTTCGTCAGAAGGAGGGTGAACTTGCATCTTACATGTCTCGTTTGGTGCGGATTAATATTCTAAACTACTCCTCTACAAAAATGTCATTGGGCACTACATGCCATATTATTTGCTATGATAGCAAGTATTCTAGATTTGAGATCTTTATAGAACTGCTATTGTTTAAATTTAACCCTTCTGCCTTTATAAAAAATAAAAAAATAAAAAATAAAGAACTATCATGGACTCTTGAGTCCCTTGCAATATTTATTACTCTATTTTATCTTATACATTTATTTTTTCTATTTACTTCAGGCATCCATGGAATCTATTCGTGATTCTCTCGCTGAGGAGTTGGTCAAAATGACAGAACAGGTGTGTTTCAATCTGCAATAATTTTGTGGAGGTATCTTCTTTATAATGAGCTCAAGAATTGATTACCATTCTGCAGTGTGAAAAGTTACGGGCAGAGGCTGGCACGTTACCTGGCATTCGAGCAGAACTAGATGCACTAAGGAGGAGGCACTCTGCTGCATTGGAGTTAATGGGTGAACGTGATGAGGAGGTACATATAAGTTTCTAGTTGTGGCTTCTTTTGCTTTGGGTAATGAGGAATGTGTATCATGAACTCTGATGCCATGATTTTCTGTAGTCTCATCTAACATTATAAGTTTAGAAGGTTGGAGAAAGCTAGATGGAGGGTTGGGGTTTTTATTTTTATTTTTTTTATCTACCTTTATATCTTTTTTTAGAATTTGAAATGCTTGATAGCATGATAATAGCTATTTTATGTCTGGTCCTGATATTTATAAGTGGCTGCATGTGTTTCTAGCTGGAGGAACTCCGTGCGGATATTGTAGACTTGAAGGAGATGTACAGAGAGCAAGTAAACTTGCTTGTGAACAAGGTAATATTTTTACTGAGAAAAGTCTGAATATGTTATATTCTTATTTTCCTTTTATAATGTATACAAATATATCTGCCCACATATGTGTACAGATCCAGATAATGAGTTCATCAGTTGGATCCTAGCCTCATTGTCAGGGGTGGAACATAAAAGGGACCAAGAGGGGCCATGGCCCCTGCAAACTTCTGGAAAAACAACATTTAATTCAATGTATGTTATAGAGAATACTGATGTGTTGAACATGTGTCACTTGTAAAAGGATGATGGGGGTGAAGTGAAGGTAAAAAGGGAATTGAAGGTAAAATAAGATAGAAATTTTTTTTGGAGTGTAGATAGAAACTCATTTTGCTATCTTTTTTCTTTTTGTCTGAATACTATTTTTTCTTTTTTCTTTTGCCATTGGTAATCTGTATCATGTGAAAATTTAACAATGCTGCTCTAACCATTCGGTGTTGATGGATTTAAGTTTTCACTATTAATGTATAAAATTTTTCACCAGTAACTGTGTATGCATGTCATATAAATATTGAATCAAAGACAAACTCCTCTATCATGCATTTGGTTTATGTGTTGGCTAAATGTATCTGCATTAAATCCCATCATTATTTGCTTAGTCATGATCAGACACGTGTTACTCACAACTCGTGAGTTGAAGTTATGTAAGCGTTATGTATGGTATATTGGTATGGAAAATGTTAGGGAGATTAGTTTTTTGTACTATTTAATGTACCAGATCTAATAGAGGTGAGTTTTATTTATATGGGTGGGTTTTATCTTTATTAGAGAGATAATAAATTAGATGGTATAAAAAGATGGTATCTGCTACGCTACCCATTGGTGGTATGTTTTGAATAGGAAATAGGACCAGATCCATTTAATATTAAGTATTTATGTTATATGCAACTTTACCAACCATCCAAGTCTCACTTGAGTATACAAATTATGCCAATTACTGCATCAATCAACATCTGGACAGAGATGTGGTCTCTTTCTTCTTTATATATATATATATATATATATATATATATGCTCTTTTATTGAGGTATACCCCAACTTAGTTATGTTGAGGTATACCCTATTAAGGCCCACACGAGTCATTTTGTGTTGATCCGAACTGTTCATTTTTTACATCTCCATTGATAGATCATCCTTGCAAAAAATTAGCCAAATCGGAAACTTTTTGCCTATATAACTTTGATCAAATAAATGGACGAACTAAATATTTTTGATTAAACCGTCCATTTGTTTTATCAAAGTTAGATAGGCAAATGATTTCTGATTTGACTAATTTTTTGCAAGGATGATCTAATAATGAAGATGATCTATGCGAACGGTTTTGGATCGACACAAAATGACTCGTGTGGGCCCCAATAAGATCATACCTTAACATAATTAAATTGAGATATACCTCAATAGAAGGAGCCTGTATATATATATATATATATATATATAACGTAACCCCAAAGAAAAGTTTATTATAATAGGATGAGTTTTAGGATTTAGGTCTCGCATAAGATTGAATATTATAAAATTATGTATATTTAAGAAAAAAAATAAATGGTGTTTTTTAACTTGAAGGAAGAAAATAAATTAGATATGATGGAAAACTTATCCCCTCTAATCCCACCATTTTGGGAGAGATTGTAAGAGAAAGTTTTCCGATTAATCTATCTCCTTTTCATTTTCTTTCGGCACCAAACAAAATCTTTAGGCTTTAGCTATTACTAAATTAATAATTAAGTGACTCAATTAATTATGATTAGAAAAAATGTTTAATTATCAAATGTTCTTTTACCTGAAAATACTTATATAATCTTAAAAGCAAAATATAATAAGACAAAGGTTTATTTTTTATATAATTAGCATCCATAAGTTTCTAACTCAGAACTCAAGTTGAGTATTACTCACTCAAATGGTTATTCCTAAGACAAAAGCTCATTAAAAATTTGAAAACCATTAAACAAAAAATAATTAATCTAAAAAAACTATATCCGTGACACCGCATCAACATATGTCACAATAATTTTTCTAAAACTAAAAGAAGCAAATAGACAGTAACATCATACCAAACTAGTATATGTCATCACTTAACATTTATAATGTTCAATTATCAATTAAATCAAATATTATGAATGTTAATTGGGTGTATAACACGCTAAAATGTCTAACAAAACTATGTTGTATTATTTTATAAATATCATAATATTAATAAGACAAAAAAATCCTTGAATTTTTAACCAACCATTTAGAATAGAAATTAATTGATCTGGGCAGTCCAAATTTATATTAAAAAAAGGGACTTATTATAATTTAGTTGTTGTTGTGTGAAGCGTCAACAAACTACTGGATTAGCAAGATTTGTCTCTGAGCTGCGAAACACAGGATCTACACTACTCGCGACAATTTGGCACGTGTCGATCTGTAGTGAGAGCACGTGGAGCTAAGAGAGCTGGCAGTGTAGCTGCAGCAGCAGTTTCATTCATCGATCTACTAATCATCTCAGCTGTTTGCGTAATCGCTAAACCAGTGCAAAACAATGTGAATCAATGTGCACTGTTTACATAATGATGACCGTACAGGTTTATTATGACGTTCTTATAATGCACCCCCCAAGCGCACGTTAGTATGGGCCCCCGTGTCTTCTCTCTCTCTCCGAATATACAGGGACGGTTTCGAAATGCTCGCTTAAATTTCCTTGTCTTCAGTCGGAGAGCTGACACTGACGCATAAACACTCACTCTCGGCGCATTTTAGCCTCTCTCCGTCACTCTCCCCCTCGTCTTCAATCTCTGTCTCTCTCGCTATTCGATTCTATCAGATCGTTTTCCGCCTCTGCATTTAACACAAGTACTCAATTTCTCTCTCTCTCTATATATATATATATGTGTGTGTGTATTTTATAGTTTGGAGTTAGATTCAGCTGAATCAGAAAAGCAAAAAAAAAATTATGTCTGCACTGTAAAGCTGAAAATTCTCTCTGTCTGTACTTTTTTAGTTTTTTTATTTGAAGAAAATGGTGAGCTTTCCCATTGCTGACCTCAAAACGCCATCGTTTTTGCATTTGAAGCTCAATTTGCTCGATTATGGCAAATGATCTCTCTGCATTTGTTCCTTATTCTCACATTACTGTCCAATTTTCAATATTTCGCTTTTAAAATATATATTCTTGGTCTGAACACATAATATATGTGTGTGTGTGTGTGTGTGTGTGTGTGTGTGTGTGTTATATACATATAAACATGCATGTCTAAGTACATTTATGCGTGGCTGTGTCCTTTTTTTATGATGATAAAACGAGATCTAATATAAAATTATTTTATCACTGAATTCTGTACAGTGATTTGTGTGTTAATTTCACAATGCAGCTTTTGCTGTTCCAGATTGGTTAACAACATATGATATATAAAATGTAAGCAATATAATACAGAAGTTCGGAATGGACCGAATTACAAAAAAAAAAAAAAACGAAAAATAATGAATTGGTTAGAAATTAATTGGTCAATGTTGGCTGGTGGTGTTTGCAGCCAGCTGGAAAATATTCTCTGTCGATTTTTGGAGAAGGTTTCTATAATTTTGCTATGCGGGGTCGTCATGTTGATGCCTACTCCGCGTACAAGCGGGTGGCATCGAAGGACCATATCAATGCTTATGATAGGGAAGAAAATTCAGGTGATTCTGGATTGCTCTGTCACCAATTTTGTTTTCTTTTTTTGCTATGTCTGAGGTGATACATTGCTTTAGCATTGTTTAATTTGGGATTAAAAATTCCTCTATTGCATGTATATTATTACTTAGAAGTTCCATTCATAACTTGGTTTTAAGTACATATAGCGTATGTAATATCATACATTGTACTAAGACTTGGGGCTGATTCCTTGTATGGGCTTTAGATCGTTTAGTGAATGGCAAAGATATTGGAAATCCTTCGTGGAGGCGCTCGTTGCCGCATACTCTTGTGGCAGCTCTTTCTTCATTCTTATTTGGTTACCATCTTGGGTGCTTCCCTACTCCTGAAACTCAGAATTCTTTGTCTGTTTTTTCTTATTCATATATTTTACTAACTCAAATGGTATATTCTTTCTGTTGTTTTTACTAATGCAGAGTGGTCAATGAGACACTAGATAGCATTTCATTGGACCTTGGATTTAGTGGGAATCCCTTGGCTAAGGGTAATTAGTGTTATTGGCTTTCGAATCTTTTCCTTAGCTAAATGAATTTCATAATTTGATCTAATACTGTTTTTTATGTCAATAAAGGTTTGGTAGTGAGTACGTGTTTAGGGGGTGCTTTTGTTGGATCTCTATTTAGTGGCTGGATTCTAGATGGAGTTGGGCATCGAAGGGCATTCCAGCTGTGTGCATTGCCAATGATAATCGGTGCATCAATGAGGTAACTTTGTTATGACAATATCAAGCACACAGTCTCTTTTAATTACCGAAAAAAAAAGGTTCCAAATGGGAATTATAAAGAAATTAAATCCGATGGTTTTTTTCATAGTAGTCCAAGGGGTTGGTTTACTTTTGGAAACGAATGATTCGCACTATGTAGACTAATGAAAGAATCAATAGTGTCATTACTGTCATATTACCAATTTAGAGTTAGGCTAGTTAGGTCTGCTACAGAGGAATCTACTTATGACCACTACAATGATCATAAGCTTTATGTTCACCCTATAACAAAATACTATAAATGAAATCATGAATTACTTATGAGTCTTACCACCTTTTTCATGCTTTGCCTTCTTATACCTCTCACTCAAAGTTTCCCAGATAAACAAAAGTGTTCCCTTACCAAAAGAAAATATTCTTTTACATCCATTACAGTCAGAGAATAAGGTGCAGGTTAGATTCTCCTCATGTAACTAAACTGTATGAGGAGGTTTACTAAAGAACGTAAATGCGATTTTGCAGTGCAACAACCAAAAGTCTATGGGGCATGCTTCTAGGGAGGATATTTGTTGGAACTGGGATGGGCATTGGGCCACCTGTTGCTGCTCTCTATGTGTCGGAGGTATAAGAAATTATCTTTATTGTTTTCTCTGCAACTGTTAGTTGACATTGCTTAGTCTCCATCTAATCTTCTTAAATATTTAAGCATGCTTTGTCTATATGAGCAGATTTCACCATCTTTTGTAAGGGGTACTTTTGGGAGCTTCACACAAATTGCTACATGTCTTGGACTTATGGGCGCTCTCTTTATTGGACTCCCGGCCAAGGATATAGTGGGTTGGTAAGATAAATTTTATGGGGTCACAGTAATCCAGATAAATTTTTATATTAAGTTTTGATCCATTCTTTCTTATGTTAAGCATCTTACTTATTTTCTGCGATTATCTAAAAAAGAATATTTTCTATCAACATGACTGATGCTTAGGTGGCGGGTTTGTTTTTGGGTATCTACTGTTCCTGCTGCAGTACTTGCTGTTTGCATGGAGTTCTGTGCTGAGAGTCCTCAGTGGCTTTTCAAGGTTATCTGACTTGGTTTATTTTATTTTGACCCACTGAAGGCTATTTGTCAGCATTGATGCTAACATTTTTTTCTGACATGGTTCAGAGAGGAAGAGGCACTGAAGCTGAAGCTGAATTTGAGAAACTTTTAGGAGGACCACATGTTAAATTTGCAATGGCAGAATTGACAAAGTCTGACAGAGGGGATGAAGCAGAGACAGCAAAGTTCTCAGAGCTACTGTATGGTCGACATTTCAAAAGTATATTTTTAATTCATTTGTATATGAGTGTTTAGATGTGACATTTATGTGCTTACTTCTACATAATTACCTTATCACCTCCATGTTTTGCAGTGGTTTTCATTGGGTCTACCCTTTTTGCTTTACAACAGCTGTCAGGCATAAATGCTGTATTCTATTTCTCTTCAACCGTCTTTAAAAGCTTCGATGTGCCTTCAGATATTGCAAACATATGTGTTGGAATCGCAAATCTATCAGGTATGGTTCAGTTTATGCTCAAGCATCTTACTTGTGCATCTTTGAGATTATGCTTATATGTTTCTCTCTGTATTCTTTATACTGTTCTAGGGTCAATTGCGGCAATGATCTTGATGGATAAGCTTGGAAGAAAGGTGCTTCTTCTTGGAAGTTTTGCTGGCATGGTAAGCTCCTAAAAGTATTGTGAATATTGGATGCAAACTTTTGGGCTGAAATATTGGTATCAAAATCACATTGTGATTTTTGTCTGGACAACAGACATAGGTGTTGTGACTGTCACATGAAATTGTCCAATGTGGGAATTTCTGGAGCAGAGGTTGATCAAATCAAGGAATTTCATTTCAGTGGATGACATTTCTTTTCTTTATGGAAAAAAGAAAACTCTTATAGGTCCACATATAGTGGCTTATGAAAAAAGTCAAAAGTAATACTTTTGCTAACTTGCGTGATATTTTGGGATTGGTCCCTCAAAATTACTCTATTGGTGGCATTTCATGGGGATGTTTAGTCATTATTTTTTTACCTTGACCTGACTCTGAATTGAGTTATTAACTTATTCCTGAATTGTTATGCAATATGAAGAGGAGATACTCTAAATTACTGTATTTCAGTTTGTTATGGTAATTATAAAATTACTCATTGTTAAAGATGTAGGGCCAGCTTTAAATAGGTTTTTCCAAGGTGGGGTCCATCAGGATGTCAGTTACGTCTGTTCTGTGGAATGTGTTACCAATATTGAAGTTACTCCTACTGTGGTTCTCTCCTTTTTGTTTGCATTAAATAGACTAGAAAATCTGACCTCTTATGCATTTCTTGGTTTAGGCAGTGTCATTGGCTCTTCAAGTAACTGGAGCAAGTTCTTTTGCATCAGGATCTGTAGCATTGAGTCTATCTGTTGGTGGCATGCTTCTGTGAGTCTTGAATCATCTTCAACTTTGTTGGTAAAGAAGCCAAAAACTATATATAATATATAAAATAAAATAAAATAAAGAAATAAAACCTTCTAGGTTGTGGCAGCTCATTGAATAGTTTTGAAATCTCCTTAGAAGGTTTTGGTGTGTGGATGTATTGAAATTCTAAATTATGGATTGGGTTATGCAGGTTTGTCTTGACTTTTTCTCTAGGAGCTGGTCCAGTACCTGGTCTCTTCCTATCAGAAATTCTTCCTGGCCGTATTAGAGCAAAGGCAATGGCAGTTTGCATGGCTGTGCATTGGGTAATTGTCCTCTGTAGTTCTTACAGATTTGGTTTGTTGGCACTTTTTATTTTCTTCATTGTGGGAGCTGAAACGTAATGTGTCCTACTCACATACCTAAAACCTTTCTACTTGATGACCACTTTTCAATATATGAAAGAAAGAATTTTGTTTTAACACATGATCATGGCTGCAGGGGTGGAGCCATTTAATGGGCCAGCTAGACCAAAAAGGAAAAAATAAATTACACGTAAAGAAAAAAAAAACATTTTAAACAGCTCATCCTTAGTCCGCCCCGCTTTATCTAGAAGAACTTTTGGTGACCTACCATGTGACATGAATGGGGTCATCAAAACAATTTTTTCTTTTTGATAAAGTAAGGGATGCATTTTCATCTACAGTTTCTCTAGTAAAGTATTCATCCTTGGTCCAGCCTTAAAAGGGTTCATTTGCTCTACTGAAATTTGGAAGAACTTTTTTATTGAAAATAAAAGAAATTATGTTTGGTTTGGAAGTTCAGTCCACCCCAATAAACAATCCTGGCTATGCCCCTGCATGGCTGATAAAAAGTAGTCTATGATCTCTAAGTTTGAATGATAATTCAAAGATTAACCTTGTGAGCAGGAACTCTCTGTTTGTATACTGATGCATGATGGCTTGCTGCAATTCGTATTAGTTCAATGTTATTGAAGCAGATATTACACACTTTGTTCAAAACTAATTTAAGATACTCGGTGCATGATCGCTGCTTCTTGTGTAAGAATCCGTTATTGGGAGTTGCATTTTGAGGTCTTGTTGAAATCTTTATCTCATGATCGCTCCTAGTAAATAGCATACTTGCTATAATGTTCCTAGAAATTTGGGAAAACAAAATAAAGAACTGAATTTTTTAAAAAGGATGCTATAACCTATAGGTTTAGGCTTTGGCAGTATCTCCATTTTCTCCCCCCTCCCCCATAAAAATAATGAGAAAAAGAAATGACCTTCCAGAAACTTCATTCTCCATATTTATAAATTTTCATGCCATCCTTCTGATAAATTTTTTGGTGTCTTCAACAGATGGTAAATTTCTTTGTTGGTCTATTGTTTTTGCCCTTGCTGGATCAAATCGGGGCACAAGTTCTGTATACAATCTTTGCTACTTTTTGTTTATTGGCCGTGGTGTTTGTGAAGAGATACGTAGTGGAAACAAAAGGGAAGTCACTCCAAGAAATTGAAATTGCACTTGTTCCACCACAGTAAAGGTATTTGCTTTTGTTATGTTTTTTGAGTGGTTAGGTTATTGTTTATTTTTGTCACACCATTCTTGTTACATCTGTTGATTGTACCAATTCTGAACATATTTCGTTCAGCAAAATGTTACCGTTTAGTTTTATTTTCATAATAGATACTGGTAACATGAAAGTTAGGCTTTTTCATTTATTTGTATATTTGTATTCTGCTGGGAACCTCGAGTTTAAGCTTGCATGTAAATGAATAGAATTAACAGAATACTATTAAGTAAGTTGTCTCCCCAGTATTATACTATCTACTACATTTTAGCAATTATCATAAAAAGAATAACAGAATTAAAACTTAGTATTCTGGTTATCTTTTTATTTGATTTATCTGGGGAGAATGAGATATAGTAATTAACAGAATACCAGAAGTAGTTAATTAAATTTCCAGGATTATCAAAAAATTAGTATTCTGTTAATTAACTAGGAAACTCTACTTCTGTTAACTAGTATTCTGGTAAACTTTTGATTTATCTTGGGAAGACTAGTTGAAGACCCTTTTTCGCATTGCTTGCTTGGTTGTCTCTATAGGTCAACAAAACTAGACTACTCTTGTGTACACAAAGCTGAAGTCTCTTTTCCATTGATGGAAGTCATGGAACCCAAGACCATTTCTCACTTTTTCCCTCAATGTATTGCTATGTTCAGCTGAGTTGAGAGCCCAACTACTGTTTTTCCTCAATATCCTTGATTACCCTTATTTTTTAGAGACTATCAGAAAATGTGGGTTTCTAGAAAGTTGTAAAGTTTATGAAGCATCAAATTTTTGTTATGATTTTCCTTCTCCTTTTGATTTTAGAATTGTTGTCTTTAGTCTTAAATTTGTCCCCGTTCTTACTCCAACTAGAGTGATTGGTCAAAGCCCGGCCAAAAAAAAGAGTGATTGATCAAAGAAAGTTGGCAAGTTCTACTAAAAGTCTGGGTTAACAAAAATCTGGTCTCAAATTGGTCGAGTTACTTTGACAACCAACGAGTTAACAACCTACTTTTGATTAATAGTAGGGAGTTTCCATATTAGTTGAGGCTATTTGTGCTCATCTGAATTCATAGATCATGTTGATTTGCAGGTAGTTAATGGACAATAAGGTAGTCTGAAGATTCTCAAATCTTGTATTTCTCCCCAAATTCCCGTTTTGAAGTTATCATCATGCTGTAGCTGGGGAATCGAGAACTAGTTAGTAGGTGCTCACCCTGGAAGGCCTATGTATATTCTTAGAGCTTTTGTTTTTCTTCAATATTTTGTAAGCACACTGATGTTATATCCTATTGAAATTTACAAGACAAATGTAATACATGAAGGACCTGATTCTAGGAATAATGTGTTGAAATTATGGACTTGCTTGTTACATGCTAAGTTGGGCTTAATTAAATTGTCTTACCAGAAAATTATTTATAAGAGGAAAGGAAATGAAAGAAAAAAAAAAAAAAAAGATGAATTGGGAACAGGGTTTCACCGGAATATAGAGAAAATTTCTTGTGGTGGAACATAAAAGCAAATTTTGTTTGGTTTTAATCTTCTGAACCTTGGTAGCCAAGAAATTGAACTATCAGCCTTGGCTGATGTGGCATTTACAAGGCATGCTTCCAATGGCTGAGCCATCTCTCTCCATTACATTCATAAAGTGGCTGAGCCTTCATAATCATCAGAACTAAACAGAGACCAAACTATTGTCTAACTGGTATTTGTGGAGCTACCTCTTTCTCCCTCGCTGGTAAATGACATCAAAAGCATTTTGAAATTTGCAGTTCCTTAATGAAGAGCTATTCTCTAATACGATTCTTAAATAAGGTTTTTAGTCAAATAGTTTTCAATGTAAATTTGGTACACTCCGCCAGTGCTGGGCTAGCCCATCAAAACAAGGTTGCGGCCCAGCCCAAGTCTAGTTCGCACCAAAATTTAACGGTTTTAAACTAAACCTTAATAATTCAGCGGTCTCATTGCTTATTGATACGACTCCCATTTTGTATTACAATCAAAACCAAAAGCAATCACAACAAAATTGCTCATTGATTCAGAGTTTTTAAATAGTTCCTTAGCTAAGTTAAGCATAGAATCTCAGGTACTCTTCTCTCTTCTTCATTTCCCTTTTTATTTTTCATGTTCTTATCCCCTGTTTGTTCGCCGAGAAAATGCTGACAGAAACTAAATAACAATTTTCAAGTGTCTTTCATTATGTGGGCAAAGTTTTTCACTTAACTGATAATAACCCAGTTTTCCAACCAAACACAAAGACTGTTTCAAGTCATGTTGAATTTGTATGAATCTTGTTGTTGTTATATCGTGCTTAATTCAATGTACCAGACTATTTAAGAAAACCCAAAAAAAAAAAAAAAAAAACCATTAATTTTGTCAATTATAATTGAATCTGATCATTAAGATTATTCGTTCGTAAACTAATTGATAATGGGTAGTGGTAGTTTGCTTAGTCGTGTTCTTATAGCATTTCATCGAATAGTTGCTATGTTCTTTTGGAAACTTATAGAAAGAAGATATGGTAGCTGTTTGATGAAATGCTTCACTGAGAGCACAAATGGTCGAAATTTTTTAAAATGCTTATTCATTATTATTATTATTATTTTTCTGGGTGCTCTATGATAGGTTTGAAATCTTGAAGCTGATTTAGAACAATGGATAGTGAAGAGGACCCAGTGAAGAAGGTTCAGGTGGTGAATGCCCGGGCACGAAACATTAGTCACAATGTTCGGTGCACCGAGTGTGGGAGTCAGTCCATCGAAGATTCACAAGCAGATATTGCCATTTTGCTTCGAAAGGTATTGCATTCATCATTATGCTTGATTTGAGACACATAGTTGTGTTCTAGGAATCAGTGACTTTGCATATGTTTATTTACACTGCGACTGAAATACTTTTCAAAAATTTTAAGGAACATCATATTATTATTGGTAAGCAGCAATTAATCACTTGGATGCCAAGTTACTGATGAAGGAGGTTGTTATTTATATATTTATTAGTGATATATGAGTGTCTTCAGCTACCCCAATCTCAAAAAATTTGATGCATAAAGATGGAGATATTTGTGATTCTGAGATGAGAAACCGTAATTAATGGCCAAAATGAGGTTCCTTTTGTTAAATTCAGAAGTATTTAGCCTTGGGATGCATATAATGGCATTACTACATATAGCAGGTTCACAACCTGTGAACATCATTTTGAACTTCTGCTAGCATTGTTTTTCTCCATGTCATCCTGATTACCTTCTAGTATTGGTTGACGTTCACGAGAAGAATGTTTAAATCCATTAACTTCTTGTTGTATAAATGGAATATGTGTTCTTTACGAACCTCCTGTAGTATAATGGTGTTTCACAACCAGTCAATATCATTTTGAACTTAGCATCTCTTCTCTATGTCATCCTGATTACTTTCTAGGATTGGTTGATATTCATAAGAAGGATCTTTTTAAGTCTTGTTACGTAAATGACTATGTACATCTAGTAGTGGTAATGCATAGGATATCTGTGCAGTTAATTCGTGATGAGATTCATGCTGGGAAGAGTGACAAAGAGATTTATAAGAAGCTTGAAGAGGAATTTGGGGAGACAGTACTTTATGCTCCGAAGTTTGATCTGCAGACTGCAGGCTTGTGGCTATCACCGGTCAGTCGAAGAACCTTTAAAAAAAAAACACTTACGAACTTTTATTTTGGTATTTTAAATTTTAATTTGTGCTGATTTTACTGTGGTTTTGGAAACAGCTTGTGGTTGCTGGTGCTGCTGCAGGAATATGGGCTTATAAGAAGCACAGGCAAAGCACGAATGTCCACATCATGGCATTGAACCTAGTTAGAGGTGTTCCATTGACCCCAAATGAGAAGCAAACCATGTTAGACCTCCTCACACCACCCCCTTCACGAAATACCCCTTCCTCTTGGTGGAGGAGGTGGAGAGAACAATGATGTGCCTTCTTCCACAGGCTTTGTTTTCTATTGTATGCTTGGAACTGTGGCTGAGCAATAGTCTACTAAGATGTAAATCAACTTGGTCTATTTTATTGAGTAAACTGTCTTGACAAAGAAATTTGATTATCGTACAATTTTGTACCATAAATAGATCAAGTTTATGACTTTTGTTCAATAATTGATGTCTTGTTATTTGATTTTATCATTTAAAATCTTATCCATGTTTAGATTAGAATTGTCCAACCTGAATTTCTTTAATCCAACTTGTCTGAATTGAAGTTTTCCTCTCAAGATCTGCCACTTTATATTGTCTGATTTTTTTTGGTCAAATATCTAAACAACCCTTTAACCCATCTCCGGATTTCTACTATACCCCTTGTTCTTTTGATTTTTGCACTTAAAACTCTATATACTGTGTTATTCTAGCAAATAGTCTCTATCTATTGAACAGGCGTTGGCATATATTTCTAATAGGTCCTTCAACAATTTAGTATATTTGTACAGAAGGGCTTGATTGCAGACATTTGATAGATTTTGTATGGAAGGACTTGATTGCAATTTACTCCAATATTCAAAGGGTAGATACTCAAATTTAAAGTTGACATTTTTTGCTAAATCCAAAAAGATGAAGAAAGAAGTTGGCTTTTTCGCCCTTTTATGTATATAAAAACGATGGGTCTCAACTCTCAAGATCCTAGTATGGCATGGCCAAGTTGCAAATGAGAGCTACTCTTATATATATCGCTTTGGTCAACAATTAACAGGCTCCTTAATATAATTCATGCATGAGACTCCATTTTATATCACAATGCATATGTGAATGCAATCAGGCACTCAAAAACTCAAAACATTCAGTGGTTTCTTTTGGAAGTATGGAAGAGGCCAATACTTTCGTTAGGCATCATACTTAAGGTACCTCAACCTCAATTTGTCACTCTTAGTTTACATGAAGCTTCATTCCATTGACTTTGAAACTTTGACCAGTCTTGGCCTCTTTTTAAATGGTAGGTATAACACCAAGACAAATTCTTTCAATAGATAGAGATGACATAAGGGTTTTCAATTTTCTTATAAAAGCAAGCTATTACAAGCCTGTTAGGGGCATAAATTGCTTGCATATTATCTGTAAAGCAAAGTAGAATACAACTGCTGATCATATGGATGGGATCCAAGACACTGAGGATGGGAAGATTCCACAAGCTGGTGAACACATTGGCTCAATCTCTCCAAATCAAGCATACCATAATCGGCCTATAGGAAGACCCTGGAGCACTGGATTATTTGACTGCCATGAAAATCAGACTAATGGTAACATTTTTTTTATTTTATGTTTATGAGTCTTTTCCTCTTCTCTTTGTTCCATTTCTATATGCCCCTATTTATCTGCCAAAAGCTTATGATGAAAACAAAGAAAGATGCATATTCTTAACTTTAAACACATTGTATTAACCTTGGTTTCTACTCATGGGTCACATAAGCAAAGTATTTCAAGGATGAGATAAGACTATGGTATTTGAGCAAATACTTCAACTGATTAAATGGGTAGGCTTGAGGGCACTGAGGTTGATGGAACAATGCAACCATCTGATAAACCTGCAGCAGTAGAAATAGTAACACAACCTGATGATCACACAAGCATTCAATCTCAATCTGACACTGATGATAGTTCTAAAAGCCATGTGGTTGAGAATCCAGGAATCGGACATCCCTGGACAACTGGATTGTTTGACTGTCATGAGCATCAAACAAATGGTAATCCAATCAAAAACTTAAATTTCAAAAAGGTGGGAATCCAATACACAATATGTGATTCCTCTTAATTGCTCTTCAGATATGTTCAGTATTACTATAGATTTGTGAAAGGTTCATCAAGTACTTATAAACCGATATGAACTGACCTGTTTTAGGCTTTTAGCCAAAGTTTGGAGTAGTGTATTGGATGCATAAACTTTACAGGATTATACAATTTTTCTTTTATTATTTTTAAATATGTCATACGATATCTCAAAATTAAACTTGCAAGGCTTTGATATAATGTATATGGAAGGCAAAAGGGCCGACCTAATTATGTTCTTGTTTATTTTGGCAGCTGTTATGACTGCATTTTTACCTTGTGTGACATTTGGGCAGATTGCAGAGGTATTGGATGAAGGAGAAATGCGTAAGGCCTCCCGCCTCCTCCTATTTCTAATTTTCTGTTACCAGATTTATTCAATATGGTTGTGTATTGCAGCATTACGTGTATTAAAGTCATTTTACCATAAGGTCAAACAGTTTTCATTTTCCATTACATGTATTAAAGTCACTTCAAGCTTCTTGTTAAAAATTTAGTACACCAAGCTTGTCTTCCAAAGCATTTTCTTTTTCATTACCATTGTGACTAAGGTAATGAAAAATGATAGTTGAAGACTTGAAGTTCCTTACTATATATATATATATATATAGCTAATTGCATTGAATACCAACTACTAATTGTTGAAAACTTGGTATTTGCAGCTTGCCACCTGGGGAGCTTTATATACCTATTGATGATGCCTGCCTTGTGCTTTCAATGGGTCATGGGATCAAATTATAGAACAAAGCTGAGGCAGAGTTATAACCTGACAGAAGCTCCATACACAGATGTGATCTCCCATGTCTTTTGTCCATGCTGTTCTCTTTGTCAGGAATTCAGAGAGCTCAAAATCAGAGGACTTGATCCTGCCCTAGGTATATGTAGTTTGGTAACCAAAAGTATTTTAGGAGTGAATTTTTCCTGAATAAAACAATTATTAGTGGGTTTTTTTTTTTTTTTTTCTCAAAAGAAGTAATAATGATTTTGCGAATACTGTCTGCAGGATGGAATGGAATTCTTGCTAAACAGTCCGAAGCTAGAACAGTAGGCATTCCTCCTCGAACTCAAGCCATGTTCAAGTGAAAGTTTTTGTCACCCATAGAAATATTATCGTGTTTTCGTCTTGTTCCCTCAACTGTCAGTTATGTTTCTAAGCTCTTGTAATGTGCTTTTTTATTTTTATTTGATTGTGCTTGTTCTTGTAACTTGTTATACACCCCATTCTTATAGCTTGTGATTTTGCTGTTAAGTTTTATTAAGTGAAGTATCTATGCCAATGATTGATATGTGGCCAGTGGTCTATTAATTCTTCTGATGAAATCTTGCATAGCCTTAAGGTCAAGTTATATCTCTGACATATTTGTTATCTCGATGAATGTGATGTTAGCTTCATATACATCATTGGTTCATTCACTAACAACTTAAACTTTTGGTGCATATATAGTAAGTAGTTGTCTAACATGATATCAAAACTATAGTCTTATGAGGTATTGGGTGTAAAATCTGTCCTCCTCATTCTCCATGTTTCTCTCCAGAGATAAATGATGACATTGAGAAATTTTTCAGAAACCAACTCAAGGCCCTTAAGACTAGGCTTTATATGTGCAGATGTTCTGAAATCCCATAGACTCCCTGTGCTCAATCTTTTTAATCATGTTTGCTATGCCAGTCCCACCTGTTTAGAAGCAAACAAAAACATTCACTATGTAACAAAATTACATATCCTTGTCTGGACACGACAAGGTCAGCATAAAGAAACAGTGTATATATGAAAGAATAAAGAATGATACATACCTAATGTAAGTGAACTCACAAATATTGTGAAAGCCAGAATGAAGATAATCAAAGATGCTCTTCCTAATTTTTTAATCACCTTCCCTACCACGTGTTGCCCAACGACTGCAGAAATAGTAGTCACAGCAGCAAAGTAGAGAGCTGCAAGAGGGGATTGCCTTATTTGAAAATAAAAATTGTATACTCATTTAGTTATCAATTTATTTACAGAAACTTAATTGAATGGCTAAGAAATTACCATACGGAATTGGAAAGCGTTTTAGGAGGTAGTACTCTACAACAGACAAGGAAGAAGAGAATGTCATGGCAAAGGTGGCTGTGGCACTTGAAACCTGCATGAAAGTACTTATCACCAGTCATCAGTCCAGGCATGCAAACATAGACTCCTTACATGTAATAAGGATGACTTAAGGTATCCGATAATTACTTAAAGAAAGAGTAGTTTCTGGTGGATTTACAGCTTTTCCTCTTTGAGGGGTGGAAAGTGTGAATGAAAAAATAATGTGCACTATAGTGTAATTAAGGAACAAGTGTCTTTCAAGCTCATGATTTAACTTCCAAAAAGAAGGAAGTCTCTGCTTCATTATGAAGCAGTTTAATACTAGAATTGTGAGACATCTCAAAGAAAAACAAACTCAACTTCATCACTTGATAAATTTGAAGTATGAAATTACTCTACCTGAGGAGAGATTCCCATCTCCAAAAAAATTGGACCCAACATAAATGCTCCACCAAGACCAAGCAACCCACCAAGTAAACCAGCTGCTATGCCACAGACACAATAAGAAACAAGCTTGTACACTGGCCACTTTGTGGTTGCTTCTCCCATGGATGCAATTACAGTCCGCCCTTCGTATAGGTTAACTGCCTGATATGAAGTTACTCCAACAGCCACTGGAATCTGATGGGTACACCAAGTAAAGACGAAAGCAAAAAAATTCTTATTATTATGAGATTCTTATTTAACAGCCAAATTTCCAGCCACTATTTGTAGCTACAAGGAAGTTTGTTACTTGATACAAGGAGCATGGAAAATACCTGTAAGAGTTCTACCAGCCAATATGTCACTGAACATTTTGTCACATAATTCTGTGCCAACAAATAAGTCTCCCATAAATTTGACTTCTTAATGCATAGAAGTAAAGGGAAACTCCAAATAGAAAGCTTCCAAGAAAAATCAACTATACATATGTGCTAGATAAAAACCTTAGCAATCTGCAATGCAAGTATTATGACCCATACAGCAACAATAACTCCAAATTGCTTCCAGCAAACATTATCAAGGACAGAAACCTGGAAAGATCATGAAAGTCAGTCCCTAAAAGCTTGCATACAAAAGTTAAATCAAGCTTCAAAATTTTTTTACCACTGTTTGTTTGGCTTCCTTGGTATCTGTTAGAGTGCCATTGCTTGGGCCTCCAGGAATATTTTTGGCTTCAACATCCAGTGAATTCTAGAAGTAATGAAACAAAGTGCAGTATTAATTAGATGGATTAAACAATATTATAGAGTATACAATCCACCTGGAAAACAAGCAAAGTTAAAAGACTACCTTTTTAGTTACAGTTTCCTTTTTCCATGTCTCAACACCCTTGAAGAATGACTTAGTTGATACCCCTGCAAACCATTATCAGTAACCACTCAAGGAAGTTGTCCAAGATGTGAATGAAAAGGATCTGCAGTTTAGAAAATTGTTACCTAAGAGGACAATAAATAGTAGGATTGTGATCATCCAGTCAGAAAGAACCACATTCAAAGAAACACCAATGCTGATCCCCAGCACCAAAAGTGGCTGAAATAGAAGTGCAAGATCATAATCGATGATGGGCAGCTCAAGTGTTGGATGCCTTCGCCTTAAATTATAGAAGACAGTTGCAGTTGCCGTACCAGTGATCATACCTGCCTAACACACAGAATCAACACTCAAGTGTTTCAATGGAAGCAAAAAAAAAATTGTTAAAAGAACATATCAATGAGGGACAACTATGAAACTTTAATTTGCAGAAGGAGAAAATTGTAAAAAGAGTTGAACTTAAACCTTTGGTTGGAGTATATGTACACTTACATTTGGATACTGCTATTGATGATTTCTGATCAAAGCCGATAATGAGGGTGAGCATTGGAATGAAAAAGCCACCCCCACCAACACCTCCCACACTCCCAAATGCTGCCCCAATGAATCCAATTATCGTTCCCACCACAATTCTCCACCGAAATCTTATTTCCTGCATGCCACCACTACAAAGTTTGAACTATTTCCAAGCACTAGATAACATGTTTTAGCTAGTAATTAAGCACCACCTAGACTTCTACAATTAACATTCACACTAAACATGCATTAAAAAAATTGAAATGTGAGTTTTGGTTTGTTTGATTGTTCACTAGTAATTAGAAAAATAGGAGGTGGGCGGTCGTATATATGCGTCCTCCCTCACACTATAAGGGAAGTCTTGTACATCCTTTCTCTCACGAAGAATGCTTGGCTCCATCCCCGTCTCACAAACTCATGTCCCTTTTTATTTTTTTCATTCTAAAGAAATAAATAAAATTATTCATACATGGAAAGAAAAGATAAAAAAGGACATGAATTTGTGAGAGGGATGGAGCCAAGCATTTTCCTTCTCTCAGAGCTACCTATCATGTGCTGCTAACGTGATATAGTGATTGTGACAGGGGATGTATAAGACCTTGTTTTAATTTTGTTTCCCAGCAGCCTAACAGTAACAGTTGAGGTCCTCACAATAAATTAAGAATATCTTCACCCAAAAAACAAAAAAATAGAATCACATTGAGAAAAGAACATAACAAGAAATCAATTAATGTGGAAAATATTGGACTTACAGGCCAGACATGCTTATAACCCAGTTCATGAGTACTGGGATGCGATAGCAAGTTTGGATCAGCCTCCTTCCCATTCTGCCTTGATTCTTTATGAGCTGAAACTGCAGATAATAAGGCTAAAACCAGCAGACCAACCCGAACAATTCCAATCAAACCCCACCATCTGCTACCACCCATTTTCTCAGAACCCAGTTCTTCCTCAACCCAATGCAGCTAGATAACTAGCTCTAGCATACCCAAACTAGTATACTATGAGTTTGACTAGGACTTATACATAAAATGCTTTAGTTGAATTTAAACAATTATACCCAAACTGCTATTGTTTATATAGAAATTATAGCAGGACATTAGTGGATCGAGGAGGAGAGATTTGTGGGTTGAATATTGATTGATTTGAGGGATTCATTGAGTTGATGTTGTTTCCAACTTTGGACCTTCCTGTTCAGTACCCAAAATTGTTTCCTCCAGTGTAGACATAATGGCATGCACCCATTTCCCAATATTCATTTGTAATTAATATATTTACATACTGACAGATATAATTTCTCCTTTGTTGGTGGAAGAGAGTTAATGCAAAGGTGACTCCATTAATAACTGAGTTGGAGGGGAAAAATTATAGGGTATAACTACCGTTATGTGGTATAATCGATATACCGTTATGTAATATAACTATAACACATAATTAGACTAGTTATACCACATGACAGTATATCAGTTATACAAAATAATTTTCTAGACGTAAACTTCTTACAAGTAGTTTGCACTTTGTAGTTCCCTCCTTTAATGCATGGCTCAAAAATGAATAGTCCTGCATGAGAATGAGTCTCACGAGTCACAATCCTCGTAAGAGAGTTCAAGAGGAGGGCAGCTAGGCCGGTTATGAGGGTAGGCAAATTAGGTAACCACCTTAAACCCTTTATTTATTATGCCGGTGAATGTGTATGAAGGGTCAAGATGATCCGTATATTTTCTTTTTTTGTTTGATGAGTCAAATATGTTTTGTCCTCCCTCACTGCCCTTTTGACTATATGTTGAAAATTTTTTTGAATTTGGAAATTGGAAATAATGGTATTATACTATTATGGTAAGAGAAAAGGTCTAATGGTGGAAAAAAAAATCTAAATGCTTAGAGGTTTTCTTTAATTTAAGAGCAACTTCAATCTTCCTTCAACATTTTACTAAATTAAATTTGAGAAAAAATATTCAAAACTTACCTACAACTATTCCCCAAATTTTTTTCAAATTTAAGATTTCTCTAAAACTTTTCTCAAATGAAGTTAGATGGATAGACCTGCCGGCCGATAAGGATCTCCAAATCAAGATGTGTTATATTTTTTAAAGAAAAATATAGTGGGAACTGGGAAGTACATTTTGGAGGGAATAAATAAAATAAATGATATTTATGGAATAAGATGGACATTTTCAAAAAGATATGGGGAAAAAAATTCTTTAAAAGGAAGATATGAGAAAAATTTAACCATACCATTGAAGATATTATCAAATAGGGAATATATAGGGAAAAAATTGGAGATACTCTATTTTAACAAGGTCTAGATATTTTATTTTTTATTTCTTATGCCTATTTCTTGCCCTTAAGATAAATAACAGAAAGAAATTAAGAATCCTGATTTTATGCATTTAAATTTTTTTTTAATCAAAATAAGCTTTATTGAAGCAAAACTAACGAGGGATGCAATCAGCATGTAGCTGTGAAAGCAACCAATCCGGTGCCTCCAAGGTAACAAAAATCACCCAAAGTTGTTATTACACAGCAATGGTTAAAAAGAGTAACCTTTGTCAGGAATTCAAAGAGCTCAGAAACAGAGGACTTGATTGATCCTGCTATAGTTATAAGGTACACACATGACACACCAACCACAGGACTAGTCCTTTTTTTTTTTTTTTCTTGGTTTGGTCAAACCACAGGACCAGTCTAGTGCTTCTTATTTCGTTTTTATCAAAGATTCAAAAATCATATAGCAAATGTCATATATAGCATTGATTTCTGAAAGTTGTGAGCTTCCTTCAGTGCATTGAATGACTTGTTCAATTTGTTGTCTGGTGTGTTACACCACATTTGTGCTTGTCTGGTTCTAAGAGATGGACTAATGTGCTTGTCTGGTTCTATATAATGTGAATAATGGATTAATGTAACTTGTTATACACCCCATTATTATAGGCGCTTGTGATGTTCCTAAATTATATTTGAAGCAATTTAAGTGTATAAGTGCAGTAAATATTTATGCCATTGATTGATATGTGGCCACTAGCCTATTCTTCTGATCAAATCTTTCAGTGCCTTGGAGGTCAAGTTATTGTTGAGAGCAGTATCTCGTATCGGAGAATTAAAGTCTTACATAACAGAATATAAAGTTTACCAAGTCAAATAGTCACATGTGCTCCCACATCACCCAACAAGTTGTCTCACATGGTTGGCTTAATTGACACCACACTGGAGGAGATGTGCAATTGACTTTGGATTATCAGTCCCCTACTTTTTTGCTCAAAAATTATTGTAATTTGATATTTAATCCTAATTTTCTATCATGTCTATGACATATATATTTTATCTTTTAGATTGGTATACATTATAAGGAGGTATTTGGTTTGAAACCTCGCATCCTCATTCCCCATGCTTCTATTCTTAAGTTCCAAAAATGAAACAGTGATTTATAAAGTTCTTTGGAACCCCATTCAATTAGGCCCTTTAAGGCTAGGCTTTGTAAGTGCAGATGTTCTGAAATCCCAAGGACTCCTTGTGCTCAATCCTTTTAATTATGTTTGCTATGCCAATCCCACCTGTTTAGAAACAAACAAAAGCATTCATTATGTAAACAAAAATCCATATCTTGGCCTGGACATGATGACAATTGACAAAGTTCAACATAAAAGAAACAGAGCATATATTTAGGTAAGAATGATACATACCTAATGTTACTGAACTGGCTAATGTTGTGGAAACCAGACAGAAGATAATCAAAGATGCCCTTCCTAATTTCTGAATCACCTTTCCTGCCACATGTTGCCCTAAGGTTGCAGAAACAGTAGTCACAGCAGCAAAGTAGAGAGCTGCAAGAGAATTGCAATGAAAGAAGCCAACATTTATATTTCAAACACTCATTTATGTAGTTATCAAATTCATTCACAGAAACTTGAGTGGCCAAGAAAGTTACCATAGGGAACTGGAAAGTGTTTTAAGAGGTAATACTCTACAACAGACATGGATGAAGAAAATGCCATTGCAAAGATGGCTGTGGCACTTGACACCTACACAAATGAAAGCGCTCAATGAGTCAGTCCAGGCCTGCTAACATAGTAACATAGACTCCACACACTAAAAAAAAGACTTGAGGGTTTTCTGATGGATAACTTTTCCTCTTTGAGGGGTGGAACCAAGGAAGTGACTAATATGAATATAATGTGCATTATAGAGTAAAAAATTGAACATGTGTCTTTCAAGTCTCTGCTTCATTATGAAGTAGTTGAAGTTATGCTAGAATTGTGAGACATTGACTCACTGAAACACAAACTCAGCTTCATCACTTATTGAATTTATAGGGATGAAATGTACACCTGAGGAGGGATTCCCATCTCCAGAAAAAGTGGAGCCAACAGAAATGCTCCACCAAGGCCAAGCAATCCACCAAGCATACCAGCTGCTATGCCACAGCCACAATAAGCAACAAGCTTGTACACTGGCCAATTTGTGCTTGCTTCTTCTCCCTTGGATGCAATTACGCTCCGCCCTTTGAACAGGTTAACTGCCTGATAGGAACTTACTCCAACAGCCACCGGAATCTGATAGACACACGAAGAACGAAAGAACGAAAGAAAGAAAGAAAGAAAGAAAAGAATTCTCTTTTTAATGATCAGATTCTTATTTCACAGTCATATTTGCAGCCACAAGGAATTGAAGTTTGTTTTCTTGATACAGGGAACATGGAAGGTACCTGAAAGAGATCTAGTAACCAGAATGCCGCGGAACATATCCTCACGTAATTCTGTGCCAACAAGTAATTAAAGTTTCCCATCAATCTGGTTTCTTATATAATGCATATAAGTACTGAAGAAATTCCCAATTAAAAAGCCTCTAAAGGAATTAAATCAACTATTTGATATGTACTGGATAAAAACCTTAGAAATCTGCAAAGCAAGTATTATGATCCAGACAGCAACAATAACTCCAAGTTCCTTCCAGCAAACATTATCAACAACAGAAACCTGGCAAGGTTACAAATGTCAGTCCCTAAAACCATAAAGGAGTACTCCAGAAACCTGGCATGGAAAAGTTTAAGCTTCAAAATTTCCTGATTATCTTGTCTTTACTTAACTTTAATCTAACACTTTAATTACGAGTTTTAGAATTAAATCCTAAACCATAAAGGAGAGCTCTTAGACTTATCATACAAGCCTCGGGATATTGAAAGTCAAGCAAAAACAAGACGAGTACAAGAATCCATTTCCCAAAATCTTTACCTGGTTTTGTTTAGTTTTCAAAGTTTCTGTAAGAGGGCTATTTTTAGCTATAGTTTCTTTCTTCCAGATCTCAACACCTTTGAAGAAGGACCTAGTTGATGTGCCTGCAGATGGATCATATATCCTTCATGACTACTCAAGGAACTGAAGTTGCCCAAATGTGAACTAATGAAGAATATTTTTCAGTTCAGACTTCAGAAATTAAGTAAATTGTTAATTAGTAATTAATTACCTAAGAGAACAATAAACAGTAAGATGGTGATCATCCAATCAGGGAGAACCACATTCAAAGAAACGCCAATGCTGATCCCCAGAACCAACAGTGGTTGGAATAAAAGTGCGAGATCATAGTCGATGATGGGTAGCTCAAGGTTTGGATGCCTTCTCCTTAAATTGTACAACACAGTTGCAATTGCATTACCAGTTATCATACCTGACTAACCACAAAGTACCAACACGTTTAAAATATGAGTAATGCTAGAAAGACGACATTTTTTTGGTATTATATGTGTACCACCTCTTTAATAAAAATGGGATGCACAAATATAAGTAGGTACCATCTTTATTAGAAATGTGATATTGGTACCCAAAATGTGATATCTCTAGCATTATTATTCAGCATAGATAGTACAAAGGAAATGCAAAAGCTAAATCAATAAATTAGCACAAAATTTTATGTGATATGTGACAGTATGTATTTACATTTGGATATTGCTATTGATGATTTCTGATCAAAGCCGATAACGAGGGTGAGCATTGCAATGTAAATGCCACCCCCACCAACACCTCCCACACTCCCAAATGCTGCCCCAATGAATGCAATCATCGTACCCACCACAATTCTCCACCCAAATCTTATTTCCTGCATTCATGTGACACCCTAATTTCAGTTACTACGAGTACTAGAAATTTTGAACTATATATTTCGAATCACTAAACATGTTTTACTATATATATGCACCATCTAGCTATATAGACTATCAGATACTCCAAAGAAAAAGAAAAAGAACTATATTGTTGGTTTCTCTTACGCTAAGGGTGGCTGCATGTCGTATACCTGTGCCTTTTTCTCACACTTACATGTCACGTACTTATTCGATCACTTAGTACATGGTAGAGTGATTGTGAGATGGCGTGTATACGACCTGTGGCCCTACTAAGAAATTAAACTCATGCATATATGAGAAATTAATGAATTATCATATAACATATATAGTAAAAACAAAATTACTGGAAAATTAATATTTTGAACTTACAGGCCAAACATGCTTATAAGTACCCAATTGATCATTATGACTGGGATCCGATTGCAAGTTTATTTTAACCTCTTTACCATTAATCTGCCTTTGTGACTCCACCATTTCTACTTCATGGGCTGAAAGTACTGAAGATGATGATAACGCTAAAATCAGCAAAACCATCCAAACCATAATTCCAATCAAACCACACCATTTTCTACCAGCAGCCATTTTCTCGGAATCACTTGCTCCTCAGTACCTCGATCAACCCAATGCAGCTAGCTTGCTCGCTCTAGTATACCTAAACTAGCTTGCTAGCTAGGATATGTTATGAGTTGGATAAATAAGTATATATGTGTGTGCATGTATATATATATATATATATATATAGAACTTATAGCAGGGTCTTGAAATACAAGTACAATTTCTGTATGTTATGGTCCGCAAGGACCTTTATTTTGTTTTGTTTTTTTGTTTTTAGATTTGCTAGCTAGCTAGGGTTTTCTTTGTTTGGAAGTTTTACGTTTATAATTTATTACATGCACATGTTTTTGGTGGAAAAGGGAGATTCGTGGATTGACTAGCTAATCGATTTTGGGGGATTAATTTGAGTTGATTTGTTTCCACTTTATAACAAAAAAAGAAAGATTTGTTTCCAACTTTGAACCTTCCTAAGGATTTACCCAAATCTGATTGTGCCTTCCAGTATTAATTGATGAGAAAAAGTTTCAATGCCCTAAATTTTGTGCTTTAATATGTGCTTTAATATATATGATGTGGTATTTTGCACTCATCATTATACATTTTCCACAATAGATTATCTAATTATCACATCATTTTTAGTAAAAGACTATGTTGCCCATTCTAATATGAGCCTAGTTTAGTCAATCTACTATGTTTACTATTGTGATTTCCATTAAGACACAATATTCTATATCGATATATGAAGGAAGAATGATAGTTTCCTTCTCTTTGTGCTTTCTCTCTACTTTGTCCATTCCACTGCTTAGTGTCATGATCGAAACCATTCTTTGTCACGGTGTACACTACAGTTAGTTTAGGGTCTATTTTTTTTTTTTTATGACAGTTATATAACTAAACGATTTCTGAATTAATTAATTTTTTATAAAAATGATCTTTAAAAAGTAATTTAGAAATGAACAATTTCCATCAAAAAGTTGCACTGAGAATTAGAAACAGGAGAAGAGAGAAAACATGAAAAGAAGGCACAAAAATAGATTCTACCATATTGTAGGCTTGTAGCATGCCGTATTGACTATTGGGCATCTCTCACATTTTTATCTAATTGGACGTTAGGCCCATTGGAGCCTACTTGTTAGGCGTGGATGGGCCAAAGAAAATGCTCATGTCTAGGCCCTCCAAATGGAATTGTCAAGCTCGGTTAAACCAAGTTGGATAAGGGAATTGGATCCGCTCATATTTTGCCTCTGACCCAAGGACTTTGATCCTCTCTGTTTCTCTTCAATTTTGTGTAATTTTCTATCTTTCTCGAATCTCATCCATTCAAATTCCTTTTTTTATTACATTCTTAACTTACTGTGTGGTGTATATATATATTTTTTGAGCTGCATTTCATTAATAGTTGACATTTCAATTTTGAGGATCCAAATTAATGTTGTACACCTTTTACAATTTTCTTATTTCACATCATTTTGCTTTTCAATTTGGGGTGTTTTGATGGAAAAGTTAGGTCAATGTATAAAACACATAATTCTTAAAAATAATACTCAAACACCTTTGACAACTTTCTGTAATATACTTAAAAACAGCAAGTGGTCTTTCTGATATGCCAGTTATCTTACTTTGCATTAAGACCATCTACAGATTTAAAAATAAATTATAAATGTTTGAATTCCGCGTTACTTAAAAAGCCTCTAATTCCTTTCGGTAGGGGTGTACAATTTGGGATTGAGGTAAAGTAGGGAAAATTACTTTAAAATGAAATTTTGATGGGTTAGTTGTTTGGTTATAAATTTTAGAAGCGTTGTTTTTTTTTTTTTTTTTTTTTTGGGTTAAAGTTAGCTGTTTTTTGGATGGGGGTTGCTTTATTTCATAGTAGCTTTTTCTCACTATTTTACTTCACGTTAATACCAAACAAGTAATGAGTTTGTAACGCTACTCATTTGTGGAACGAGCTGAGCTTATGCTTGGCTCAACTTAATTCGTTTATAAAATGTGTTCGATCTTAAGTTTGTCTCGACTTAAGAACAAATAATAAAAAAAAAAAAAAAATGTGAGGTAAATAGTTTGGATTTAATTGTACCAATATAATAGTTTGGGATTACTTTTTTCATGACATATATTAGTTATAAGATTGAAACATTTAGGCTTTATGAGCTAAACTTTAACGAATTACTTGAACTCTGAACCAAACTCAACAGCCTATTACGTTTGTTTGTGTTTTTTTTTTTTTTTCAAGCTCCTTTACTTGATATTAGTAAAGCGCTAGCGCCACTATGGAGTAATGCTCTTCTGCTATCAATGAAACCGAAAGAATCTCATGTGGGTTTTTTTTGGGGGGGGGGGGGTGGTTAATGATGATTTTGGCCAAATTTTCAATGGTTGGAAAGACTGCATTTTGCTTGAGAGACTAACAAATCTTATTTTCCCTTTAACACTTCCTACCATATTTACAGAAATTAAAAATACATTTTGATTTCTCTGTTTGAGATTGGACATTGAAGTGGGACAAATAAAAAAAGAACAATATAGCATTGTAAGAAAACAGAAGATCTGCATGTGTTAATTGAAGCTATTAAATTAGAGAAAAAAAAAAAAAACGGAGTTGCAGATATGAGGGATAGATTCATGGAAGAATAAATAGAGGAAAAAAACAAAAAGAAATGAGAACAAATCGAAAGGAAGAGAAAGTTGAGTTTCGCTTGTAACTTGTGAGGTTGGTACAGATAAGAGAGAGTTTAATGCAGACAAGAGACATCACAAATATCAGAATTTTAGTTTTTCTATTTTTCAATTGAGTTAACACTTAAGAGTGTTAGTGTTCAATTAAATATGAGTACGCGTGTCAGCAAATTTAGAAGGGGATAGGAAGGACAAAGGAGACAAGAAAAAGGAAAAATGGAGACAACAGATCTTGGCTCGTGGAATTTCGTGACAAACTTGCTTCACATTTTTTTTATTACCATCACATAAAATAATTTATCCACCTCTTAAGTCTTGCCTATGGAAATTTTGTTTTAAAACCTCTTGTGAGAACTTGCATAACAATATACAAATAGCTCACGAATTGTACAAACCAAGATACAAAATTCAAGCTCGGCTCGTTAGAATTGATCTCAATTTTTTTTTTTCTTTTTAACAAATCAAGTTTGAACAAGTTGAAAACTTGTCTAAACTCAAATTGTGTGAAGCCAATTTACAAACCTAACTTTTTCGGAATGTCATTTATATTAGAGAATTTGTGTAGGTCCAATACTATTTCTTTGAGTTATCATTTTCATGTCCTTTCTTTCTTCTCTAAGTAAATTATAAATGAAGGACAACAAAGAAGTCCAAATTAATGTTGTGAAATGAGGAATTACATATTTGGTTAATTTATTTTATACCTAGTTTAATTTTGGTTTACAATCTTTTTTAAGTTCTATTTTGGTTCATTAATTATTTCATTTGTTCAAAAAATGTCCAGATTTGTGACTTTAAATCTTTTGGGTTGTGTTTTCTTCAATTATAATTGAAGTATAAGTTATATTTCATCATTTTTAAGTCATAAAAACAAATTTGGAGTATTATAATCTAAAAGAATTGAGATTTGGTGAAGTTTGAAAAATAGATAGTTTCGGATACCTTATTTTGAGGTCAATTATCTTGAGTTTTAGAACTCCAATTTGAATGATCTTTATATGGTTATAAAAAAGAAATGCATAGCTTTAAAACAAGTATATATTTGATGAATTTGAGTAAGATTTGATAGGGTAAAAGATATGTCAAATTTGAGAAAACAAATCTGGACCTTTATTGAATAAGTGGAATAATTAATGGACCAAAACAGAACTTAAAAAAACTTATGTATCAAAATTAAACTAGGTATAAAATAACTAGACTAAATCTATAATTTTTTCTTATAAAATATATAAGAAAGTTGTAATAATCATTCTCTCTCTCTTCCCCCTTTGTCAGTGTTATTTTGTTGAGAATAACTTACTTGTCCCTATCACAGGACATGTGTTCTCCAGAGAAAGAGAAAGGGAAAAGAGTGAGAGAAAGAGAACGAGAGAGAGAGAGAGAGAGTGTGAGAGAGAGAGAGAGAGAGATTAGGGAAGGATACCACCTGTGTCTCTGTGTCACCGGAAGAGGTAAATTCCTCTCTACTCTCTCTCCTTCCCTAATAATGCATTTGCAATCCTATCTTGGTCAAAAAAAACCATCAAAATTTTGTAAATTAACCCAGATAAGTGAAAATCTCGCTCATTAATCCTGTAAAACTCCCTTCTTATTTGCACAGGTTCTCTGTTAACTTTTGCGTCTGTGGCGTCTCGCGGCAGAACTCATTTTCAACTTGGCAAGCTCAAAGCAAACTCAAAGCAAAGACGCAACCTAACCATCAACCCTCGTGAATGCACCCAAACCAATCCAAAGGACACCCAACAACCCACATCAACTACTGCCCTCAGAGAAGAGTCAGACCGACCCACGTACCAAAAATAGTGACTCATTAATATGCTACACCTAAAAATGAGCTCCACCACCCGATTTATAGCTCTCAACTATCACTTCAGGTCCCTCTGCTCTTATTCACCTTCTTTGTGTTTCAACCCTTCCTGCTCTCTCAGAAAGATCAACCCTTTGCTCTGTTTGTTACAGTCTCGGCTTTTCTCTTGTAAGTTCCTACTCTTTTCGGTTGTTTAGTTCCAAGGTATTTATTTGGTTTCTGATAATGTTGAAGAGGGCAAACTGACAGAAAGTTTGGAATTTTGTAACTTGGGTTTTGAACAAAATGAGGGACTGGTCTGAATAGGATTGGAATTTTGTTGGTTTTCTGGGTTGTGCATTGTAAAAGATTTTCATGTTCCTATGCTTTCACTCAGAAACCAAACAGAGCATTGATGGTTTCTTATTTGTTTATCTATTTTTGTTATGTGTAACTAATTATGATGGCTCATTGTCACGGAATTATGTGTTTCCATGCTCTTCGAGACCCCAAAAGAAGGACAATTTCTCTTTGTTTTCTTAGCAACGCATACAAGTGAGCCCATGTTGGGGTCCATCATCCCAACTCTCTTTTCTTTCTCATGGTGGAGCTCATTTGATTGGTCATGAGGACAAGGTTGGTCCTCAAACATGAGGACCCAAGCATTGTCCATTAATAAAAATCCTTTGAAATTTTAGGGGGTTGAACCCAGGCAAGGAACTGGAGGGCCTGTTGTTTAGCCCTGTCCTTGGACCTGAAAAACATTTCGACTTATCTTCTTAGACGATGAGATCAATGTATAGATAATTCTTAGTTTAAAATCAAATTCCAAACCTTTACAACCAAAGTATAAGGGAAAAAAGGCAGTTGGATGTTTCTAGTGGTTTAAATGGCTGCATTTTTCTTAACATGGAATTTTGAGGTATAATACTATAATGTGCATGTTTTAACAGATGTGTGGTCTAATGGCGTCTGATTATTCATAGTCTTCTATTACCTGTACTGATCACTTGCAATTTTTACTTGTCCCCTTTGAAACTTGATTTTTGCCTTTGGGTTTTCTGCTAAACACAATGTGCCCATTCAAATGTCCTTCACTCATTTCTCTAAAAGTTTGTGGTGCGAGCTCAGTTATGGTAAATATGATGGGATATTCATTTTTTAGGTTATATGGACTAAGGAACTAAATTCTGAGATAAATGTTATACAACTATTTGGAAAGACTCTTGTTTTTCTTGTTCTATTAAAGAAAGTTTCAGTGAAATGTTTGTGTGTTGATAGTTTAGTTTCAAGGGCTAAAGTGAAGCATTGTGCTATTAGAAGCAAGAAGCTAGATGCCCATTACAGCATTGTTTCAAGGGCTAAATACTGGTTAATTCTGTGCTGTTGTTTATCCATTACAGCATTGCAATCTGGTTCATCGATGGAGGTGGTAAAAGTAGCTAATCAAGGGTCTGAAACTCGTGATAGTGTTGCTATTAGATCTGATCAGAAGAATTACAGTTACAATCAACTGATCTCTTCAGCATGGAGGATATCTGGCTTGTTATGTAGTGGTGACTTAAATGCTGTGAGTTTCTGTTTTTATTTATTTATAATATTTATCAATTTTTCACTGTCTCTTAGCTTATTCTTTGGCCTACAGACTTCAGAATCGAATAAGCATGGGCATCTTGGAGGGGCTAGAATAGGAATTCTGGCTAAGCCCTCAGCTGAATTTGTTGCTGGTATACTTGGGACCTGGCTTAGCGGAGGTGTTGCGGTTCCACTTGCTCTCAGCTACCCTGAGGCTGAGCTCTTGCATGTGATGAATGATTCGGTGTGCCTCCAAAATCCTCTCTATCTTACATTTCTTCCTCAATGTTTTTTTCTTTTCCTCAGCGTACTATATTGAACTATTTACTTATTTATTTATTCTCTTTCTTTTTGTTTATGATGTAGTGTACTTTTCACTTGGGTGCGTACACTTGATTTTTCATTATTCTGCCCATCATGTTTAATATACTTTTGAATGGTCATAGGATGCATTAGATGTATTTTTGTGAAGTGTGTAATTCTATAGTAGTATTTACATAAGCTCTAAATCTTAAGTTTTTTTTTTATTGATTAGCCTGTTATAATGGACATGGATCTTGAACATAAAATAGTGTTTTTCATATTCAAACAGTATTATGCCATCCTGATGCCAGATTAGTTCTTTGATGGAGTTTCAATTTCAAGTGTAGATTAACTGGTACATCCTAAGTCGGAAATAAAAAAAGGCCTATATGTTCAGGAAGTAGTTTTGGTTCATGCTGTCTGACCTTATCTTCATTGTTTATTTTTTTCTTTTATTTTGAGCATAAATTATATGGACCTTTAATGATTTTCTGATTTTCAGGACATCTCCATGATACTGAGTACTGGAGATCATCAACATCTTATGGAAAATGTGGCTGCTAAATGTGCTGCTCAAGTTTCTCTTATTCCACCTGTTCCCAGTAGTTCACATGCAGGTGCAGTTGATCATTTACAAGCTGGAGAAATAGATGCAGATAGAATTTTTCACCGGAATAGAAAGCAATCAAGTAAGAGAGATTGCTTGTCTTTAAGAATATATAAATCTATATCCTGTATTGCGAATGCAATAAGTGAAGAACAAACTTTCACTCTTATGCTGTCATTTCTTGTGGTTCAGGTGAGGATCCTGCATTAATTGTATACACTAGTGGTACAACAGGTAAACCTAAAGGAGTTGTTCACACGCACAAAAGCATCAGTGCACAGGTATGCACACCATCTATCCTTGGAACCAAAAGTTTTGCTATTTCACCCCACCACTAAATAGTTGTCAGGTCAGGTCTAGGATACGCATGTCACAACGATGGTATACATTAGTGGACATTAGATGATATGATAGAAGTTTTATAATAAATTTTCTCTTGTTGTTCATTTGTTGTTTCACTTTTATGTATTGTAGTATTACAAGCTAAATAAAGGAGCTATTCTTGTATATCATGAAATATTTTCCCTGAATTCAGTGTCTCAATTCATGTTAATTATGGTTCTGACTTTTTGCCCTGATGCTGGCTCAATTTCAGGTCCAAACCTTGGCAGAAGCTTGGGAGTATACATCTGCTGATCAATTTTTGCATTGTCTGCCACTACATCATATCCGTCAATTTTGTATACTTGCTTGCAAATTATACTGCTTTCAAATGCAGTCTGAGATTACTTTTAGCTGATGCCTTCGGTCTCTTCCTTTCTGTTAAAAACTGGATTGGAAATCTTATGTTGGGTACTGAAATTGATCTTAGTTGGGGTAATGGCTTGGTTGATTGATTTGAAGCATGCTTGAATGGATCCTTAACCGATAACATACATGTTCACGGGCTTTTCAATGCTCTACTTGCCCCACTCTATGCTGGTTCCACGGTAATGTAATCTTTTTTTGTTCTTGGTTTCTTTGACAGCTGTAGGCTTTTGACATTGTCTTCCATGAAACTGCTATTTTTTTGCTGCAAGAGTCCTGTTGAGCTATTTATGATGGTTCTGGTTGTAATATCATCTGCTTGTGTTGTTGAAGGTTGAGTTTATGCCGAAATTTAGTGTGCGGGGTATTTGGCAGAGATGGCGTGAAGCATATCCAAAAACTGGAGCTAAGGCAGATGATGGCATAACTGTGTTTACTGGAGTAAGTCTACTCTCTATGTCAAGGATGTTTATGCTAAAGAAACTCACTTTCATTACATGTTCTCTTGAAGAGATTTTATGCAAAATAATTAATTTAATTACACTGCAAGTTATAGCCGAGAGCTTTTATTTATGTAGGTCCCAACCATGTATACCCGATTGATACAAGCTTATGAAGCAATGGATCCAGAGCTAAAAGATGCCTCTGCCTCTGCCGCAAAACAGTTGCGTCTTATGGTAAGTAGCCTGAGAGTCTCTCCCCCAATAGTTGTTTTGTGTTTCTATTCTAATTAGGAAGTAGGATGATTGGATCTATACTGGAAATACATAACAATGTACACTGTTAATACTTTCTGAATAATAATTCAAAGGTACTTTTACCTCTGGGGAAGAATAATTGTGAGAGTAATTTTACCAATGGGCTACACAAGTTTGTAGGCTCTCGAAATTACCACCGCACCAGCCCTGGTGGTAGTGGGATTTTTATCCGAGGTCTTTTCAGATTAACATCACAATTACATCATCAGCTAAGTTAATTAGCTCCCGCATTGGACCTCCCACTTTTATCATGCAAATCATCCCTTAAAATCAGATTTGGTCATTCCTCTATATCAAAGTCCACTGATGAAGTCATATGCCTGTGACTAAGAATCTCATTTCTTTCTCCTAGATGTGTGGTTCCTCTGCACTCCCTGTTCCTATAATGCACCAATGGGAAACCATCACAGGTCATCGTCTTTTGGAACGATACGGCATGACAGAGGTAAGTGACATCTAGTTGCAATTAATTCCTTTCAACTATTATCTAGTTGCAAATTTACTTTATTTGCAATTTCTGTAATGCACCAAGAGGTGCATGCAGTTTATTTTTTCTAAATTCTTACTAAGCTTACAGATATGGTTTTTGGTGTTTTAGTTTGTCATGTCAATATCAAATCCCTTAAGAGGTGAGCGGAAGGCAGGCACTGTTGGAAAACCATTTCCAGGTGTGGAGGTAAGTGAGCTACAGTTCTAAAATATACTTCTGGCAGCTGTTTAACTATTTGAAACTTATGAAGGAAGCTTTTGCACATGCAACATTTTAATGGTTAGCCCTCATGCTGAAGGGGACCACTGATAATAGCAAAATCATAAGACAATTGATGGGAGTACTTTTCATTGTTAATTGACAAAGACTAAATATTCTGGTCCTTCAAAAAGCTTGTAAATTGTAAATTAGGAAGCTGATGTACTAAAAGTGGTGTGTGATGTGACTCACAATTGAAATGGAATTGTTACTAGTGAATACCTCCACATAAAGAAATAACTATGATTCGGCATATATAGATATATATATATATATAGATATATGTATGTATATATAGGACTTTCTCTGAGTTAAATCTGTATTTGTTATATAGGTAAAGATTGTTGCAGAAGATGACAGTGGAAGTGATACTACAGGGGTGGGTGATCTTTGCATTAGAAGCCCCTCATTGTTCAAGGAATATTGGAAGCTTCCCAAGGTAATTTCTGATATCAAAAATTTGATGCTACCTGCAACAAAAAGCTACAACCATGTGCACACACACATGCGCTTATATGTTTGTGAGATGTGCACTAGTCTTAGTTGAAGAATGAGAATGGAGTAGATACACATCTGGCAACAATGAAATTCTGAAGAACTTCAACAGATTTCTTTTATGACATTGTGATCATTGTTTAGGTAACGAAGGAATCATTTACAGATGATGGGTTCTTCAGGACTGGGGATGCTGGCACAGTGGATGAAGATGGGTACTACATCATATTGGGACGTAAGGAGATCTAGAACTCATGTTAATTATACTCTGATTGATGCATTCTTCCATTTTTGTTTCTTACAGGTCACAGATTATGCTCTTCATAAGCTGAACCTTTTAAAAAAACTGGTGCTGAAATTTGTTGTGTTGTGATTTTGATGCTTCTGGTTAACAATGCAGATACTTAAAAGTATCCTCTAACTTAGCATGAATTCTTCTTTCTTCTCCCCCCTTATCTTTTGATGACATTTATCAGGTACAAGCGCTGATATTATGAAGGTTGGTGGATACAAGTTATCTGCATTAGAAATTGAATCAATTCTTTTAGAGGTGGGTTTTTGACCTGTATTCCAGTTTTGTTATGGATGTGCTCTTATTATAGTACAATTTTGTTCCTTTTCTTTGTAAGTCTATCAAAAGAAAGAAAAAAAAGCAATTGAAGTGCTGAATGAACCAACCCTTTTGTGTAGCACCCAACTGTAGAGGAGTGTTGTGTGTTGGGATTACCAGACAAGGATTATGGAGAAATTGTCTGTGCAATAGTAGTGCCAGAGGTGGAAGCAAAGAGGAAACGAGAGGAAGAACAGAGACCTGCTATGACCTTGGAAGAACTATCCACTTGGGCTAAAGTCAAACTTGCACCATACAAGGTATTACTGACCATCATTCGTTTTTTTTGTCCTCTCAATGGAAATTTTTAGATCAGCTCATATTACCTGAATCTCCTGAACATATTCTTGATGAAATGGAATCTGTCCTTTACTCACAAAAACATATAGGCTTTTTTACATTTTACCCACCTAAACTTTAGGCTCAATCTCACTTCACCACCTAAAAAAAATTGTCTCAATTTACCATCTGAATTAAAAATTTGTTGCAATGTACCACCTCTGGCTAATTTTGTCTTAATTTTTGTTAAAAATAAGAGCGTTTTGGTGTTTTTCAAATTCCTATTGTTAAAAAAAATGGTTTTTTTATGCTTTACTTATTTTGACACAATAAAAAACTGACTTGAAAAGACCAAAACACCCTTATTTTTAACAAAAGTTTAGACAAAATGAGCCAGATGTGGTACATTGCAACAAATTTTTAATTCAGGTGGTAAATTAAGACAATAATTTTTTAGGTGGTGAAGTGAGATTGAGCTTAAATTTCAGGTAGATAAAGTGTAATAAAGCCAAACATATATTGCACATTGCAAAACTATATTCTCAAGTGAGCAGTTTAGATAAGTAACTACATTACTTCTTTCCAGCTACCGACACGACTCTTTCTGTGGGATTCGCTACCTCGTAATGCCATGGGAAAGGTAAGTTACTTTCTCATTTTCTTATTTGCAATAAAAGCATTGTCAATTTCTTTTTATTTACTCTTGAATTTGTATGGTGTATTTGCATTGCATATCTGATTGCAGGTGAACAAAAAGGAGTTGAAGAAAACTCTGGCCTCCGATCAATAGATTTGATTGCAAAAAAAGAAAGCATTGAAACAGTTGTGGCATGCAACATGGGCTTTTGAAAATTGGAGTTTAGCTTAAGGCTAGGAAGCATCCAGATAAAGTAAAATATAATGCAGTCATTTTTTTGGGAGAATAATATCTACATAATGCAGTCATTTGAGGGAAGTCAATTGCCATTCTTTGCAGCTAGTCCAAATAATGGACTTCGAATCAGTCTATGTAAAGAAGAATTTCAAAATAAATAATATGATTTTTGCTTCGTCTCACTTAAAGCTAGATTGTTTGAGACTTTGTGGCTGCCTTTACAAGTTTCTTACTCGACTCACATAACAAGCAAATCCCCTTTATAAGTTGTCATGTGTCAAGTTGTGATTAACTTGTAAAGAGGAATGACTCCTTACATGTAAAGAACCACTAAAGCTATAAGTTCACAAGAACTAAACATTGTCCTTAAGTCTTGGTTTGTGGGGGAAAAAACAAAATACAGCATCTCCCTTTAGATAAAGCAAGTGTACATTATATAGACTTAGATTTTTTAGCAAGATATCTACTTAAACTTTGATTTGATTTGCAAATTACCACTTAAATTAGAGTTGATTACACTTACACCTCTTGATGTTTATTATTTTTTTACATACACCCCTTAGGGTTTCAAAAATTACACATATACCCCATGAGGTTTCAAAATTATTGCATATAACCCCTTACAAGAGAAAAAAATAAATAAACAAAAAAAAAATATTTGTATTGAGGTTGGACCTTATACCTTAAGTAATCTTATTAGGCTATTTAACCCATTAGCATGTCTTTTTGCATAATTTATTATCATTTTTCGTCTCACTATAGGGAGTTATATGCAACAGTTTTGAAACTTCATGAGATGTATGTGTAATTGTTGAAACCTCAGGAGGTATATGTGAAAAGACGGTAAACCTCAGGGGGTGTAAGTGTACTTAACTCATTAAATTAAAAATTGAAGCAAATTGCCTCTTGAATTAAATTTTGTTTACAAGTTACCACTTCCATCTAAATCCTTATGGGTTTTTTGGTCTTTTCACAAAGAACTTGGGTGGGAAAGCTTTTGCCACCTCAGCATGCTGAGTGGCAAGGCCCAACCAATTACAAGTGGCACATGTACAATCATTTTTCTATTTTTGCAAATTTTGAAAATTAATTAAAAATAGCTTCGGACTCAGAAAAATACACGAAAATTTTTTACGGATTCGTCTTGACTAATACTAATTTACTATAGAGTCAAATTGCCAATTTGCCCTCTGAGAGTTTCCAAAAAATTTAGGAAGTCCAAATTTATTTCTAAAAAATTAAAATACTCTAGACTCTTTAAAAATTCATAGGATAATCTCCTGAACTCCAAAAAATACAAGGTATGCACCATTGGTCTTCTAAAAACTAACATTACCTTTTTCGTGAACACTTGCTACCCAAAAGACCTCTTGGTTTTAGAGGAAAATAAATTTAAGAAAAATTATAGAATTTTCGTAAAGTCTCAAAAGAATTCTCTAAAACAGGTTTTTGGTAATTTTCAAAATATTTTTTAGAATTCTTCTTGAGACTTTACGGAAATTCTATAATTTTTATAGAATTTATTTTATTGAGATAAATTTATTTTTTTAGAAATAAATTAGTACTTCCCAAATTTTCTGGAAACTCTAAGAGGGCAAATTGGTAATTTGACTCTATAGTAAATTAGTATTATTCAAGACGAGTCCGTAAGAATTTTCTATGTATTTTTTTGAGTCCGGAGCTATTTTTAATTAATTTTTAAAGTTTGTAAAAATAAAAAAATAAAAATAGAAAAATGATTGTACATGTGGGCAATTGTAATTGGTTGGGCCTTGCCACTCAGCATGCTGAGGTGGCAAAAGCTTCCCCACCCAAGTTCTTCTTTTGTGAAAAGACCAAAAAACCATGAGGATTTAGATAGAGATGGTAACTTGCAAACAAAATTTAATTCAGGGAGCAACTTGCTTCAATTTTTAATTTAGGTAGTAACATGCAAATCGAATCAAAATTTAGGTGAGTATCTTGCTAAAAAGCCATAGACTTATTGCATTGGCAACATAAAAGCGAGAGACAGAAAATGGAAGACTGTAATATGCTAAAGTCCCAGAAATGGCTTGAAGATCTGTCAAAGGGTGCCATAGGTCAGGTGCTGGAGGCCTACAGGTCGTCCATGCCCAAAAGGGTCTTTTACGCGCAACTTCATCGTCCCGAACTATCTCTCTGTAAATCTCTACCACTATAATTCATTCAAACATTTCATCTTTCTCGATGGTCAAGATTAAAGAAGTTCATTCTCTCATTTCTAACTCAGGTCACCAAAATGTTTGAAGTTTTGTTTGTGGTTGAAAGCTGAGTAGATCGATGTTGGAATGCTGATGATTAGCCAGAGGAGGTTGAGTTAGAAGTTAAGGTTGCATGGAAGAAGGGAAGGTTCATATGTTTGGTGGTGGAGGTGAGAAGTAAAGAGAATGGAGAACTGGTTGCTTTGGAGAAGCAATGGATGTCCTCAAATAATGAAGGGCATCATATCGTATGGCCAAGTGAGTAGGCTTTGAGGAACAATGGAGGACGTGAAAAACAAAGACAAAGACTCAAAGAGAGATGCATTGTGCTCTAATTTTTTTGTGAATGTATTTGTGCTCTAATAAACATAGACAAATAATAACATCCACGAAGGCATATGCATATCTGATGGTAGTAGGCTTTGACTGTTATAATTTTCTATTCTCTATTTCTTTTTTCTACTTAATTGTGCACATAACTCCTATACCTCTTCTCTTACTTTATTTTCTGAAACTCATATATGATATAACTCACTTTGCTTCCTAAACTAAGCTTTGTATTTTAAATTGGCCTATTCTGTCAAGGTTATCATTTTTCCATTATCCAAGTTGACGTGGCACTTATATGACAAAATTTGATGGCCACCACATTAGCTTAGCTAAAGAAAAAGATGACAAAGTTGACATAATGTGACAATATAAAACACAAAATTTAGGCGGTAAAGTGAGTTAAAATGAATTTCAACAATCCCTCACCAAAAAAGAAAAAAAAAAGTTAGTAAAGAAAAACACAAGACATAATTTAAGGGTATAGACATAATTAAGTTTTTTTTTTTTTTTTTTTCTGTTATGTTGTGCTCTAACTTATTTACTTATGAAGTTCTAAGCTTGGCCAAGGCTGAAAATGAAATCCTAAAATTTGAGCAGATAAGCTGGTTTATTATCATCTAAGGAATTGTTAACATCTCTTTCTAGGGTGGGCAGCAACAAATTTGATGGCAGGCCAACCTACATATAACTTTGCTTACATTTGGAAGCAAAGGATGCAACCAAACAAACTTTTTCTCTAACTTTTAGTAAAGCTATTTTGACCATGTATGCTTTTCGCATGAGAGGGTAAAATCGTCTTTTACTAATGAGTTGGCTATCTCGCTTGCAAACCACGAGGACTATTTGGGCAGTTTAGCCAAATTCTTATATATAAACCGGTAAAACTGGCCGTTTCGATGGTCGAAGATGAGGGTGTTTTGGTAAATCAAGTTGAATTTAACTTTTACAGTTTACTACTTTACTAGCAGTAGTTGAACTGTTGAAGTAGGAGGAAGGTCGTCGGCCTGAGATTTCAAATTCCAGTGAAGCTGTGAGCGGAATTTGTGAAGAAGAAAGAAGAAGAAGGAAGACGACAGCGTTTTGGATCCGAGAATGGTGAAGGGACTGCAGCAACAAGGCCAAAACCTGCCGGCGGATGTGACCCAAGTCATTGATCAGCTGGAGCGCCACTGCTTGGCTCCCGATGGTTCCCTCGTCTCCAAATCCGCCTACTTAGACCTCCAACTGGTACTTTCACTTTCTCTGCCTTGTTTGGCTGCTTAGAAAATGTGGATACCAAACTGTAAAGAGAAATGCTTTAATTGAACAACCTGAGCATCTTGTTTGCAATGAATTTCAATTGTTGCAGGCAAGGGAGGAAATGTCCAAGGAAAGACTGCGTTACTTGGAAGCCATGGTCAGTCTGCTTGGAAATGTGTTGATTGAACTAGTTGTTTGTCCTTATTTAGCAAGGATTTTGTAAGAGAGTGTTTGTGTGTGTTGGGTTTGAATTTTGATGTAGGCAATTTATAGTGAGGCGATTGCGACAGTGGAAGAGTATCAGCAGGCGGTTTCGGTGGCTAACGTTGGAGGAATTCGAGACGCCCAGGGTTTGCAGCTACAATTGGGCTTGAAGAACTCCCCTCAGGTTTCAATTTGTGTCACTCTTTGAATTTGGTTTTTGCTTTTTAAGTTATTCATTTTGAAATGTATTTCACATCACGTGTTTTCAAGTCATGGATTGGCTTTAAGTATGAGAAACATTCACAAATCACAATGCAACATCCATGTCTTTCATGTCAAATTTCCTTCTACTTGTTCCATTTGAAGAAGAAAATAATAGAAAAGACAAACATTTTCCAAAATGAGATTGCTAAAGAAGATTTCAGTTACTTTGAGATGGTACCAGTTCAGAGTTAGTATTACATGGAAGAATGTTCATTTGTTATTTAACCATTATCTTAACAGAATATATACAACGGTGGACTTGTACATTAGATTATCTTCAAAATGAAACAGGCTAATTCAACCTTCATTGGATGCTCAAATGTTCCCTTAGTATTCTATTCTTTTGTTTTTTGTTTTTTTTTTTTTTTTGGCCTGGGTATTCTTTTCTATATGTGAGGCTGTGAGCCATTAGGCAGTCTAAAACTGATGAGAATGTGATTTTCATGTCTATATCAGTTGTATGAGACATTAGAGCATCGCATGATTGTTGCAGAAGCAGCTCAAAGGTTGAGGCTTCCTCTTATCTCCAAAGATGGTGAAATTCATGAGGAAGAAATTGAGAAATGCAGTACAATGTCACGGAGTTCCCTTGATAGTACTAGTACCGGTGCTACAATCAGCTCAAGTTCTAACTCAACAAATTATACTACTGCAACAAGCATCGGTACTGCAGCAAACAACAATCTTAGTGCTACTGATGCTGCGGAACCTGGAGTTGGTGGTGTTCCCAATTGCTTTCTTGGAATTACACCTACTTATTTGTGGAAAACACAGCTCCAGCAAACACCCTTCTCCATGGTACAATGTCCATTGTGATTCTCTCATACAAACAGTTCTCGTTTTCTTTTTAATTTCTTTTTTATTTGTATATTTATGTTTTTTTTTTTTTCACATCTGAATATATATACTATAGAACCTATTAGTTTTACTGTAATAATCCATTAATACAAAGATCTAACCTTGGTGAAGCTATCCCTTATTAATTGGAATTTTTGAGATACATCCATGATGTTTCGAACTGCAGGATATGACAGAGTACCAGTTGTGTCTTTCCCGTGAGATTGAGGCTCGTTTGAAAGCTAAATGTGATAAGTTATCTGATGCCTTTGCAATGGATGACATCGGTATCTCTCTCTCTCTCTCTCTCTATCTCTCCCTCTCTCTCCACCCATATATGAAATCAAATCTTATGATGATCTACTTCTCAGGGTTTGATCAATTTGTGTGAAAGTCAACTGTCATTTGTGTGTCAAACTGTTTAACCGAATCATTTTCAGTTTTCTTCATATTCATTCATGGAGAGAATACCCAGATTGATTGGTCTAATGATTTGGTATTATATGGGGGTGATCAAGTTAGCTAATATCCCTGGAAATTTAATACACTAAACATGCACCTTAAAAGTGGATGATCCAGTGTCTGTACTTACCCATGCATAGCAGTTATAGAAGTAATTAATACCAATGCTTTGTTGCTGCAGACTCGTCATCCGGGCATCAAAGTTCAAGTGCTCGGCTTCCTGAAAGGTTTGTGTTACTCTCTTAATGCAGTTTTGATTTTATGACGATTCCTTTTACATGGAGCAAGATGCTTCTTACAGATGGTTGGAATTTTTTTTTGTCATGCAAGTGTAACATAGTCTCTTACATGCTCATAGCTGATGTTAGTAGTCACAATCAAAGTAGTATTGAAAATATATAATGGCTCAATGACTCAAAGTCTCAATCAAAGTAGTATTGCAAATGTTTAACGGCTCAATGACTCAATATGAATGTTTTCTTTTTAAGAAAATTGGTATATGTCATTAATTCGTTCTCAAGATCATTGGCTGACTCATGTTTCACACCATTATATTTTCTGTACTTCGCTTAAGTGCAGTGCAGCCATAAACCAATGCTTCTGGTGATGGAACCACTGTTCTGAATACTTCTGTAACACTGTGATCTATAATATGTTGCACTTTTCTCATGATTTTATCAGGGTAAAGTTGATAATTGAGGAGATGGAAAGGGAAGAAGCAGCTCTGCGGGAGGATCTATATTCTGCAGATAGAAAATTTGCTGAATATTATAATGTAATGAAAATAAAAAATAAACAAACTATGTTTTATGTTCCTCTAGTTTCATACCTATTGCATTTTGTTTGTGAGGATATGTGATGCAAAATCTTTTTGCACAAACTAGGTCTTAGAGCAGATACTGGGAGTGCTTATTAAGCTGGTCAGAGATTTGAAGTTGCAGCATCAACATAAATATGTAAGCTTCTAATATTTGTGCTGGTTAATATGTTTTGAGAAATAGAATTTAGTGATATGCCTTCAACGTTTTTGTAAGTATCCTTTCTATATAATTCTATTTTCCATGTTGTTGAGCATTCTTGAACTTTTATTGTAATTAATTATTTATAGGATGATCTGCAAAAAACATGGCTGTGCAAAAGGTGTGAGACGATGAGTGCAAAACTGAGGTTTGTTGCCTGGTTTTCTGTATTTTAATTGTTTATTTGTGGCATTAGCGTTGCTTAATGTGCCATTTCCCATATGTTTATGAAGGTTGTTTCTTGTGATTCTTCTTATAGAAACAGACAAAGTTCACTAGTGCTACTCACCACTGACTGTATTAATGGTTTTCATTTTTTCGAGTATGATCAATGTAATTAATTCATTTTATGTCATGACTATTATATTCCCCATTGTATTTCAGGGTTCTGGAGCACGTTCTCCTTCTTGAAACTTATACTCAGGAGTCAATACCAGCCCTACATAAAATAAGGTACTTATCGATTACTCATGGAAAGTATGTGCAGCTTACTGATTCCAGGTTGTTTTAATAATTTTGTAACTCATTTCTAGGAAGTATCTTCTTGAAGCTACAGAAGAAGCTTCTATTGCATATAATAAAGCGGTATGTTATTCTAATTTCTGTTCATATGTGGTTGTTGACCATTAGGTGTTTTCACTTTTATGTGTCCTGACATGGAGACATTTAAAATGATTTGACACTCATCCCAGGATTCTAGCACCATTGTAGGCCACTTCTAGTAGTAATGTATTTTTTTTTTTGGGGTAGTCTTTGCTAGATTGATTTTTCAGTAGTTGTTTCTGTCTATCTGCCTTGGTTGCCAGTTAGTTTGTGATTGTTTTAAAGCCTAATCTGCATCTGTCAAGCTGTAAATTTCTTCCAACTTATTTGCTGGCAGATTTTTGAGTTTTCTTAGGAATTTTGATTAAATAAGGAAGTTTTTCAATTTGTGTTTATTTCTCTATCACTTGTTACCGGCTATTTAACATTGTAGATATTGTGAATTGGGTATGAAATACTTAATGGTCTGTATTATAAACAATCTACTCATTTACAAAGCCGACAATGATTATAGAAAGTGCTTCAGCTGCTAATGTGTTGTAGGATATGCTGAACCAACTGCTCTCTGTCAATATGTATCCAACTTACTTAACCTTATCATTATTTTGTTAGTTTTGACTGCACCTCTCCTGCTGGATTTCCTAGTTAATTGAAAATTCATCTTTTATTTACCAGGCTACACGTCTTCGGGAGTATCAGGGTGTTGATCCTCACTTCGATGCAATTGCAAGGCAGTACCATGATATTGTAAAGGTAATAACAATGCTTACAGTTGTCCATTACTTGGTTCCTCTGCTAAGCTCTAATATCAACATTCCCCAACAGAAATTGGAAAATATGCAATGGACGATCCAGCAAGTTGAAATGGACCTGAATCGCCCCACAGAGCATCCAAATCCATAGAATCTGTTGTTTCTGTTTGGTGTTGTTTGCTGAGTTTTCCCATCTGTTGCAATGGCCCAAGCCTCCAATCAGTGGCGAAGACATGGTGGGGGCAATGGTGTCAACCGACCCCTATATCTTTTTTAATTTTTTTTTTAATGATATTGATGCGTTTTTTGTTAATTATTAATAATGAATTTTTATTTTATTTTAGAATATATTGACAATGAGGTTGATAAATATAGTACAAATTTAGATAGATTTGATGTATTATTGGATTGATCATTTTGAGTTCCCTTCTCTTCTACCATTTATCAAAAAACGAAAAAATCTCTTTTTCTTTATCCATTTTAAAAATGTACATGGATTTTGTGAATGTGACATTTTTTGTGGGAGGGGCTTTTTTTTTATTATTAATTAATGGAGAATGGAGGATTGAACTTAAGTGCACGAGGAGTAATTCTATGGCTCTTCGGCTCTCTTCCAACTGAACTAGTTTAACAATTGTATATTTCACATAGATTCGAAATACCCAATGTTAACATTTATAATTACAATGGGTTCATACGAGTTAGGTTATAGGAGAGTCAATTTAAAATTTATAACAACACAGTGTAATGACTTGTTTCAATCTATAGCCAAAAATAAAAAACGACTTGCCCTAATAAATTATTTGATTACTCAGCTTCTCTTGAATAGCTTTTGAAATGCATACAATGCCTTTATTTGACCATTTTGTAGTTTCAGATATTTATATTTTTCAATTCCCACAAATTGTATAACTTTCGCTCTAACTTCTGTTTCCACTTCAACTAATATTTTTTAGAAGAATAGTTTTTAGATAGAGATCAACGTGTTTTAAATTTATAAGAAAATCTTTTTTATTCATAATAAAGTTCTTTAATTTATACGAAATTTTTTTTGTAATTCATAATAAAACCCTTTTAATTTATAAGAAAATCATTTTAATTTATAATAAAGTCTTCCCCCGATTTGAAGGGTATTTCCCCTCCTAGAGTGTAGAGTAGGCATGTAAGAGTTAAAACCTAACATAAAGCCGTCAAAGAAGAAAAATAAAAGGAATTGATTAAAAATCCTAAATCACTACTGATCTTAGTCTAAGAAAGACTCATAAAATGAATTAGACTCTAAGTCTCCCTAAAAACAATCTATTAACACGTGCAAAAGCACAGACCAGTGAATATTTATAAGGACCATTAATTTACAGTCCTCTTATTACTTTAAAGTTTTGAAACCACCCCCAACATTTTTTCCATTTTTTTCCTGTACCATTGACCACTTTTTTTCGTTTTTTTAAATAAATTACCTCCAAGGATAAAAAACGCAAGGTTCTTAACTGTAAATATACCTAAAAAAAATTAAGCCAAAGGACATTTTATTTGCGTCCACGCGTTTGATAATGTAAAACCAATTGTCAAGCGCTCGGCAGATACAGATGCACCCCTATAGCTTTTTTGAGATGCAGATGCATCTACATTTAGAGCTAATTTTGGAATGGAAAATGATTGGGTCCTCAAGCTTGAGAACCAACCTTGTCCTCAGGCCTGCAAAAAATCATTATTCCGCGACGTCGGCTCAAGATCGAAACCATTTCATTCTTAGATCACCTATTAAAAATCATCTCTATAAAAAATAAACTCAATCGGAAATCATTTGGTTGTATTAACTGTTAACGAATAAATACACGGTTTAGTCAAAAAATTACAGACTGTCTATTTATTCATTAACAGTTATATAACGAAACGATTTCCGATTAATTTGAGTTTTTGCAGAGATGATCTTTAATACGTGATCTAAAAATGGAATGGTTCCGATCTTGAGCCAGCACAGCAAAAGGATGATTTTTTGTGGGCTTGAGGACAAGGTTGGTCCTCAAGGTTGAGGACCCAAGCATTGTCCTTTTAAGGGTTTATTTCTCAAGTTGTGAGCAAAAATTCAAAATTGAAGTAGTAAACCCTAAACTAAAACCTTTTTTTTTTTTTTTGCCCTAAACTATAACCTTTAAAACGATAATCCTACACTCTAATGTAATTAACCGTACATTCTAAGTCCTAAACTATACTATATCCTTCATTAATAAACTCTTATAACTACCAAAAGGATATGAAAGAGTTTGATTCCCACTTAAAGATTTCTAAGAAATTTCTATATTTATAACAAATGACAAACGACTTCACACTAAAATCTCATGTTACATACACTGACAAATGACTTCCCTCAAACTATATACTGGCATGATACATACACTAACAACCTTAAGCAATATTTTTAGACATGTGGGAAACTTTCAATTAACTAGTAGTATAGAAGTTTATTCCCCATTGAAGTAGTAATTTTATTTAAAAGTACAACTCCAATATGCATGTGAAGAATTATGTTTTCAAAATGGCTTAGCTTAAGCTTATAAAGGAAATTAATCAAGCATCCAAGCCTAATCTAGATAACTCTTCTTCAGAGCCAGTTACTCCATTGCAGACTCTTGGTGCCTGCACAGCACTGGGCCCATAAGCCCAACTACAACCAAGATAATAAAAGAAATTTAAAAAACTCATGATAGCAAGAACCCAAAAGTACTTGTCATAATGACCCCTATTTGGATTACTTGAAACCCAACTTTCTTTTCCCCCTCTTGATGTATTGTCATCCACAGCACTCAAAATAACAGTAGCCAACAAATTTGCCACAGCCATTCCCAACCCATATAGAGAAGAAGCAATGCTTGACATGCTTTTGGGAAACTCAGTGTAATAAAACTCTGTTTGGCCAATTGCATTGAGAGCTTCTGCTAACCCCTTTAAGAATTGCTGTGGCACAAGCCACATAGCAGACATATGCACCACTGCCTGTGCATTGTTCACCAAACCTTGCTGGATTGCTTTTCTGCGCCTGACATTCTCAACTATGGCAGAGACCACCATGGCCATGCCTGAGAGAAATAGGCCAAACCCCATTCTCTGTTTCACACCAAAACGCACCGGTTTGCCTCTGATTTTTGAGGCTGCAGGGAGGAGTATGCGGTCATAGACAACCACCCAAATGAAGAAGGAAGCAACTGTGAATGTTTCAAAAGAGCCTGCAGGGATTTGGAAGCCTGAGGCTGATGAGGTGATGTGTCTGTTCATGGAAGTTGCTTGGATCACTGTGAATGAGCTCTGGCTTGCGATTATAGACATTATGATCCCTGTAGACCACATTGGGATGACTTTGATGAGGGCCTTTAGCTCCTCTACTTGCTCTATTGTGCATAGACTCCAAGGGTTTTTAGCTGATCCATTTGGGCCTATATCTTGTTCTGGATCTCTGATTAGACAAGCTTTATTTAAGGACCTACAAATGAAACACAGTTTCACAAAGAGTTAACTTCTATCACATTAATTTATCAGAGAAAATTTTATGTACAACCGTCGTGCTGAAAATACCACTTGTAGAAAATCATTTATTAATGTTTTATAACGAAATTATAAATCTTGAAAATTTATTTTAATTTGTATTCTTGTAATGAAAATGAACTTTTAACAAGTGTGGTTAGACCCATTTTGATTAGTATGATGACTAGGTATATATGACAATCTTCTCTTTCAAGCAGAACCCACTTATATAACAAGAAAAATTTGTGTGAGACGTTCATACCACGTCGTCATGCTAACGTGATTCTTGTGAATGTAAATTGATCATATAAGCACTATGACATGATATGAGCGTTTTTTCCTGTACTAGTGGTGGGACAAACAATATAATTTGGTAGTAAATGTGATGCATGTATCATTACTATTCTACCTTAATTTGATTGTAGGTGCCACAAGCTCCGAGTCCTTTCCGTGATGGTATAAACTTTTAGAGTTGTGAGGGGGGAGTGGAAGTTTTCTATTTTTATAAGCAACCACAACCACTTGTGCCAAGCCAGTGAGCAAGCTCTTGCTAGCTTTGTGCTTGATATACAAGGGAGAGGCAAGGAAGAAGAAGACGGTGGAGAGGAACATGAGAGCCACTGGAACCCCGAAACCGACTTTCCATCCAAGATGATCTTGAATGTAGACGAGACCTGTCAAAGCAGCTACAACAGAAAGAGCTGCGGAAGCATAGTACCAGCTGAAGAAGCTTTCCAGGACCCTATCATTTTTGGGGTTGTCAGTTCTGTCCAATTGGTCTGCACCAAATGCCACTGAGCTTGACCTAATGCCACCAGCTCCAAGGGACATGAGGGCAAAAGAGGAGAGCAGAACAGTCATTTGGCTACTTGTTGAGGGTTTGCAGATTATTCCGGATGACTGGTTGCAAGGGGGAGGCCTTAATTGGGGAATCATGGCTGTTAACCAAAGTGCCACCATCCCCTGTCACATTGAAAATTTCACATCGTTGAAAATGTAACAAAGTTTTGGAACAAAACTAGCACATTTTTTGCACTACATTTCTAATTGATCGAAGAGCCCACTTGTATAAGTGAGTCTTACCTTTATTAGAGATGTTGTATAAAAATGTGTGATATAAATAGTTTTATCCATAACATAATTTTGTATGCAAAGAAAATTGATCCAAATGGGTAAGACAAAGGTATTCAGCATGCAAGTAAATAACATGTGTAACTATTTAGATTTTCATCCAACTATTCAACAATTTAGGTCATTATAAAAAATGTCTTGTTAAAATACTGACTGGATATATATTCGGATTAAAAGATATATATAGTACCAACCATGCACTTTGATAAAACTATAAAAGTGAGAGTTCCAAATTATTTTAGGACCAATAATAGTACACTTAATTTGTATTAGTAGGTTCTACAATAGACACCATAATATATGATTTTGAAACACAAAAACATATATGAATCTGAAGGGAATTACAATATATATTAAAAGATATTCAGTAAGGCTAGTTTTTTCATCTTTGGTAACGAGTTAATTAATTAGGATTCAAATCCTCTACTTGCTTGTTTTTTCTTTACTTCACTTTTAATTTTAGTTATATATTATTAATGTCAATATCCAGTGAGAGTGTCTGTATCTCAAACAACGCGATGAAAATGAAATTAAAGTGGGAAACAGATTAAGTAATTAATTACCAGAAGATTGGCAATGCATCCAAAACCAATGGTGAGGAAACGACCAAGATAAGAATCAGAGAGGAATGCACCCACAACAGGCATGAAATTGGTGGCTGCTGTCCAAAGAAAGAGTATGTTGGTCCCTTTGGCCAATTCCAGCTTATACTCTTTCATCAAATACAGTATCATGTTTGGCAGCACCCCATAACTTGATGCCTTCTCTAAACCCTCATTTGCTGCATGTATGCCCACCACCAAACATTAATCAAAATATATACTAAAAAATCTTCAATTCCAAAGTCTTGTTATATGCCTACAATTAAAATACATATATATATATATATATATATATACATTTCACATGTTCGATCTGTTGTCAAACTATCAATCTCCACTATTAATAAAAAGTATATATATATATATTTTGTATATATTTCGTTTGAACGTATGATCTAAATTAAACAGTCTAACATGTTATGTTAAATATCTAACAAGAAGACATTACCTAGCTTATACAAAGTTAGGAAACTAATTAGACATTGAATAATATTGTTTACATGCATGTATGGAATCATATATGCTGTTTATGTACCTATAATGAATGGCATGGTTCTGAGGCCACCCTTTTTTCGTTTCGTTGGAATATTATTTTGTTGGTGGGTCGTCGTTTCACTTTGATGTGATGAAGATAGCTCTGTCGTTTCCGCCATGTCTCCTAAACTGTGTAGGCTTTTCGTTCAAGCAGAGAGAGAGAGAGAGAGAGAAGCACTTCCTTGATTAGATAGCTAGACCAGACCACCCAGGAAAGATCGATAAGTACTAGCTGTTTGCGTACTGTGAGAACAAATATATATAAGACTCAGTGCATATAAAAAACAATTAAATAATTAAGTACACATGTGCATGGGCATATATACTTAAATAATAAGTTGAAGTACTGTACGCACATACAACAATAATGATGAGGAAACAAGATCATACACACGATGGTCTTCGATATTAGAACCAATAGTAAGTACTTCGTTGTTGTTAGACATGTGTGGAGCCAAAACCAGCAGGTAGTTGGGTTATCCTTTTTGGCTCGTTTGTCCAGTGGGTTATATAAGCTGCGTGAGTTCATTAATATCGTGTACATACTTAAAATTTTGATTGCTTTTTGTAAAAATTATTCATTTATTTTCTTACTGCTAAGTTTAATAAAATTAATTTATACTACATTTGTTGTCCACATGCATATTTCGCATTGGTGTACAAATAATAAGAAAACAATCTGATCAGTAATAAATAATGATATCATGTAGTATCAATTACTCAAGGAAATTTAGTTCTCTCACAAAAATTTTTAGTTTTTCTAAAATTTTGTTATTGGGTTAGCTACTTACTATACATAATACATGAGAATTCGAGCGAGGGTTTCTAACGTAATATGAGTTGTGCAAAATCTTTTTTTCGTGGACACGTCCGCAACTTTGTCTATATATGATAAATTAATGATTAAGTATATTTTTGGCCAAAAAAAAGTGATTTATTTATACATCTCGATTAATTAGTTTTAGTTGGTTTTATCTGGCTCTTTCTACAAGTAAAGTACGCAGTGGAGAACACCACTACTGATGTTACATCTTTGAGAGGACTTTACATATGCATATTCAGCATCCATATTGTGTGTTAAAACTAGCTAGTTTGATATATGCCAATGAATAGCCATGTATCAATATTCATGTTAATTAAACTTATTGAACTAATATATATTTATATTAAAACCTTAAATGATTAGTTAAATACGTTTAATAGTATTTATGGTATTATTAGACACTTAGGCTTTGTTTGATACATAAAATTAAATTAGATAGGTTAAATGGTTAAATTCTTATGTATTCAATAAAGATTTTTAATTCTAACTTGAAAGAAGAGGATGATAATAAGATGAATTAGTTATAAGAGTTCTCATATTTTTCTTTTATATTAAAAGAATATTTTTCTTTACATACACATGAATCTAGTCATTTAATTTATCTAATTTAATTTTATGCATCAAACAAGACCTTAAAATTCATGCTCAGCAAAATTGTTCAGTCTAAAATTAATTGACATGCAATGTGTGAAAAAATCTAATATTTATATATCTCAAGATGTGCGCAATGCTTACTTCTCACACAATGGGCTATGATATATATGTTGCAGACTTGCAGTCCTACCTCAATTATTGGTTGCTCAGCTACTGGTCCCATCTACTGGTCAATTATATATCATCACAAGAGGTTGCATATAATGATAAGAAGGAAGAGTTGAAACAAGATTTAATGGCACTGGAATTTGCTGATATTCTATATGTGAAAACTGATGATGTATCAATTCAATTCATGTATATATATACATGAATATATGGATACACTTAATTAATTCACACCCATGTTAATCTAGCTTTTCTATTAAAAAAAATTAATCTAGTTTCATCTGACTTATACATTGTTAGCTTTTCTGATAATTTTAACTTTCAAAATTTAGTGATTAATTTGTTTGATATGGCTTCAAAGCTCTGATTAGAGGAGGTCATGAGCTCTTGTACGTAGCCTTATTCATGTATATAGCTAGGTAGATATATATCATTAATTGATCATTTGCTTTCAATCGTCTATAATATGTGGACTTTTCCAGTTCAATTACTTTCTACGTGAGGGTTTTGAGAGATTATAGTGCTTAATTACTACACATCATCAACAAATTAAGTATGGTAATTATATATTCTAAATGCATAAAAAATTAAATTTAAACTCCAAAATCAATATATCCTATCACATCTATATTCGGTGTTAAGAGTAGTGAGCTAGCTAGAGGTACTGTTTGTGTGAAAAAATTCATATATATTAAGTTCTGATTAAGCACCATATTAGAGTAAACTTAATTTGACATCGTGTTCATTTTGCAAGTTTGATTTATCTAAAGTATATATACACAATCTAATAAAGCAGACCGTTTAAATTCATGCAAGATATATATATCGCTCTCCCATTACGTATATATATTTGTTAAATAATGTTAGAAATTGCATATTTAATATCACAACGACAACAACCAGAATAAAAAGGGTCAAAATTAATAAACATAAACAATCGAAAAAAACAGTAAACAACCGAAGGGGGAAGATAAAGAACGCCGATGCAAATTTAAAATCAGTATATATTTAAATACCATGCACATTATCTTTTTTTTTTTTTTTTTTTTTTTGTGTCATGCAATATATCATATCTCGTAGAACGTTAGTTGGCATGCCAAACTTAAAAGCCTTTTTTTTTTTTTTGGCCAGGGGAAGCTTAAAGCCTTAAATACATACACACCATGTAGTGATATATGTAGGTGTATACTTTCCGTAGAACGTTAGTAAACAATAAAGTCACAACTAACACCCAACCCAATCAATAATTAATGTATATCAATGCACTCTCTCATAAGTTTTCGTCCTGCCGGTAGAGATATAGATAAATGTAAATAGTTTAAGTGCAGCAAAACAATTAAGCTACGTAAGAGTTCTCATATGTTATGTAAGAGCATTTCCAACCGACTTAAGCAAAAGTTTTTGGCTGCTCAATTAGTTGTGTTAAGTTGGATAAATTATCTTCAATAGTCTCTGTAAATAGGGTTCGTCAAAATAAGGATCCAAAGTCAGCTTGTCAGTTTTAATTAGTGAATCTGGCTCTTCAAATCTTAATAAAATTTTAACTTTTCTAAACAAGAAAAAAAAAAATGAAATTGAAGAATGTGTTGGAGTTCACAATTTTAAAGTAAGAAATTTTGGCCTCTTCAAATTGTCACATAAGTCAATAAAGTAAGATTTCAAGAGCCAAATTTGAGGAGTCTGTTGGAGATGCTCTAAGATAACTATTAAACTTTAAAAGTTGGTCTAATAAAATAAGACAACAATGTGTAAATAAACTTTAACTTCACTCGTAAATGGTCATTTAATTTAATGGATGATACTCAGTCTTTTTTTGTCGGATAAGGTTCTAAGTTCAAATTTCATGTATAATAGTTGATTAATTAAAAAAAACATTTTACTTCATCCAAGACATAATAAATTGTAATTATATGAGCTAAACATATTAATAACTTATAATTGTATGATGTTGGAGCATATACATATGACAATTTAACTTGACATGAATTGTCTGTTCTGATTCCATATAATAAAATTAAAATATTTAACACAAAATCAATTGACATGAATGAAGGCACCCATTATGACATTATGTCATTAACTATCACAAACCCCTTTATTTTAAGTGACAAGTACTCCTCGTTTAATTGTATCAGCGGTTTCACATGGCCCTGGCTCATTCAATTTGGTCTCACCTTCACCATGCTCAAATTTGGACAACTTTGATCTCTTTGACTCTATGGAGCAAAATCGAGGCCCATATTTAGGTATCACTGTCACTCTCAGACACCATTGGAGAAGGCCAGAAAAGATATATCAACCAGTCAAATATAACTTCTGTGAACAATTAATTGGACTTCCCATTTTTTGGTAGAGACTGATTGGATGCATTATTAATGGTCCTCTCGACAATTTGCCCTTCAATTATAAGGTCGCATGTGTCCATTGTGAATCTGTGATCATACCATTTGAGTTGTGACTTTTGATTTTACAGAATTATAATATATTATATTATAAATTTATATTGTATGTGGTGGTCTCTCCACTATTATTGAATATATAGATGCAATAAAATAAGTCAACCAAAAAATCTAGTTGTTAAATAGAAAGGTCCAAAAAACAAGAAGTTCCAGGGAAGAAATCCGGTCGTCAGTCGTCGCATACGATCCATATTTCTATATAATATGAATTACGGATACAAAAAGTGGCTACCATATTGGCCACTATATACACAAAATAAGGAAAACAATTGCATTCACAGTATTCACTTATACATAATTGTTTATCAAAATTAATAAATATAATAATAATAATTAAAAAAAGAAAGAAAAAAAGCTGGCTTGCTAGCTATGATGGACAAGCATCATAATGAATTATGAAATGAGCGTACATAATGTACTATTCTTTTTACGGTAATAATAAGTCTTGCTCGCATTTTTATAGACTTATACAGTTATAGTTATAGTGTTATACGCATTACACATTTCAATATTTTTTCTTTATTTAGACTTTAATTATATATACAGCCCAAATGAGTACAAGAGAGATCTTTTTTTTTTTTTTTGTACAAGAGAAGAGAGAGAGATCAATTTTATCAAAAGATCTCAACATTAATATTTGTATTTAATTTCTGTCTATATATACCAACCGATGACTTTTACTTAATTGATGTAAATTACATATATGATTCTATTTTAACCGCATGTTGAAATATTCAATCAAATCATGAAGTATATATGCTTTCTTAATTAGCTGCTTAATCATTAAAAAAAAAACTTATATATATACTATTATATTGTGTTCATTGTCAAACTAAAGAGTACGTAAAGAGTAAGCCAAAGTATCATATACACGTTTTTCTTGTCGAATACCTACTGGTCTGTCTTTTAATTTCTTCTTTGTGTTACCACAACTACAATTCCCACATATTCCTTCTTAATCATTACAAATTTTCTATTTTAAGTTAGTGTCAAGGCCAAAGTATACATACACGTCAGCATATCCTTGACCAAAATAATATATATATACATTACATGCACGTCAGCATAATGGATTGCATGTTATGTGTGGATCCTCTCGTTTTCGTCTCCCCTTTCTTTCCTCACATTTTCTCATAATTCAAATTTCAGCCGTTTAACTCCCCTTAAATAGAATTAAATTGTTTTTGTTATCTTTGATATTTATAGATATATAAAATAAAGACAATTTAAAAAAAAAAAAAACAATTGTTTAATAAAGTACCAAACTCCCCTCAATGAAAAGAGGATCCTCTCCCCCTCCCCCTCCCCTCTCTCCCTAGCTAGAATATATGATGCATGTTATTATGTGACAATATAGGGCATGTACATTTATTAAACTAGAATCAAAATGAGCATGAAACATAATAAGCAAAATCATAATAAGAAGGATTTGGAATGAGAAGGAATTATAATAAGCACGACGAAATGTGCAAGAATCAGAATCAGAATCAAACATTCTCATTAAAATGTTTACTAACAGTTAGGAATTTGAATGAAAATAAAGCTGTGTTTACTAACTAGCAAGAATCATAATCAAAACCAGTTTGATTACTAAAATGCCTTGTGCAAAACGAATTATGTTAACTGCTTTACTAATCACAATTCTTCAAAAGAAAATTATCCTTATAGTCTACTACATACTTACTAAAACTTACACTGATTTTGTTTCCCAATTAAAACTGGCTTTTTTATTCTGAACTTTTTTAGATTTATTTAGTTTTTTAAGATTTATGTAGTTTTTTAAATTTATTAATTTAATTTATTTTCTTTCAATTTATATACATTTGTTTATTTTTTCAAGCTTTATTCAATTTTTTTTTATCCATTAAATTAAAATGAATTTTGTTTATATGTAGACCTGTAGAAGGCATTTTGGGATTTTCAAAAAAAATTAGAAAGGTATTTTTGACATGAGAATTTTCATTTTGGCTCCCCCTCCATTCCGAACCTCACCTAAGGAATCTCATTCTCCTAATATCAGAAGCCTCATTCCTGATTTCATTCTCATATGTTAGTAAATACATGAATGGATCCATTCATGGGAATGATGTTAGTAAATAAGAATGAGAATGATTCTCATTTATTCCTTGTTAATCAAAAATGTCATCCCCTTGTTAGGTAAGTTTATCTCTGTTCTAGATCCCATGACTTGCCTATTAAAATTCCAGCATCTCTTGCATACATGGGCAAAGCCGAGCAGTACAGCTTGAACTGAGCTCATGGCTCAAAAAGTCAAAAGTCAAAACTGAGGCAGTAAGGGGCCGGGGCTTGGTTCTTGAAAGTTTGACCATCTTCCCTTTGCAATAGCGACTTATTATTTCCCAAAAATATATTTAGCAACATAATGTATTGCATATTTGCATGTAAACTTTTATTGACCAGGTTTGTACCATAATACTATTATTAAGAGAAAAAAAAAAAAAAAAAAAAAAAACCTACCAAAAAGATATCTCAAATTTTAGTCATTAGATGATGTAGAACAGTGAAAGGTAATAAGAGAATGTCTGATTTTTCAAAATAAATAAGGTTCATGTCACAAAAAATAAAAAAGTTTAGAGAAAACATATATATAAATAAATAAAACATTGCACATTAGTTGGAATTCAAAATTTTAGGATTTACATTGGCATCCCTAGTATTACTCTATCATGTAACAGCTATGTCTAAAAAATCAAGACTTCATATATATTGCATCAATCGGTGCATATTCAACTTCACATTCAACTTGTAGAAGTGATACAGATGAAGTGTTAGACACTCAATACGCATTATACACATACAAGACCATATTATTGCAACAAGCAAGCAGAATGAAACCCTATTTGGTCACCAGAGGATCAACCATCAGATTCACACCATTCTTGTAAGGTTGGTGTTGCAACTCCAATGTTCTTCATGTCAAATATATTGGCTGGTTCACCAGAATTTACCATTTCCAAGTCAGCCAAGGGTATCACTCAGCAATCCATCTTCAAAGACAATTAGAATTATATACAGAGGTATAATAGAAGAAACAGCTCGGATGTGTGTGTTAGACCCGAATAAGGGTCATTGATGATATTGTAGTGCACAACAGAATATAAATGACGGTGCATGCAGTGTACACACAAACATGTATGACTTGAACAAGTAGTCTAACCGGTGATACAACATATTCCGCCAGTGATGATGGCCTTATTAGGCTCCTCAGTCCGCAGAGCATTGAATTTCCTCATACTAAAAGTAATTATGGTAAAAAGCCAAGATCCCAATTTCAACATGAATGCCAAGAACTATCCAAAGGAGTAACAAATCCAATTCTTGTTCGAGCTTCCTTTACATTAGCTAGTCGGATACTTAAAGCTATCAATTCTGACCATCAATAAATAAGAAAATCCAATTGTTAAACCACCCCAGCACCTTTCCCACCTTCTTTCATCTCTTATATTTCCATCTCTCTTCCCACACTGTTTCCACTAGGAAAGGGTGAAGGTCTATACCACCAGCCTATAATTAATGGTACTTACGAAACAAAGTTCTGAGTTCAATGTTGAGAAGGAGGCGTTTGAGTTAATTTATCTGATTCCTACACTAACAGCCTACCAAGATTCCTACTTTTCCCTTCTGCTAATATATCCTGAATTCACCGAAAAATAGGTTTCAAAAATGATTATATCAGGCATTTGCTTGCAAATTGATAAAATAACAAGATATAAAATCTATCTACGTCATCCCATTTAACTCATTAAGGGTCGATAGTATATAAACAATCAATAATCCAAATCAGCCTCCCTCCCAACTCCCAAACTCAACAAGTTCAATTGTATGAAGACTATGAGTCACCTATTCTCATACTCAATTTCCAATCTATGATGATAAATCAACAGGATCAAAATCAACCTCAAGAATCATATAACGTTTAAACAAACTTGAAGACCATCACCGTTCCCAAACCATCCATTTTAATCGAATTTTGAAGTGAAAATCCTCTATGGTTAACCAAAGCATGTATCTTTTGTGGAAAATGAAACACAACAATTAACACAGGGAAACATTAGCATCGCGAAAACAGAAAGCACGTACCCGCATGTATCTCAGGTGTAGCAGCAGCTGTGGCATCAACAATAACTGTAACAGATTTGTAATCCAAAGCGACAGCATCAAACACAGTCTGCCTAATACAGTTTGGAGTCTGCACACCTACAAATACAGAACCAAAAAATTACAAACTTTTACAATACCAAAAACACACATTCTAGAAACAAAACAAGTGGTCTCCAATGCTTGAATATCTCACTCACCAGTGATAATCAAACTGTCAATTCCTGCACCCTGAAGAAATGAATGAAGGTGTGTAGCAAAGAATGCACTAAACCGGGTCTTGACCAACTTATAGTCCCCTTCTTCAATCACAAGCCCACCAACAAGTTCAGCACCTAGCTGACCCTTAACGGTTGGACCCACTTTCCCAGCAGGATATAAGTGCCGGCGAAAAAGCTCAACATCTCTTCCTAGTGGGTCATGTTCACGCACAACCTACCATTTTTTTATTTAAATGAACTGTTAAAAATCCTTTTTTAACTGGAAATTAAAGTGAAATTAATGTATCTATCCCACAATACAATCAAAATATACTGTTTTTCTTAATTGCAAAATGGAGGAATAAAAGTTGTACTTGGTATTAAAATTGTGGGTCTTGTACTTTTCATTGTTCTAGTTTGCAACAAGTAGAAATTTGAGCTGAAAATGAACAAGGGAATAGAAAAAGTAGTTGGGTACCCAAACAACGAAAATACCACGCTGCCTAGCGAATTGAACGGCCTGGATTACATTTGGGACTATGGCTTTGCCTCCATTCACTAGCATAGGACCATCCACATCTATGAAATCTTTCTACAAAAACACAAAACACAAAAAACCCAATTCATTTTACTTTGAATGAAAGCAGAGAATGAGAGAGTTTAAGAGATAGATAGATATAGACCTGCATGTCAATGACAAGGAGAGCTGTGTTCTTCCATTGGTCTGGCATACTTCAGTCTTTTGGTCTTTCAGAGACTGAATCAGTTGGAGTGAAGAGTGAGTAACTACCCTCATATGGATAACTCCGGCCCAGCTTGAAAAATGGTTAAGAGAAAAGACCCATGTAGAGTAAGATCCAGACTGGCTTTCATGCTGGGCTCAATTATGGCATTTGGGCTGGACCCAACTGAACAAACACCTTTGGAAATTATTTTAGGGGCTTTCCATTGATACACCCCAAAATGTTTCTCCCAAAACTTCCACTTTTGTCCCAAATAAAATAAAAAACAAAAAAAAACAATCACAATTTGAAACAAAATATTAGGCAGAACACCCCCCCCCCCCTTCCCCACCCCTCCTCATAATCCCCTACTCTTATTTCAAAAGCGGAGCAAAAGATTGGCTAGTCTAGGCTGTAGCCTGGGATGGCCCAACTAGAAATTCTTTTTTCTATGTAAATTTGACAGTCCATCCCAATCTCATAGGAAAATACTTGGATGCCATCCACCCCTCTCCCTAAAAATCTTCGTTCGACAATATATGTTTAAAATTAGAACTGTTCAATTTTTAAATCACTTATTAAAGATTACTTCTATAAAAATTAACTTAATCGAAAATTGTTTGGTTATGTAAATGTTATTGAATAAATAGACAATCTGTATTTAAAGAGTGGTTTTTTGACCAAACCATCTATTTATTTGATAACAGTTAGACCTTCTACAATGGTGATCCCCAAATACCCAATACCCAAATCAATTTTGAGTATCAAAAAGTGTAAAAATATAAATTTTAGGGATCACCAACACAATGGTGTTGAGGCCCAAATATGAGGATATTAATATTTAACTCATTTATTTATTGGTGGGTCAGCCATTTAATTTGGTGATGGGTCAGCCATTTAATTTGGTGATGGGCCAGCCATTTAATAGCTTTATTTGTTAGTGGGTCAGCTATTTAATTTGGTTTTGGGTATAGTCTATACCCAAAATTGGGGATAACTTTTGGGTCTCAAAAAATTATGGGGATCACATTTCAGCCCATTGTGGCTGGACTATACGCATTTTATACCCAAAAAATGGGTTTGGGGATCAGATTCAGGCTGCATTGTGGAAGGCCTTACATAACCAAACGATTTTCGATTGAATTGATTTTTTGCAGAGATGATCTTTAATAGATAATATAAAACATGAACAGTTCTGATCTTGAACCTGCACAACTGAACGAGAACTTTGGGGGAGGGGGTGAATGCGCAAGTACACCCTGGCCTAGGGTTGCACCCAATCTCATTTATAGTCCATTTTAGCCTCATGATCCTCACCGACTCAAGGAAATTTCTTGTCCAATCAATCTTCAAATCTTTAGCACATCAAGCCCAAGTCTAAATCTTACACCTCCTTTCTCTTTTAGGCCTAAGACTCTAGCTCGCCCTAAACTTTTGGGCTGGCTCTGCCACTGCCCCCTTCACTCTCTCAACACTGCCATCAGCCCCTCTATCTTCCTCCTCTATTCTCTCTATTTTCTCTTTCTCTCTATCGAGAGAAGTTTACTTACGATATTTAGTTGACATTCATAATAAATATCTAATGAATTATGAGTTCAATATATATATCATGTTTAGCAAAAAGATAGATAAAATAACATCATGCTTAGCAAAAAGATAGATATTCCTTACTCATTAATCATTATTAAGCAATCACTTATTCACAAACCTCTTGTGGGGCTAATAGTTTTCATTTCTCATCTTATGGAAAACCCTTTTCGCTCATCTTGGTCCTACCATTCTCTAGGGGCTATACAATCCTATTTGGTCAAATACATAGTAACAAACTCTAATATTCTTTTCATTACAGTATTTTTGAACTTAGATAATAAGTCTAAGGGATTTTTGTTTCTCTCTATCCCTCTTTCTCTGTCTCTCTCCCTCTCACCGGAATGGCAATATAGTGTTTGTCAGCCAAGATCAATGACCCATGTGATACCCACTATTTATGCGGGTCCCACCTTTATAAGTAACTAACCTCTTGGCACGCGCTACGTGCATGTGAATTGACATTTTAAATTTTAAATTTTTTTATAACTTTTCACATAACTTTTCACTATTTTTTTCACGTTTTAAGGTAATGGGTTGTCTTTTTTTTTTTTTTTTAATTTTATTTTAATAACTCTATTTTACAACTATGTCATCATTTATTATGTTGTTTTTATAAAACTATTTGTTGAATGAAGGATAATTTAGGCAATCCCATTTTTGGTGAAGCCTGTAACACCAAATCCCTCTTTTGGCTTTATAATATTAAAGATGAGATCAATCAACAGTATTATGATGAATAAATGCAGTACTAGTAGTATATATTACTCTTTAATTATTTTATTATTTTGGCAAATGGAATAATATTTATTTAAGATTTATAGGGGTGCAAATGCAATAATATTCATTTAAGATTTTCCCATTGTAACTTTCCAAAGGGTAGAATCTGTTAGTCTTTAATTATATAATTTCTTTGAAAGATATATAAGTCTTTGATTATATATATTTTAAGAAAGGCTTTAATTATATATTGATATTAATTTAATTTGAATGTCAAATGCAATAAATGAAGTCTATCAAGAAACTAGTTAGCGTTGTGTTGGTGATATGTGGACAAGAACTAGATGTTGAGAATTGAGTTAACAAGTGTGCAAGTAATAAGATTCTGCACACCTCAAATCCAAGTGTACAGGAATGGACCAGCACATATTTATATTAGTGGTTGTGTATTTTTTTTACACATGCATGCTTGATCAGTTTACCAATTTTTTTAATTGTATATCCCTTTCATTAATTTTGTATTAATTTCTTTTTTTAATCTATATTTTCTTGCATATATAGCCAACATCAATTTTTGTAGATTCTTTGTGCTGGGCTTACTAACCTATATATTTAGGTTCTTGATGTCATTATCTTCGAAGTCAAAGTAATTGATAGAGATAGAAAAATGGCTTTCTTGACAATTTGGAGGCCGGGCAATTGTTTTTTAAGGAAGATCAATTAATTGGGTTTAAACACTGTAGAGTTTCATTAATAAAATCAGTTGATAATGCGATGCTCAACCAACACATGAAAACTATTGAGGCTGGAGATTCTCTTCGTTTTTTAATTATCTAATTTAAAAAACGAAACTACTAAATCAGTGATTTTTGTAAAAACGGTTTCAAATTGTTTAATTTATTCACCTTTTTTATTCAGCTGAACCCATTGATTGAGAAAGCTGCGTAACGGTACGTTTTAGATATAAAAGCCATGGGCAATGAAACAAACACTAAACATGCAACAACACAGATCTAAATAGTGAAAAACTGAAAACATGCAAGTACGTGTTATGAATTTTATGGCCATAGGCCCATAACATATATGTTAATAAAACTCTTGTATACACCAAGAAATTTTCAAAGAGTATTGCCATATTTACTTAGTATTTTAATTGACTATTTTGTGTATTATCTCTCAAATAGTGAATGTGAGATTTACTTAAATAGGTCTCACATCTATTAAAAATATAATATATAATATAATCAAACAATCGATCTGTTGAAATAACAAATGTCCTTGTATAACATTTTAATAACATAATAATATCAAACTAAATATGAACTAGTATATAAATTCAGTCAATCAGAGTGAACAAATTAATGATTCAGATTCACAGTCGGATAAAAAAGTTTTTACAGATCAAACATATATCTTCAACACCAAAAATGCAGTGTTTTAGTCTCTCTAAACGTCATGGATTACGATGGCAACACCCCAACGGCCCTTGGGACATGGAGGAGCGTGTGATTGTAAGAGGCTGGGCCCTATTCGTATGTGGTCGAGTGCAATCTCTAAGGTGTCTGGAAAGACACTGAAAGTGGGATCCATATATGTGATAATATGAGCAGCTATGTGCTACACATGCACATTTGGATCTTGACCTTCCCACAAGTCACAATTGCAAGTTCAAAACCTAGCTACATGAGTGAATGGCATAATTAGTTGGGATGGTGTACTTATAATTGCTAAAGTAGGCTAGGTAGCTAAGGGACAAACATATATGATTGCTATAATAATGAGTATACTCATTGAAAACTTCCTTTTATCGATCAAAGAAGAAAAGTACAATTAATTATGTTGTGTTTTTAAAATTTATAAAGTATTTCTCAACCTTGCTCGAGTATATATATTTTAATTCAGGAAGACTTTTTGTGGGTCAGTTACAAGATTCATATTCCTGGACCCTTTTGTCTTCACATGTATAAATTAATTTCAGAGTAATATATATACTACTCTTATTTCAAGAAACTACTATATCTAGGAGTTGAAAGCAATAAGTCTATCGGACAGAAAATACCAAAGCCCCCATTTAGCTAGTGCTAAGTTGATGATCATCAAGAATGCAGATTAAAGTAGCTTAGAAGTAGTGACAATAGCTAATAGAAATTAAGTTGGGCATGCGGGCATGCCTCAGATGAATGCATGGTGGTAATTTTTGACATACATGATAAAATAGTTTGAACTTAACACAATTTAATTGACAGATTTAGATAAATAGATCATTTGTAACATAAACACGAATAATAAATAGGTCAGAATTAAAGTAATAAAGAAAGATAATGCCCTCAATCAATGGGTTCAGCTGAATATGATCAATCAATCTGTCAAAGAAAGCTAATGCCCTAGACTGGGTCATGACCAACTTAATTATCATGGTCCACTAATTCTTTAATCGTTAGGCCATCAACCAACTGATCCTCACCGACGTGCACTCTGCATTAATTTACCATTTTCCCCAGCAGTGGCTGCAGTAATACTACTACTACTATCACTATGCGTGCATGTGCTAACCGAAAAGTTCAGTATCTCTTCCTGCGATGTTGATCATTGGATCTATGTTTAGATATTTTGTTGTGCTCTTTTTTTTTCTTTTTTTTTTTTTTTCAATTTTAATCATATATATGTATTACAAATTATAAGTTATAAAATGCATGAATGTAATTCTACACACATCAAACTGTTATAAATTAATTCTTTTGTTCGCTCACACGAACGACCAAGATTAAAAGTTAGAAAAAGAAAAAAACAAGCTGATCAGAAACATTGAATTAAAATTCTAAATTATTTCCCTTTTCATTGAATTAGTTTGTAATTAGGTAATTTGACACATTAGATGATGAGAAAAGCATTTGACGATTAATTTAATTAACACAAGAAAAATAATTAAAATTCGGTTTCCTCTGCACAGTACGTAGTAACACGTATAGTCGTATAGACGAATGGACATCCCAACAAAACTATAACATATACAATTAAATTAAGGATTTATATGCCTCGAGATCTATACCCCTTGAGTTTGTAATCAACTTTTGTAGGTATGGCCTCCTCCTATATATCTATGCATATGTGTGTCTTTCATAGTTACGATCTTGACGTGCGTATTGTGCCTAACATTCTGAACTTTTTTTTTTTTTTCTTTTTTTGGTGTTTGATGATCGTCACACAACCGACCTCTTTGGGTTCTCAATTATATTTTATATACCAAGAGTCAAGTAAACGAGAAAAATTATAGCTCTCTTTTCATTTTCAACCCCGATGCTGCTGGCCATTAGGGTAGCCATGGGACATTCAAAGGTAAGTTATTCAATCATAAAACTACTTGGAAAATATAGAACCCAATTAGGTAGCATGGGAAGCATCTTTTTCAATGAACTATATATGACATGTGTGGCGAAGATATTTGAATTAAGGAACATTTTTTCTTCAGAGCAAACATGTGACTACACTTGGATTATTAAGTATATATGTTCTTGTTACTGAACATGATGAATATTTTGCTTAATTAATTAAGTGCATCCAATTTCTATAGGGTGTATTATCTTGTCAAGCATTTGATAATATAAGATATTTATGTTAATCGACTGTACGTAGTTCGGACTACTGTAATAATCAACATATATTACAATTTGGAAAGAAAACAATTTCGATATTTTATATATTCTCATATTGTATCACATATTATTTTGTCATATTATCAATAATTAAAACCACTTATACATTTAAACAAGTATTCATATATGATCAACATTCAAAATTAACAATCTAATAATATAACATGTCCAATTATCTGAAAAATTAAATATTATTTATTGAGAGTTGTTGAGCGCCCACTCTGTACCCAGATTCCAATTAAACATCAATCCATTTTATAACCTATATATATATATATATGTATTTCTATTAATCTCATTTAATTATCAACCAATTAATTAAGGATCTTGTTCTTTAAGTGTACTCATGAATCATTAGTGCATGCAACTAGAGTTGACCAGCTAGCTAGGGTTCTCCATTACAAAACTACAAAAGAAAAAAGTTAAGAAAAGAAAATAATTTGATTAGGGTTTAGCTAGTGATTGCAAAAATTAAGAACCTGTTAGCATATATGCGAAACGACATAACTTGATGCAATATATAGCATAAGGTTGGCAGTTGAGTGTGGGGGTGATGCAATGTATAACGTCAGGGTTACGATGGCTGAATTGCATCGAGGAGCGTGGGTGGATGGGGCATATTTGAGTTGATCGAATGCAATCTCAAAATTAAAGTGGTCCAGAAAGACCCGATGACATTAATGGGGCCTCTACTCTCTTTTGGCATATTCGGCTCAGACTCGGCCATCCCACCCCCACATGACTGTCTGCCACAAGTCTTTCAACTTTCCACTTACAAATGGAAACTCCAAATTAACAATGTAAGTATGTGAATTCAGTGATGGATCATGGATCTATGAATTTTATCTCGATGGGTCAAATTATTCAGACATTGGTTGAATAGGTTGTGGGAGTGCTTGCAGGTGGTCATTTCGGAGGGTCAAACTAGTAATTTTGGCAAGAGTTTTCTGATGGGTGGGTGGTCAGGCAATCACCTTTGTCCCTTAGTGAATTCGTCCCTATGTGAATTTATTAACAAGAAAGCCATTAAATATGGATAATATATATTGAATGACGTAGAAATATATGTGATCATTTGGTCTAATACGTGAATTATCTGTGCATTATATATGATACTAGTATTATAAAGTAAATTGGAGCATTCAACTAAAAATGAGTTAGTAATGGATGGAGATACCCAACATTTTATAAATCACTAGCTAGGCAAGCCTTACTTACACATGTCATATATATTCTTAAACTATATATAATTGTATTGGCATCAATTGTTAGAATTGCATGCACACCTAATCAGTGTGACTTAATTTACTTCCTTATCAGTTATCACCATGTTAATGAAGATCATATTAGTGTTAACGATTACATACCGCCATGATACATGGTACATCTCTGGCTCAATTAATTAGCATGCTGAAGTAAATATACAACATATTTCACATGATAATTATATAAAAAGTCTATAAAAACTTTCCCCTGCTATATATTTTAATTGTTAAATTATTGGTGTCTTTCTTGATGTTCTCTTGCAATTAAAGTAAGAAATTCGACTATGTATATATCCTGAAAACATGCATCAATATATTAATTATTAATTTTGGAAAATAAATATCCCACCTTAATTTTTCTTTCCTTTTGGTAAATATTAAATAAAAAAGTTCCTTTCATATTCAACTTTGGTTTCTCTTTATATTAATTATTTTCTTGTCCAAATCAACAATTTTCAATCCTTGGAAAATAAGCTTGCAGAAGCAGATCGAACATACCCATGTGAGAGAGAGAGAGATATATATATATATATAGATGGAGTTGCTCCAAGAATAATACTACTACTAATACTATAGAAGCTTTTTATTTAATTAATTAGTTAATGATAGAGTACAATAGCTAGCTAGCAATTAATAGTACGTATACACAATTCTAATTTATATTAGAATGCATAGCATGATGAGCAACCAACCTTAATATTAAATTAATGACAGAGTGACTGCTCATTATGTTACCTCATTCTACAAAATTAGCTCCGTACGTACTATATGCTAGTAGATGCAGTCCTACCGTACTAGAATACTAGTACTAAAATCCACCCCCATAAGCCGGAGCCCAATAATCCGCTCCATTCTCACTCCCAACGTGCTGAGTGCAAGACACTGGAACCAAACACAACCCTTTGCTTCTTAGATCCTTTGCCTTTTCTTCTAAATCCTGTTGTCATCATCAAATTTCCAATCAATTTTTCTACTTCTACAAAAATATATAATTATTGTTCTATAAATTAACAAATCTCAACCTCAATCAGGTAAATAAAAATTATGTATGATTGTTCTTGTCATGTGGTAATATTGAATGACAGAATAATCTAGTTAAAAGATGACATGTGTTTAAATTTAATGATAACTTTTTATGTTATGAATGCGTTATTTTTAAATTTGGTTGTACGTTCGGCAATATCTCTATACTGCCACCTAGTAAAAACAGTCTCACACAAGCTTTTTTGAGGTTTTGAGTTTATCTCGTCCAATATATCAAGAAAAAGTAAATAATTATTTATATATCCTCGTGAATCTTATATGATGAGGGTATGACTAACGCTGATGATGACCCTCAATATCACAATGCATGGTAGAGATTAAATAATATACCTGGCTAGGAGTGCCTTTTCTTTTTAGGCAGTTGTCATTCAATAACTAAATGGGCAAAAAGAGAAAGAAAAGAATGATCAGTAATTTCAATGTGTTTCTCATCAAACATTTGATTCCAAACTAGCTAGTTAAGTAGTCCCAGCAGATTATGATTTTAATTTACTTTAATATATGCTGTATGTTAAAGTTTTGTAAAAGCTGAGAACCTTGTTCCTTGAGTGCTATTCTTTATGAATAAAATAATTAATTATTGGATGCTTTTTATATTCAAAACCTCCCTGCTTGCTTTTGAGGGGGTGATGGATCCAATAAAGCATACCTGACCAGGGTCTTCAGGAAATACACAATTCCTTTCTCCTTGAACCTAAGGTAATTAATAAATTCTCTCTCATCAATTATATATATACATATATTCTAATTAATAAAGAAAGTAATTAAACTAGTCCACATGGTTTTTTTTAGAAATGCTGTTACGCTCATCAAATTTATTTATTAAAATTTGTTCACTAAATAATTTAATAATATTTCAATATTCATTTAAATCTAAGTTCAATTTAAATTTAACAATTACTTATATATTAATTGTTTGGTTTGTAAATTTGATAAACAAATTTGATAACTATAACACTATGTTTGCATGTGTGAGAGAGAATTGGTTATGCTTTGGGAAATGGGAAATGAGATATAAATGGGTACTTACTGCAGAGTGTTGGTTCCTGATGTTTTTTGAGGCATTACCCAAGTAAGGGGAGCTGAGGGCCTGCAACCCAAAGTGGAGGAAAAAGGAATAAAATTTATGACTTCCATAACAAAAGAATGTTAGAAAAAGCATGCATTATTGAAACTTTAAGTGCATGCTCTCACTCATTTCTGAGTTGCTAGCAGAGTATATATAGTTTGATATAGATCGACTTGAAGCATCACCTCAATTTGACCCTGAAGGAATCTGATATACCCAATGGCTTCTAACAAGACAGAAGCAGTGTCAGTCTGCAAAAGAGAAACATGCACACACCACAACACCCTAAGTCATCTCTCTCTGTGGTCCTCTTTAATGTTTAAAGCTAGAGAATCCCAAACGAAATAATTAAAAAATTAAAATGAGATAAAGATGTACAAGAGCTTTGATCTGGGTGAGGAAAAATATATAACTCTTTTCATGGATTTTATCATAGTAAAAGGAAATCAAAACATGCTTAAATAAAATAGGATAAAATATGTGATATATACATATTCCCATTTCCCAGTGTTTAATCAGTATGAGGATCGATGAAGGAGTAGTGGAGGGTTTTCACCTTTCCAAATGGGGAAACTAGTTGGTGAAGGGATGTTATTCTATCACCTAGCTTCTCTTTCCTCACCTGCAGGTTCACAATAATTAAATTAATATAAAGGAGAAGGAAATTAGAAGATTATATATTTATTTATCTAGCTAATATATGTTAGTTTAATTTCACTTGATTGCTCAAAGAAGTTACAATTAATTATAAAAGAGGATTTGACATTAATTAATACTCTTCACAGAAAGAGAGAGAGATATTGTGTTACCTTTAGAGGTGGTTGGCTTGAAGATGGTTGAACCCTAGCCTTCTTAGCAGTAGTGCTATTACACTAGTAATCAAAAACATGCATAAGGAAGTATATATAATTAAAAAACCCAGATAATTAAGAACATGCATAATTAAAACAACATATACTCGATCATGACATATGTATATATATAGCCTAATTAATCTCTCTTACCTCAGATGAGTGATCTGCATGTTGGTAATTCCTCTTGTCAGCCTTATTACTATAAGAGAAGTCCAAAAAATTGTTACTACTTAAACTAGTGACACATGACCTTGGGGATGAAACTGGCATGATCTGTACTGGAGACCAAGCTGCAGGCCTAGCAGCTGCCTGATGATGAAATTCTTCATCTCCATGATCACCACCACACAAGTTGCTGTTGTGGGAATTATAAACCTCTTGCTTTATAATATCAACAGGAGGAGGAGGATTAACCCTTGGATGTGAGATCATTATTTGGTCCTCCCAATTTTCCAACCTGCTTTTGGGTTGAAAATGACTCAGATTACTACCAAAGCTATCTTCTTCGCTTGACAATCCTCCCCTGAAAAAACATTCACACCAGATAATATATTAATTAAGAATTAAGCACCCCCACAAACATTTCATTATTACAAAACTCAAAACCATGTAAATTAGATTAACAATCATTAGATCAGAAACAACAAATAATAAGCACAGGCACACGCGAATACAGGTTCACTAACATATATGAGAAAGGCAAGAGTGGAGCAATAGATTAGCATATTTATGAATTGTTAAGGATTCGATCCCTTCAAATATAGCAAAAGAAATATATATCATACAGTGAGAGAGAGAGAGAGAGAGAGAGAGAGAGAGAGAGAGAGAGAGAGAGAGATATACAAAAGTAACTGGCTCCAGGATTGTGGAGGCTCTAGGTTATGCTGATCAGCCAAAGAATTAAACTGAGGGAGTACTGGAGAAGATCCAAGAACATATTGAGAAGGCAAGAGAGATGGTGGATGCATGCTCCACCAGTTAGGGTTTCCAGCCATCATTTGCACTTATCACCAGTACTACTGCAAAACACTTGATCTTGATCCCTTCAAACTAGCTTTGATCAAAACAACAGAGAACAGAAAACTAAAAGAATTTTTCTTTTTTGTTTTCCTTTGCTTTCCTTTCTCTCACTTTCTCACATTTCCCTTTATATGCACCCAAACAAAACTTTGCTAGCTAAAGCTTTTTGAGAAGTACTGTTTGCTTTCTCGGATGAGGTTGAAGAAGCTTATAAGTCTATGACCGTAAAAACAATTTATAGAGGGTGGGGTTCAGAAACTTTGCATATTGTGTTTCTAGTTAGCTTTCATTTCTATTGTTTCATTTGTTTAGTAATATCTTTTTTTATTCTTGCTTTTGCTTTTTTTTATAAAGTGGGCCAAAAAAGCTGGTGGGGGAGTGGCTTCAGGCCATAAAACTAATGGTTGTAGGGTATAGTTCCTCTAATTGGGGTTGTACCTTTGGAAGTTGGGATGTTTGTTTTAATTGGGGTTAGGGTGGGTGGGGGTAGTGTAATAGTATTGGTATCAATGTCATATGCTTTCTTTATTCTTTGAAGCAATAATTCACTTCAATAAACCAAACTATAGAATCTTAGTGGATGAATAAAATAAAGCATCTATGTTATAGATTTTTATTTTTATGATAAATAATATGTTGGGAATTACTCCTAAAAATAAATTCAATAACAATCCTATTATACGAATTTATCAAGTGTATACATATATATATAACATAAGCCACAAGTAAATTCAAATCTTATCGTTAAAGAGTGAAAATTAACAAGATTCTCTACTTATATATATTTTTTATGTTAACGTTGTACTTGTAACAAAAAATGATTGACGTAGTTTTAACAATAAATATAATACCAACGGCACATAAAATATAAGCAATTAAAGGATTCAATTAACTTCATATAGTGAGTCAGTGACCCATTCAAGATCCTTTGCGTTCGATTCTTGCCTAACAAAGAACAATCTAAATCATGAAACCTATTGTAAGAGCGCTATGCATATGGTTGACACATGTACAGGATGGGGTTTCATCCATTAAATGAAGGGTTAATTCCAGCAGTGGTCCTTAACTATTCCACAAGTGACACTTTAGTCCTTCAACTATTTTTTAAATTTTTAGGGTCTTCGAACTTTTTCACGAGTGATACTTAATTTGGTTCATTCCGTCAAAATCGTGAAATTTTCTGACAATATATAAAAGTTTTTTTTTTTTCTAGAAATGATCCTTTAACTATTCTACGATTGACAATTTAGTCCTTCTATTAATTTTTAAAAATTTCTAGAGCCCTCAAACTTTTTTATTTGTCTCACTTTAGTTTATTCCCGTCACTTTTGTTAGTATTCCATTTCAATTGCTGACATGGCAATTGTGGGTCCAGCCAACCAATGAATACTTGCATGGATAAAAGCATAATTAATAAAAAAATTTTAAACTTTAAAAAGTTTCATTAATTATAATGAAATATATAATAGAGAGATAATTAATAAATAGAATATTTTGATTACGTTAAGGTATACCATATTAACGTACTATGAATAACTTTCAAGAAATGTTTTTGTGGATCGATAACTTTCAAAGAAATGTTTGCTTAAACATAGGATCATTATGAATTAAAATAATAGTTAATTACTCTGGGCTGCACTTTATTTATTGTTTGTAATATGAATACACATATTTATAATATTTAACAATTAAATTACTTTAAGAGTGGATTCGTTACCTGTTTTTTGGTACCATGCTTTCTATCTTAGCCATCCAATCAATCCAATGGTTGTTAATTTTTTCAAAACTCTCTTAAACTCTCTCACGTGTCTCTCTCTCTCTCCCTTATTTCTGAAATTTCTCTTCTCTCTCATCACTCTCTTTCTCTCTCCCCGAGCACTCTCTCTGTTCTCTTTCGCTCTCGCTACAACTTTCCTCATCGGCGTGTGTGCACGTCCATCCATGGATGGCAACGAGAGGACCACCCCTGAGTTCTTCTTTCTTTCCTCTTCATCTCTGTGAGCTCGGAACACCCATCAACCCCCAAAAATTGAGCCCAACAACCCCCAGACTTGAACGGAGCCTCGGCGTTGACTCTGATCCCGGCCTTGTCGCTACTTCCCACCATCTGGGTTTTGTTCCCCAGGTCACGGTGAGTCTTCACATGGGTTTCGATTGCCCAGCAAACCACCACAATCTGAGGATTGAACCTCCAAATTAAGGTCGGCGGTTTCTGGTGACCTTCCTGGCAAATCCGGTGACTCAAATTCAAGGTTTTGGCCTCTGGAAGTGACGCAGCGTAATACGCAATTAAAAAAGATTAAAGAAAACCAGCGTTGACCCTCAGAAAGAATCTGAAATCCACCAGAGAAATCTCAAGGTTTTCTGATTGAAAATAATAATAATGAATGTTGCAAACAGCAAAAAAGGTTGTTTAAATACGTTCAGAACCCTAGACGTTCGAAATTCAAAACGGAAATAAAAATGAAAATAAAGTGCAATTTAGGAAACTTATTCAAAAACACTAAATTGCTTATTTGAAGCCCTAAACGAAGGAATTTGGCCAAAATAGGCCCTTGATCATTGCCTATGGCGATGATTTGAATTTGTCTCGTCGTTCCCTTCGAATCGGTATATCATAGGCCCAATTCTGACACTGGACCGGGCTGAAGCTTGTTTCTTTTCTTGGCCTTCTGGCGGTCGAGTTGTTGCATGAACCGTTCTGCCATTTGTTCTACATCAGGCAGCGTGGGAGAGCGAGAAAGAACATGCCAAGTTCCTCACTATAACAACGCCCATAGAGTTATTAGGGAAGCCAACTCCACCCATGTGCATTCCTTATTAGTAGCAGGTTCTTGATTTTTTTTTGTTTAATTAGCTCAGTTTCTGAAAATGCAGTTTATTGGAGTTGCAATTACTAACTGCAAGTGAAATTGCAGTTTATTGGAGTTGCAGTTACTATAAATGGAACTGCAGAGATTGAACCTCTTTTTTTCGTTGTTGCTGTAGTAGTTGCATAAGGATGCTTAAGAGTGAAGATGAACAATTGTCAGTTTAGTAAAGTTGAAGAAAAAGATCAATTTGGCCAAGAAAAGAAGGAGATCGGTTTTGGGCTTTTCGTGTAGTTGGGTTAGATTAGGCTTGTGTCTTGAAATAGTGTCTGCAAATTAATAGAAATGAATAGGTGCTTTTTGGTTAAATTTTGTTTTGTTAATACTTTATAATTAAAAGACCCTTAAAATAATTATTGGTCCTAGCTGATTATTCTTAGAAAACAAACAACAAGCGTCAAGTATCATTTAGAACATTGATCGAAGTTGTAGCTAGCTAGGTTGTTCATTTTTTCTTAATTTGTTAGGGACTTTGTACACCGTCACTACTAATATAATTGTTTAATAACACTTTTATACGTTGGATTAGTTTCACCACCACGTAGCCATATATCAGATACAGTCAATAATTTTTGAGTAAATTACAATTTAGTACCTCAACTTTACGTGTTGTTTCAATTTAGTACCTCAATTTTGAAAATTTACAAAAAAGTACCTCAACTTTCATTTTGTGTCAAAATAGTATCTCCGTTAGTTTTTCTGTCAAATAAACCGTTATCTGCTGACATGGCAGGAGTATTTTCGTTTTTTTCTCCACATTTAAAAATAATAATATTTTTAAAAACTTTTTAATAAACAAAATTTTAAAATAATTAAAAAAATTTCTGCTATGTCAGCAGATAACGATTTATTTGACAGAAATTTTTTTAAAATAATAATATTTTTAAAGAAATTTTTTTAATTATTTTAAAATTTTGTTTATTAAAAAGTTTTTAAAAATATTATTATTTTTTAAATGGGAATAAAATGACGAAAATACCCCTGCCACGTCAGCATATAACAGTTTATTTGACAGAAAAACTAACGGAGGTACTATTTTGACACAAAATGAAAGTTGAGGTACTTTTTTGCAAGTTTTCAAAATTGAGGTACTAAATTGAAACAACACGTAAAGTTGAGATACTAAATTGAAATTTGCTCTTAATTTTTTATTTTATTTTTCCAAAATCTGATCCATTTTAACCGTCCAGAGTTAAAATATAGGTTTTTACCGCGATTAGGCGCTAGTGGCACTAGCAAGCAGCCCAGCGCAGGTTGTAAGCCGAGGTTTGAGAAGAGCACTCACCGTCCACCCCCCAATCTCTCGGACAAGAGCTTGAGAGGGTTTCAATGAGTAGTAGTAGCAGTAATTCCAGAGCACCAGCAGAAGATGCTTGGCTTCACGCTTACAAGACCTTGTTTCCCCAATGGCAATCCCTCTCCCTCTCTCACTCTCACGCTCACCAGGTTCACCTTTTCTTTTCTTTTAGGGCATGCTCTTGCTTTTGCTTCATTTCTTCTATTCATGTATCCGCTCTTCATTTTATTCAATTTTTCCATTTCGGGATTCAGAAGAACTTGTTTTTGTACATAACCAAAATTTGTGCTTGTTTCTGCCGAAAATATTAACTAGAAAATCGAATTATTGTAGAGCTGAGGGATTTAGATGGTTTTTGTGTTTGGGTGATTAAATTCCGCCGAGTATTTTGATTAGAGATAGCAGACATAAAATCATTGAATTATTATTAAATTCATGATATATAGAGATATATGTCTGTCAAATTTTATGGAACTTCACTAATCTTATTTGCCAAGGTTTCAGTAACTATTTTTCTGGCAAAACAAACCAAGTCTTTCTTAAATGGAACTTAAAAAAATAAAATAAATTTATCTTCTTTCGATTGGGTATGCATAAGTACATTCATACATGGGTCAAACGTGTATGTGTGTGTGTTCATTTTGGAAAACCTTTCCTTGGTAGTGTTTTTCTGATTTATGAGGAATTATTTTGCAGTCAATAATCCCAATCTCAATATCTAGAGTTAACCAATTCGATGCGGCAAGACTGGACATTGAAATGTCAGCCATGTTGAAAGAACAGTTAGTTAAGGTCTTCTCTTTGATGAAGGTATCTCTCACGGCTTATAGTGCTGGTCATCAAAGCGAATATTCATGTAGCTGTAGATTTGAAGCTGTTTGCAACATTCTTAAACTGTTTCTTCTTTTTCACTGGGATTAGCCAGGAATGCTATTTCAATATGAAGCAGAACTTGATGCTTTCCTCGAGTTTCTCATCTGGCGGTTCTCGATTTGGGTAGATAAGCCTACTCCGGGAATCGCTCTCATGAATCTGAGGTATAGAGACGAACGTGCAATGGAAACAAGAGGAAAAGGTAAAAACTTCTAGACATTTCTTGCATATTTATATTGGCTCTGGATGTTAGGCAACTGTTCTGATTTGTTATGCAAAGTAGAAAAACAAAGATGAGCTTTCTAAAACTTTATGATAATTGTGGCATTAATTTACATGATTGATCGCGGCTTGATGTCAGTTGTATTGCTTTTTGTGCCATTGAGCATAGCATAAATGAACTTTTGATGTGAACTTTGTCATAGGCCGATCATAAATTCCTGTCTTAGGTGGTATTCAATGATCAAATACGTCTTGATATTCATAGATGTCTGCAAAAGTTATTTTATTCTATATTTTTTTGTTTACAAATATGTTCATTTTCTCATATCAGATTAAAGAATGGATACCAACTTTCTATGATACACACAAATGAACATTCTGGACATTTCTAAAGTAGAAGTGGTTTTCAGATGCCAAATAGTGGTCTGATGTAGTGACCAGGCTGTTTTAAATATTCGCTTACAAATTGAGCACTGAACAGTTATATTTTTTCAAGACAGCCATTTATGCATTGTTTATTTAGCTCGTTTATAGTTCATCCTTATTACATGTATACTTATACACTATGCTTTTGCTTTTTCTCTTCAACTTCTTACAGTCAGAACGGGTTTGGAAGGACCTGGTCTTACAGTTGCACAGAAGCTTTGGTATTGTGTTGCCACTGTTGGTGGTCAATACATCTGGGCTCGTTTGCAATCGTTCTCTGCTTTCCGTAGGTGGGGCGATTCTGAACAGGTACTGTTTTTTCTGTCTTTTGCTGCCCCTCAATAAATATATGGAGGATATTGAATGGACAAACAATGTTCTCTGCATTTTCTTCAGAGGTCACTTGCACGAGGAGCATGGATTCTGATACAACGCATAGAAGGACTTTATAAAGCTGCCTCATTTGGCAACCTGCTTTTATTTCTTTACACAGGAAGGTATGTGCTTTAGCATGTGCTTGAGAGAGGTTCCATTGAATCCAGTCTACTGATGTATGCATATTACTTTAAGCCAGTTGTTTTAGAGACCTAGAGTTGTGCACTGCATATAGAGTTGGTAGTTTTTGTTCCTGAACATGTTAAAGTATATCACTGACTTTGAAACACTGTATATAAGATTCGAATGGAAATTGAAATGCTGTTCGATGCTGCATGAACCTTTTAATGTTTCATCTCCATTTTGTTTACTTTCATTTTATATAGGTAAACCTGATGCAGGACAGAAGCGTAGGCTGCTGTCTTGCTGCTATACTAATAGACCGATCTTCCAGCAACAAACAGTAGAGAAAATAGAGATTTAAGTTATGAAACCAAAGACGGAACGTTAATAGATGAGTTCTAGGGTTTAGGAGCCCAAAAGAAACTCTCAAATCTGAATTATCAAAAAAATATCATGCATAAACTGTCTATCACAACATAAGCCTTAAACTTATATAGAGAAACATAAATCTAAGATGACTAGGAAAGCATAAACCTAAACTTACTAGGAAAACATAAAACTTAGTTAACTAGGAAAGCATAAAGGTAAATCCATCTAATAATCAAGAAACTAGACTCCTTATCAAACTAGGAACTGAAAATTGGAAAGTTACTAAATTCTGCTAAATTCTGGAAACCCTAGCAGATGCTCCTGCATCACAACCTGTTGTAAAGCTGCATTTGTAATGAAATAATGTGAGATTTTTTCCATGTAAAGTTCTTTCAAGGTGATCTAGGAACAATATTTCCCTTGGTGAGCTTGTAGAACTGAACATCTTTTCATATCATATGTTGTGATGCAGGTATAGGAGTCTTATTGAAAGAGCTTTAAGAGCTAGGCTGGTCTATGGGAGCCCTAATATGAACCGAGCAGTTAGCTTTGAGTACATGAACCGCCAGTTAGTATGGAATGAGTTCTCGGTATGTTCTTATATATTTAATTTACCAATTTAATTATTTTATAGACCAAATTTACTTTCTTAGTTTGAGGAATCATGATTCTGAGGCACACTCAGTAGTCATATCTTTCAAACTAATAGCATAATATGGTAGTAGCCAGTAGGGGATTTGGACTCAAAATAGATGATAGATTCCATTCAGCTGATGTTAGAGAAATTTTAGCTTATTTGAAATTTCATGTACATGCATGAAAAAAGTTTGGATAGTTAAATATGTTTGATCATCTTGATTCTGATTGGTTTGGGTTCATTTAGTGATTGCTTCATGTACTATTTTTTCAGTCAGTCGCAAGTAGGTAGTGCTAGGGGATTTTAAGAATGAAGTCTACAGAGGTTGTTTTCTTTTATTTCTTTCCCTGGGGTTGAATGTAAGATAAAAGGATTCACTAATAGCTGCAATCTAGATAAATAGCTGAAAAAAGATCCCTTTGAATTCTGCATCCCTAATATGTACACTTCATGTGTGTGTGTGTGTTTCTTCTGGGTTGCTGTTCTGGTGTTCAATTATGATTGTCTACTTGTACATTTTTAGATAACAATGTCGAGAACTTAAATAGTTCTTGTGCTGATGGCAGGAGATGTTATTGTTGCTTCTTCCTCTTCTTAACTCATCATCTGTGAAAAACTTCCTTCGCCCGTTTTCCAAGGATAAATCTTCAAGTTCAACAGAGGATGACTCTGCTTGCCCCATTTGCCAGGCCAGTCCAACCGTTCCATTTCTCGCTCTTCCCTGTCATCACAGGTACTTCACTAATGATCCATTCTTCCCATGACTCAATCTTTGTTCTACTGGGGGTATATTTGGCTCAGAAAATTTGAAAAATGATCATCACTTGTTCATATGATCGTTTAAAGTATGATTTATGGTACAATATGCAATGTAACAATTGTTCATGCTGGCAGATTTTGCTACTATTGCCTTAGGACACGGTGTGCTGCAGTCCCATCTTTCAGATGTTCCAGATGCAATGAGCCGGTCGTAGCCATGCAGCGGCATGTCAACAATCTAGTTCCAATGCAATAATTATTACACTAGGAGAAGCAAGCATTTTATAATGAAAGTAAAACAATATAAAATAATGCTTGAAAGTGACATCACTATATTTTTCCTCTTTCTTCCAAGCATTACCCTTTAATTGAGGGGAAAATAACATCTGAATTAAGAAATTATGTTACTTTGTAAAATCATTCATTCATATATATTGAGTAGAGAGGTTCATTCTTTGTCATTACGTCTTGTATGGTTCGGATTCTTACACCCTATTCAAACTGATATGCCTAAATTCTGCTCGCCAAAGCATAAAAAATGTAAATTTCAGCGATCGGTAATCACATTGGGCGTAAGAGTTGGTGTTGGGTTATTTGAAAATCAAAGTTTATCTGAAGCTTGGTTTAAAATTCTTTAAAAATGAGCTTTTTATGATTACAATAGTGCTTCTGGTTTATGGAAACTCCAATACAAAAGTGGAAACAAGAAGTAAAGATAAGACAGCATTTGCAAAGCAAGAAGGAATCACTGATTTGCCAAGCAAGACAGAGCCATTATATTTATGGCCTTTCTCAAGTCAAATAGTGGCATCATTATAATTAACTAATTAAGACAAGACGCGGCCAAAATATGGCGTGTAACAGTATTACAAATATGAAACCAATAATTGATAAAACCAAATCTCATTCAATTAGATATGGTAGATTAAAAATTAAAAAATTGAAGTCCAAAAGAATTTGATTGCTGAGTGACTTGCTTTCCTCTTCTTTTTGATTTGCCTTTAGGGACCTTTCTTTTAGAACCCTGCGAATTAGTTTTTACTTGCTCAATCGTGAGAATATGAATAACGGACTAGGACCAAAGGAAGGACCTGTGCTATCTAGCTGAGGGTCTGGAAGTGGCTAAGTCTTGAACCTTCGTGCTGACCATTTGCCTTCTAAGTAGCAAAAGCGCTTCATTTGGCCCCTTAGGACAAGCAACAACATGCACTAAAGGTGGTTTAATACGCCTCAACATAACCTATTCTTTGAGCCCACTCGCTCGTTACATACGCCTCAACATACCCTAAATAAAAAAATTGTATTGATACTAGATTTATTGCATTGCTTTTCCCAACTTGAAAAATCTAGCACTTCATCGTGCCATGTATTTTGTTTTCTTTATATATACATTTTTATATCTTTCATGTATAAATTCAAGCTCAATCAAAATTAGCAAAAACATATTTAACATGATCACATGAAACAGGATATGAGAACATTTAAATGCTCATAATCATATAATTGTGAGTTCAATGACTTGAAAATTTAATCATATGATTGTTTATGAGTCATTTTATCAAATCCACAATATTAATAAATATTTTCATTAAAATATGGATAGAGCAAACATTTTGGCGGGTGTGAACAAAAACCCCCTCTTACAATTTCATTCACTAATTTTATACACTGAGTTTCTCCAAATTACCCTCAGAGAGGCTACCAAATTTCTTATCAACCTCATCAGCCAACCCAACCTCACCAAGCCTCCTCAACCCTTTACTCAAAACCCTCACCATATACTCATCCGCTTTAAACCCACTGGACCCCCACCCATTCCTCTTCATCATCTCGTAAATCCTGACCGTCGATTCCCTCCTATCCGCACCAATAACGGCCCTGATCAACCTTATCAACCCCTTGTCACTATCCCACTGGACCCCACTCTCCATTTCCAGATCACAAATCAGATGGTCGATATCCTCCGCCATCCCATTCCTCGATAGCGCCAGTGCCACCTCCGCGTGTACCGACAAGTCGGGTGGGTACTCTGATCGCACGGTGGAGAAGACTTGGAGGGCCAGGTGGCACTGGTCCTGCCGCAGAAGCTCTTTAAGGGCGGCGACGAGGTCGGACTTGATTAGGCGCGAGAGGGTCTTGGAGACCAGAGCGGGGAGGTGGGCCGGGTCAGGGTTGGATCTTTGTGCCCGTTTGAGGGATTGGACGGCTTGGATGGCCTCGATGCTGAGGACTCGGCCTTTGACTAAGGGTCCACGGTTGTCGCGTGGGCCGCACCTTATGGGAACGCGGGTTGTAGTGGGGGTGATGGTTGTGACTCTGAGTGGTTTGCGTATGGGTTTGAGGATGAGGGTTGGGTTTGGGTGCAGAGACGAAGCCATGGATGATGTGGGCAGCACAGAGCTTAAAGACTGAAGTTGTGGCGGTGGTGGCAAAAATTGCTTTGGATTTTGATGGGTTTATATGTCTAATGACGATTTTACCCTTTTTATATCTAGCACTACTCCTTTTTATGCGATTGTACCCTTTTTACTCTTTTCACAGATTGGATAGAGAGACTGAGAGAGTGTGCAAAAAGAGAAAATTGGGTAAGCAAATAGCAATACTCATATAAATTAGGCTTATTAGCACATTTGCCCCTTGATTTTTAGGTTTTTTCTTATTTTGCTCTCACATTTATTTATCTCATATAATCCCTTGAACTTTTATGTCGTTTCCCACGTTGTCCGATTCCGTCAACTCTGTCAACACTACCATTAGAAATGCTGACGTGGCGGGGTAATTTCATCTTTTCAACCACAAAGGACCAATCTTTACCATGTTTGTGCCATGTGGTAATTTGTGGGACCCAATATGCCATGTTGGTAACCTTCTCACATTTTTTTATTTAAAAATATAAAACTGAAATTTTAATTAAATCAAAAATTTTAATTTTTTTAAAAACAGTTTCTCTAGTTTGTGCAATGGGGCTGGGGCTGTGGTTGGGGCTGGGGAGGGGGGAGGCGGAGGAGGGGGTGTGGGAGGGGCTGGGTGGGGATGGGCCAAGCTGGGGCTGGGCTGCGTAGGGCAAGGAGGGGCAGAGCGAGGGCAGGGCTGGGCTGGGCTATGTGAGGCGGATTGGAGCGGAGCGAGGACGGGGCGGGGCTGTGTGGGGTAGATCGGGGCAGAGAGAGGGCAGGGCGTGCAGATTGGGGGAAGGTGAGGCTGGACGGGCCGAAGCTGGGCGGGGCAGGGCTGAGGCTGAGGCTGGGGTTGGGGCTGGGCGGGGAGGGGCAGAGCTGGGTTGCGTGGAGTTGGGGATGGGTGGGGGCGTGGCTGGCATGTGCAAGGAGAAAGAGAGGGAGAAAGAGAGAAAGAGAGGAGAAAGAAGGAAATGAGAGTTGTCGGCATGTGCAGTGGGTGAAAAGGGAGGGGTAGCCGGAATGCACAGTGGGTGGGAAGAGAGGGGTGGGCGGCCTGCGCAGTGGGTGAAGAGGGAAATGTTGGTTTTTTTTTTTTTTTAATGTAATTGAATTTTAAAGATTTTATTTTTTAAATATTATTTTAATTTAAAGTTTTATTATTTTATTAATTTAAATATTGTTTTAAATATATTTTATGGTTGAAATGACAAAAACATTTTCACGTCAGCATTTCTAACGGTGGTGTTAACGGAGTTGATGGAATCGGGCAACGTGAGAAACGACATAAAAGTTCAGGGGATTATATTAAATGTAAAAGGGCAAAGTGAGAAAAAACCTAAAACTCAAGGGGTAAATGTGCTAATAAGCCTATAAATTATGTCCGAAATGAGGTGGCCGAGTTTTATAGATCCAAATTTGGTTTTGCTTTGGGACTCATTTATAAATATTCTTCAGTTGGATATAATGTGGCATTTATTGATATATTAGCATATACCCATATTTTTAAGTACCGTTTTCAGTTTTTTAAAGCAAATAAGCACATGATACAACGACTGCTCGTGTACATACAGGTAGTATGGCTATCTCATTCAAAAAAAATTCTTCATTATTTTAAAACAATAAATATCTCTAACATTATTCTTCAAAAAAAATAAAAATTTAAAATTTTTAAAAAGTAATAATTAAAAAAGTAAAAATTTAAAAATAGAAAGTAAAAATAAAAATAAAAATAAAAATAAAAGTAAAAGTAAAAGGAAAAATAAAAGTAAAAGGAAAAACAAAATCGTCGACAGCAGGATTCGAACCTGCGCAGGCATAGCCCAACAGATTTCGAGTCTGTCTCCTTAACCACTCGGACATATCGACATTCTTATTCATTGCCAGTCTAATATTATATTTATTGTAAAATGGAAGCACTGGGGAGGCCCAAATAACGCGAACTCTATTCCTACAAGGAATAAGGGAAATTCCTATTTAATCCTATTTCCCAAACCCTAACTCTCTCTCTCTCCCTCCCTCTGTGAATCGAAGTGAATGGCGGGAACGAAAAGAAAAAATTGGGCATTCGATAAGCAGTCGATTCCTCGAGGTTGGGTGGGTTGCCCTGCATATGGTGAAGCAATAAGTTGCATAATTCCTTCAAAGGTGCCTCTTCGTGAGTCCTTGAATGACTACATTCCTGCAGGTGAAACATACACTCCAAAGCAACTCATTCATGAACAAAGACTTTTGGGAAGAGATGTTGGCTTAGTGATTGATCTCACAAACACTAGCCGCTACTATTCCTCATCCGACTGGACAAAACAAGCCATTCCTCATGTTAAGATACAATGCAAAGGAAGAGATTCAGTACCCGATGATGCAGCTGTGGATCGATTTGTCTCAGAGGTATCACAATTTTGCTGCCACCCAACAAATCCAAACAAATTTATAGTAGTCCATTGCACGCACGGTCACAACCGTACAGGATTCATGATTGCTCATTTTCTTATACGTACTCAACGAATGTCTGTCTCTGAGGCACTGAAGAAATTTGCCAAGGCACGCCATCCAGGGATATATAAAAAGGACTATATAGATGCACTCTTCCAGTTTTATCAAGAAAGAAAGGATGAAGCACTGGTTTGCCCTCCAACCCCAGTGTGGAAGAATGCTGAAGCTGTGACTGTGAGAAACCAAGGCATGACAATTGATGATGTATTGGGGGAAAACATTTCTTTGGAGCAGCAAAAAACGTTGCAAGAAGCGTGTTATCGCGCTCTCAAGTTGGATGTATGGGGTAGAAGGAACTTTCCAGGCTCACATCCTGTGTCTTTGGACTGGAAAAACATACAACACTTAAGGCAGCGGTATTACTATGTCTCATGGAAAGCGGACGGGACGCGATACATGCTGCTAATTACCAGGCAGGCTTGTTACTTGATCGATAGGAATTTCTGTTTCAAAAGGGTCCATATGCGTTTTCCTTGCAACTTCTCAAATAAGGTTTTAAACACTCACCACAATACATTACTTGATGGGGAGATGGTAGTTGACACTGACAAAAATACCCAGAAGCAAGAGAGAAGATACCTCATTTATGATGTCATGGCAATTAATGGTTCCCCTGTCACAGAGCTGCCATTCCATGAACGGTGGAGGATCATTCAAAAAGAAGTGATTGAGCCTCGAAACATGGAGCGCAAGACTCTTTCCCAGAGCTATGACTTGGAACCATTCAGTGTGATGAGGAAGGATTTTTGGGTACTATCTACTGCTACCAAGGTTTTGACGGATTTCATTCCTAATAAGCTTTCACATGCATCAGATGGTCTCATATTCCAGGGCTGGGATGATCCTTATGTACCCCGCACACATGATGGTCTTTTGAAGTGGAAATTTCCTCAAATGAATTCAGTTGATTTTCTCTTTCAGTTAGGACATGATAATCAGCAACTACTGTTTCTCAACGACCATGGAAAGAAGAAGCTAATGGAAGCCTATATTAATAAGCTTGATTTCAAAGATGAACGTGTACTCTACCCAGCTTTGTGTTCAGGGAAAATTATAGAGTGCTCCTGGGATGCAAAGAAAAATGTCTGGGTCTGCATGCGGATTAGGCCGGACAAATCCACCCCAAATGAGTTAATAACCTTTGAGAAGGTAATGCAGAGCATAAGGGATAATATTACAGAGCAACTGTTGTTGGAAGAGATTGCTCAGATTGTGAGACTGCCTATGTATGCTGACCGAATACAGGCTGATATCAAGGCCCACCAGCGCGCTTCTTCTGCCCGGCCCCCACACCAATTTCGTTGTGACGGAGCCACCTTGGGACCAGGGAGGGAACAGAACCCTGCTGCCCCGAGGAAGCCCTTAGGACATATTAAGATGCCTGTCAGTTGCCAAGCTAATTGTGATGTCTAGTTGTACTTTAATTGATGCAAATTGCAATACTTATGAATGTAGATTTGTTACGAATGTGGATTTGAAATCAAAGTACAATTGATGCAAATTGCAATACTTATGAATGTGGATTTGAAATCAACTAATTTGTTGGTTTTGTATCTTTTAATACGTTTTCTTTGTAATATATGTGATTTATGCTGCATACACGAATAGATAATAACACTGGCATATTCTGTCAAATTTAATAGAGCTCTTTATATTATCTATCCTTGGACATCTTTATTACAGTTACCTATCCAATATCATCAAAGTGTCCAAGTTAAGTTAATGTTATATACTGATTGTGGTGTGCAGCTTTAGTTCTGTAACTGAGCACTTTTCATGGAACTCAGTATTCGTCGGATTGACACTAGTGTTGCCCGAAGTGAAACACTTAGTATCATTAATGGAATGCGCTACTTGAAGCTTGGGGTATGCACTACTTGAGCCCTTGAAAAATGAGGCTATACAACTTCGTGCTGAAGTTCAGAAGCTTAATAGCGTTAGGAAGGAACTTTCTACACAAGTTCAGACCCTCAACCAGGACCTTGCTAGATTGCAATCTGATAATCAACAGATTCCTCTGTTAAGGACTGAGATTGATGGTCTGCACAAGGAGCTTATGCATGCTAGGTCTGTACCTGCATATCTTGTGTTTTCATTTTTTGTCTTAAATCCCCATTTTGGTGTACAGATCTATCGATATTGTGTTAGAGCAACTGCTTATAAGTTTTGTTTTGTAGAAATGCGATCGATTATAAAAGAAGGCAAATGTTGAGCTTATGGAACAAAGACAGGCAATGGAGAAGAACCTCGTTTCTATGGCCCGTGAAGTTGAGAAACTACGTGCTGAAATTGCTAGAATTGATGGTAGACCATGGGGCGCGGGTATTACTTTTTTCTCTCTTTTAGAGACATTCATTCCTTCTTCTGGTACCTGTCTTTCACTTGCACTTGTTTAGTAAAACTCATTACTGGCTTTTGGAAAAAATGAGATGCCATGTAATGTAGATGCATGATATACTGGTAAAACCTCTCTCTCTCTCTCTCTCACACACACACACACACACACACACACACACGCACTCACCCAGCTGCACAAATGCACACGAGATTACATGAAGACAAACTCATATAGTGGTGAAACTATTATAGTTTGCTTTCCAACAAATATATTTTGTATCACATTCTGTTCTTACTTCTTTTGTTTTGGAAATACTTGATTTCATGTATACTTATTCTTTAAGCTTTGTCTGGTTGTTAGCCAGATGAAAGAATTTGATCTTCTACAACCATTTTTGGGAGTTGGGATTGGGATTGAGATTTCATTTTTGTTTTTGTCTAATACAGAAATGGGCCATTTGTTCTTTCTTTGCATGGTCAATATCTTCGTTTTCATAGTTGCTATGCAATGGAGAAAGAACAGAGTTGTTTCTTGTTCATTTGGGGTTATGTTGTTACATTTTTCTTTTAATCTCTTCATTCATATCTCATCCTTTTCTTTTTTAAGGTGGACAATATGGGATGAATTTCCGCAGCCCAGAAGGTGGTTTTCCTGCTCCATATGGAGATGGATATGGGATGCACATGGTATGTTTGCTTGTGTAATTGGAATTTTGATTGGATTTTTGTAATCACTAGATTTCCATGTTAACGTTTCTCTATTCTTAGAAATGTTCGTTTATCTATCAGTTTGTCCCTTTTCTCTGAAACGCTCTTTATGGTTTATCTATTACTATTAGGATGTTGCTGACAAAGGGCCTATGTATGGCCTGGGTCCAGCTGCTTGGGGAGGACCTGAAAAGCCTTGCATGACTCGTCGTTGAAATCTGGATGATTATTGTTTCTATGACAGAGTTATGCATGCCACTTTTGGTTGCTCACCATCCAATTATAAATGGCCAAGAGATTTTAGGTTCATCTATGTGGGCATGCCAGATCAGTAGCCATTTAATTATCTGAATGCATTGTTAGTCATCTTAAACTGTTGCATATAGGTTTTTAATATCGCTTATCTTGATTGATAGAGACAATATTCCCATGTCTGTGATAGACTAATAGTAGTATGATATTTTGGTATTTTCTGTCTCTACTTTGCATCCGTTATATCCTACATAGGTCATTTGACAATAAATTATCATGTCGAATGTTTTTTATTTGGTAATCTTCTCTTGAGTATATTTATTTCTTTCTTTTCTTGATGGGTAGAAGCAAATAACTTTAGAATGGTGTGGTAATTTAATATTCATTGATGAACTTGGCATTTTTTTATACCTGTTCTGAACCCATATTTCTCTAAGTTTTGTGGAGGCTGGAGCATGTGTGATGTGGAATAGAAGGGAAGCAATTGTTGAAATTTAAGTTATGTTGTTGTTTCATGCCTTATGAACATAATTTGTTGGGAGGATCTATGGTGTTCAGTTTGTAGAGCATGTGGATTCTTTTTCTTGGACAACTCCTTGTTGCTGATTTGGTTTCTGGATATTGTTGGAGATGGGCCTGCTATGCATGTCGTTTTATGTGAGTGAGGAGTTCATACTTATTTGGAGATTAAGAGTTAGGCTGGCCATTTCCTTTCACAAAATTATATGATTTTCTATTGTGAGATCATCTAAAATATAGTCTGTGATGTGAGTTCAGACTTCCCTCATCTGGATACTAACAGTTGATTTTTTGAATATTGGAAGTTTGAGGATGTAGGTGGAGCTTCCCAGAATATGTTGATTTTTGGTTTAGAAAATTGCATGAATGAAAACATTTTCATGACTAGGAGTCGTGAACTCTTTTAGGTGGTAGCTAGGAAGATGTCATGCTTTGGAAGTAAGTTTCAGGCTTTTTCTATTAGCAGGTAGGTTATTTGACTAGGAGTCATCTTTGATGGGGTTCCATATGATTTCATTTCCCAGGTAAGATCTGCAGCTCTGTCTCAGCATCTTATTTATATGGCTGATCTGGATTAGTGGTCTTTAGATAAGCATTAATTGCATTTTTCTTTTTAAACATGGATGAAATTCACGCATTATTGAGAAGTTGTTGGTTGCACCCATTGCTTTTAGCTGACCTTAGAAGAGTGGATTGTGGAAATGTTATCAGCTTAGGCCCTGATTGCAGTAATTCAGAAGTACAGTTTGTGTCTGTTGCTTTGTCTTTAATATTTATGTGTGATACACGGGATACTGTTATAATGTTCTATGGAGAGTGTACCGAACGGTGGTTTGTATAGTTTTAAGTTTTCTGGGGCTTGATTCAAGCTGTTTTGTATTGAGAAGGTACTGTATCTGGGTGTACCCTAGACCTCTCTCAAGTGTTGCTCCTTATGCTCTAAATAGCCAAGAGAGACTTTTGCCGCAGTTATCTATCATCCAGTTTCAGGAGTCTGGGTGAGTTGAGTAGGATGATAGGGAGTTGTTATTTTAGCCTGATGGCATAGTATATCAGGTCCTGGGTCTCAGGTTCGGGATCCGGGCTTCGGTTCTCGAATTTCGGGTCTCGAGGGTTGGGTATTGAGTCTTAGGTTCAAATTGGAAGTCTAAATCCTTATACAAACAACATATTGAAAAAAAAAAAAAAAAAGATTTTAAAAAAACATCAACCAAACAAGTTTTCAAAAATTTTAAAATTTAAAACAGTTTTTAAGTTTCATACCAAACAAGTTTTCAAATTTAAAATACTGGATTTAAAATCTCAAGTTTTAAAAATGGATTCATGTTTTTGAATATTGTTTTTTAATTGGATACCAAATGCAGCCTAAGTTGTTTTAATTTTATAAAACCGATAAACCAGAGTTTGAGAAAAAGTAAAAATGCACTGTTGAACACTCGAAAATGACCGCCAAGGACTTAACACCTGATATGTATGAAAAAAATAAACTAATAGACTAATATTATGTAATATATAAGGGTTACAATATTATTGGACTTTAGTTATAATTTTAAAAGTCATAAGATTTTATTCAATAAATTGTTAAATTAAAAGATTTAAATGGAAGTTTTCCTAAAATAAAAGAATCCCCGCATCCTAATTGTTTGTACCTGATCAGCAACTTTGAAGAGCTCATTCAGACCTTCTAGATTAAGATGTGCATTGTGCAGGAGATCATATTTGTCAAGTGATAACAAATTGAACAAATCACATTCAGCAAAAAGACATCTCAAGATCGAGTATTTTAAGACCATAGCGGCATCCGGTGAAATTTGAATTGTGATAAACTGTGATGCAGCATAAGATAAATATATAATTCAAGCATAATGATGGACCATACTAATGGGCAATGCCGTATGATATGACCTAAAAGATCATCAGTATCACATTAATTTTTTACTTGAAAAATATAAAAAAAATTAAGCACCTCATATATTGTTTTTGCATGACTTAACCGAAACCTTTCAACAGAATAAGATTCTTGTTCATCTACAGACCCTTTACCAAATCTCAGACCAAAAAAGAAACCCTCTCCGAACAGTTTAAAAGAGGGCTGTCACTCTGTCAGTCTCTCAAACCCTGTTCTCATCCTTTATAGTCACCATGGAAAACAGAGCTTATTACAAGAGCCTGGACATCTCTGGAATGAGACTGGAGAATTCGCAAGTTCATGGTTGGTGGAACTTGGGTCAACATTTTTGCCCCGAATCTACAATACTTTGATTGGTCCTATAATGCCATTACTGAGATATGTTCTATCCAGAGTTTTCCTAATCTTGGTCCTATAATGCCATCACTCGGATTCCAATTTATGCTCATATATTCCGATTACGGGTAAGTAAACGTGCCCTTAATATCTTGTAAATTGTTTTCCAACAATTAATATTAGCACGATGGAGGTTCATAATGTAGTCAATCTTCTTTCTCCATCATCCAAAGTTCAAAACCTTGACATCTCGATCCGGTGGCTATCTCGAGGTTAGTTAATTAGCTATATTTTTTGTTGTTTACTCGTTTGGGAACTTGTATAATTTTCAGCAGACATGCATGCATTTACTTTGCCAGATGGTTTTGACGGAGATATATACTATATATACTTTTTGGAGGTGTTAGAGATCATATATAGTTATCGATAATGTACGTGCATGTGTTATGTGAATTTATGTGGCTTATTTTATCTATGCAGATTTTATCAAAAATGGCCTACCATATTCATTTGTGAAACTTAAGAACTTAGAGAATTTCTACTGTTTTGAGAAAATCTGAAATCCCAGGCATAGCGTGCTTATTCAAGAGCTCTCTCATAGTCCACACTCTCAGAATTTCGATATACCATCGAGCAGATAATGATGTGAGTTTTGGCTTAATTCTACTTCTTTATTTTACTTAATTAGGTCCTGTAGTATATACGAGGAGTGCTATATATAATTGGTTAACAAGTTAATATGAAAATAATCATACTTTTTGGCCCACCATATAACTAATTTCATAATCCAAACCGTCCATTTTATAGGCTCTACTTCAAAGATCATAATTGCTAAAAATTTACTAAATCATAAATCACAAGAATGCTCTAAAGTTAACTATTCTATTGGGCCCACCGCATAATCTAATCTCAAAATCCAAACCGTCTATTTTTTAATCCATACTTCAAAGATTATTTCTGTAAAAAAATCTCTAAAATCGGAAGTCATTTAACTATTTGATTATAATAACAACTATTTATATGCTCAAGAATGCTCTAAAGCTAACTGCTTAATTGGCAAGTTAATATAAAACTAACCATCCTATTGGGTCCACCGCATAATGTAATCTCAAAATCTGAACCGTCTATTTTTTAATCCCTACTTCAAAAATATCCATGTAAAAAATCTTCAAAATCAAAAATCATTTAACAATTTGATTAATTTGACTTCACTGATCATGTCATTTTAACACTTTGCTTGCTTACTTTCTTCCAATTCTATTTCAGTGGTCTATCACGACTCTGCAAGCAAAGAGTGCAAGAGGAAAATAGGAGAAGTATATGCATATATTGAACCAGAAGTTGACTGGCTTGGTGAGCGACGAAGATCTAAGAAACTTAAGGAGAAAATTGGAGGAAGACCAAAAGCAGCAGGAGGTCAAAAAAAGCTGATTGGCTAATGGCTAAGTCCAAAACTGTATGTTCTCTTTTATCATCATGTGGATATGCTTTGTAACTGTGCATGCCAGCTTCCTGTATTATTGCGCTCTGTTGTAATCTTAGTCATAAGACTCATAACATTGCTTGTTCTGCAGCTTGTAAACTTAGAATGCAGCTGAACATAAGATTAGATGACTGACTATTATCTTTGAAATTAGTTTGGTGCTCAAGATTGAATTTCCTCACCCTCCCTATTCTAAATGGCATCCCATCCCAGTTTGTGTTCTACAATCATATATAGCTGCAATACCTAACCCTTGGGATTTAATCATGGTGTAGTGTAGGAGTGGGAATGGGTCGGTTTTACCGGCCATTATCGGCCAACTGACTCATTATCGGTCAGTCGATAATTCTACTAACAACCGACCCACCAAGTCGGGCCGATAATACCAACCGACCCATTAAAGTTGGTTCGGATGTTGATTTTGAAATTGATCAAATATTGGTCTAATAATTTCAACCAACACGTCTATATCACCCATATCGGCTTTATCGGCAACCGACTCGCAACCGACCTATAATAGGTGAGTCGGTTGTTGGTTGTCAAAATTGCATTATCGGCCTTGTTGAATCGGGTCGATTGTTTGGCCGATATGCAACCGACCCGACCCATTCTCACCCCTAGTGTAGTGTACTAGTGTTACTGCTTCACTAAACAAATATCACATATTAAATCATAGCAATAATAATCAATTTGTATAAAGGTCAATTGATTTTAACTACTAAACTTCAATAACTTTTTGATTTAGGTACCAAAATTAAATACCATTTTAGATTAGATACTAGTTGAATAGTCAAACCTCAATGAAATTAAAAAGCCTTCAACAATTCTATATTTACTTGCTATGCCATTGTGAAAAAGTACAAATCTACTCTTCCCTCATCAGCAACATAAATGACCTCCGGCCACCATCTTCCGGCCGACCTCCGGCCACCTTCTTCCGGCCAACTTCCGGCCATCGTCTTTTCTCCGGCAGACCTCTGATCACCGGCCACCGTCTTTCCTCCGGCCACCTTCTTCTGGTTGACCTCCGGTCGTCTAGCCAAGCTCTACTCATTACACAAAAAAGACAAATTAACTTTTGACATGGAGGGGATTCGAACCCTTCTCATTCAAGAGGAATGTAACATCTGCCACCACTACACTAAGTCAACTACTGTATAAAATTATTGCTTTTAGCCTAACTTATACTATATTGTTGTATATTTTTTTAAAAAAATAATTAATCCAATTAGTCACAACTAAATCTAAAGTTGTGACTATCACAATTAAATTGTGACTTTCTTTAGATTTAGTTGTGACTAATTTGAACGTAATTTATATTATATTGTGTATATATATTTTTTTTAAAATAATTAATTCAGTCACACAACTAAATCTAAGTTGTGACTGTCATAATTTAGTTGTGACTGTTTGACAATCACAACTTTATAATTTAGTTGTGATTGACTCGAACAGTCACAACTTTATATTTTAGTTGTGACTGACTTTTTCACATCATAATTAAGAGACTCATTTAAGGTATAACAAGTACTAGTAGGCTACAATGTCATTAAGATATCATAATATCATGTGCTAACCCCAATATAAAGACAATATCACTGTACAACTGACAATGCATGTACATAAGCATACAAGTCCTATCATTTACAATTTTGTAATTAGAGAATGCAAATTTGGATTGTACACATTTGAACTTCACCTAATATTGCATATGTACTAGGTCTAATAACTTCAACCTTTCCACAACCTTAGAAAGTTTTCTGTTTGATGAGGTCTAATGACATAACAATGTGCATATGTAATCAACCAAATTTTCATGACATAACACAAGTGTATATGTAATCAATCAAATTGTCATGTAACTCTGAATTATATAAGCAAAAAATATGCATAAAAAGACTGCAACCTTGATCACTACAATCAACAATAAGAACAAACAAAGAACCATTTTGCTCATAAAACACATAATCATGCAAAATTTGCTTTTCTTTTGGCATATGCCATAGTTTTCTCAGCTAATCAACATAAGTTACAACAAATAAAACTCAATAGAACCAAAATTACTACAAAACCCCAAATTTTACAATTCATTATAGAATTCCTTACTTTTATTTGGAAGAAAGCTGTTTAATAGAAATTATGGTGCCATCTGATAGAACGTCTTGCATATGAGAAATATAGTCAAAATCCATTCACTCAAGATCATAAGAAGTGGCTATAATTAATCAAAATAGCCTAAACTCATAATCGCTTTAACAAAATCGCACTCACAATTAATCCAATTAGTCACAACTAAACATTGTCTTTAGATTTAGTTGTGACTGTCCTACAGTCATAACTAAATCTAAAGTGTGAGTGCAACTGCATACCATAGTTACAACTTTATATTTAGTTGTGATTGACTATTTCACTATAGAATTAAGAGATTGCTTTAAGGTATAAAGGCAACTTATTCTTAAAGACAACTGAAATTCTTCTAGATTCTATAAAATACAGAGAAGGAATATAGATCATTAATCACCTTCCCATTGAAATTCTTCTCAAGCTCCCTCACTGGGTGCAGAGACAACAACTCACGATCATAACTAAAAGTTACAAAACTTACACGAGACTATAAAGCACAATATATAGCTGCATAGCTTACTTGTACAACAGACTCTTCAAATTCAGTGGGTTCAGCATCTTTATCCTTGGAAATCTTCTTCTTTGAAGTATACATCTTGACAAATCTGGAAAAATAATAGGCCTCAATACATATCATCTGTCTTATATAGAGATTAAAAATTTGATAAAATCTAGGCTTAGTGGTGAACTTATGTTCAATGTCATCAGGATAATAAAAAAGGGACGAGGAGAAGAATCCTACACTATATGGGAAAATAAGGGAAAATGTCAAGCCCAGGTTAGCTTATCCTATCAGCCTAAGTAATAGTAAAAGGTTTAGCTTTGTCAAATATTAGTCACAAATAATCAAAGAAATCTAAGATGCATATATTAAGATTGAAAATTGAAATCAAAATTAAATCTCTAAACAACTTAAAAATTCAAATCAACAAAGATTAAAAAAAAATTTAAAATAAAAATAAGCAATAGAAACTATAACTAAAGTGCATAATAAATCTAAGTTTTGACTGTCACAATTTAGTTGTGACTGTAGGAATTTAGTTGTGACTGTCGGAATTTAGTTGTGACTATCTGACAGTCACAACTTTAGATGTTAGTTGTAACTGACGGTTTCACAACAAAATTAAGAGACTCCTTCAAGATATATATAACAAGTACTAATAGGCTACAAGGTCATCAAGATATTATAATATCATATGCTAAAGAATTAGCTGTTTCTAAAAAGTGTAGCATTTTATTTCACCCAAAATCATAGTTTTGGTGCATGGAAATGAATATAGTTATGAACTTCAAGCCTAAAGTAGTATATATCTTAATGCAGGGCCGCAACAACACGCATAGACATATAGAATTCTATGCAGGTGTTGGATAAAATCCTTACCCAAATCTTTAATTTTACACAAATCACTACTAAAAATCTGATGTTTCCCATCAACCTCCTAAACAAAGCAAACTAACCCAAAACCCAACAAAGCTCACCCATTTGATCACAAACACAAACAATTCAAAAGAAAAAATTGGAATTCAACACAAGCAGATTGTTTACCTTAGCGAAGCCCTCAACTGTACCAGTCTGTGTCCCAAAAAAGATAGTGACCTGACTCTTGCCCTAGGCGAGATCAAACTCGTCCTCTTCATCCTTCATAGTCAGCGGCTTGGGCATGACCAGCTGCTTCACTTCTAGGCTTTGATCCGACGATCTCCTCCACACCAGCACCAAAACCCCAATGATGAGCACAATTGAAGTTGTTGCGATCACCACCATTGTGTCCATCACCGAGCTGAAGAATGAAACCCCAACATCGACTCCAGCATGCGCACCAAATCCGAGTTCGAACTCATCGTGATCCCAATACAAAATTTGAAGGTCAAAAACTACTTGCTCTCTCGCTCTATCTCTCAGTTCCGTGAAGTCGAGGTATGGAGCTATGAAGCTCTCTCTCTTTGGGGTTTGATCTCTTCTATGGCAGCAAGCGTGAACTAGATAAAACTGATATGAAACTAAATCCAATGTATAAGCCAAGGGCAAGATCGGAAAAATAAAAAGGCTTAAATGATTTGTGACCTAATCTAAAATATAATCATATAAATTAGTAGCTCAAATGAAAAATTATATATAGAGCCTTACTGGTTTTCTAAAAAATTATTGAGATTAGGTATTTAACCCAAATTTTCTATTTGTATAATTGTATTTATTAAAAAAGAGTTATCATAGTTAATATTGTAACCCAATAAGTAATGTATATTAATATTATAGTTCCATTAGTTTAAGAATATATTATAGAGAAACACACGGGAAGAGGTGAAGAATGAGACTCCTCACGTAGGGTAAAGGAAGATGTGATGATTAGGTGTTCTAGCTAGCCCTAGTGGCCTAGTCTTTTCTGTTTTTTTTTTTTTTTTAGTTCTAGTCCTAGTCTAATTATGAGATTAATTTGTTTACTTTTCTTATCTTTGTAATTAGGTTTCATGAAGGTAGAATTACCTTGTGTAGAAATGATTGTATTTCTATAAATACCTACCAAGAGAGAAAAATAACATATCATATTTTCTTTTTCTTTTTGGGTCAACATATCATATTTTCACGTACTCTAAAACCTTTATTTTGACAATTAAGATGATACCCAGTGTGCTGTTTCACATGTGCCAAGGTAATTGAAAACAAATGGGACAAGTACCTTGACATTATTCTGCAAGCAGATTTAAATACAGATTCAAGTTCAGATTGCCCTGAAGGAGATGCACTTGGCATTCCAAAAAAAAGTATAAAAGGAAAAGCACTTGATGCAATATTGGGGTTGTCGGCGCGTGCTTATAATGACTCATGTCGATCTCATTGAGAAGCTTCTCAACTACAATATAAACTTTGGACAAGTTTCAAGCTAGCCAGTTGAGGAAGCTCAATTATGGTGCATCAAGTGATCGGATCGATATGATGTTATTGGTTTTATTTGGTTTTTTGTTTAAGTATCTATCTGACTGTGTCAGAAATTGTTAACTGGGGTGTTTGTCTGGAGCAGTATTGGTTGAGCTAGCCTTCATAATTAATTAATCATGTCTTTTACAAATATAGCTCTCTTAGCCTGTCCTAATTAATACCTTGGTTGAGGTGATTAAATAAGAACTGGGCTAGTAAAGGGGACAAAATTTGAGTGGATCGAATGCAAAGGAGAATCTAGGTTTTCAATGTGGAGCGGGCTAGAATAGACACCTAGAAAAAACTATTAAAAATAAAAATTAAGTTTTTAATTGATGTGTTGAAAAGCTTAACGTACTGTCTCTTTTTTCATATTTACCTCAATTAGTATAACAGCATTTACTAACTTTGTACCCTGCATCTTTAATTAGTGATGTGTCCTTGTTAGGAATCATGATCTATCTTAATTCTACCACCAGATTTTATTTGTACCAAACTATACTAGACAATTGAATAGACATTCATCCTTAGTCCCCACCTACAAACCTTGCCAAGTCATATTAGGAAAAATCCAAAAAGCATTTTTAAGTTCAATAACTACATGTATTAATAATCATGTTATAGAAAATTAATGCATAACCTCTGCAGGGACATACTATTATTATTGTTGTCTAGCCAGGGTTTGGCAGAGCCCCCAGAGTTGAGATCTGTAAATGTAATAGACTGTATATGGTGCACACTTGGCCCCACCCCAACAATTCATGTTTAATCATCTTAATTACTTAATGCCCTCCATATTCAAATCAAAATCACAAACACTTTGATCTGAGGGATTCAGAGGGCTAGCTTGCTTCACTAGTCTACATAAAATGTAATGGGGAAATTAAGGTGCAATTTTCTTGTACAGTTTACTTAGACTTTATATAGGTCTTTTCTTATGAGTCCTGAGATGTATGCAGGGCTTCAATTTTTGGGTTCCTAATGCTTAATCTTTGGCCAGGAGATATGGTTCATAATTAAACTCCCAAAGGTTTGGAATATTGATTTTGAGATTCTTGTCCTGATGGGTTAGACTTTCAAATCAAGGATGGTATTGATCATTACTGAAAGCTCTTAATACTTTATGTATGTATATTATGTATGGTCACAATCAGATAAGAAAAATTCCATTCTATATCTCTATATGGAGCTACTGTGTGCCATGTTAAAGCAACCCTTTTTTTTTTGCTTGGCCTCAATCTTAATTTAAGCCACCACTGAGATATCAGCAACAAGTCGGCAAAGTACTGTTGGACATGTGCAAAACTAACAAAACACTTGTTATATATGGCACTATATATTTTAACATTCCAAAAATGAGTTTCGTAAGTCCATAAACAAATTGTGGCTTCAAATGATCGATCGAGTTTGTGGTTGTAACCTCATCAAAAAAATCCTGTGGTTTTTGTAGAATTTGAAGTGAGATAGAAACTAGCTAATTGATTCATGCAAGTAACTGATGGATAGATTTACAGTTATAAAATCTAACTAGTTATGATTTACATGTACAGCTTAATAACATAATATGTTAGATATGTTATTATATCAAATTATCAATTTAGATTAATTATTATTAATTAAGTAAATTTTGAATAAGATATATAGTGCCAAATTGCCTACAAGATAATATCACTCTATATATATATATATATATATCATACACGTCAACAGGATGGTAGTTAGCTTTATGTTGCCTCATATATGTTTAATGGACCACACTTTACTTTTGGTTTACCAAATAAAGTGTGAATTTTAGCTCAATCAAAAAACAGAATTTTAGAAATGGGAATATTGGGGAACATTTTGAATCTCTTTATAAGGATGGGGTGCTTAATTAGCTTATCGAGTTTGCAACTTGTGCTCACTGTAGAAATTGTGTGCCGGGCAATTGAACCCCACAAGGGTTACACTTTAAACAATATGTATCTATCAAATTGAAGAAAAATTAGTGGGCCTATTACAAAAGCCTATATAGAGATTTTAGGTTGGGTTTCCCTCCAATTTAAGGTCACATCTTAATTGGTGATGGCCCTAGCCAGCTAGTTTTTCCTTGTGAGAGTCACCTTCTTGTGGCAAGGGCATTGCTTCCTTCGTGGATCCAAACCTCTTTGTCTATGCTCCTAGTCAAATAAAACGGCTATTGGAGAGGATTATATATGTTGCCAATTGCTGCGCTTCCTATGTTTTATCGATATTGTTTTTAATTTAACAGTCTAAGATGTGTATAGATAAAAACAGACCACGATCCCTTTATTTATTTTCCTACCATACTTTAATTTTTGCCATCAAAAAAAGAGTAGAGAGAGAAAGAAAAAAAAATGAGAGGGTTGATGATCAAAATTAAAAATATAATAGGAAAATAAATAAAGCATCATGATCCAATAAAAAGTTAAAAACACTATAATAGAAAAAGTCCCGCTCTACAAGAAATAAGTGGGGATAGAGTTGGAAGTTTCGAATTTAGTGCTTTTCAATCAGAATACTAATACCATATTAGATCATTATTAAACTCCAAAATCTTAAACTATGAAAGTATAAATTTATAATATATATCAATTAAACTAATATCTTCCTAAAAAAAAAAATAAACACTAATATCGATATCATCATTTATTTATCATCTTGAAAGAAAAAAACAGACATATACTTGACCTTGGCATCAAATCAATATGACAATGACATATCCTTGACCTTGGCATCAAATCAATATGACAATGAAATATAAGTGAATTTAGTACCTTTTAATTAATTAAGCAGTGTTATATATGATTTGGGGGAGAAAAGCTTGGTAAACTTTGATCTTTTCCCCTTATCTCCTCCAACATGATCAAGAATATGTAGATGGATAGGTCGATGAGATGGAGTGAATGCGTGTGAAGTGCACTAGCAATAGGAAGGACTAGTTGCTAGGGCCAATGAGGTAGTACGTAGTGGGTTATCCATGGAGCTGAGGGACCAAGTTTTGTTGTCACTATATAATTAAAGTAGTATGCACCTTTTACTTAGGCGTGGGGAGCAACTGGGGCACCATACTTCATGCTCAGTCAATTAATGTGCTAACACCTCAACAAACCATCATTTCAACCAAAACCAAAGTAATTCCCCAACCAAATATATGTAGATTGTAACAAATGTATCCTCAAAAAAGATGTGTATAACAGAGTACCATAGAGAGGTAATTGGTCTTTAATACCGGAGAAATTAATTACGTGCATGTATTTGCATACATTGATGCATGTGTTAATTTGCTATGAATTTATCAAACCACGTACATATTTATTTATGTTTTGCTTATCCTACATGCATGCAAGTATATGCATTTGTCCCAAGATTTAGACTCTAAATTATTACTAAGTATATTATACATGTAGTAGGCATTCATTTAAGTTTTTTTGTCTAGCTTGGACTATTGATTAAATACTCTTATTTAATATGTAATAGAGATTAGTTAATAGTTTAAACAACACAACATGTCAGATGTGATTTATACAAATAAATGTAGAATGACAATCAAAATGGACTAAAAAGCATGAAAGACCTTATGGAATTCTAGTTAATTTGTATTGATCAGCACAATCCTCTTCAAGGTCATTTTTTGGGATCGAATTTAGAATTGTAAGATTGTACAATTGACCAACAACGAAATGCCACTCGAGCATGGACAACTAAAACACCATGGTATTGATAGCCCAGCTATGCAAATCTAAAATTTTATTCCGAGCCCTTTGGCTGCTTCTACTTAATTTATTGCAGCAATGAGATTTTCTTTTTTGCTTAAGATCGATATCATATGAATAACATCCAACATTGACTATAATTGCCACATCCAGAGTTGCGCTGCACAACTAATTCTTCTTGTTGATTTTATAGGAGAAAACCCTCTATTGATTTTTCAGTACTCATCTAGAATTTATATCTAAAACGACGTGATTTTAGATATAAACACAAGATCAACATCAAAACTATCCGCAAGGAATCAAATCGTTTTATACACCTAACAAATATCTATTAGTAGCGGTAACGTTATAAAGATAAAAATCAAGGTAATGAATTGATTATATATATAAGCATGTTGGTGATCAAGTATGGGATTTTGTCCAAACCGAATTGGTAGTTCTGATCTCACTTATCCTCCAAGATTTGACAGCATCTTGGTATGTGGGGATTATGCGTTGTGTGTGTGAAGTTTATATAAACAATTAGGCATAAAAAGGCATGCATGCTTTAGTTTAATTGTTTATTACTTTTATTATTTTATTTTTATTTTTGTATTACTTTTATTAGAGGCTCCAAAGTTCAACTGTGAGATTATGATAGTGAGGAAACAGCAGCAGCAGCCCTCTGGTTAATTTAAGAAAATTAAATGAACGATAATAATGTGTACCTACCAATTTTGTTAATCTAGTAGTATGGGTGGGTACCTAGGCCGCTAGGCGGCTCCTCCTCTCATGCAAATGCAATGCACACAATATTCATTCTTTCATTATTTATCTATTTTTCTCAATGAAGAAAATATCTTCTTATGATTGCATTTTGATTTGTGGGGCTTAACATTATGTTTGACGAATTTATATTTTCTTCTTATCTTGGTAATTCTTGATTTCTGATCTAAATTCAAGAATTCATCTTCAGTCTTTAGTTATAAAACTAACAAAAACATTACAATTAACTCTTAAGTTTGATCTAATAAATTACTTGAATTAGGAGTCAAGGATAATTAGACCGAGATAAGGAGATCAAGATTGAGATCCATGTTCGTCATGTATTACACTTTGCTTTCTTTTATTGATAACTGTATATGTATTGAGTAATTACTTAATAGTCTGATAGAGCTGTAAATTTAGGTACTAAGTTCAAATTTTTAGTTCAACTCTTGGAGCTAGGCAATAAGGGAAGTAATATTTTTTATGAATCCCCTAAGTCCAGTATGGATTGCTTGTTTTTGACCAACTCAAGAAATTAGTCTGATAAGTAAAATATGACTCAAGACACCTTCAGTTATCAAAAAATAATTTAAATAAATAATGTAATGTCACATTATTTGTGAACATACTCAATAAATAAATTTAGTGTATGTAAGTTCAAATTAACACTACAATGTTTTATTTTTGGTCCAAAATACTGTCGTGATAAGTATGGGAGTTAAATAAATAAACAAAATAAATGAGCTGATAGAGGTATAGAACCACATACTATATTCTAAAATTTCTTTTGGTATCTGACTTAATAATGATATCTATAAACAATTTAGAGAATGAGTCAAAAGACTGCCTTGCCAAGGCCACTTTTTATTTTTTAACTAGACTCGCAGTAAACGGTCGCCATTTCCCGTTTACGGAGTTGGTCAATGACCCAATCATGAGCGTGTACTTCCGTCAACTCCCGCAACGGAACACCGTTTTGTCCCCTAACCACCGTGTCAAGTGACGTGGGCAGATGTAAACCGTTGATTATTGTATATGTCAGATCTGCTACACGCGTTCCCACTTTTGGATTACACAATTATTATGGCGGATACGGGCGTGGTAAAAGTAAAGATTCATCCGACACTTCACAGCATCAGTAAGTGATCGGACGGTAAATGCAATCAGTAAAGGTTAAATCCTAGGCAGTCATGCACTCATGTGATATCAAATTTTTCCATAATATATATGTATATATATTTTTTGTTAGAGTCCATAATTTCTTTACAGAACAAATCAAACCCCATGACACCAATCAGTGGCTTGTAAAATAATAAAAGGTGGAAGAATCACTTAAATTAACGTTAAGGTTAAATCCACCAATGCTCTTGCTTTTAAGTTTTAAGAACAAAAATTGTTTTGTTTGTTTAGTAAGAACAAAATGAAATGTTTGGTAAGAAACATGATCCAAAGGCAACTTGGTCGAATTAGGTGCTTACCTCTTTCCTATATACCTTCCTACTTCATCTTAAGTCATACAACTATTGTTGCCACCAACTTTGCCACCATTCTCACCGTACCAAATGGCCACCATTGAGCTCTGTTACAGTCACCATACACAACTACCATAATTACTATTGCTGATTTGCAATTTATAAATTGATCCGTGTGATTAAAAATTTCATCATATAGGTTAGTCAAACAAGAAATTTTATAAATTCTAAACTTTTAAATTTCATTATTTTGACAATATCGAATGCTTTCAAACTCTATCCAAATATTATGAAATATGCATTATATGCTTAACACAATATAAGAGTTTTAATTAGTTTATATATTTGAAAAAGATAAGCTAAGTTGTCATGTTCAAATTTAAGAGAATTTCACACGACACAAACACGTTTAAACAGCAGACATTAACAAACCTAAAACATTGATAATTTCCAAGGTGGTGAGGGAAATGATGACAGTTTTGAATTGTCAGAACAAAAGAAGACAGTTGTTCATTTCCGTCCAATTACTTTCATGGCTTATTCAGTACACTATCCCTGTATTCCATTCCGTGCGAGATTCACTTTACTAACTTGCGCCGTGTGGGTCGGTGCACTTTAGTGGGAATTGTTGTTGTTGGGCGTACGAGTATAAAGTAATAGGCAATTTGGGAACACTATCTAAAAGGTTGCCGGGGAATACGCAGTGTTTTGTCGGTGGTATTGCCTACTATTTACATTATCAAAATCAATTAATAAAAAAAAATTGTATTCTTCTGTTATTTTATCTATATATTCCCTTTATAAAAAAAAATTATATGCAATTGGTAGCATAACAGTCCTATAAAAATTATAAATTAATTTATGATAAGTTGTTATGGTTGATATATTTTTTTTAATTCTTAGTGAATTAAAAAGCGAAAAAAGAAAACAACAATTGTTCGTGAATTAAGGTCATATATAAATCAATGTGGCAATGTCAATGTCAATGGTAGTCTTAGTTGAATGAAGTCTTTTTCTTATTGGCATCAAAATAAAGTCATGAGTTAGGAATATTTGATACATGTGTCGTATTAACGAACACTATTTTTAGAATAACATCACGAGTTAAACTTAAATCTGAATGACCAGAAAAAGTAGTAAACATGACTGCTTAATGAATTGAATTGGTATTTTCTTGCTAAATGAATTGAATTGGTATTATAGTCCATCAAAAGTTAGCTTTTTAATTCTAAAACCATATAAAATTACTTTCATCATTGTTGCAAACTTGCAATAAAGAAAAGGTTAGAGGCTTAGAGCTTTTTAATAGAATGCAATAGAAAAGAATAATGCAGCTACAGAGAGGCTAAAAGAAGCTTCCTTTTCTGCTTCAACAAAACCAGCTCTTTAGAGCTTAACCAGAGTGCCTACTGCCTACCCCTTCTCTCTCTCTCTCTCTCTCTTGAAGCTCTCTCAATTCATTCACTTCTCTCCCAAAGTCTTAATTTCTAGTGTCATAACTTGAGGTCCAATATTGGTGAAGCACCTTGATGTCTACACCACTGGAACATGATTACATAGGCTTAACAGAGACTTCTTCAATGGAAAGAAGCTCTGAAAAGATCTCTTCTTCCTCTTCTTCCTCTACCCTCTCCACAACAGAGGATGAGAAGAGCTCAGCTTTCAACCTCAAGGAGACTGAGCTAAGGCTTGGTTTGCCTGGTTCTCGCTCTCCTGAGAGAAAGCCAGGACTTGGGGTTGGGGTCTCTATTTTTGGGAAAGATTTGGAGGACAATAAGCATAATGGGTACTCTCCAAACCCTTCAAAGAACCTTGTGTCTGGGGCTAAGAGGGGCTTCTCTGATGCCATTGATGGGTCTTCTGAGAAATGGGTTTTCTGTGCTGGATCTGAGGTTGATATGGGTAAAGGAGTAGTCTTGTTCTCTCCTAGAGGTAACAGTGGAAAGCCTCTTGGTGCTCCAGAGAGTAATGCTAAAACCCAACAGCTATGTGCCTCTGCACAAGCCAAGAAAGAGGTTGCTTCAGTTCCTCAATCAGCAAAGCCAGTCCAGGAGAAGAAGCCTCAGGTCTCTGAGCATGGTAGTCCTCCTGCAGCCAAGTAAGCTTACTTTGCTCATTTCTTAATAGTTCCTTTTTGCTGGGTTGATTTTGTTCCTCACATATCCATCCTTTTGTTTCCTGGGGAATTTGACTTCTGATAAAAAATAAAAAAAAAAACAAAACTCAGTTTCATTTTTTATGTTATTTTGCTTTCCCCAGTGGGAACTGGGAGGTGGAAGGTCCAAGTCCAACGGGTATAAACAATTAAATTTTAGCTTTTCAGGACAAAAAAATGTTTAGACAGCTTGTACTGAACAGTATTTATAAGCTCTGTACTTTGTGGTTGAATTTTGTTTTTCTATGGTGTTTAGAGGTGTGCTATTTTACTATGCTTTAATCTGATTCCTAGTGTTTTCCCGCATGTAGTCTTCAGTATAAGGGTTCATTTGAAAATATATTTTTCTCCCAGAAACGAACAGTCAGGCTTTATAGAAAGCTATTTTATCTTCTATTCTATTTCTCCTTTCTTGGCTTCAATATTTCCCACTTCTCATTCCTCTATCTTTGTAAATTTAATCTCAATAAAGGATTTTTACATATGTGGTACTTATGGTGAATTACTGAACATTAAATTATATGTAACAGGGCACAGGTGGTAGGATGGCCCCCAATTCGATCATTTCGGAAGAACACTATGGCCTCCAATTTGGTAAAGAACAATGATGATGCTGAGGGCAAGCAAGGGGCCGGGTGTCTTTATGTGAAGGTTGGCATGGATGGTGCTCCATACCTACGGAAGGTTGACCTTAAAACCTACAAAAACTACACTGAATTCTCCATGGCTCTGGAGAAGATGTTTAGCTGCTTCACCATTGGTACTCTTCTCTCCCTCTCTCTCTTTCTCTCTCACATGCAGGCAGGCATGAACATGCTCACTGAGTTATTGGGCCACTTAGTTGGTGTGCAACACCTTTCCAGTAGGGTTTGATCCAGAAAATAAATTAAGGTTGGTGTTTAATAAAAGCTGTAACATGCAGTTTCACCTCAGGTAGACACATATTTTAGTTTATAACTTCACTCCTGACACTCCCTAATACCAGAAATAACACTAGCTGCCTAGCAGTGAGTCCACAAAGGGGTGTTTAAATGTTCAATAAGATGTCTGATGTAAACCAGATGGGCATTTACTGACGTTTATGAATGGCTGTGATTCAGGGCAGTGCAGTTCAAATGGACTTCCAGAGCGAGATGGCCTGAGCAAGAGCCGGTTGGTGGATCTTCTCCATGGTTCTGAATACGTGCTTACTTATGAAGACAAGGATGATGACTGGATGCTTGTTGGTGATGTTCCTTGGGAGTAAGTTTCAAATGTTCTGTGTTATGGCTTTTTTGAATGGAATTGCATGAGCTGTGATTTAGAATTGTAAATCTGCTATTGCAATTATCTTAGATTGACTTATATGGTTCATAAACAGTAATATGTATCAACCTGATATGCAACTTGGTGTTGCCGTGCATTATCTTTTATTTTTACTTTTCCTTAGTTGACCTGATCCGAATTCTTAAGAGTCAGTGAATGATACTATCTTTAGATGTTAAATGTGTTCCCATCTGATGAGTTTTTATCTGACAGGATGTTCACTGAGACATGTAGGAGACTAAGGATCATGAAAGGTTCTGAAGCAATTGGGCTAGGTAGTTCAACCATTATAAAATAGCAATGGATATATTTTCATTTTTCAGTTTTATCTGCGCACCCCAGCATAGCCTATGCTTTCTTTTAGCACTGATCAATCTTTTGTCGGCTTTGAGGAATTGGGTGGTATTTTCTTTTGATGTTCAAATTCCGGGATTGATACAAGTGAGCTTGTAGTTTATCTGATCACTGTACTTTCCTGCAGCTCCAAGGGCCACGGAGAAGAACAAGAACCGCAACTAGCATAAACTGTATCAGCTGGAAAAGGCATTCTCCAGAGCAGTGGAACCTTACAATGGACTTTTAAGTTTGAGTGTTTGTTGCAGATTCCTACATATGTTTGTCACTATCCTAGTTTTTGTGTATCTTATGGACTGGAAATTCCCCTACTAGTTAGAAAATTTTTCACTGGAGACGTCCAGACTGCGTGTTTGTTTTGCTGTTATCTCTCTTATGTAACCATATATTCTAATTACTGTGTAAATGGTTTTGCTGCTTGCAAATCTCTCTCTTTCTTGTCTTAAGAACAAATGTATGTATATGACATTCTTGGTCCATCAAATGATTTTGAGATTAGGTGCCGATACTTGAGACGGAGCTTTTTGTAAATGAAAATTAAGAACTGATTTGGGTTTGGCATCAATACGATGGAAATGGAACTACTCTCTCTTTTCCTCTTCATTTTTCCAACTCAAGAAACCAACACCTAAACCTCTGAGTTAAGGAGCTATTTACCCAGGGGTTTTTATAGTATCACTTAGTCTTCCCAGGTGCACGCCACTCACTAATTACTATTATTTCTGATTGCCTAGTTGTTCAAAGTCATGAGTTTCAAAGCCATTACAAAGAACCAAGACCTATGGATTATTCCTTTACTTGTTGCACAGTTGTTTAGACTGGAATGATCAATACTAGGTGCATGTTATTTATCTCTCAACATTTTCTGCTGACAACTTCCATCGAAAAGTGACACAACCAACACACACTAATAAGTATTACAACAGGGCGTCTAGCACAAGGAAATGTTGAATTAATTGAATTTATAAAGTGTTACAACAGACAAGTTAACTAACTCAGTTCAAATAGGAAACTGGACAGCTGAAAACAAGTGAAAAATGGTCCAGCTATGACATGATACTAGTACAGAACAACTGTCACTGAGATTGATTCCACAAATTGTCTAAAGAAAGACAAATAAAACAATCAAAGTAAATGAACAAGCCTAAGAGCTAATGTTAAAAAAGCATGCGTATTGCATAAATATGAACAAAGTATTGAAAGCTAAACAAAGCATCTGAATCTAGACAGCTCTAAAATTACTGTTTAGATATCTGAAGGTAAACCATCTGAGTATATCCATTAAATACAGAAGTCTCAAGTCTGGTTAAACCAAGCCGTTGGAATAAGCCATACCGGCCATCTTCAACAACAGGAGTTGGTGCACGAGCAGGATCATATCTAGTTTGATGAGTCAAGGATGGACCTGCCACTGGTGGAAGCTCCCAGTAAACATCAAGAATCGATTCTACAAATCGGCTATTCTGAAAATGTTCTGCATACGAAATCTGCTTATTACTGTGGTTAAAGTTATCCCGCATGTACCCCCTAACACCCCACCATGCTTCACCTGGACCACAAAGTTCGTCTATATCCACGGCTTTCTCCCAGAACTTCTTCCTTTTTGACCTAATCCTAGCTTCATCACTGTCTTTAAAGCAGCTGTGACCGCCTCCTAAAGCACCCAAAAGTTAAAAATCAAATAAAATCTACACTGTTGAAGCAATAAACGATAACCAACAGAACCCCAAAAAAAAAAAAAAATGTATGGGAAGAAAATCTCAAACAAAAACGCACATTTTGTTAAAATGAGTGACGAATTTTGGCTTAAGAATAACTGTAAGACACACTTGACTCTGTCAGCAGTTAGTCACTCCTTAGTTATAATACAAAAGTTTCTCTAATTTGACACAAGTATTAACAGAAATTCATCAATACTCCAACAAATAAAGTTACTTTGGGCTTCCGTAGTAAAGAAAGAAGAAGGCATGAATGCATATTGTAAAACATAAAGCATATGACATACAAATAGCCTCAAAAGATGAAATATAACATGAGAGAGTATGCACCTCTAATATAGGATTGATCACATATCTGCCTTAAGGAATAATGATCTCCCGTTCCAGTATCGTAATTATCCTCAAAAACTAGATGACGGAAACCAGCTTTCAGAGCCTGCTGTATTCTGCTCACCAGAGCATAAAATATGAACAAGTCAGCAAGTGGCAATTCCAGCAGTCAGGCAATAATGAGTTGGAAAGAGCACAATTATACTGAGATATTGTGAGTACCTTTTCAATTCATTCTGATGGTCATCGAAAAAGATAAGTACACGACTGAGATCAGTAATCCCACGTTTCTTTATCACTTTTCCCCAATCAACACTTCCAAAATCCACAAAGTCTTTTCCAGCAAAGTAAGTGCAGTTTCCATCAACATATGCAGGCCCCTTCTTTAGATACTTCTCAGGATGGCGGGGTGAAAGGGACACAATTGGCGTGTCTGGCATCGCTTGCCGCAAAACCCAAGTGGAATGTCCCTTGAAAGCACCACTCTCAATCATCAGTTCTGGCTTCAGCCATTGGGCAATGAACCAGAGCCCAAAGCTGTGGTCAAAACCCATCCCATACATGTTGTTTTTTATTGGTCGGGTTTCGTATATTGGTACAAACACTTCCAAGGCCTTGATTAAATCCTTAGATGTCCAATCAACTGTTTTTCCGTGTTTCGGTCTGCCTTTTGACAAGGATAAGATTATAAGAATCAAACAAAGGTACAACTCGGAACTCACACTGAAAACAAGGATTTTAAACCACATAAACAAACTCAAAATTCATAACGTTCACTTTATAAAGAACCCATCAGCGTTCACATACTACCTAATTCCATAACATTCAGCAATGGGATTGACATAAGCATTGGTCCCCGGATTTAATGCAAGATAATTATATTTCTCTACTGTAGTTTGTAATGGTCTGCTATATGCAACATATGCTAGACATGCCTAAAACATATTGAAATTGTTTATGATGTCTGCACATCTCATACCAGCAAGAACTACAATCCGAATATAAACATGAAATCTTTTATAGCTACTATGAAGTCAGTGCAGCTTAGTTATACCCTAAAAAAGTCAAAATCAAAATCTCATCAACTAAATTTTCTTGCCATTGAAGCCAACTTAACTAAGCTAAATCTTCCAATTTGCTTACAAACCCACAAAGTTAAAAACTTGAAATTCATTCCAAACTCCCTAATTACTCAGCTATCAAAAAGTCAACCAAACAAAGCCCGAAATTTTAACCAATCCTCAATCCGTAATTCATATCAATAGCAAAAACCCAGATCTATCATTAAAGAATGCAACTTTATTAGAAATGGGATCCGACCCGGATATACTTACACCAGGGCACGCCGAGGGATCCGAAGTCCGATTCAAGGCCATCGAAGCCGAAGAAGCCGGTGCGAGAAACCGGGTCGTAAGGCGAGACGCAGACGAATCTCCGGGAGTTGAAGATGAGGGAGAAGATGAGGAGGAGGACGAGAGCGAGAACGAGGAGGCAGGGCCAGATGGGTCCGGATCGGGTCAAGTAGTTGGTGAGTCGGGTCGTGAAGAAGGAGATGGGCAAGTGCTTTTTGGTTTTGGACTCGTCGGCGGCGATGCTGTCGTTCTCGGCGGCGGAGGCTTCGTCCATGTAGGAGGCGTATCGGCGCGAGGAGAGGACTCGCTCGAGCATTATGGCTGGGGATTTTGGAGTGGTGGGACTGAGTGGCATTTTTGTGTCTGTGAAATGTGAGAAAGAGTAAGTGAGTGAGAGACAGAGAGAAGGCTTCCTGATTGAGATGTGCAAGGGTATAGTTGGAACAAAATGTTGAGAACTTTGCAAAGAAAATAATTTTGGAGGGGAAGAAGAAAAAAAAAAAAAAAACTCTGATTTTTCGATCTAATCATTACATTGCCAATGAACTCACATACTAAAAATTTAAGCCAGTGATTTATCTATATTTTAATACGTGAATTAATAATATTATATATCGGTGTTAGGATCGCAAACAAAAATTCCTCAAAAATTACAAAGAAAAAAACTATTAGATTTGAGAATTTCTTATAGCTAGTTTTATGAATAGGTTGTGCAATAGTGTGTTGAGTCTCGTATGTACCAAGTTGATATAGGTTTATAGGGTCAAGTGACGCTTTTGGTTCATATATATAAGTCAGGACACCGCTTTAGTGGCTTAACATTTAGTATTTTTTTTTTGCTTAATTATTGATTTATCATTCAAAATTGTAACTCATTCCCACTTTATCACTTGAAATTTTTTTTGTCCCAGATTACCACCTATAACTTACACCCGTGTCTCATTTTATCTTGTTCCGTCAACAATTCCGTTAATGCTGACGTGGCGCGCTGGATGTGCGCCACGTGTCACATCTTTTTTTGTATTTTTGTATTTTTTGTATTTTTCTATTTTTATAAACTTTGAAAATTAATTAAAAATAGCTTCGAGCTTAGAAAAATACACGGAAAATTCCTACTGACTTGTCTTGACTAGTACTAATTTACTATGGGGTAAAAATGCCAATTTTCCCTCAAAAAATTTCCAAAAAATTTGGAAAGTCTAAATTTATTTGTAGAAAATTAAAATACTCTAGACTCTTTGGAAATTCATAGAATAATCTCCCGAACTCCAAAAAATATGAGGTCTACACCGTTAGTCTTCTAAAAACTAACAATACCTTTCTCGTGAACACTTGCTACCCAAAAGACCTCTCGGTCTTAGAGGAAAATAAAATTCCCTATAAAATAAATTCTAGAAAAATTCTAGAATTTCTGTAAAGTCTCAAAATAATTCTCTAAAACAGGCTTTTAGTAATTTTTCAAAATATTTTTGAGAATTTGTCCAAGAGTTTACGAAAATTCTAGAATTTATTTAATAGAGAAAAATTTATTTTAATTTTTTAGAAATAAATTTGGACTTTCTAATTTTTTTGGAAATTTTGAGAGGGCAAATTGGTAATTTAACCTTATAGTAAATTAGTGCTAGTCAAGACGAGTCCGTAGAAATTTTTCGTGTATTTTTCTGAGTCCGGAGCTATTTTTAATTAATTTTCAAAGTTTATAAAAATAAAAAATGCGAAAAATAAAAAAAGATGTGACACGTGGCGCACATCTAGCGCGCCACGTCAGCATTAACGGCCAGATCGTCAGCATTAACGGAATTGTTGACGGAACAAGGTAAAATGGGACACGAATGTAAGTTATAGGTAGTAATCTTGGACAAAAAAATTTTCAGGTGGTAAAGTGGAAATGAGTTACAGTTTTGGGTGGTAAATCGATAATTAAGCCTTTTTTTTTATCAATACTCCGTTTGTATTTACTCTCGTGAAGATGTTAGGTAGGTCATATGTGAAATTATGAAATATAAATAATATATCAAGTCATCAACTATCATAAAGATATGAAACCATGGTTGATCTTATATAAATGTAGTGATATGGCCCCAACTCCCACGTTTTTACATCTGACTCTATATCACCCCCTCCATTAATTTGGGCAGACAGTACCAGTGACCCAATTCACAAGCTCACTGACACTCCATTTATAAATACCTTCATTACTTCACTACCAAGAAAGTGAAGAAACCCAACTATCATACCCTATGCAGCACAAGTAGAACCAATTGCATTGAGACTCTTAGCAATGGCCTCCCTAGACTTCTCTCCCAACTCTCCCCAAACCCCACGTTTTGCTCAAACCCAAAACCCCAACAAGTTCCTCAGAAGCATCTCCACCAAAGAAGCCTCCTTCTCAGAGTTCCCATACACCCCACCTCGCCGAAGCTCGTCCCCTTCACTCTCCCAAACCCAAAGCCTCTACGCCTCCCCTGCCATCTCCCCATCCAAACAGCCTGACCTCCTCACCGCCTACCGCTGCATCTCCTCCGTCCTCAAAAAGGACGGCCAGATCCTCTCCATTGCCGCCTCCAATGGGCTCGTCTACACCGGATCCGATTCCAACCTCATAAGGGTCTGGAAGCTCCCGGAGTTCACAGAATGTGGGCAGCTCAAGACCAAGGCTGGCATGGTGGTGGCAATGCAGGTGTCCCATGATAGGGTCTACGCGGCTTATGGTGATGGCAAGGTTCGGGTGTGGCAGAGAACATGGGATATAGGTGGGTTGAAGCATGTCAGGTTGGCCACGATTCCGAAGGCCGGAAGTTATGTCCGGAGCTACATTATTGCTGCCGGGAAAGATAAGATGGTAAGGTGTTTGATGTTTTGCTTGTTTGGTTTGTATTTATGGTGGTTTATTAATGCTGTGGTTGCTGTTTAGAGGGGTGTAGTTATTTTCTGTGTTTGTCTGGGAGTGGGAATATTGATGAATGTGACATGTAGACATGTAGGGGTTGGGACATGGAGAGACTATTCATTAGGTAGTTCCCTCATGTGTCTAGAATATTCTGCACTCTGTTTCTTCTTGAGGGTAGCAGTAAACACAAGCTAGAATCAGTTTATATATAGTGATCATCAGTGACAAGTGATCTATGTGGACCAAGTCATATTTGTGTTTTAAGTACCATATTATTTACTAATCTACTTAGTAGGTCTCATCTCTTTGAACAATGTGATCAATAAAGTATAAAGTATGGTATGGTCAATAAAATGTGACAAATAATTTTGTCATTGTGTTTTTGTTGATGGAAAAATTCTATAAGCACTTTGTACTAACACACATGAATGTTTAGAACTTTAGATAGAGATGTCACATTTGGACCTTATTTATTGAATCCACAGATTGGTTGGTTCTGATCTTTATGACCATTATTATACAGGACAAGATGAAGTTGTAAATTAAATTTGCTATGGAAACAGATAGTCTTATTTTAAGCTGAACTATTGGAAGCTAGCTAAAATTAGTAGCTGGAACAGTCACTAATAGACTCAGCTGCATCAGGATCCAAATCCTTCTCTTCCCCTTTTATCACTTCCCTTTGAAATACTTACTCTCTGCCTCTCTCTATGTAAATATTAGACAAAACTAGTTATGAGCCATTTGGGCAATTGAAAAAATACATATATAAATTTCCTAGTTCAATTGAGAAATTATATAACTGAAGCATACAAAATGTTATTTGTTATATACTTACATGGGTCCAACTGTCCAAGAGGTTTTATGTATATAACTAGCATATACAAAAATTCCTAGTTCAGTTGGAAAATAGATTTGAATGCAAATATTATGATTGTTATTATTACATTATATTTGTTCTTGGTGGTGGTATTATAACTGTTGTTCAATTTGCTGTCTAAATTGAAGTGAAACTCACTTTCATTTTTCATAAATGTATATGTGCTCCATCACAGATGAAGCATATGGGTTCCATAACATCACTGGCCATCAATGTATCTGAGGACATCATATACTCAGCCTCCATTGACAAAACAGTGAAGGTATGGCGACTGTCAGACCTCAAGTGCATAGAGACCATCCAAGCCCACTCGGAGCCGATCAATGCCATTGTGGTAGCCGACGACGGGGTCCTCTACACGGCCTCAGACGACGCCACAGTCCGAGTGTGGCGCCGCAACTTCTGCCGAGGGGACCAGCTGCCACATTCCCTTACAGTGACTCTCCCAGCCAAGTACTCACCAGTCAAGGCCCTGACCCTGGCCCCAGATGGTGGGATCCTCTACGGAGGGTGCACGGATGGGTATATACACTTCTGGCTCAAGGGCTGGTTTTCGGGCCAACTGCAGTATGGGGGTGCACTGCAGGGTCACACTCATGCAGTGATGTGCTTGGACAGTGTGGCCAACTATGTGGTCAGTGGCTCGGCTGACTCCACGAGTAGGATTTGGTCCCGGGAACAAGACAGTCAGCACACGTGTCTCGCGGTGCTTGTCGGGCATAGAGGGCCAATCAGGTGTGTGACAGCGTTTTCAGGTCGCATGGGGGAGGAAGCAGAGGAGGGCTGCACAATCTGCACTGGGAGTCTTGATGGGGTGCTTAAGGTGTGGCGTGTGACCTGCAAAAATAATGGGACTAATGGTAATAATGGGGGTTTAACTCAAAGTGGGTGTGAGTATTTTGAGCTGTAGAAGCTGCAGGGTCTGGTTAGCTATTTAGCTAAGGACTAATGATCAATTAGGGATCGATTACCAATTTGGCTAACTTGTCATATTACTAGATGTACAGAGTTTTTGCCTTTTTGGGTAGCTATGACTATGCTAATGATCAGGTTGAGTCAGTTATATATGTAGGAATGGCATAGTTTGAGGCAGTTTAATTGAAAGGACAATCAAAATTATAAAGGACTTGATACTTTGATAGTTAGGACTTGATACTTTGATAGTAAGGACTTGATAGTCGTGGATAAAAAACTGGGCGACGAAACTGACAAACCAGATCAGCAACAAAGTTAGCTTCACAAAAAAACTTGTTGAATATGAACCCTCCTCTGCGCAAAAGAAATCGTTATTTGCAGTTTGATAACTAAGTAGTAATGATCCAGCTTTTGATGATTGAATGCACATGATCATAAAGTTACCCAATTGTTGGATATATGGCATACATTTGCAACAGAGCAGCAATTTTGTATAAGCTCATGACCATGAAAGGAATTTCATAGCTAGCTAGCTGGGCTGGTAGAGACCCAAATGAGAGAGAGCTACAAACTAAGGCAGTGGGCTGAAAGAAATCCGATGTGCATGCATTAATCTCTCATGACTGGTGAGGAGTTTGAGTGCTGCTGCATTTCCAAGCCATGGTTCGAATTTTGGTCACTGGTGCGAGGAGAATCATGTTCATGTTCGTGTTCATCCTGCCCCTTCTTTAACAGCCTATAAATGGTGTAACAAAGCAAACGGAAGGCAAAGAGAATGCCAATTATGGCCAAGGCTGATACAATATAGCCTTTCACAGAATGGGGTGGTTTGCAACCAAAAAACACTCCTACACACACCATGGCTAAGCATATGTGATTTAAGGTTGGGCCAAATTTGTGAACTCTATATATAACTTAATTTGTTGCTTGTTCAAACTAGAATATATATGTAGGGCTATTATGCTATGAAGGGTGAGGTACTTGTGGGGTGCACACTATTTCATCAGTATTCTTGCCTTCAAGTGAGTACTATATGATCACTTGTGTGTTAAGTATGGAATATATGATTTTGATAAGGGATCATATGAGAAAGATCAAAGTAGCCGTTGCTAACATTCCTCGTAAAACTTTAGTTGCTTTTTCTTCTTTTGTGAGAAGACTTTAGTTACTTTTACGATCATGGTAAATAATTCCTTTTTTATGTACTTATTATTAAACTAAATTTACTTAAATTTTCTTAGATGAAATAAAATTTAATTTAAATTAAAGTTTCTCTTCCATCTTCACACACTTTATATTCTCATTCTAACGGTGAAATGATTAGTGAGACATTCATACCACATTATCATGTTGATGTAGTTTAGGACTACTCTTAATGCTATTTTTTTTTTTTTTGGCAAATTACACGTTGTTACCTCAAATATACATCTTTATTTACTTGAGATACCTCAACTATTGATCTTGTATACCCAGGTACCTCCGTTAACTATTCCGTCAGGCATGCCGTTAATTGCCTACGTGACACACTCACATACATTTTAAAAAATGCCATGTAGACAAAAAAATAATAAAAAATGAAATAAATTTTTAAAAACTAAAAAAATTAAAAACTAAAAAATAAAGAAAAAAATGGAGTTGCAGGCTTGCAGCCTCCCACCTCTCCCTCCGAGACCCACCCAATCCAGCACCCACCCCTGCAACCCCAGCCACCTTGCCACCAACCCCAGCCACCACGCCGCCGACCCACCCGGCCACCTACCCCCTCTCTTTCCCTACGTCTCTCCTCTCTCTCTCTCTAACTCTCTTTCTCTCCCCGAAACCCTAGCCCCGAGCCCTCCTCCCTCCACCTCCCCCACGTCGGCCACCCAACCCAGTGACCCACCCACCTCCCTCCCCTCTCCGGCCACCAGCTCCATCTCTCTCTCTTTTTGTCATTTTCTCTCTCTCTCTCTCTCTCTCTCAAATCTGAACGAGGGTGGAGCTCGGGGCGGGTCGGGGCTGAGGTTTCGGGGAGAGAGAGAGAGTGTGTGTAGCAGAGAGAAAGGAAAGGGGAGGGGAGAAAGAGAGGGTGGGTGGCTCGGTAGGGGGGAGAGAGAGAGAGAGAGAGAGAGAGAGCGAGCGAGGCAGAGAGAGAAAGTGAGGGGCGGGGAGAGAGAGGAAATGGGGTAGGTGGCCGAGTGGGTCGATGGCGTGGTGGCCGGGTCGGCGGCAGGGTGGCTAGGGTCAGAGGGGTGGATGGCTGGATTGGGTGGGTCTCGGAGGGAGGGGTGGGAGGCGGAGGGAGGCTGAAAGCCTGCAACTCCATTTTTTTCTTTATTTTTTTGTTTTTTTTTGTTTTTTTAAATAATTTTTTGTTTTTTTAAATTTATTATTTTTTTGTCCATATGCCATTTTTTTAAAGGTATGTGAGTGTGCCACGTAGGCAATTAACGGCAAACCTGACAGAATAGTTGACGGAGGTACCTGGGTGTGCAAAATCAGTAGTTGAGGTATTTCTGAGCAACTTTTTTTTATTGAGGTATTCAAGTGAACAAGAGTGTATACTTGAGGTACCTGCGTGTAATTTATTTATTTATTTTTAATACACATTATACTTTTATTTATAACACTAGAGATATCTCATTTTAATATCAAATGTGTACCACTTCTCTAATAAAGATGTAATCTACTTGTATTAAAAGATTATACTTTTATTAGAAACGTGATAAACACTACTTTAGTATTAAAATGTGGTCTCTCTTGCATTATTATACTTTTATTGATACGGATGTTGACTAAAAGTAAACCGCTAACTAATTATGGGTCCAGTAATATTTTCTACAGAATATTGAAAATGTCTCAACTCCCAACTTGAAATCTTCTCTTTAATTCTTTATATAAAAGAAAAACATATGAAGAAGAATAAAATAAAAATGAAAATGAAATAGGCCCCTTAAATGCCATGGGCCCATTACAAGCTATAACCATTGGGGTCCATTCCAACCTCTCTCCTCTGCGCACGTGCAAAAGATACGTGTCATGAGTACTCCTCTCTCTGTCTCCACTCTCCACCGAACATCTCCTCCGTCGCTCTTTCTTCTTCTTTAGAGACAAACGTAACTGCTAATGATAGCTTCCAGGTCCCTCTTCAGGTATGCGCGCCCTTCTAAGCTCTAACACTCTGTTTGGCTTCTATATCTTACTTATTCAGCTAACTATAATCAAATAAACAAGCTTTCAATTGCTCAATTCTACGCCGCCAAACAGCGCCTAATTATAGAATTCAGTTTTATTGAAAAAATTACATTTAATTTTCTTATATTTATTCGTTTGGAAGAGAGTTAAAGAAATGAACTTGTTATGCTATGTCTGCAGAGTGGATCGAGTTCTGAAATTTACAAGTGCATATGCATTGAACCCAGTGAATCGCTTCCTGGTTGGTTTTATTATTATTTGTTTTTGCCATTCTGTTTTCTTTTTTATTTTTGGTTTAAATTAGCAGAAATATCACTATGCATTTAATGCTTAAGAAATTCAATCTCATATCACATTATGCCTGTGTACTCTGTTTGTGAAATTGTGTGTTTTTTTTTTTTTTTTTTTTCGGTATTTGAATAATGCCTAATGTTATTTTGTGGCCATGATTATGCTAAGCTTTTTTTTTTTTGGAAAATAAACATTCACTTAAGACTCTGCCGTCTTTTGTCTTTTCGTTGTTCTATGTTATCTTGTAATTCTAGCTGGTTTGGTTGTATCTAGAAAGCTCCATAGCTCTGAAAAACAGGTCCGATTAAGTAGTGTGGCAGAGGTCCATTAATAAGTGTGTGTTCACTTGAGTACGTGAGTACCCTTTTGTAAACACATCTGCTATTGAGTGTTTTTCTTAAGCAGAGTGCCTTTTTATCTGGGTTGTTGCAGACTTGTCGTTTTCTTTTCTTCAAAGTATTGTGTTTGAACTTGGGTTCGGTTACTTTATTAAGTTTTACATAATTATACAATCCTTTTGTGCATAGTGATAATTACTGTACTTGGTTGTGGTTTTTCACAAAAGAATTTTGTTGGACTGCTTGACTGATGAATGATTATTTCTTCGCAAAGAGGATTAATGAAACAATTTTGAAAGTTTTTTTTTCCCCAAAAACTTTGCCTCTCAAATAAATTGATTGCAAATTTAAGCTATGTTATAATGCTTGTTTTTTTTTTCCTTACCTCACCAAGGAGGGAAAAAATTTGATTTTAATGAGTATTTCTTTGTCCATGAAACTGGATTTGAACTTTACTGGAGGTGGTTGTTAGTTCTGATGCTAACTGGGTTCATATGACAGGGACACTGTGAATATCGTGGTTTGAGCTATAATATTAAAATGGGTGGTAAAAAAGATAAGCAGGGTGGGGACTATAACAAAAAGATCAAAACAGTTAATACTGTATGGAGACCCGTCAGTACTCAGGCCAGCTCCAATGAAGGTGAGTTACTTTTTACTGATTTAAGTATTTAGGTATCATCCAGAAGTCGATCCCAATGACTTTTCATATCGATTCTAATCCTATATACTTTGGATATTGATTCCAGTAAAATTTAGATCATTCTCGTGACAGATAGGAACATGTAATTATATCTACAAATTTGTATTATGGTCTACACGTTGTGGGCTGGCCTTGTTAAAGTTATGACTGATTGGGTTGACAAGTGAGAACACAAAACTTCTATAGTGAAAACAGGCTATAGGCATGATGATTGGTTACCTTCCGGACTTCATAAAGAGTTTTTGATGTGGATTTGCAGAATGCTCTGTTAAGGAGGTGACAGATGAGCTGGAAGCTCAAACTCAAGTCCAAGAATTGCACCGTTGCACATCTACCAACATTTCAAGTGCTCAAAATATAGAGGTGGCTGAAGCAACTAACTTTACTACTAGTTCCAGTGCATCACAAGATAATGGAGTAAATAAAGTTTCTGGTGGAGAATCGGTGGTTTCTACTGAAAAGCACTCAATTTCAGTTGAGGCACGATTTTGTTAGAAATTCTGTTCGTTATCTGATCAATATATAATTTCTTTTATCAGGCCAGTTTTCAATGTAGGTTTAGGCTTAGTGTTACTATATTGCTGAAATTTACAAGGCCTTTTTGGCTTGCACCTGTTTATGGTACAATGCCTTGGGGTGGGGGGAAGAGTTTCGGACCAGTGAGCGTAGATGACTGCTGAATAGAAACAAAACGAGTTGTATTATTTATCATCTTGTGGTAGGAATTTTCTATTATTTTTACAGGGATGGTGAGGGTATTTCTTACACATTGGACTTCAACGGCAATTCTCATAATGCTTTTTCATTATATGGCCCATTCTGTTCCTTTTAAGTTCCTAGCTCTCACTTTGATGTGTTTTGGTGATACTCATTCTGTTTATTTTGTTCTCACATTCTTCGTTGATATGCAGGTTGGTGCTTCTTTGCTTCGTTTTATCAGAGGAAAAGGGTACATAATTCAGCATGTAAATACTTTTAAGAATATATTGGTATGGCACTTTCTCATATATTGAAATTATTATTAATTTTTTGTTTGTCAGAGGATCTACTCAAAAAGAGATTGAAGATGAGATGGGAGTTAAAATTATAATCCCAACGTCAAAGAAGGAGGATTCAATTAGTAAGTTTTAAGGTTAAAAAATAGTTGATGATAAAAAATTTTGTTTAGATCTTGAGTTGTGTTCAATTCTTTCATAATTGTGAAAGGACATATTAACCAAGTTAATATAATCTTATGTCTGGAAATGTGAATGTCAGGGACCAATATTTATTGTTTAACTATTTTTACCTGGATATCTGCTGCAGTTATTGAAGGCATGTCAATTGAAAGCGTATCTAGAGCTTCAGACAAGATACAAGCTATAATTGATGAGGTCAGTTACCTATCAATGTCATTTTGCAAACGATATGGAGTGGTTCCATTCTATTCTGTAGTTCTATCAATATTTTTTTTTCTGTCAATTATATAAGGCCTTAATACAAACCATTGCTTTTTAGAGCTCATTCTCATTGATTTCTATACAAGCCATTTTATTTCCATTATTTTCTGTTGGACTTTTTATTACAAAGTTTCTTCCTTAAATATACAGGCAGTTAGAAGCCCAAATCTTGATTACTCTCACTTCATTTCACTTCCATTGGCCATACATCCTGAATTAGTTGATAAGCTTGTCAACTTTCAGACGTGCATCCTGGGAATTAGTGATTCATGCTTAGACGGGAATCTAGATAGTGATTCAAATGAAGATAATCCTGAGAATGAAGACGAAGAGCAAAAGTTAGAGAAAGGACCTGATGTCGCAGTAGAACTTAAAGTTGAGGGTGACAGTGAACATGTTAAAGTGAACCTAACCAACATACCTCTTGTTAGTTATGCACCAAAATCACCAAAGTCTTCTACCCCATCTGGTACGCAAAAAATAATTATAGATGAGAAAATAATCATGATGTTTGATGCTTAAGGAGTTAACAATTTTAAATTAAATGATAGTGATATTATTCATTATCCATTTTGTTTCATGAATTGAAGCTTTTGATTGGGTTATTCTTGTTAATTCTTTTCCACATAAAATGTTACCTGGTTAATTGCTGTATGCATTTTAATGAATATATTCATTTTTTTTTTGTTATCATTTAAACCTACTGAGGATCAATTTTTTTGTTCATATTCATAGTCAATTTATTTATTTTCCTCTGTCTTCTTCATGGTTTTAGTCTGTCGAAATCTCATTGAAATCTGCGCACTTGACAGATCTGGGAATTGAAAAATCAATATTCATTAAACCAAAAACATTTCACTTAACTGTGTTGATGTTGAAGTTGTGGAACAAGGACCGAGTTCATGTAGCAAGTGAGGTTTTGCAGGTAAGTGTAACTGAGTCAAATAAAAATAGGCTGACAGTGGACTACTTGACATCAAATGTCTTATGTTTCTAACCAGAGCATCTCTTCAAAAGTGATGGAAGCCTTAGATAATCAGCCTGTCTCCATAAGGCTTAAGGGACTGGTACGATTCTTTCTTCAGCATCTCTACTAAACCAAATAGTGGGTTAGCTAATGTAATGATCTTTTAAACCTAAGGCTTTTTCTGGCAGGAAAAACTAAAGGAAAAGAGAAACTATGACAACATTTTCATGCACATGTGTATATAGATTACAAGTGTGTATCTACACCCTATATAGACACATAAATGGGTGTGTTAGCTGTTCCTGGAAAATCTGCTATGTGGATTCAATTTTTTATGTCATAAAAGCCTCTTAGTTTTGCTATGAACTGCATTGACTTAACTGTATTTTGCTCAGCCTCTGTTGGCTTCCATATGTATTTTACTGGTGAATGCCAGAGTGGGGGTGTTATTTTATTCTCCTATGATTTTGATTTTGTTGATACCTAAGAATTAAGTTGTAATAAATGAGACTGAATTCTTCATGTTCTTGCAGAATTCTATGAGAGGTTCTTTGGCCAAAGCTGGTGTTCTCTATGCTCGCGTTGAAGACAGCGAGGACCGACTTATGCGTGCCTGTCGTATCCTTATTTTCTTAGCATTCGTCGTGTTTCTTTTTAGCATTTTCTGTACCTAGAATCAATAAAAGAAAAACAAAAGTAATGCTTTCTGGTATCACTAGGTTTAAGCAGTTTACATTACCTCTTTTAAATTTCTTTAGCTTTCTTTAGAAGTCATCATCGATGCATATGTTAAAGCAGGGCTTGTTCTAGAGAAAGATGCTAATCAGAAATTAAAGGTATAGTACATGATCTTTAGCTTTCTGCTGTGCTTGCACTTTGCACTCTTAATTTTGAATTTATGCTTTTGATTATAGATCCTAGTGTAAGAGTCAATTTAAGAGTTTTGTCTTTTTGAATTGCAGTTGCATGCAACCGTGATGAATGCAAGGCATAGGAAAAGGTGTTACTGCCAGTTCTTTAGTGTTTTAAAGTTTCTATCACTTGTTGGGGCTCTAAAGTGTTGTTCGTCTTTTTCTCACTTCTTGTCGCTAATATATGAATTTGTAAATGCAGGAAGAAGCGAACAAGAAAGGTTGAATCCTTTGATGCCCGAGGCATTGTCAAGCAATATGGGTCTGAGGAATGGGGGGAGTATCTAATCCGTGAAGCTCATCTTTCACAAAGGTTTGTGTTTGATGACAATGGATACTATCATTGTTGCGCTTCTATACCTTTTCCTGGAATATGCAAGTAAACTGATTTTGGTGACACTCAATATGTACTTTATTTAATCTTCAGTAGGAAACAATATATAAGATTGGAAGCTATTGGAATACATTCAGTCTTGTTTACTAGATTGTCAGGCTGAAGCTTCCACTCCCATAATTTGGTTTTTCTATGATCCATCTGTATTTGCATTGGAGCAGATGTTTTGGTTCATCTTTAAATTCACTGCTCTAACATTTTAAGTGTGGGGCCCTCTGAAGGACAGTGTAAGCTCAGCAATTAACACATGCCATTACTTCTGATAAAATGTTAGTTGCAAAGCTGAATCTTTTATTCGAAAACAGCAGCAGACAGTTGTATACTTGTATGTGTTCAAACTTCAAACCCACTGGATACCAGTGCAAAAGAAAAATCTCTAATATCCTTAATATTGATAACCAAAGCTGAAATGCTTGCACTTGAATCTTCACCAGCATCGTGCACGGCGGCTCTCATACCTACATCCTGCCACCTTCATTCATGCCCATTGAAATGAAATAAAACATTCTTAATGAACTTTCTTACAAACAAAAATGGTTGGTAGTAACATTAAAGGAAATGTGATATACCCATTGAAATATGGGTGAAGTCTGACCTAAAAGAGAATCTTTCACCAAAAAAGAAAAAAGAAAATCTGCAATGTAACCTCCAGACCTTGGATTTGCAGTCCCTGGAGTTATGCAATGGTGAATTATGAATGATACAAGGCTCCCAGTTCTCAAATCTAAAACTGCTCTCAAAAACTTATGGGCTATCAATGCACAAGTCAGTCCAGGGGTGGATTGGTGCAGAATAAACTCATCAACAGCCCCAACAAATACCGATCTAGAATCATTGCTAATTGTCTGGTGAACCTATTGTGTTTCTGGCTGGGATAGCTGTAATTCAATGGTTTGAATGTATCACAAAAACTAAGCATTAGATCAAAGCTTACATGGTCGGTGGTCCTTGTTCTCTGCCTCCTACTGGAAATAATTTCCCTGAAGTTTTTTCTCTACCCATGAAGGTGACAGCACTGGACTTGTCTCACACTCCACAATCTCACTTTGTGGGTCTTTGGTTGACTCATCCAAGTTTAACTTCTCAGTGGGAAAAACCTTAACCCTCCATACCTTAAAAGTTTGGTCCAAGCTTGCACTATAAACCAGCAAGCCCTTAACTTTGACCACATTCTCTGTTTCCAAAGAGACTGCTAAGCATCTCACTGGCCCATGGTGGCCTTCAATGACAGAAAGACATGAATGGAAGCAATTCCCTTCCTCTCTCCTCCAAACCCTTATGGTGGCATCCTCAGAGCCACTAAAGACCAATTCTCCTAAGGCCACCAAGGAAAGAACAGCAAAATGATGACCCTGCAGAAAGCCTCCATGGTTGTACCTCCCAGACATCTTCTCCTTCTCCCAGAAGTTTATAAGCCCATCTGATGAGCCAGAGTAGAGGAGGGTGGTGGTGGGTGACAAGCTCAATGCCAAGGCATTCACTGGTGATAGTTGGAACTTCAGTGTCATGGTGAGAATGTGAGAACTTTCACCAAACACCCTTCTCCAAATTTTGACAGACCCATCTGAGGAGCAAGTGAAAACACACCCATCTTCTTGGTTGATGACAATTGCATTCACATGACCTTCATGAGCCACAAATGAATCCACACACCGCTTTTCATTGACCTTCCAAGCCCTGACTGTTTTGTCCCAAGACCCTGTGTACAACAGCCTGTCTTCTTTGTTGTAAGCCAGGCAAGAGATGTGATCATTGTGTTGGTGGCTGCTCTTTTTTGATGAAAAGAACGAGAACCGATTTCTTTGAGGCAAGGTTGTGATTTTCTTTGGTCTGAAATTGTCTGCAGAAGACACATCCCATATCCGAATTTTGCTGTCACCATGTGTGGTGAACAGCACTTTCCCATGTGCCAGTATGGCTCGAACCTGACCCGAAGTTGCCTTCATGTACCCGATTTCAGTGCAATCAGGCTGCTTCCAGGCATGAATCCGGCTGCTCTCGGAGCCGGTGAAGATGAAATCTTTTGAGAGTGTGATGGAGAAAATGTTGCCTTCGTGGCGGTGGAGGGAGGCTATGCAATGGTAGAGGAGGGGTTGGGAGGGAGAGGTGCGCACAGGGGATAGTGTCCATGGGGTCCCAGGGCTCATAGGCCTTGGAGGAATGAATGTTGCTGTTGCTGTTGCTGTTGCAGAACCAGCAGCAGATGGTCTTGCAGAAGCTGATGACTCATGAAAGTTGGGTTCTGACGATGAACTTTGTTGTTGCTGGTTACCAAAAGAGAGCCTACGAGGCAATTTGATGCTCTTTCTCTCTTCATCCATGAAGCTCCAGAGGTTTCTCTCTCCATGGAACTCCATGGCAGCTGAGCAAAAGGGTACGTGTGTGTGTGTGTGTGTGAGTTTTGGCAGAAGGAAGTGTTGTAAAGAATTAAAAGGGTGCTTAAAAATGTGGTTTTGGTGTGTTAGATTTTTGCAGTTGACGGGTTGTGTGGTTGGGACCAGAGTGACTGACCAGTTTTTGGCTTTCAGGGGCATTGAATGTGGGTTTGAGAAAATGTGAGGATATCTGTCGCCCTTGTCATGTTTCTCAATGATGATGTTGGGAGCTTGGTTTGGGAGTTTATGTACAGCAACCTGTACAGGAATGTAGGATGTGATGCTTACCAGAGGTCTTGCATGCTCTTAGATCATAATATATAACTGTTTGAAATGCATGTACCATAGAGAAAATGAATATAATCGTATATGCATAAGGTAATGTTTTTTTTATAAAATAGTTTGACGTATTATATTGTCACACTGTTAATTTATATCTTTTATACAATATCCCATGAAAAGAAAAGATTTCGTCATATATATGTATGCATGTATATATGGAATAAGATATGCATTATATGCACAAACATATTACGGTAGAGTATAGAGCTCAGAATTTTACTGATGGTGGGTATTACAGTTACGTACTAAAATGACTAGGAATTGATGGCCTTTTTAAATCTACATCTAACTGAATTGTGATTTAACGAGAAAAGACTGACTGATTTGCTGGGCCATCATTATCAATAACTAAACTTAAAAGCCTCTTCCTACCTCCCCACTGCATTAGATGTAAACATTTTATGTCTCTCAACTACTCAATACTATTCCCAAATACCTATAACTCAATTAAGTGAACATAAGCATGGGAGCTAAGATTATGTACATAAATTATGACAAGCTGGAGAAAAAGAAAGAAAATTAACAGCACCAGTGGAAAAAGATTGATACTGATCTCAATTTTATCACATTTATATAGATGTTAAAGAATTATTAAACTTTAAAAATTTAAATTATCAGAGACTGAGACAATAATGCACATTATTCTGCATGTGACATGTGAAGAGGGAGAGCAATGCATATAGAGAATCAACAAACTAACAAGGAAGTGGAAAATGGTGATTAGAACTTCGAAGTTCTGAACCTAAGACCTCTTCCAATCAAGTTTTAATACTATATTAGATAATTACTGGTTCCTATTAATTTAAATTGTCAAAAAATGAGTAAATAAGGTATATCAAACTAACAATTTGATTTTTTATTCGAGAGATGTATAGTGAAGTCAGCATTTATTGAAATTAGATGCAGTGCCTTTTACTTGCTTCTTGTTGTATCCCTGTTTCAGTCTTAACCTTCTTTTTTTTTTTTTTTTGGGGATTTGTTGAGGACTGAACTGGAATTTGATAGTACAAATCTAAATTACATTAAAACTTTATTTTCCATCTTCCTCTTTTGGGTAAGGAAACAGTGAAATATGTGGGCCAAGATCAATGCGAGCCCAGTTATATACACCAATACAAGGCCATATAAATCTTAAAAGCCCAGAAAGAATGGCACACTGAATCTATTTCAGCTTTAAATTAACAATGCCCTATTTGGCTATTTCAATTGTAAACAAGGCCCAACTATAATTTGACAGTTCCATTCATCACTGGTTCCAACTTCTTGTGCAGATCCTCAAAATTGGGCTCTCAATTTAGATCGCAATAAGATAACATGAGTAGATTATATACATATGTAATAATTATAGTATGAAAAATTCCCATGTTTTATAAATCCATTGCTCTCTCACAACTAGTAATTGACACAAAGCATATGATGCTTCAATGCAATTGCCTGTAAGTCAAACATGCTGAATCTGATATGCATGCACATAGAAGTGCATCAGGTGCAGAAACTATTCTAATTGTTTTGACTTTTGAGGTAGTAATAAATAATTTCAGTAATTGAAAACAATCTTCTCAAGCATCATAACCTTATGGGTTTTTTTTATTAAACGAAGAAAACTTCCACGATCTACGTCTTCATCAAATACAAGGCTTTAAGGTTTTTGAATGCATATCATTACTCGCAAATCACACATATAAGATAAATTCGAACATTTTTAGACCGGTAAGGTTGGAATCTTAATTATTCTAAGATGTGGTGGCATTGTAATGTGCAAACAAAAAATCTGCAGGGAGCTACATAAATCTGAAAGATTGATGTACATTGCAGGACCATTCTCACTAGTTCAGTCCTACTCCTTCACAAACAACTTTCATTTTAGTCTGTCCCATAGGATAAAGAATCCATTATGGATATCCAAAACCCCCCTCAATGATTTACCACAAAAAAGAAGGGAAAAAAAAAGAAAAATAGAAAAGAAGAGAGAGAGTCAGAGACATTGAGATTCCTCTCTATCCTCCTCCAATTAGGCAGCCAATTATCACCCATAATTAAGCCCTAAATAAGTGAATGACCAATCTCACACTAATATAAAACCCATTAACCAATCCTATCGACTCATTATGCAAATCCCACAACTACCCCTTTCCCATTTTAGAGTAGTATAGACATGGTCGGTGCCGTTTGTGGCCCAAACTTTGTCCTGGCTCTCCATCACTTCCTCTTTATCATTATTTTCTTCAACACATGACAATATGACATGACATGACATGACCCACCAAACCCCACCACTTTCTATCTCTCTCTAATATTACAAAAGTTGGTCACATGGTGGAGTCATTGATGAGCTTCCAGACATATCCATTAAAGCAATATGTTAGTGACAGCTAAGACTATGGAAACAAGTACCTCATTGAGTCATTGCATGTCGGTACTGCATGGATATATTTTGGTTGTACACTTCCCATATATATTCCTTTTTATCTTCTGACTAGAAGTCTAGAACATACAATATAATATGGAAAATGATCACTTAAAATATGGAATAAGATAATCAACTAATCCTTTTGGTGTCATCTCTTTTTGGAATTTAAAGATTAATCCTTTTAAGTTTTAAGTACAAATTTTAGTGTTTAAAATTTATATTCAAGACAATAATAGTATAAAAGTTTAAAACGAAGTTGTTTTAGACATAAGTACGAAACTAACGTCGAAAAGATTAGTAAAGGATCCGGAACCGTATATTGTATAGTAATACACTGTGAAGCTGATCATGAACAACATTCAATTAATTATAACCTTTATACTATACTTTTTCTCCTTGGTTTTAGTATATATATGTGACCAGAATAAAGGGTATGTGCATGTGCTATCTCTGAAGTACCTTTCTTATCTTCTCTCCTTCAAGAGTCTGCTTCTTCCAAGTTGCTGTTTCCAATATTTAAGATGGCCAGAATAGCCTTTGGACGGTTTGATGATTCTTTCAGTTTGGGGTCCTTTAAGGCCTATCTTGCTGAGTTCATTTCAACCTTGCTCTTTGTTTTTGCAGGCGTTGGCTCAGCCATAGCTTACAGTAATTAGCTTTTCCCTCTAGCTCCCTTTTCATCAACTGCATCAGTTTTCTTAGAGCAAAATTCTTCCCTTCCTTTTGAGTATGTTGGAAACTTGGAAGTACTTCTGTTCGAAGCACTTTTACCAGTAGTGTTTTTATTAGAATCACACAATTCAAAATCCTAGTGTTTCATATGTTTAGCTAGAAGCACTTAGAAAGCATATATATGATAGATTCTTCTTGGGATCATGCAATTTGAAAACACTTTTATCTATTTATATCAAACGCTAAAATACTACTTTTAGTTATTTGAAAGCGTTTTGGTCATTGATAAAAATAAGCAAAAGACTTTCTATCACAACAATCCAAAAACCCTACTCTATCTTGGTGGCCTTAATTAATGTCCAATATGTGAGTTAAGAATTACTTGGAAAGCAAGCACATTAAAGTCATGATCGATGCATTACCAATATTTATTTTGTTAATTTTGTTGATCGACTGTTTTTTTTTTCCCCATTTTTTGCAGACAAGTTGACATCCAATGCTGCTCTTGATCCTGCTGGTTTAGTAGCCATTGCCATCTGCCATGGCTTTGCTCTGTTTGTTGCAGTCTCTGTTGGGGCCAACATCTCTGGTGGCCATGTGAACCCTGCTGTGACCTTTGGGTTGGCTCTGGGTGGCCAAATCACAGTCCTCACTGGCATCTTCTACTGGATTGCCCAGCTTGTTGGTGCCATTGTAGCTTGCTTCATCCTCAAGTTTGTCACTGGAGGCTTGGTAAGATATCCATATTATTATTATTCAACATGCCAATCCAAAAGTACTTTTTTCCTTAACCCAAAATTTTGGGGTTCAATGTTTTGGCACCCCAGCTAGTTTTGTTGGAGTGGACATACCCAATGATGCATGTAATTACAGTATTGTCCATCTTGAACTAAGACTTTATTCACAAAACAAGGACAATAATGGTAGGTGTTCTTAATCTTGAGAGTGACAAATAACGAACAAAAATATTAGGTATATCACTTTTTGGGTACCATATATGTACCCCTTTTTAATTTTAATAGGAGGTGAGACCTATCTGTATAAATCTATTAGAGATGTGGTACACATGTAATACAAAAAATATAGTACATCTAACATTACTCAATCACAAAACAAAGATGCGTTGATAACTTTTATTGTGGAGTTCGATTTCCAACAAAATTGTTTGAAATTAAACATAATTGTATTTTCATTTAGTTTGTAGAAAGGTATATTATATGTTATAAATTTAAGTGAAACTTTTTGAAACAAACTGAAATTTTTCTTTGCAGACAATCCCCATCCACAGTGTGGCTGCTGGAGTTGGAGCCATTGAAGGAGTTGTGTTTGAGATCATCATCACCTTTGCTTTGGTTTACACTGTCTTTGCCACAGCAGCTGACCCCAAGAAGGGCTCATTGGGCACAATTGCTCCCATTGCCATTGGTTTCATTGTTGGGGCCAACATCTTGGCTGCCGGCCCATTCTCCGGTGGATCAATGAACCCGGCCCGCTCATTTGGGCCTGCTGTTGCTAGCGGAGACTTCCACGACAACTGGATCTACTGGGTTGGGCCTCTCATTGGTGGTGGGCTTGCTGGGCTTATCTATGGCAATGTGTTTATCCACTCAGAACATGCACCCTTGGTCAGTGAGTACTGATTTGGTTGGGAATTGAGATTTGCAATGTGTTCCAAGTCCATGTGTTTTTGTAATAAAAGGAGTAAGATCAATTTTCTGTTCTTGATTCCTTTTCTTTTCAATTTTTTTTATTTCTCAGCTTGGAACCTCCATTTTCTTGTGCTGTTTTGTAAAGCCAATTTGTAGGTCACTTTTTCTTTGTGAAAATGAATGAACATGGGAAAGCACCACCATTTTCTTTTCTCTATGGTTCACTTTTGTGGGTTCTTTATGTTTTTGATGAAAGGAGAGTCCATCTTCCTAACAATGCAACATTCTGATGATCCAAAATTAAAAAAGGCAACATTCTGAAAATAAAGAGTTCAAAATTTGAATCCCCTAAAAATGGCAAGCTGAACTTTGTCGATCAGTAGCATTAATTTAGACCAACTAATGAAGAATGGGGATTGGAGTTCCAAAGACTATAGATCCAATCAAGGAAAGGTTATCAGAGCCAAGAGGGATAGGACAGAAAACACTTGAATTCAAAGCACTTTTGACATTACTATCTTATATGGAAAATATAGATATTTGCATATAATTTTCATTTTGTTTATTGATAAAAAATTGAGACTCCACAGCATATTATCTTGAGAGTCACTGCAAAATTGGTTTTAGAAATGTATGAGTAGACACATCACACATGTGGTGAACATACTCCCTTAGCAAACTAAACAACTTTTTTGTTGGGACAAGTGGTCAAGAAATACTCTGAAGGGAAAACTATTCTGTAATTACATTGATCCACTTCCATTTAACAAATTTCTATAATTTAAATTGGATTTAATTTTTTATTTATCTTAAAATTTACAATGGTGGGCAAAAATGTCTTATGAAGAAGACTGTGAAGGGTCTACTAGGACTTCCTCATAATGCCATTCATGGCCTTTCCATTCTGGCAGTTGTTGGACAACAACCTGCAATCAAATGAGAAAAGAAACAATTCAACCCAACTCAACTCTCATAATTAATTGAAGGTGGTTGTTTAATTATGACGATTATATAACTAAAATATTTTCTTTTCTAATTTAATAAACATAAAGACTGAAAGAGAGAATCACAAACCAGCCCTCTTGAGTCAGGTTTCCCAACTGTGGTTTGGCAAGCAAGTCTCCAATTTTTTGGTTTCTGCAAAATGTAGGTCATAATGATCATGAATGTCAAGCCTTCAATACAATTAGGCAAATATAAAGTAAAAATATAATTTTCAACCATTCTGTGTATGCAATTTAATTGGACAGCAATTGATATGATATCTTCAATCTGCATACAACTCTCTCTAAGATCATGCATCAGTTATATAATCTTCCTTTCACAACATGCATCTGAGTCCCACATTACGAGTTTAAAACTTTTCGACTAACTAATTCCTATTGCGTTTTTTTTTTTTTTTTTGTAATGTAATAAACTATGAAATGAGTAATTAACAAGATTGATTAGTACTAAGTAACATGTGAAAGATATAATTTGGTGTCAATCATCAAGTAGAACATACCCTTTTAAGGTGTTTCTTCTCTTTGTCTGTGCGAGGGGTTAAGAGCTCTTTTCCTTGAACAACCTAGCAACAAATGAAAAAGATTTCCCTGTTTTAAATTTATTCAAATCACATGCTAGAAAAAGGGAAAAAATAAAATAAAATTGTACAATATTCACCTCCACCATACATGTCCCACAGGTTCCTCCTCCCCCACAATTCAGCAGAGTTCTAGCCTGAACATGTATACATATATAATATAAAGCTCAATATAATGAAATATATAAAGCATTTTCATAAATCAAACATGGAGAGAGAGACTAATTTGCAAGAACAAAAAGCTATATATATGACTTTACAAATCAATTTAAATTACTAGAATTAATTACAGGAGCGGAAGCTTACATATGGTCCATACAAATCAATGTTTCCATCCAACATTATATTCCTAAGTTTCTGTCCTCCACAAGCTTGGCGAAGATGCACATCTGGTGTTTGATCAGGAAGTAACACAGACTAAAACAAAAAAAAATACAATGAATCAATTTATATATACAATGCCACTCATGCTATGAAATCACAACCAATATATGTGGTTGTTACAATTTAAAACTTACACTAACAAATGCAAAATCGACCAAAGGAGGTAGTTCTGGTTGAGTGGCTTCTGATTGACTCTGATCTGTGGATGTGCTCACTGCTCTAATTTTTCCTCTAGAGTTCAAACTGAGAGACTTGGAGGGTTTGAGAGTTGAGTGGGAGTTGTTGGTAATGCTGTAATTGATCAAGTTAGAAGGGAGTGAGCAAAAAGATGAAGCAGAAGAGCTCAGTTGGAGAGTACCCATTTTGATATTTGAAAGATAAAAGGTTGTTGTATGTATTTAGGATAGTTGTGTTTTGCTAGCTAGTGAAGTAGATGCATTGCATGGGGGTTGGTTTGTAGCTTCATGTGTGGTGGATCTTTGCTAATTACCTTATCTGATATCAAGTGCCTGGACAAAATATGTATGAAGTTGGGGGTGGGCATTTTCAGGCTCAACAAAAAGGAAAAAAAAAAAAAAAAACAAGAAAAAGAGAGGGAAAAAAATTGCCAGGCCTGGCAATATATATAGGGCCCAATTAAAAACAGGTCCTTGAGGCATTTAAGAAAGAACCCAAAACTTTGGTAAAACGCTAGAGAGAGGGGTCGAACCTCTGACCTTGTGGTTAACAGCCACACGCTCTAACCAACTGAGCTACTCCAGCTTGTTGGGATCTGATACATAGTTGATGAATTTATTAATGAAATTTGGGGTTTCTTCAAAAAATTTCGGTGTAGAGATGGAAGGTGGTGAAACAAGGCAAAATTTTCATCTTTTTGGTGTGATTGTATTTTTGCCACTATTCGTCTTAGAATAACTAGAATAGACAAAGATTGATAAAATGATGAATCAAAAATAAATATTGCGCCAACAATGAGTTAACTTCTTACACGATTGTGTGATAAGTAAATGAACACCTACGTATCCTAGGTTCACTTCTTGCCATCAACACTACAGGACTTTAATATAAACAACTAAGAAAAAGAAAAATCAACAATGAAGGATTGAAGACTGCGGAAAGTAATAATCTATACCAAGAGGGGTTTTAAATTAGCAGAACTACAAAGGAATTTGAAGGAAAGAAATGGAAACTTATATTAATCTAAGAAGCAAGACTATGAAAAACCTAAATATCAAGAAGACTGTTTGCTTGGAAAATCTTGAGGAAGAGTTCCTAAATATGAAGTAGGGCTGTTTGCTTGGACATGGCCTCCAACCGCTATTGAGGAAGAGTTACTTTTCTCTTCTTGAAATTTCTTGGTCTTCAAGTCTTCTATAATACTTTTCTGATTGAACCATATATTTTTTTTTTGACTCTTAAAGACAACTGCATAATTAATATTTAATAAAATCTAAAAGATATATCTCAATAAAATCTACAAATATCTCAATAAAATCATCCTCAACATAATTAATTATCTTAATTTTCTCTTAAATCTATTGAATTTAAATCCAATAGCCTAAAAATCTTGGCCGTTGGAGCAGAAAATAAGGTTTTAGATGTGTCAAAAACAAGTGTAAACGCCAACAATATGACTTTTTATTTTGTTGATTTAGGCAAGGAATAAAATTTCGAGTTTCGAGGAAATTTCGACGGAAATTTCGAAGATTTTTAAATTTCGACAAAAATTAGACGGAAATGACGGAAATTGCTATCAAAATATGAAAATTTTGAATGAAACTTTACCATATGTTTATTTAGCATATTATCTACTAAATTGATAAAAAATATTGAAGAAACCAAATTATATAGTAGGTTTTATATGATATAAGATGAATATAATGCACGCTGGAGACAAATACTGTTAAATAAAATTAGTGCAATGAATAAATGAAATTAGTATATTTTTTATACTCTATAATCTATACACTAAACCCTATATACTTTATATACCCTATTACTCTTTATACTCTATAATATATACACTAAACTCTATATATTCTATATTCTTTAAAATATAGTATAAGATATTAGGGTTTATGCCCTTTAGAATATTTTTAATTATTTTATATATAAAAATGTGTTATGGTTTAAGGTTTGAAAATAACTAAACGAAACCCCAAAAATGCCAAACAAAACTCTAAATTATTTTTTTTCCTTCTAATTGCTCAAAGCCCCAAATCCCAATAAATCCTACACGGCTACACTTTTTTTTTTTTTTTTTTCTTTCCTTCTTATCCTTCTCGTGACTTTCTTCTTTCCTCTCATATATCTCTCTCCCAGCCACTGTGTTGCAAACTTGCAAGTTGCATATATGATATATCATATATGATGAACACACGCGAAAGCAAAAGCAAAATCCAACACAACGTACACAACACACATGCTAGAATTTCACGAAATTTTATCATATATGATGAACACACGCCGAAATGATATATCTCTTCTCTCTCCTCCATCTCCCTTCTCTGCGTCAATCCTTCCAGATATTCCCTCTCTTCCTCCTCTCCCTTCCCATCTCTTATCTCTTCTCTCTCTTCTCTCTCCTCCCTCCCCAATCACGCCGATGGCTGGGTTTGCCGCCAGCTAGGATCTCTACGTCAATCCTTCCCAGATCTTCCCTCTCTTCCTCCTCTCCCTCCCCATCTCTTCTCTCTTCTCACCCGTCTCTCTCCTCCCTCCCCAATCATGCCAAGACAGACGAAGATCTATAAACTTCATGAAAAAAAGTTGGGTTTGTATTTCTCTGAGCGAAATTTCTGCCAAATTTCGGCGAAATTCTAGCGAAATATTTATAGTTGTGTGATAAATTTCGATACCCTCAAAAATCGAAATTTCGCCGAAAATTTCGAAATTTAACTTCTTGGATTTAGGATAGGAGGTCGAACTTGAGACCCTTCGTAATATTTGAGAAGAAATACCATAAAGCTAATAAATAGTGGATACTTAAAAACAAAAAAGATAGTTGATAATAATATGGCCATATGGATGGTAAATAATACAATAATAAATGTGTTACATATCCATTACCTATAAAAAAAAAAAAAAAAAAAAAAGGAAAGTTTTTGATTTTTGAATATGGGTTGGGTGAAAATTGTGACTCTGTAGCCTGTAGGCTGCAGCAAGCAACTGAAGCAACTACCCATTATCTCCAAAGTCCCAACACCCCGCTAAAACCCCTAAACCTTTAACCTGCACAACATACATAAATACAGCGAACACTGAGACGCAATGCCCCCTCCTCAAGTTACAAACCTCCGACTCCTCTTCTTTTCCCCTTTCCCTCCTCTTAAACCCTCCCTCCTCTCTTCCTCTCTCTTCCCCAAATCCAAGCCCCATTCTCTCTTTACTGTTCTCGCTTCCTCATACCGGAAACGACACCGTCCCTTACCCAACAACCTCGGCCTCAGAAGCAAAAGCACTCTCTCTGAGAGTAGAGGCAGAGACAAGGCAATGGAGGAGACTAAGACCGAGCCTGCTGGGTTTAACAAGAGGAGAGCTGAGGGTAGAGATAAAGAGGATAAGCCTAAGAAGTGCCTTCAGCGGAAAGTGCGCACGCTCAATCCTGTCAATACCATTTCTTATGTGCAGGTATTTATATTGATTCGAGGCTTTGACTTTCTGGGTTTTCTTCCATTGTTGAGGCTTTGGCTTTCTGAGTTTTCTTTCATTTCTGAGGCTTTGGCTTTCTGGGTTTTCTTTCATTGTTGAGGCTTTGTCTTTCTGGGAATTCTTTCATTGTTGAGTAGAGTTTATAATTGATTGCATTGCTTTTCTGGGTTATATTCGTTTCTTCGATTGTGATTGTTTAATGTAACTTTATGTCAAGTGGGTAATAGTTGAAAAGCGACTCAAACGTATGCCTAAAATAGTTAAAGGTTATACTGCTATTTCACTTCGTTAGTTCAAGTCGCAGTTGGTTTCATATTTTTATTGTCATCCTCTCTCTTTTATCCTACAATTTTTTTTGCTCTCTTCTTTTAGTATAGAGAACACGAACTTATCTTTCTTTTTCCTTTTTTTGATTCCATTTTAAAGATGGAATTTTTTCCGTCACAAAGCACACACGGCGGAGAGTCTGGTAAATTAGTAATTAAGAAAGGAGATAATGACTTGACCTGAAAGAGGTGGAAAATAATGGTTCATGGGACTTGAGATTTAAATTTGAGGGGGAAAGAGTAGATTTGGTAGTTACATTAGGAATGGGGATTCTAAGAACTGGGGTTGTTGCAAATTTTAGCACTGTCGAGTTGTGGAGGACTAGCTTGGGTTTAGCTTGGGATTGGAATTCTATTTGTGGACTTCAGTTTTGGATTTTGATTTGTTCTCATGGTAATTCACTATGAAAAATAATTATGTTATGCTTTTCAACTTGGGTTTCCCAATTTGATTCCTGGGTTCTGATTCAAACGCAATCAAAACTGGCCAGAAGATTTCTAAGATTTTCAAAATATTGGTTGTGAGATTTCATTAGTGGTGATGAGAAGGAATCCAGAAAATGTTAAAATTCATAATGTTTTTTTTATTGGTCTGTGGGTTTTGTTTACGAAGTGGATTTACTGGGTTTTGTGTGAAGTTTTTATGTGTCTTAAGTCTAGAAAGCAGCTTTTGGTTCTATCATTTTCTTTTTCTTTTTTGTTTCATTGCTTATTGGATAATAATTTTGGCCATGCTTCTACTCATTGCAGTTACTAGGGACTGGAATGGATACTCAGGATACATCTCCTTCAGTGTTGCTATTCTTTGACAAGCAAAGATTTATATTTAATGCTGGAGAGGTAAGTGTCGGGTGATAATTCCATAGGAACTCAATTATATACATGTACATCTGATTTGTTTTGTAATATCGAAGGTAAGGTGATGGTTCTTTTATTATCTCGATGAAATGGTAAATATAAATCGATGATGAATCCCATATTAAGTAATATAGTGTCCCTTACTGTACAACTCTCACTGCAGGGGCTGCAACGATTCTGCACAGAGCATAGGATTAAGTTGTCAAAGGTATAAGATATCTGAAATCTTTATCTTTTTCTGCTGTGTAATAAAAATTCACGAGGTTTCTTCCTATTATTGAAGCACCTTATTGATGTTTCTCCAGATAGATCACATATTTCTCTCTCGTGTCTGCTCGGAGACTGCAGGTGGACTTCCAGGTTTGTTTCTTGATAGATCCACAATCTCGTGTTGCCCTTGCAGTTAAAATTTTTTTATTTTATTCTTAAGTTATCATCAATGACATGTGTAGTAACTCTATATGATGACATTTTTTAAGCATTATTAATGTTCTTTCAATATCTGGACTGGTTACTTAAACGAGATTGTTGTTGCTGACCTGAATTTCTCAACTTTTACTTTACCTCACAGGTTTGCTGTTGACTTTGGCTGGCATGGGTGAAGAAGGAATGTCTGTAAGTATTAGCTTGACTTCCTACATATGTCTTCTTTTCTGTACTCTGCCTTAAATTTAATTCAAAGTATATCCAATTCTCCCAGATATCAGTTTAAGTCATAGTTGCTGTTATTTTGAAGGTTAATGTATGGGGTCCATCAGATCTCAAGTATTTAATTGGCGCCATGAAGTTTTTCATCCCAAATGCTGCCATGGTTCACACTCGGAGCTTTGGGCCCACACTCGGTTCTGTTGAGGGTGCTTTGGCTGAGCAAACTAAGTGTACAGATCCTATTGTTCTTGTTGACGATGAGGTTGTCAAAATATCAGCCATTCTCCTACAACCAAGTTTCTCGGAAGGATCTCGCCTCTTAAATGAAGTACCGATCATGCAGAATCCTTCAGAAAAGGTTATTGATGATAGGCTGGATCATGCTTCAGAACCCCTTAGTCCAAATGGGAAAAGTGCACGTACAAACAAACCTGGTGACATGTCTGTCATTTATGTCTGTGAATTACCTGAGATTAAAGGGAAATTTGACCCTGCAAAAGCTGTGGCTTTTGGTCTTAAACCAGGGCCAAAATTTAGAGACCTGCAACTTGGGAACTCAGTGAAGTCAGATCACCAAAACATCATGGTTAGTTCTGAAAACGCGGAAATAAAGATACCTATAACAGCTCTTTCCAATGGTGTAATGGATCTAAAATTGATCACGTATTCTATGTTTTAAATGTGTTTATTTGACTTATTTGTTTAGGTTCATCCAAGTGATGTAATGGGCCCCTCTGTTCCTGGTCCAATTGTATTCATTGTCGACTGCCCAACAGAATCTCATTTGCAGGAGTTGTTATGCTTACAATGTCTCAGTAGCTATTATGCAGATTTCTCAGGCCCGCCTGAGAATGCTAAGGTCGTCACTTGTGTCATTCATTTGACTCCTGCACCTCTAATAAGCAGTCCAAACTACCAGAGATGGATGAAGAGATTTGGTTCAACCCAACATATCATGGCTGGACATGAAAGGTGAGTTGCTTTTCTTTTTCAGAAGATATCTGGGAGCTTGTCTGCGTACATTATTGAAAATCTGTCTTGGATTTTTCTTGCTGTTTCCAGGAAGAATGTGGAGATTCCAATTCTAAAAGCAAGTGCAAGAATTACAACTCGACTTAACTATCTGTGTCCACAGTTCTTTCCAGCTCCAGGTGTTTGGTCTCTTCAGCACCTTGATTGCTTGGCACCAGAGTCCACTGCTTCAAGTGAGGTTGGTCAAAATGTCTTGGCAGGACAACGATCAATGTTATGTTTGTACTTTTAGGCATTAATAGTTATGCTTTTCAGAAATTCGGGGCTAATGTTGCAGTTAATTTGGTTTCATTTTACCAGGGTTCTGTTTCAAAGATTTGTGAAAGCATTTCTGCTGAAAACCTCCTCAAGGTATGAATGGTTGACTTACCAGGATTCACAAATTATTTTTTGCTGCACAAATCCTTGTTTTTCTCTCTGCTTAATACATTTAGAATAAAACATTATCACCTAAATTTTCATAAGTAGAAAATATCTTCAATTGAGATCAACCTTTTCCGTTTGTTGCACAGTTCACTTTGCGTCCATTTGCTCATCTTGGATTAGATAGGTCTGTTATTCCAAGTAAGGTGGCTTCCTCAGAAATAATTGATGAGTTACTTTCAGAGATTCCAGAGGTTGTAGATGCTGCCCAACATGTTAGACAGTTCTGGCACCAGTCCACAGAAACAAAGGAAGAGATAAATTTTGTGCAAGACGATACAGTTATGGTTGAAGAGCCATGGTTTAATGAGAATACTCTTCCTAGTTGTTTGGAAAATATAAGGAGAGATGACTTGGAGATAGTTCTTCTAGGGACTGGCTCGTCTCAGCCATCTAAATATCGCAATGTCACTTCTATCTATATCAATCTTTTTGCCAATGGAGGTTTCCTTTTAGATTGTGGTGAAGGAACCCTGGGACAACTGAAAAGAAGGTAATACCATCCAAATTTTTGAAATGCGTTTACTGCTACTGAAAGTTTCTCATCCTTTTTCCCCCTTAAGAATAACCGTTAATGTACATTGATAACAGATATGGCATAGAGGGTGCTGATAATGCTGTGAGAGGTCTTAGGTGTATTTGGATTTCTCATATTCATGCTGATCACCATACGGGGTTGGCAAGAATACTTACTCTACGACGTGATTTATTGAAGGGAGTGCCTCATGAACCACTACTTGTTGTTGGACCAAGACAGCTTAAGAGATATTTGGATGCATACCAAAGACTTGAAGATTTAGATATGCTGTTCCTTGATTGCTATCTCACCACAGAAGCGTCTTTACATGCTTTTGAGGGTGTTACTGAATCAAATAAGGATCACTCTTCTCCGGGAAGTCCAATTAATTTTGAGGAAACGAGCAATAAAAATACAGATAGGCAATTGGCACAGAAAATTGATTCTACTCTTTTTGCTAAAGGATCCCGTATGCAGAGCTATTTGAAGAGACCGAGTAGTCCAGTCAACGACAGTGTAGTTTTTCAAATTAGGAAGAGCTTGCAAAAAGTGCTCAGTGAAGCTGGTATGGAAGCCTTGATCAGTTGTCCTGTCGTGCACTGCCCACAGGCATTTGGTGTTGTCTTGAAGGCTTCAGAGAGAATGAATAGTGTTGGAAAAGTGATTCCGGGTTGGAAGATTGTGTACTCAGGTGACACTCGGCCTTGCCCAGAACTTATAGAAGCATCTCGTGGTGCAACAGTTCTTATACATGAGGTAAGATATGACATATAATACTGTGTATTTTTTGTTGGCCAGAGTTTATAGAATTCTGCGATATAGCAAGAAACTGTGAAAAACTGTGAAAAGGAAGATCATTGTAATTGACCTATTGCACTTCTTGACCTTTTGCACTTCTGATTTTCGCAGGCAACTTTCGAAGATGGCATGGTGGACGAGGCTATAGCAAAAAACCATAGCACAACCAAGGAAGCCATAGAAGTTGGGGACTCTGCTGGTGCTTATCGCATCATCCTTTCCCACTTTAGCCAACGATATCCAAAAATCCCTGTATTTGATGACACACATATGCATAAGACATGCATCGCTTTTGACATGATGAGTATTAACATAGCTGACTTGCCTGTGCTTCCAAAGGTGCTTCCATACTTGAAACTGCTCTTTAGAAATGAGATGATAGTTGATGAATCAGATGGGATGTTGGATGCTGTAAGTATGGCTTCTTGATAAGAAATTACTTGATTTTTGTTGTAATCCCATCCTTTATATATTTGGTACTTTATATTTTCCTCTAACCTTTTTGTAATTTGTGTATATTATTCAATTTTGAGGCAGCATTTCAACCCTTATTGCATTGTTTGCTCGTAGTGGTTCATATATCCATCCCGACGTATTTGATTATGTGCTTAATCCGACCCATCTTACTGAAATTTGATTGTTGGATGAACACTTGTAAATTAAAGATCATACATTAAAATGGACTAGAATTAAAATTGAAGTAGGATAAACTGAAATTAACTGTGCTAAGAATAGAATGTAAATGAAAGAATTGAAAATTTTTGAGGAGAAATTATTATGTTATGAATCCATTTAAATTATTATTTGGCTCAATTTTGTTGGTTATATTGGAGGGAATCAATCTCTAGACCCATCATAATCCTAACTTATTACACTACCCATCCTCACCACTTAGGTTAACTTCAAGGGCCTAATATATGTGTCTTAATTATTAAAATTTAAACCCTTACTCTTAACGATCCTTTACCCATAATAATGATATGAAATCTATAATTTGAGTAGATTCGTAACACTACTACTTCGGCATGTCAGGATGTAATGTTATGACCAAACAAGATCGTGTGAGGATCCAAGCCTTCCCTTATGATCATTACTTGTGGGATCTTAAGCTAATAAACCTCTGGCAACTAACTAGCCATTTGCCTAATAGTATTTCTATCCACTTAATTAGAAGAGATTTGATTAAGGAGGCCCAAGCCCAAGTGAGGCAGGGTCGCAGCCCGATAAAGCCCAACGGGCCGATGGAGCACGGAAGTAATGGTGAGGCCGAGAGCATTCATCGAAATTTCTAAAACAAAGACTACTCATTCAACCTTTGTGTGTTGTGTTGTTGAGTGGAGAGTGTGCCTATTTTGGCCGCATAACGCGTACATCAAATTCGCAACGTAAAAAACAGACAGGTGGGCGGGTCTCGCACTCCGAGTCAGACTCACCTCGCGACCTGTCGTCTCATCACCAAATTAACTAACTCTCTTCTTCTTCTTCTTCTTCTTCTTCTTCGTTTTTCACATTACCACAGCTTTCACAATCACCTTCTCTCTCTAAAACCCTAACTCTTTTCCAAATCAAATTCTTCGATTGCTCAACACAAATCCAAATAATCCATCACTCAACGGCTCCAATCCAATCCAATCCAATCCAATTCATGCATGTCTGACACAAAACTTGGGTTTTGGCTTCGGCTCCGATCCATTTCGACTTTGACGTCGATCCAAGGGCGACCCTGTTAGGCTTTCATTGGGATTGTATTGGATCGGATCCATCTGGAGCTAAATTTGAGAGCTTTGTGAATAGTTAGCGTTTTGATTTGGAAAATTAGGCTTTTTGCATTGAATTGGGGATTATGGATTCGAGTCGAAGAGCTGTGGAGTCTTACTGGAGGTCTCGGATGATTGATGCGGTCACGTCCGACGAAGATAAGGTCGCGCCCGTTTACAAGTTAGAAGAGATATGTCAGCTTCTGAGATCCTCGCATGTCAGTATTGTCAAGGAGATGTCCGAGTTTATATTGAAGCGTTTAGACAATAAAAGCCCAATTGTTAAACAGAAGGTACATAAATTATTCTTGCTGTAGTGGATTTGGGTTCTGATTAGATCTGGAATTTTGAGAATTGGGTTTTGTGCTAGTTTGATGAAGAGTGTGGGAGAAGAGAATTTTGTGGGTTTGAGTTCTATTTGTAGGGCTTGTGTCTGTAAAGATGGATAATTGAGTTAGGCTGGTTGGGAAATTCATGATTTGTGTATTTGGTTTGAGTGATTGGCATTTATGGTTTGTTAAAGTTCAAATTAATTGGTTCCTAAGATAGTAAGATGTAAAATAATGTCAAAAAATTGAAAATTAGCCGGTACAATAACTTTAGGTTTGACTGAATGTTCCTTTTAAGATGAATTTCTATTGTTTTGTGCATGCGCACTGAGAATGAAAGTTTTCTTCTTTCTTGTTTTTAATCTAAAAATGTGATTTTTAGTAATGGCTTCCATTCATCAATGGCCCAATTATGAGTGATAGACGTGGGATATTCATACCCTATGTAAATTTCAGTGTTTTGGTTGGTTTCTAGAATAGAGAGGCATGCAGAAATAGACTTGATGAATGTCAGGTTATATTTTTTTTTTTTCAAAATGTTATTAATATACCTATTGATATTTTTATGCTCAAATTTTCTGCAGGCTCTGAGATTGATAAAATATGCTGTGGGAAAGTCTGGTGTGGAGTTCAGGAGGGAAATGCAAAGACATTCAGTGGCAGTGCGCCAGTTATTGCACCATAAGGGACATCCCGATCCTTTGAAAGGAGATGCGCTTAATAAGGCTGTGCGGGACACTGCTCAGGAGGCTATTTCTGCTATCTTTTCAGAGGATAGTAGTAAACCAGCACCTGCCGAAGATCTTAACAGACGAATACAAGGTTTTGGGAATACAAACTATGAAATGCCATCAGAAGAAAAGAAATCATTTCTTAGTGAGGTAGTTGGTCTTGGAAGTGCATCTATCAAACAGGGACTTAGTAGTTTCACCCAAGGTCACTCATTTAAGAAGAATGACAATGGAAGCTACAAGAGTCCAAATCTTCATAAATCGTTGACCATGGAAGGACAGACAGATAGATATGAACCGGCTCAATATCGCATTGAGACTCAAAGTAATTTTGGGTCTTCAAAGAATGTTGCTGGTGGACCCTGGAATGAGGATTCAAGGTTAAACAAGACTGAATTAACCAATGGAGATTCCAGTTCAAGTTATAGAGAGAGTAAGACTCGTGAGGAGAGGTTGTTGGAGACCATTGTGACGTCAGGAGGTGTGCGCATACAACCCACTCGAGATGCCATTCAAGTTTTCCTTGCAGAGGCTGCAAAGTTGGATGCAGTATCTTTAAGTCATGCCCTAGAGTTAAAGCTCCAATCTCCATTGTGGCAGGTACCCGCTTCTACTTATGTGTTGGCTATAATTCTTTTGCATGCTTGTATTCACAGAATTGCACAAAAAATGGAGGATTCTTTTACACTGTTTAGAATTTTTTCTACAGATTTTTTTTCCTGCACAACAAAAAAAGTTGTCTATATTTGATATTTTTCTTCTTCACAACAAGATTGAAGTATTCCATCATGTTTTCTTAGAGAAAAATAAAAAAGGGTAGAATTTATGTTGTATTAATAAATCTATTTGTTTTTATAACTTCTTTATGGGCCTTTTTGTTTACAGGTACGCATGAAAGCTGTTTGTGTTCTTGAGTCAATTTTGAGGAGAAAGGATGATGAAAATTTTTCTATTATAGAATCATATTTTATTGAGAACAAAGATGTTGTAGTGAGATGCTCTGAGTCTCCACAAGCATCTTTGAGGGAAAAGGCCAGCAAGGTATTCATTTTTTCCTTGTAAATATAAATATATATATGATTTTTTTTTTTCATTCCCTGTTTCTCAAAGTGGGAAATAATCTCAAAATGAAGTATATTGGTGATAGAACAACAAATGATTCTATGTATAATCTTCTTGTAACTCAATTATCATCTCAACTCTTCTATGTCATTTATTGTAACTAGAATAAACATTGTAATTGTAACTAGAATTTGGGAATGTAGATGAATGAACATCGTTCTCTTAATGAGCAGGTTTTAAGCCTCTTGGGTGGAGAACAAACAGGCAGCGTGGCGAGCAATTCAGAACATTCTGTGAAGGCTGAGACTGCTACTGTTGTTCAGATGCCTGACCTTATAGACACTGGTGATCTAGATGATTACCACGGGACGGATGCTGCAACTGAGAACCAAAGTGATCAAGTCATCAAAAATCTCACAGCACCAGCACCCCCACTGATTGATGATTTATTTGGAGATGGCCCAGGAAATGTCATGAGCACCAGTGAACTGAAAAATGATGATGACCCCTTTGCAGATGTCTCATTTCACACTAACGACAGTCATGAACATGCAGATGATCTCTTCTCTGGGCTCACTGTTGATAGTAAACGAGATGCTCACGAGAATGCCATGGAAGGACAGAAAAATGGACCTGAAATATTTGATATTTTTGGGCCCAATTCTGAACTTCCGCAGGAGCAAGATCATAAAATTGATTTAAACAATTTAATGGGTGGTTTATCCATTGATAAAAATGCCTCAAAGATAGAGCAAAAAGGAAGCTCTCCTGCGGTACTATCTGAAACTCTGTTATCAGATTCAAATAGTCATCCCAGCCATCAGGTCTCCAGTGATGCTTGGAGTGGCATTCTTAGTTCTCAAACAGCAGCAACCACAATGTTTCCGCCAGGTGCTATGCCTTACAATATACCTCCTGGCCTTATGTTCAATCCAACCTTTTCCTCTCAGCCAATAAATTATGGTGCCATGGGGAGTGTCTTTGCTCAGCAGCAATTCCTTGCGACAATGTCGAACTTTCAACACCTTGGGAACCTCAATGGTCAAAACGCAAATTTAAGTCATGTTGCTGCAACAAATGGAGGATATCCTTCACCACTTCCTGATATATTCGCAGCAAATCAGCCAAATCCAGCTCCTAGTTCAATGATGAATGGTTCAAAGAAAGAGGATAGCAAAGCATTTGATTTTATCTCGGTAAGTTTGATATCTGAAAATTGACGTATGGCTGCAGGCCTGCAGTTCTTATGATTATATATCTTTCATCATGATAATGCATGGTTACAGATTTATGGTGATGATATATCAACTGTTCACCTGTATAGAATCATGCATGTATTGGAAGGTTGACACAACAAAGAACTGCATGGATACCTCAAGGAAAAAAAACTGCATGGATCAAATGTCTAAAAGTGATAAAGAAAATTTTCTTTGCTTCTATATGATGAATTACTTGGTCTTTTTCATTTGGTAATATTCAGTTGTTAAGTCATTTTCTTATGGATTGTTTTGTAGGACCATCTTGCTGCAGCTCGTGATCCAAAGAGAGTAGTTTAAGGCTTTCATCTTGTGCTTCATGACCAAGGACCACCATAGTTTTCTGATGATGATGGTGAAACAAGTTCAAGGGCGGAACATAGAAGGGACTAAGAAGGGCCATGGCCTCTTCAAACTTTTGAAAAAAGAAATTCAGTTGTGAGTTGTAGAATACCAATGTGTTGAGAATCTGTCACTTGTAAAAACATTTTTTTCTCTTTTATTATATTCTTTTTTTTTTTTTGGGGTAGAGCTCTTTTGTTATATTCTTGTCTACTAAATTAAATCAAGAGAAAATTATATATAGATTTGATCCACTTATTTTATATTTAGTTCAATTTTGGTCCACAATCTTTTTTAAGTTTTGTTTTGGTTCACTGATTCTTTTATTTGTTTAATAAAGGTTCAGATTTGTTTTCTTAAATTTGTTTCGCCTTTTACTCTATCAAATCTTAACCAAATTCAGCAAATATATACTTATTTTAAAGTTATGTGCCTCTTTTTTACAATCATATAAAGATCAGTTCTAAAAAGTACCTGAAACTACTAATTAATATTCCAAATCGGTTCCTATAACTAAGAAATGATGAAATATAACTTATATTTCAATTATAATTGAATAAAATACAACCAAAAGAATTTAAAATCATAACTTACAAAAGATCGTAGACCAAAATTGAACTAAGTATAAAATAAGTGGACCAAAATTGAACTTAAAAATATCGTGTACCAAAATTGAACTAAGTATAAAATAAGTAGACCAAATTTATAATTTTCTCTTAAATCAAATACCACCTAACGCTAACCTCATAACTTCATCATTTGGATACTTCATCTTTATGGTTATAAGTAATACACTACTAATAATGATTGTGTTCTCTTAGTTTGATATTGATCTGAGAGAAAACTGTGTTTATAATACAAAATGATGCTGAAAGTGTTTTGACTTATTTGTTTGATCTGCAAATTTATGTTAACATTAAAATTGCTAAAAACAAAGTTATTAAATAAGAATGCATATTATTTTTGTAGGTATATAGTATATTATAATTTTAATGGTACAAATAAAATATCATAACTAATGAGGATATATTGGGTAAAAATTTTAATAGTATTTATTTTTGTCATTTTTTATGAAGATTAAGGATATATTGGGCAACTAAAATTTTTAGTTAATGAGGTTCACAACTTTCATTCACTGTAGTTTTGAAAAGCAAGTGAATAGCTACTTTTCAAAATTGTAGTGAATGACCTAGAATAATGAAACACTACAGTTTTTGGTTTTGTTACTAGACACCAAAACTATTGTGAGCGACCGATCTACAATTGTCACCTACAACTTTGGCCCCAAGAGTGTGTATATCTGGACATAGTTATTTTGCATATTATTTTTTACCAAACTTTTTGTAATTTTTTTTCTTACATTTACACTTGTAAAAAATTGCAACTTTCAGTGATTTATTCTTGTAATTTCTTTTGTTTTAAGAACCATACCTCTTGAAAGCTCAATGTCTTAAGACTTCTTAAACCTAAAAACTAATGTAATACAATCAGTCAAATAATAATTAAACATCAACTTTTTAGGGAGACTTAGAGTTCAGTTCATTTTATGAATCTTTCTTAGACTAAGACCGGTAGTAATTTAGAGTTTTTAATCAAGTCTTTTTATTTTTCTTCTTTGACGGCTTTATGTTAAGTTTTAACTCCGAAATTTTGGGTTCCACCTAAAATCCCGGAGTTAAAACCTAACATGTAGTCTCTACAAAGCTCATTCTACACCCTAGGAGGGGAAATACCCTTTAAATCGAGAAACGACTTTATTATGAATTAAAATAATTTTCTTATAAATTAAAAAGACTTCATTATGAATTAAAAAAAATTTCTTATAAATTAAAGGACTTTATTATGAATTAAAAGGATTTTTTTAAAATTTTAAAATACCTCAAGTCTCCATCTAAAAACTTTTTTTCTAAAAGACCCAAGCCTAAGTATCTTTTAAAAAAATAATAAAGTACACTAACAAGAAAATCAATATTTAAGAATTGAGTATCAAACAAAGCGTCAAAGACAATTGATGATGATGATAATAAAATGTAAAACCTAATATTCCAACAAAATGTAAAACCTAATGCCCGAACAAAAGTGCATCATGTTTTGTTTTTTGGTGTTAATATGGTTCTTATATTCGAATTAACATCATTTTGCAGTGCAGATTTCAGCATTTAAGGTTTAAAGCTTTACATTGAAAACATAATCAAACAGCAGCCTGGAAGGACGTTTTGTACATAAACAGAGTATCTGCACTCTAGTCTTTCATCTTGTGGACCTACTTATTCAATTATGATACCATCAGAATCTCATGTAATATCAGATAACGAACCAGAACAGCATGCATCCACAAGTTTGCATTGGCATGCAATCATGGATCAATAGGCATGAGTACGTCACATTAGACATGTTTATTCATTTAACTATTTACAAACACTAATTGCACAACCAGTTTATTCAGACTCAGGATAAAGAGAGCAGCTGTTGATGCAAATTAAGCGATTACTCATGTTATTCTAGAGGGTGGATCTTCAAGGGTGCTCCATGTCCTAACTTCCATCTTCTTGGTTCTCATTAGTTGTTTCACAACATCAAGCCGCTCCGAAGAATATGGAGAAGGGATCTAGATGCAGTAAATGAAAGAATGATTAGCCAAGAGAGAGATACAAACAAACAAAGATTGTAAACCACAAGGATAAAAAGATATAAATGGTGAAGGTAATTTTAAGTTACCAAGCCTGGTATGTACTTCTTGATTCCTGCTAGCATGGCAGCATGACCTACAGCAGATACCTTGTCACAGAAAGGAAGAAAATCAACTTTTGTGTACATAGTTTTATAGTTGGTGGAATAAACTCTGACTCTTGTGTACAAACATTAATAATATGACTTTGGTGAATGAAACAGATGGATAACAAACATATTATTAAACCAAGATATGCAGTTCATTATTTGTTACATCATTGTGCATAGGTGCACAAGATGGACAGAATAGAGAAATTTTGATTCTCTTAAGGACAGCTCTCTAGGTTAAGTAGCCCTGCAGTGTCATTTGGCTTGTAAATCTAAATCATGCATAAAGATCATGAATAACTAACTACTTCATTGAAGCTAAAGAAAACACATGGCAAAGTTAGGAAAGACGAGGGTCAAATTAGTGCTTACAGGAAGTAGCATAAGAATTGTAACTGGAATAAGTGAAGTAATGTCATTTAGCATTCTTTTTAACTTATTTCTTTCCCTCCTTGTAACCTTGTGGCCACGCAATTGTTTCAGGAGCAGCTCCCCAGCAATCCTGATGTCTATAAAAAGCAATTGAGTACCCATCCATGCATCCTTCAAAACAATTCAACATGCATGTTAGAACCTAATATAACATATATATTGCTTGAGACATACATATACATATACATATACACCCATCTCTAAGAAGCAGAAGGCTGTAAGTCTTACAGAGCTTGAAGATACCAACTTGTTGCTATACTTCTTAATTAAACTTCGATGAAGACTTTTTGATTTTGTGACACTGTCCTCATCTTTAGAGTTTATGGTTTCCGTCCCAGGTGAGCAAGGAGCCTTCCATAAAGAAAAAAATTGGTAACAGTTAAAATAAGAAATACCTGCAGACAATCAAACTATAGCATAGGCATACAACCACACAAACCGAGTGGAGATTCATGCAACTTTATTTCAATTTTTTTTTCTCTCCTGGACTAATAAAATAGCTTCCAGTAACATTATGGCTATAAGTGAAGTTCTTTTATTCTTAATTTTTATATTTTATTTGATCACTTTAATGAGATTACAGCAGCTGTTATTCTCTTAAAGCAATACCTTCCTCCGTTTAAGCCTGTGTTGAGACTTGTACTTTTGAGAATCTTCTGTGGTTGTTAAGTTACTTGGCTCTTGTTGTGATTCCATTGTTAGAGATAACTTGGTTGCAACTATAGATCCCACAAATGATGTTGCGTGACGAGCACCAGTTTCTGTAATCTTTAACAAGTCACTGCTTGAAAGAAATCAAAACAAACACATTTATCTCCTTCCTCCCTGGTAGTGCTGATTCGGTAGTGGGGAATTAAAACATAACAATCCAGCAGAGAAAAGTACCTTGATTTATCGTAAGCAGCCCAGTAATCTTCCAAACATATAGTTAGCAAGCTCTGGCTGAAAAAATTAACGACACCCTATCTTAAAGGCTGATCGGCCACTTTGGTAGATAGATAAAATTTACTGAAACAAACCTCAACAATAAAAGATGGGATTGTTTTACCTATGGAGCAAGAAGTCTAGCAAACCAGTGTCTAAGGACTGTTGAGTTGAACGACTGAAGTGAGCAAATCTGGAGAAAACATCATAGCATACAGTAAATACGGCAGATAGAGCAATCTCTTTCTCAGCTTGGATGGCATGCAGTTTGCTTTTTCGTCTCTCTTGACTACTTTTGAGAGGACATGCAGCGTAAAAATCAAGCCATCCAATTTCATCAGTTACTACCTGTTAAGGATAATTTGCAAATTAGGAACAGGATTATTTTCATTTTGCACTTACAATAAAAGTATAATAGAAACAGTTGATACACTGATATGCACTTCATTTTGCACTTACCTCCATGAAGAGTTGATACACTGATATGCAAGAAAACTCTGGGTGAACGAAAAGGCTACCACACTCCAAGTAGCTGCAGGCAAACCACTCGACCTCTTATATTCTCAGGGTTTTTTGGATTAAATCATCTAAATGCGAAGTAGTTTACCTAAGGAAGTCCTTGACTGGCTCATCAAGATCCTTTACGCCCATTCTTGACAAGAATAATCTAGTCCTTCTTCCAAGATATGCAAAAAGTCCTAAAGTAGCCAGAGTATCTGCTTGTACCTGTCAAAACTTTATCACTAAGAGCAATAAATAAATGTTCAAGACATGAGCTGGAGATTATAAACATATAAAAAACGCAGACCAAATCAACAATTGATTGAAGTCTCTGAACCATGGAATCTGAGAAAGATAATTTCATGAATCATAAAATTGACCTTGTTATGAAAATTCTGCTTGCCTGGAATCACACTTTCTTTGTGGAATGCTATTGAGAGTTTTTCATGAGCCAACCCAATCCAAAATTCTACCTCTTCACTGTTGTTGCTCAGAAGAACCTTTCTACCAAAATGGGACAGGATGTCCAATTCAAATCCTGCCTCGGTAGCTAAGGGATGTAATCTTTCCACTGATACAAGACTGTGTGACTGCTCCATGAGCTCTACCATTACATCCTCAATTGAAAATGCAAAATAACTACACTCAACGCGCCCATAACCCAATTTAGCCACTGCAGCACAGCAGGTTATAGCCACAACCATCCCTGCAACACCACTGAAGATTTGTTTGTTTAGGCTAATACCTAATTGCAGAATAACAAGTTAATGTCACAGCAGGGATATGCTCTCATAGTTAGCTTGATATACATTGTTGGCCCATTCCTAATAGCTTAAGTTTTTGGGTTTTAATGGTTGTCTAACATGGTATCAAAGCACTAGTAGTAGGAGGTCCTAAGCTCGAAATCTCCAATCCTCATTTCACACTTCTTTTTCTAATTTGCAAGGTACAGGGTGGCAATGCACTTCTATGTTTCTCTCTTTTTGCCTCTCCACGTACAGGATGGGGTTGTATGTTAGGGAGGATGCTATGATGTACATTTTTGTCTCATTCCCTAACAGCATAAGTTATTTGGGTCTAGTGGGTTGTCTAACACTCATATGCATAAAATAATGCACTGGAATCCATCATATTTTGAAACATAGATGTAATTAATTATGGAAGCAAATGATAATACAAGAGGTAACATATACTTTGCTAGAAGCAAAAAATGATTTGAGCAAACCTTCCTGCATATTCCATAGACCACTTCCTCAACAAGGGAATGAAAAATCCTGCAATACGTGGCAGTTCCACAACTCTAAACCATTCTACTAATTCTGAGTGCCTCCTGTTCAATTGACTCTCGATGTATTCATCAATCAAATTGATCTTTGGGGTCAAGCTGAAACAGACAAAGGAACAAAAGAAGGCATAAGTAATACTCGGCCACAGAAAAGACATTTTAAGCAATGCTTAGACATTCATTTGACTCATTCAAATACAGAATGAAGCTCTCCAGGTTTATAGGAGTTTAAAGCCAAAATATCAAGGTAAAATGTAGGATTAAGTTTGTTACTTCTTACAGTGGACATCTGAAGAAAATGATTAATACGTAAAAAAATTCATCAGTTAAGGCACCATAACTAACACGACCAAAGCTCATCTATTATTAAGTTATTAGCAGAAACACCATATACTTACATGTCACTAACTGGAGAAGAGTCACAGTAATGACGTTCACTAGAAAGCAAAACTTCTACTTCAATTGCAGTTTTCAACAAAGCATAAACTGCGACCTGTAACACCCATGGTAGTCAATCTCAGCATTTCATTGATACTAGCAACATAGCAAGAACTTCATCTCAACTTAAGAAAGTTACCATAAATCTTGCTCAAGTTAGAGACAAAAAAGCTCATGAGCTTTAGCTCCAGTGGAATTGGTAGGGATGGGTAAAGGGGTAGGCCCTAGGTTCGAGTCTTATTGTAAGCATAAAAAATATGCAGAAACAAGCAAAGTCCATACACCGCTAATTGAGTAGTCAAAACAATTTGTTTATGGGCATCATTACATATTGGTCACATACTTGGAGGAGAATAAAACAAAATATATTTTATACCTGATAACAAATCCGCTTATGCCATTCATGTACGTCCTTCCCAGACCATGCCATTGCAAGCTCTGGACCAGCTCCTGCCAATTCAAGTGACTCAACTGCAAGGGAGAAGCTCCTAGCAGATTCATGCAAAACCCACTCAAGGCAATTGACCCGATTAAATTCGATTTCACAATTATGAGTTTTAGCCACTGGGCCACCATTCTCACTACTTGTTTGACCAGAATAAGCTGTACAAGCTGTAGATGATAGTGTACAAGATGAAGACCACCTTGATGAAGTGTAACATCTAAACCATAAGCCAAGTAACAGATTTTTCTTTGCAAAGCCATAATTTCCTTGTTCCTTTGTACTGCACCTTGAAGGTTGATGCACATTTACTATAGTCTTTTGCCTGTTTTCTGTTCTAACAGATCTTCTGTCCCAAAAAGAGAAGGTGCTATCAAATTTACCATTGAAGGAGTATGACAGTAAAGTAAATGCTAGTACATAGTTTATGCCATTAGATCTTCTTCTCTCTGGTTTCTGTTGGGTGTGCAATATATGAAAAGAACTAAAATTAAAAGGAAAAATTGAATCTAATTTTTACAAAATTTGGTTTCCAATAAATAGTCAAAACAAAACAAAACAAAAATACTACATAGAGTTTTTCTTCTATCTTTTTCTTGATATTTATTGCTAAGACAAATTACTTTTTGAGTTGTTTAGAGGTTTTTGCTCTTTCAAGTATTGATCAGAAAATTCATCAAGTATAATTGTGTCTAATGACAAATCTTTTATTTCTTCATTTCTGTGGTGGGGGAAAGGAAGCAGAATGACAAATGTGAAGAAATAGAAATAAAAGGTCTCCTTTCGCAGATCCTGCTGTAAATTTTAATGCGACCAATACTGAAATAATCACTCTTTTTGATTGGGTCAATATGGTCTTTCAATAATGATAACAAAAATAATTCAAAAATCTATTTTCATACAAAATCTAGATATCAATTCAACTAACAGAGTAGTACAACTAATTGCAATTATGAACCATCAACAACCCACATAACCAAATTCCCAGTTAGAGCCAGATAACAGAATTTTAAAAACAATAAACCCATTTTTATTTATAAGCTCAAAATATACACTGTGCATCTGTGTGGGGAGAGAGAGAGAGAGAGAGAGAGAGAGAGAGAGAGAGAGAGAGAGAGAGAGAGATCTTACGAATGGTAAAAGAGGTGGGGTTTTAGCAGAGACAACTGGAAAGCCATGGAAAACCAAAACAGAGAAAAGGCATAGAAGAGTGAGCCATGTAAGTCATAAATGGATAGGCTTTCAGCGTAGCCATCGAGGCACAGAGAGAAAGAGAGAGAGTGTGTCTGTAATCTGTACAGACTAAAATTAAAAATAAAAGGCCTTCCAATGAATATTATATGTTTTCGGTCTTAGTGTTTATCTCCCGCCAGCCATTTTGTTTTTGAAAGCTTTTGGACTGTTTATAATTCGGGTTCTGCGAGAAAAAACTCTCTTGTGTGAAAAGTACTGAGAGTCTGAGACCCAATTTAATGCATGAGCAAGTTGAAAAGTTCAACTGAAATATGGTCATCTTTGGTAAACCTGATTGCAAGGCACTCGAGGCTAAAAGAATGGTAAAGCAATCTGACATTACGTTTAAAATTTGTTGCTTAAGGAAATAAAAACATCTTTGAAGTTGCTAGCTCCATTTATATTTAAATTTGATCAAAACACTTAACAATTAATTTCATTGGCTTCTATAATTACAAGTCTACAAATAAATCAACATCTTTAAACAAACAAAAAAACACTGATTTTTTGGATTCCTTTACAAGTAGTTCCATGATAAATATCATGAGTCAGTCATAATGGGGATGGGGAAAGTCCCCAAAAAAATGACAATTAGCCCTATGAGTAAAGCACCCCCATCACTATCACTATGGTCTTCCAAGGAGTCATCTAATTCAACTACCAATCCTCTCGGTAACCTTCCCTCCAGAAGTTTCCACTTCACCTTCCTTAACAAATCCAAGTTCGGACATGTCTTGTTTTGCCATCAAGTTCCTGCAAGATGCATATCAAAGGTCATTGTATGTAATCATAACAAAGCTTCTTGTCACAAAGAAAAAAATCTGAAAAATGAAGGTTGGATACCTATGACATAACTGAGAGAAAAGGATAAATGACATTTTTCTAATATTTCTGCCAATTCTAAATTACCAATGAATTGCTTTCCTAAGTTCTTTAATTCAAGACCTCAATCATATTTAGACAACCCTAAAGAGTTTCAGTGAATTAGCAGAACTACATCTTTAGGATTCAAACTCATGGTTTCTGAAGTGCAATGCTTTCAATGTGCAAGATGACTTTAAAATTTCATCTTGGATGTTGTTGATTTGTTTTAATGAACAAACCTATAACAGCATTTTGACACAAACCAAAGACAAGCTTTTATACAGAGACCATAAGCAGATAGAGTTTTGCACATGCAAATAACATGTCTAGCAGACAGAACACAAGCATTGAAATCAGTCAAAGTTAGTACCGTATACTATTTCCGCCAACACTATCTGTGTTAAACTTCAAACCTTTCTATATATTTATAAGCTTCCTACTATTGTAGTTAATTGTTTTAATTTTACAATAATATGCAGAAGAAAGTCACAATCATAACAAACTCCAGATAAAAGTTAGTCCACTAAACATGCAGCAGGGATGAGCATAATGTGTTTTTAAGAAACCAACAAACTTACTTTTCCATGCGACATTGTAGGTACTTTTTTGAGAAATTTCTACATTTTTCAGATTGGTGACCCGAAGTTTTGAGACAACTGAGGTATTCTTTTTTCTCCTGAAACAAAGCCAAGAAACTAAGCACTTACAAAACAAGCCAAATAATCACAATTTTCACAGTTAATCATCACACTGAACCCACTCTAACAGAGACAAACTTTTGACAAACTTCACAAAGAGAACAAATTTAAAAGAAGAATAAATATTATGTTCATTAATGGAATAAGCAACATTACCAGGTCGCACAAATGCATATGATCCAAAGGGAAGACACCTTTCTCTGGAGGAACTGGTCTTAGTCCCCTATTACCACCAAAGGCACCACCTAAAAGAAATTAATAACATTTTTCAACATAAATTAGAGACACGTGTACTACGGCAAGAATCATATCATGGTTGTGTCAATTTAACGGTTAGGTCTGACCTAGTTTCTTCTCTTCTCACTTGGTATACAAACTAAAATTGAACATGATGTAACCTGGAGGTCAATTCTAACAAAGCAAGAGAACTGTCTGCATAAACACATTCAGTTCGATCTTGTTCACAAAGCTTATTGAGTTCTTTATCATGGGGTATGTGAGCACTACAACGACCAAATCATGGAACAATAGTACAATTATGGGTCTTTATGTATACTCCATTCCTCCTGCAGAACTAGTTCTATTGCCACTCCCCATACATATTTAATTCTTAGGGTACTATACACAAATCTTTAAATCCCCATTTTAATGTAATATCCTATTAAAAAAACTTCTTTATAATAGTATCTGAAACACTAACAAATCACAACACCTTCTCAATTCATATAAGTTCCAACAAATTTCTAATGAAAATAAATACTTCAAGCTAAAACTTATGCAATCAAAATCAAATCTTCGCACCAAGATATTTCATTATCTTTCACTAGTACAAGAAGAGCCAATACATAGCACTACCCCAGAGGACCTTTTGTACCCAATGATTTCCAAAATCCAAGAAAGCAAAGAAAATTAAGTGAATCCAAATGGAATTCGTTTCATAATGCGCAGAGATAAGGGGGGAGAGAGAGAGAGAGAGAGAGAGAGAGAGAGAGAGAGTACCTGCACTCATTGTGAAAGCTAAGGCAGAGGAATTCAGTGCTTCTGCTGGCGTCGCAATGGGGAGAGAGAGAGAGAGAGAGAGAGAGAGAGAGAGAGAGAGAGAGAGAGAGTTTGATCTCTGTGAGTGTTTTATAGAGCCGCAGAGCTTCGACGAGGGAGAACTGCAAGTCGTTTTTTGTTCATAGCACCAAGACATGTCGTTATTACCAAAACCCACAAAGTCTTTGTTTTTTGTTTGTTTTGACAAGAATATTTAACAACCATGACTTACGGTGGGTTTGTTTGGCCAGCAGTGGCGGTGGGTGGTTGCGCCGGCAGGGCGAGATTGCAATAAAAAAAAAAAAAAAGAAGATTATTGAGTATAAATCAAATTTTGCCAATTCCCCTTCTATTAAGATTTAAGACCGCCCTACTAAAGAATTATTCCTTGTTTTGTGTTTATACTTGGGACAACTTGTTTTGTGCTCTTGCCTAGCAGAACTCATTATGTGATCTTTGTCATGCCACACTCGACAGGTTATATGTTCTGAACTAGCACGACATGATGTAGATTGTATTTGTGTCGTGTCATGTTCATTTTAATCATGTTGAGCACATTTTATGTTCAAGTCTGCAGATCCAATGAGTGCCTAATGAAAATCTCGGAATGCCCAATGGTAAAGTAACAGATGTTCTTTTTTGGCCAAGGTAAAGTAACAGATGTTAATCAAAGGGAAAAGAAGATACAATTCGTTTTCTAATTTCATGGCCGATTTATACAATTTGATTCCTTCATTACATTTAATTACAAGTATAGATGGGCTGCTGCTGCTGCTGCCCCTAACCCAAGTGAATGAACATTTCACTATTCGCAAGCCCTTGCTTGCAATCAGACTTCTCCAAAAAGGGAAATTGGTGACTTGAAAACTGAAATAAAATGTGCCGTTGGCTTCCCTCACCAACAAAATAGCTAGCCGCAGGACAATGTTGAACTACTCTATCAAGTATCAATTACTTGCTTTGATTCATGCATGCATATGAAGTGAAGCTGTTATGACATCTGTATTTGAAGTGCTGCTACACTGGCTGCGCTTGGCTTTGAGAAGATTTGCCAGCTGCGGTCAGCCTATATGGCATGAGGATGCTGGATTATTACCAAGACGGAATCCTTAGAGCTTTCACCACAAGCAGGTGAAGTTGGCTGCATTAGTTCAAACACCTTCTTATTAAATGATTTAATAAATGAACACATATATGATGCAGAAGTATGTATTCAGGTTCTCGAAATGTTAAGGCCCTTATACAAATGAGCCTGCATCAGTTATGTAAAAATTAGTTCCATGAGGCATGAGAGAGGAGTCCACAGTCAATTGATTGAGAAGCAGTGTTAGGAGACAGATATAAGTACATAAAGAACAGAAAAATTGGATATTAGTAACTAGTTCATGTTCCTATTGCTTACCACTCCAATGTGCCATTCATGCTGAGTAAAATCTTTGAAAGTTTCTGCATCCATTTCCTGCAGTGACATGACTTGGGATTTTCAGAAAAAATACGGCAAAGAAAATTGTGGAAATTCAACTTCAACTTCCTAGTTACTTGTTTCCTTCGTCAATGGGTTCTAATTTCTAAACCATGGGAGTCAAAGCATGTCATAATCTTTAGAAAAATCAGTATGCATATGTTGACACAATCTTCAGCACTAAAATTCTCAGTGTATGCAAATTTTAAAAACAACTTACAATGCTATAAATAGGAGGCACCACTAGTTCTCCTTTGGATTTTAAAGTTGGCATAACTGAAAACCGTGGTGCCAAGTCCCTTGACCTAAAGGTCCACCTGCAAAAGACAGTCATGAAGTTACAAAAGAAAGGTGAACAAAGGAAGAACGGAGCATTATTGCATGCTGAAATTAGCAATTTGATAATGAATTAAAAAAATATCCAGAACTACATTGTTCCCATACAAAGAAAAGGTAAACATACCCTATGTAAACAAAGATGCAGAACTGTGCCCATTCTCGAACTAACAAGCGAATCCAGTAATTTTCTGACGAGTCATCCATGTTAATGTATATCTGAGAACCAGAATGAGAATTGTCTAGTCTATTGTCCGTATATTTTTATATCTGATGTAATTAAAATCACTCAAGTCAAGAAACCATACCACAGTCTCTGCCATGGCTACTATCTGCATTGCACCTTGAAATTTTCTGTATTGCACAAAAGAATACAGCAGATGAGGTTAAATGTGATATCATCTCTTTAAAGGTTGGGATATCTTAGAACCAGAACATAAAATGCGAGTATGCATGTAGAAATGTGAAACGTACTTGAACATTATGTACTTTGTATAGACTGCATCGTGCATTGCATGAACATCCTCATTGTCTATAAAACTCATTTGTTCACGCAACACTAACAGATTTTGGGATATATGATGAAATATCACGTAGAATGAAATGAAATAGTTAAGCAGCAGCAGGACCTGGATCATGGCAATAACAGATAGTAGTTAGTAAACACTGATAAATAATTTTAAAAAAAATAGAAGTACCTGCCTATTTACGAGTGAAATGCATTAGTTAGTCAAAGAAACTCACAGAAAAATAAGGTACAGAAGCTCTGTATCCAACAAGAGTCAAGTAAAAGACACAGCCAAGGGAAGCAGTAGTACGCCGCTCAGTCACTGAAAGACGCTCACACATGATGCAGTAACCATGAGAGATGAGTAAAAAGGATACAAAAGAAGCTGTCTGAAATATCACTCCAGTTACATACACCCCAAATGACATCCACAAAGAGCATATTTGAAGATGAAAGCATGAATACCTGCAAAAGTGACACTTCACAATTTGGTATGTGTGACGAAGGAAACAACAGTAGAATAATCATGACAAAGGAGAATCTAAAACAATTTTTAAACTAGATTCTTTTACTCTCTACGTTGGACATCAAGCATTGATTCATAACTGAGCACCAAGGAGAATCTAAAACAGAATCAGGTTCAACCGACCTTACAAGAAAACCATGATGAAACCATCCAAGCAGCTGTTTCTATTCGAGTATATTAATATCCAACCCTTAAATAGAGAAGGGTTCTTCATAAAAGAGAAAAAAAGAACTGCTTTCTGTACATGCATTTTTCCATTTTGCACAATGAATAACATCTACATTTTATTTCCCAAAGATAACAAGAACATACCAGAAGAGAAAAGACAATGTAAGTTGCAAGGCTTTAATTAATGGAACGGATGCGAGTGTCCACTGCAAATTATTCGTCTGCTCTAGTTCAACAACAAAGAAAAACATAACAATTATAGCAAATTGATAATTACACCAAAGCCCGCCAAAAAGAATAAATCAAATAAATAAAATTAACAGGAAAAAGACTCGCTTAAGTAAAATAGTTTAACTATGAGAATCCCAATTCATGAAAATGTAAACGTAGAACAAGCAAATAAATTGAACTTGAATCAAATAGTCTATTTATGGACCTAAAGAATAAGACCGTTTATTCAATTGAACCAACAATTTCGTTTTCGTTGGGCAAAAATGTCCTCCGTAGGAATAAATATCATTTTCTGTTAACGATCATGCACCAAAAATTTTCTGAGCAACCAAACAGAACAAAGGGATTAAACATCGAAACCAGCTACCCAATAGAAAAAGAGAAATTCCCATTGTTTGGTTTCCCAGAAAATGAGCTACTGAGGTAAACTAAACTAACCCAAAATGGTTATCATAAAACTGTTATCAAATTTTGAGTCCAACCAAACAGAGTATGCTCGAAAGTCGTTTAAATTTTCTCTTATAAACAAAATTACAAGTTAACATTCTCCAAACTACCAGATAAACAACCCAGAAATCGAATTCGAATTACATTTTTCACAGAAATGGAAAATCAAAGGAATTGAAAGCGACCTGGAGATGGCGGTTTTTGTAGGTGTTGATGGTCCAAGAACAGGCAGAGACGAACCAGATTGACAGGAAGGCTAAGTAAACCGATGGAAGAAACCGATAGGACTCGTCGAGGCCGATACGATACGCTCCGACACTCTCGAATTCTGTCATTCTGCGAATCGGAAGCTTGAGCATTAGAATTCAGAGAAGCTTCGCTTAGATTTTTTGATTTTTCGTTTTTCGGTTATGAGTTTCTGCTCTATGGGTTTCTCTACTTTTATACCCGCCGGCTGGCACGTCCAAAAACGTCACCGTTTGCGTGTTTGTATTTTGACGCCATTTTTTTTTTTCTAAAGACATAATATAATTTCAAATCACTACATATTAAGGATTTATGGCCATGAAATAGAACTTATATTCTTTTTGTTGAATGACAAATGTGTCCTCTTGTGAGTTATTTTCTATTTATCGTTGTTTAAATAAGGTTCGTAATGTTTGTAAGAATTTAGGAAAAGACCGAGAGTCGAATTCTTATCGTGAGTGGAGTGGTAAATACTTATTTTTATTTTATTTTTGTGGTTTTTATGGTTTCATATAAATGGGTTTTTTTTTTTTTTTGTAAGTTATAGTTGTCTAACCAGTGATTTGTTTCTAGATGTTTGCTGCACTAATAATGTGGAGAATATTAGTAAGAATGTAAAGATGATGAGGCAGATATTTAGGAAATGAAGTTGGTGATCCTCTCATAGTGTTGTCATACAACAAACCCACTTCCTCAAAGTCTCCTGATTAGTAGGCCAAATTTTTAGGATCAACTAAATCCATCAAAAGGGTATTTTCCTCATGAAAAATCTTCTGTTACTATTTTTAAGGGCTTTTGGAGGATTTTAGAAGAGCCTCACTCCACTGCATATGTAGGTAGGTCATCATATATCGGACAATTTATTTCATCTTTCAAACAAGGACGTGGAGAGCACTCTACTATTCAATATTCTTTATGGGCAGCAATTTCTTATTATTCCTTTTCTACATAATTGCATGCCACTTCAAATAAGGATTGGCTATATTTTAGGCATGTGGTTGACTTAAGATAGCCAAGACTATGTTAGTGCATGATGATTATCTCTTATCAGACAACTTACAATATTATGTTATTAGATTTTCCAATGGATCATATACGCGATGCATATGTAATGAGATAATAGTTACATAAAGTAATGAAGAGATTGAAAGTCTTAAAAGTAGGAATTATGTATGTGTAATTACTATATCAACATTAGTGGCTTAGTTTATAAATGGAAGGCGGTATTCACACTCTACTTTTCTCGACTTACACTTTTTTTATAATTTTTATATCTTTTAATTACTTGAATTCCCAACTGTACCCTTATTATATTCTACAAGCTTTTTAACTTTCATCTTTCTCAATTGTAGACCACATAACCCATATTTTGATGCTCACTGCAAGGCCAATCCATCTCTTCTCTTCATTGTAGAATCCATGGAGAAGTGTAGTATAAGTGATCTTGTCAGGTCAAATAGTGTAATAGGACCCTCGAAAAATAACCACTTTTATGCCGTAGAAGAAAGGTCTCCGGAGGCTAATGGCTCTCCAAAATTCTGAAAATCAGCATCTTTTGTGTAAATATTCACCTAATCAAACGCTAATAATAGTGGTGGGTTCTTTGTGGTTTTAAGAAAGAAAGAGAACAAATTAATAAGAACTAGGTGTTGGAATTCTACTCACAATGACTATTTAATTAAGAGGCAAAAGTTTTTAATCTCAAGACCCATAATTAGTTTTAAGAGACAAAAGTTTGTAGTGGAAGTTGCGACCCTTGTGGTCAATGGGCATAGTTGGCAGCCATGAGGATTCAGTGGTGTTCAAGAGTGAGGTTCACCGTAACCTTTAAAATTGAATATTCTCTTAGACCATTAATTAGCTAGTTCGTGGCTTCTGCTCTTTGGGTCACGGACCCACGGTGAATGGTAGGGTTGGAAAATTAATTAATAAAATGATATAAAAGGATTAAAAAATAAAAGAAGAGTGTAAATGGTAAAAAGTGGAGTGTGAAAATCGTCTCCCTTATAAATTTGCTATTACAATTGTTTTATGAAATATGGATATATATATATCTTATATAGGGATTGATAAACAGTGTTCTTTTAATAATATAGATTAATTAGGATAGTACATTCAGATTTAATTTCACCTGTTCATTATCGAAATAACAAGAGAAAATTATTATGTGGTGCACAACCAGTCAAATTTTATTTCATGTGCAATGAACAATCATAAATAATTAGGTATTTGGTCAGTACCTAATTGGAAATGAAAATATGATCAAGTGGTCAACTAGTTTTCTCTTAAGAGCTAGTTGCATGATTTTGAGAACGGTGTGGATGGAAAAGAAATTTCATTGAGGATGTTCACCAAATCTGCCTGGGGACGCAGGTTCACAAATATTTGTACGAGTACAGGGCCAACTACTATGCACTTAGTTAGGCAACTGATATTGACCATTTTGAATGCTTCCAAGAAAGCCTTTTTGAATGAGATTTTAATTTAATTTGGTCATTTCTATGTAACATTAGGTGAACAAACTCACAAACAAAATTTGTTTCCTCAATTCCCACTCCATTGGAATATGAAAATCTAATTTATATTCCATATGAATATAGTCATCATTCAAAAACCTCATGGGTATATTAGGTGATCTTAAATGTATAATAGAAGGACTGTACATATACATGTGATATATTTGCATTGTGATGAAAGTTATAATAAAGAGAGAAAGAGAGAGTATAAAAGAAAAAGTAGGGTATGCATAAGATGAACGCGATGTGTGAAAAGTCGAGTGATGTGTGGAGGTTTGTAGCTTCATTGGTTGAGAGTATTTACCCTCGCAGTGAAAGCCAAAGTTCATTCTCTATTACCTTCTCTCGTGATCCCTAGGCGTTACTAGACTTATTTTGTAACCAAGAAAGTGGGGTATTTGGTTTTTGCATTAATTATTAGTTTTTAAGTAGTGACATCGTCAATGACTATTTGGTTTAATGGATGAGAATTCTCTTTGTTGAAAAAGATCCTAAATTTAAAATTAATAAACGACAGTTGATTAATAATAAAAAAATAGCGATACCAAAAAAGAAACTAACTATTTACATAGTGACACAACACCAACCCTATAATGTCATCTAATACTAACTACTCACAAGACAAAAGGGGTCTATCTAGAATATTAAGGCCCAACTCCAATGAAGAAATTAGTCATAAAGAATTGATATTTAAAACTTATTCTTACTAATATCAATTTTTTTGCGAGGAATATTGGAGAGGATAAATTTTAGATATGATCTTTTTATTAATTCATCTTATTTATTCAAGTTAGAGTTTCTTCCGAAAATAAATATTGAATTTAGTCATTAACATATCCAATCCAATTCTAGGTACTAAATAAAAAATATCATAATCATCCCCTGCTTTGTTCATGTAAAAAAGCATGCACAATCCACTACACCCCCAATCAAGGAATTGTGATCAGGTGTTTAAACCGGGTCATGGTCACAAATCTCAGAAAACTATATTTATATTATATATACCCAAGGAGGCAAAGAGTAAAATTTCAGTTTCGAGGAAATTTTTAATGTTAGTTTCGACGGAAATTTTCGCAGAAATTTTGATTAAAATTTTGATTTCGACAAAATTAGACAAAAACGACGGAAATTGTGAATGAAACTTGATCATATGTTTATTTAACATATTATCTACTATATTGATAAAAAAAACATTGAAGAAACCAAATTATATAGTAGGTTTCATGTGATATAAGGTGAATATAATGCGTGCTATAGGTAAATACTGTTAAAAAAATGAGTCACTAATTAATAATTATATAAATAACACCTCAAATTTATTTATATTACAATATTAAATCATGAATTAAATAAGTATTCAATAAGATGAATATAATGTGTGTTGGAGGCAAATACTGTTAAATAAAAATAGTTCACTAATTAACAATTACATAAAAATGACTTCTTTTTAAGGGATATTAATCATTATGAATCCAATTGTCCTTAAAACATATGTGGACAAATAAGAAAATGACATATATTGTTATTTTCTAAACCCCTTAACCCAATAACTAAACACAATTTAAATAGATTGTGAGATCCCGGAAAGTTGATTTATAATTTATTTTGGAGTAAATAGTGATTTATTGATAATTATCTTATTAATTTGAAGATATTATAATTTTCTGAGAAATTTTGGAAGACAATAAATGAATTTGAAGTCGTAGAAAAATAAAATTTATCGAGATGAGCTCACGAGAGTTTACAAAACGTTTTTCGGACTTTGAAGTTAATTTTGGTGAGTTATTTAGATTTTTAGTGATTTCGGTCTAAAACCATTTTTAAGTGATACCAAATTACCAATCAACCCTAAACCCTCTTTTTTTTTTATTTTCTTTTTTTTTTCTTTTCTTTTCTTTCCTTTCTTTTCCTCACGTGAGTCTCTCTTCTTCCCTCTCATTTCTCTCTGCTAGTCCACCTAGCTATCACAAAGACTTAATTACATAATCTAATCTTTGCTTCCAGAGTTCCAGGCACATGTCTTCTTTTTCCTCTTTGCTTCCAGGCACATCTCTTCTCTCTCCGCCCTCTTCCTCCTCTTCTCCCTCCCAAATTTCTTTTCTCTCTTCTCTCTCTTCCTCTGACTCTCTCTGTGATCTGCCGCGGGTACCGCCCTCAAGCAACGGCTGGTGACAAGGCTGGCTCAGGTTGGCTCGCCTTTTCCTCCCTTCTCTCCTTCTAGTCTCTGCCTTTGTCGAAAATTTTGCCAAAATTTTGAGATTTTCGGCTAAATTTTCCGAAATTTTTTTGGTATTTTGATAAAATCTACCCCTCTCCAAAAAACGAAATTTTCCTCCTTTTATATACCCCAATCACTACAACAATTATACAATTAAGGATGGGATTGGTCAAAGCCCATAAGAGTTAGATATATAGGTAGAATTATAAAGGGTAGTAGTGGAGAGGCTTGTGGCAGGTCAGGCCCAAGAAAACACAGCCCACTTATCAAGTGGGCATGTGGGCCGACCCCAAGGCTCAAGAAAAGCTAGCTCCATTTGCTTTGCTCAACCAGGCCTAGACTGCTAGCTCCATTTCCTTTGCTCCAAATTAAATATGAATATTTTCTTTCGACCCCATCGTTATAGTTTGTTGGCATGTCCTGTTTACAACTAACAACAACTTACCAATCTCGAAAAAAGTTGCATATAATAAATTAAAGTTTAGGGAGGAATTAAATTGGTGCATTAATCAAGTGGAGTGACCAATTCAACTTTGCCCTAATCAACAAATACAATAGTTTTTGATGACCATGTGACCAACGATGGCATTATAACAATAAACATGGAAGTCAAGCTTAGTACGTGGAGTGATTTCTTTTTAACCTGCTATGTACGAAAATTAATAATCAATAAAACGCGACTGTCAACTAGAAATAATTAATTTCTATCACGTGAAGAAGAATTTTGGCATAAAAGTTAGAAAGTGTACTGGTCTTTCTTTCTCACGTACCAAACCCTAGCTAGAGCCAATTAGCCAAGCACATGTTAATTAAGCAATCTGATTCACAATAAAGAATCATTGGTCTATCTTTAATTACTTCCCGTCATCAAGGTAATAGGAAGGTTACATGGTGTTTCCGGACTAATTGGGTCTCTTATATATATATATAAGAAGGCTCTATTGTAGGATTCTACATTTAACATAAGTGTAAGATATCTCATGGGGATCACTCTCATGTAGTTTTTCAACCATCTGAACTGTTTATTTGTTAGACCTCTATTCATAGATCATTCTTATAAAAAATTAGCCAAATCGAAAATCATTTGTCTATCTAACTTTAATAAAACAAATGAACGATTTTATCGAAAAATTTTTGTTCGTCTATTTGTTTGATCAAAGTTAGATAGGCAAAATGATTTCCGATTTGACTAATTTTTTGTAAGGATGATCTATGAATAGAGATATTAAAAATAAATGGTTCGGATTGTTGAAAATATATGAGAGTGGACCCCATGAGGTATCTTACAAATAATTTTATATATATATTCATTCATTTCTCAGTTAATCTTTCTGACATATTTATCGAAAGACCAAATTCAGTAACTGATATTTCATTCAAATTAATTTACTAACTAGCTAGTTTAGTATTGAGCGCTACTATCTATCAATGATATTAAGGACGCTAACTAATTAACTATTGTTCTAACTTTTAATTTTCAACTAATGTGATAATTTCTTATTTATTGATTATAAATAAATGAGATCCAAAATAAGTTCATATCTGAATAAATGAAATACTACCACTTGTTGTTTGGCAAAAAAAAAAAAAAAAAAAACTACCACTTGTTGCTATCTAAAAGAGAAACTTTAATTTTTATATATATAACAATAACACCAAGTGCATGACATACCAACGTGATAGTAAATGGCCCAATACTACCACACTTAAATTATAAACAATACACCCAATATATTATATAGAAAATTTCATTTAAATTAATAAAACAATTTGTAATTAGTTGAGTAAATCCATTAATATATAAATGATCCTATGTTATATTAATAATTATATACGTATTATAATTGAGTAAATTCGTAATACCACATACCACATACCACATATCACACACAACAATTTGTAAGAAAGTTGAGATTATATATAATAGAGTGCATTTTCCCCACCAATAATCTATGCAAAGTATTGTTCTCATATGCACTAGTACTATAAGAGCCACACACACATTGTGGTGTCAAAATCTTGTAATCTGATATTCATGGATGGCCCATTAATCAAATCTCTTTTTTGTATTCTAGCTACCAATTGATTGGATGATATCATTATTGTCCTTGTGATCGAGAATGTGTACAATATAATGGAAGCTGTCGTTCTTGTATAGTCATTTTTTTCCCCTTTTCTTTTCATAGTTTTTTTTCAGTTCTCAGTTCTCTTTGATGAAGGAAAACGATATTTTGACGTATAGCTCCAACTTTATTATTTTATGTATATCATAATTTGAATATTACAACTTCACTTTCGAATCAAAGGCTGTATTTGGCCTCTTCTTTAATTTGTTAGAGTTTTTTAGTCATAATTTAATGAGCTACAAAATTGGAACAATTGTAAAACTCGTTTTGATGATGTAATAGTCAGAGTTATGATGGAATTTTACGTTTTCACTAGCATTTCCACATGCATGTGTTGAGGATTGTTCTAATATATAGATTTTGAAAAAAAAAAAAAAAAAGTTGAAAAACAGAGAGAAAAAGAAAAATAAATGTGGAAAGTGAGAAGTTACGAAATGGAAATATGATGATAATTTTCATGGAATGGACTTTAATTTCACAGCTGAAATATCTTTAGAGAAATTAAAGGGAGTTTGATTTTGTCTGCAAATGTGTAAATTTTTCCGACCTTAACTTAAGAGAATCTCGTATATATATATACACACACATAATTTGCAAATTTTCCGACCTTAACTTAAGAGAATCTCGTATATATATATACACACACATAATTTGCAAATTATTCAGACTTCTATATATCATATATGTTATCATGTTATGTTGTTTAATTATCAATCAACCTTGTTGAGTAGATAAAATTATATCTAAAGTCTTATTTGACTACCATCAAAAAAATTTATGTGTGCATGTATACGCATGCCATATGGTCGTCGTGATAAAAAGGAAGGTGGGTTGCCGTACAAATAGTGTTTAATTATTACTAAGGCTTCCTCAAATTATTTGAAATGATCTCATTTTTGGTCCTGTACAAAATTCCAATTTTAAAATCTGGACCTGTATAAATTAATGTTGGAAGCAGTAGTAAGCACTTACAAGTTGCAAGGAGTTGATTTTCTTTTTCTCAATAAAGCGAATATAGAAAAGAAAAGAAAATAAAAAAAAAACATTAGAGCAAAAGGTGTGGTCAATGTTTATTGGTGATGAGGTAAGAGAAACCCTTTGTTTGATAAATGAATCACTAACATAATGCAATACTCTTTTGTTTGAGTGGGAATGGGGTTTGAACAAAGAGAAGAACTTGCCTGCCCCCGTGTTAGGGGGACAGGTGGTGTCACAAGAGAGAAAAAAAAAACAGAGAGAGAGAGAAAGAGAGAGGAGAGAGATAGAGAGAGAGGGATGCCAGCTGGTGAAACAGGGGTGCAGGCAAGTTTTATTCTTGAAGAAATTAACAAAGCAGCGGACAAGAGGATGGAGACGTGGACTAATGAGCTTTGGACAAAAATTTAATTGAACGTTGCTGGTACAAATGGTGCTTGGGAGTTGGGACCCCCCATCTCTGTGTACTACCCTTAGACCCATTCCAAAGCCTAGCTAGCTAACTCTCTCTCTCTCTCTCTCTCTCTCTCTCTCTCTCTCTCTCTCTCTCTCTCTCTCTCTCTCTCTCAGTCTTTTAGTATGTTTCCCATTTCATTGTCTTTTTTAAACCCATTTCTTGAATGAGATTGTTAGTGTGTTTTTGTCATTCCTAGTGAAACAATGGTAGGTTAAGGGTCAATGTGAAGGAGCGTGTAGCCCATTCCCTATCCTCTACATAAGTACCCCCCTCACATTACTCTCCTTGCTCTTCATTCCCTTCTCTCTCTAGCCAGTCCACAATCTCTCTTTCTCTCTCTACAGTTGCCCACATTCAACTGGGTTAATTAAGCTAGTCTCTCTTTGCTAAGCAATGGCAGCAGAACCAAACAATTCAGAAGCTGAAAGCAGCAGCAACTCATCTCTAAGCTTACCACCTAATTCACCAACTTCAGCTGGGTTGTTACTGCCTAATAAGACCAAGCAGAAGAAGCCCAAAACGCACAGCTTTGACTCAGACCACCAGCAGCAGCAGCAGCAGACAGTGAAAGTACTCAAAAGAGGTAGAGAAGATAACAGCTGCAGCAAACACCCAGTCTACAGAGGAGTTCGGATGCGCAATTGGGGCAAATGGGTGTCCGAAATTCGGGAGCCTCGCAAGAAATCGCGTATCTGGCTCGGCACATTTTCCACCCCGGAAATGGCGGCGCGTGCTCATGACGTAGCCGCCATCAGCATTAAAGGCAGCTCGGCCATTCTGAATTTTCCAGAACTGGCCGAGTTGTTGCCTCGGCCGGCATCACTGAAGCCTCAGGACGTCCAGGCTGCCGCTACTAAAGCGGCAGCCATGGTGCACTTAGATTCCACGACATCATTGTCATCTTCCTCATCATCATCATTATTATCAAAATCCGAGGGCTCGGAATCCGAGGAGCTAGGTGAGATTGTTGAGTTACCCAACATAGAAGGGAGTTTCGACTCGCCCGAGTTGAGAACCGAGTTCCTATTGGTTAATGACTCGGTGGATGGGTGGGTGTATCCCCCTTTTGGAGAGCTTGAATTTTGTGGGGATTTTTCTCATCCGATGTTGACTGCAGAGAACTTAATTCCGAGCAACTTTGAAGGTCTAGTGTGGGATCATGTGCAAATGACTTGATGAATTAATTATAGTTGGGTGTGTGTGCATAGCTTGCTAGCTTTTTTTAGGTCTTTTTCATCTTTAAAAAGCTATGGTGAATGGTCCTCTATATTCATTTGCAAGTGGTTTGGCTACTTTTGCTAACTGGTCACAACTGTCACTGTAATATAATTAATTCACACAGTTTAGTGCTAGTTTTCTTTCCCTTTTCCTTGATGGAGACAATTATAATTGATACCATAAATCTTGATTTTTCTTCCTACATACCCAATTCCAATGGTATATAATTGCATTTCATGTTTCAAATAATTTGATTCACCATTTTTTGCATTCTTACTGCTTCTTTTTCTGTAGTTTTAATTAGTACTATAAAGCCTTGTGTGTGCTGTGTGTAACTTGTGTCAAAAGGTGAAATTTAGAACATATATGGAATATTCGGTCACAGTGACCATAGCTAGCGTATAATTCAACTAATTAAGCTATGTAATGGTCCGTCTTATCCCTAAATTACATAATTGTTAGTTGATACAATCATCACCATAATCATGATAATTATCACTAATAACCAATGTGATCATCTCTCTCCCTTATGGTGGACCTGTGTGTGTTTAATGTAGTGTGCCGGGGCTTCACAAAATTAATATATGAATATGAAACCCAATGTTTATGGTGGGTTTGGTACATGATCAAATTATGTTTTCAATCGAGTTTGAACTAAGTTTCATTGAGATTCTCTAACGGTTGCAATCCGAGAATATATCTTTAATTTCATCAATTTGGTTGATGAATATACAGTAACATAAGGCATGCACGATTCGAAATATTTAGATGATGACAATAAAGTTAATTAAACCACCAAAAAACCTCGAATTTACCCACTTGTATGCTTTACATGCTATTTTTATCAATTAATTAACATTACTAAAAGTGTGCTCTCGAATTGCAACTTAGAAGACTATCGAAAAAATTAGCATAATTGGAACTACATGGATTTTAATGAAATTATCTGACCCAAAGCCTCCAAACTTTAAGGACCAAATACATAATTTGACCTTATACATTAGGTGTAAATGGTCGACTCACTGAGTTGTTATTGTCTCCATCTTAGAGCATCTCCAACAGGCTTAGCAAAAGTCTTAGGTTGCTCAATTAATTGTGCCACGTTGGATGAATCATCTCCAACAGCCTTTACAAATGGGCTTGTCAAAATAGAGACCCAAAGTCAGCTGTTCAGTTTTAACGAGTGAATTTGGCTCTGCAAATCTTAATGAAATCTTATTTTTGACTAAACAAGAAAAAAATTAAAAAAAATAATAAATTAATGAAATTGAAGAATCTGTTGGAGTTCACAATTTTAAAGTAAAAAATTTGGCTATTCAAATTGTCACATAGATCAGGAAAGTAAGATTTAAAGAGTCAAATTTAATGAGTCTGTTAGATATACTCTTATGCATACAAAAATTCTTTTGTATCCGTTTTCTTTATTTTACACTGATTTTTAATTACATATTTTTATATTGCAAAATGTGAGCGAGCATGAATGTCCAATATTGAACGTTTGAACGCTCACTTAAACAAGCATGTCTTAACGTAAAATATATAAATAAGGTTTAATTATAGCAACCGTCAGTAAATTTTACCCCATATCTCACTTGAGTTCACAAACTTTCTTTTAGATTCTATAATTTACCAATTTTTCCACGTTACATAGTTTAGTCTTATTCGTCAATTTATTCGAATTTCTATGAAATACTAAGTACGTGACTCGCTTTTAAGGGAAAAATCATCACTAATTACTTAAACACGTACTTATTATGTGCACATATTTGACAAAAATTTGAATAAATTGACAAACATAACTGAAGTAAGTAACGTATAAAAGTTGATAACCATAAAATGTAAAAGTATAAGAACCATCATGCATGCTTTTTATCTTATTCAACGTTACTTTTGAATTCTCTATCTAAAAAAACGTTACTTTTGAATTTCCTAAACATTTCTTTTGAATTTGCATTACTAGTTACAAGTTACTATTGGCAGTTTATTTCTGTTGGCCTGCAATTATGGACAGAGATGACTCTTATAATATCTTCTAGACAAATTGGAAAATTGTACCGTTGGAAGGTTTAGTACTATATTGTCATGTCATACACATATACAAATTACAAATGTACCGTTGCTGCGATGACTCCAAATGACTTCATATGTATACGACTGCCAGGACATACATGCGACAAGAAATTGAATATGATGCAAACATTATCTTGGAGGGTGGGGGCCAAGAAGATACGTGGCAACGTTCTGTTGGATACCAAGTTGAAGGAAATTTCCGGAACAAAAGACAAGAATAGGGTAATTACAACATTGCCATCCATTGCATCTCCATTATTAAGCCATCCACTATTGCACATAGGACCTTTGACCTTATTTACATTTTGTTTTTGGTATTCTAGGGTAGGGTAGGATAGGTAGGGAGGGAGGAGGGGGGGGGGGGGGGGTAGACTTATAATGATTTTTGTTAAATTAAAAAGTTTAAAGTACTCAATAAAGACTTTTTAAAAATCTATAAAAGTCATATAATACTCAAAATGTAAATAAATTTTATAAATTTCTCAAATTAATAGATTTTAAAAGACTTTTGGTATTGAGGTATTAATACCAACTCTCTTTATTTCTCTCTCATTCCCTCCATCGACTTTGAAAAACTTTTGGCATTGAAGTATAAATACCAAATGGACATGGATCCTGTGCTATAATTTTGAAAATTTTGCACATTTTTTCTCCAAACTCCCTATTTTGCCCTTATATGAAATTAGAAAAATTCAATTTTTTCTCCCAAATTATTTTTCTTTAATAAAAATATTATTTTATTACTTAACCATCTAGTACCCCTCCCCCCACCCGATTGCACCTCACCACCACTCAGCCCTCCCCTCCAATCATGTACCACCGTCACCGTCACTTTTTTCTCTTTTTTCTTCTATTTCCTTTCTCTTTCAGTCTTTCTTTCCCTCTCTCCCACCACTCGCTGTCACCACCACTCTTTTTTTTTTCCCTCTCTCTCGCAGCCACTCACTGTCACCATTATCGTCTTCGGCAAGTGTGAGCTCACTGCAGAACCAAGACGGATCGATTATATAGCTCTCGCTTTAGATGCTCAACGGCAGTGCGAGAACGGTTAACGAAAATGGCGTTGCACAAAGAGAAAGAAAGAAAGGGAGAGAGGAAGAAAGAAATAGAAAAAAAAAAAAAAAAAGAGGTATAGTGCGGGGATGGACTGGGAGTGGAAGGGAAAAGGGACTGGGCATGGAAGGGAAGGGGAAAGGGAAAAAGGGCTGGGCGTGGGAAGGGAAGGGGAAAGGGATGGGGAAGGTTGGCTTTAATTAATTATTTTTAATTTTAAAAAAATTTAGTTTTAAATAATTATTTTTAATTTTAAAAATTTTAGTTTTAAATATATATTTTTATGGGCACAACGCAATTTATTATGCAATTGGCTCACAATCACCGGTAGAATTTTTTGCCTAAAAATTGGAAATTATTAGAAGTCGTTGAAAGTCTATCAATGTCTATGAAAGTTTTTTCATAAAACTCCATGAAATTATTAGACTAGTCTATAAAAGTCCGTTATAATTCTAAAAATCTATGAAAGTCTATCACTTAAAAAATGTCTTTACAAGTCATTATAAGTTTGGAGTGAGTACTCCAAGTAGAAGTCCAAAATGAGAAAGAAAGATAATTCAGAATCTAGCCGGCTCAAAAATTAAGTAGAAGGCCAATTATCTACCGAGCGGTCGGTAATTCCTACCGAGTGACCGAGTGCTCGGTGGTTCTTGCCGAGCGCTCGGCTGTTGAAGATGCAACCTGCATCTGCGACCTCTTCTCGTGCATCTACAATCTAAAATATGCATTTACAACCTAAAATTTGTCATCTACAACTTAAAAAGCTGCATCTGCAACTTAAAAAAATGCATTTACAACCTAAAAAGATGCATCTGTATCCGCCGAGCTCTCAGCAAGCTACCGAGCGCTCGGTAACACTTTTTTCCCTTTTGCTCGCGTGTACACAGATATATGGGCCTTCTACTTAATTTTTTTATTTGACTGAATTTTCAGTTAAAAATCTTTCAAAAACTGGAATTGAGAGTAATTTATTATTTGTTTTTTTGTTTGGAATAGAACTTGAGATATATGTAGTTGAAGTATTTTCAAGAAGGATGTAAATAAATAACTAAATAAAATAAAATTAGGGTTCCTATAAAATTAGTAAAAGAAGAAAGTGAAAGAATATTATAAATTCCAATTTGGAATAAACTAAAGAGTCCATTAACTTTAAGGTACTCACAGTCCAAAAAGTTAACCAAAAATACTCAATCTCACAAATTTAATTTTAAGATAACATCAACCTGCCAAAAATCATAAATTTAATTTTCAGGTAACAGAAACTCACCAACAATCCAAAACAGCTTCAACATTATGCAAACAAATTTAATCGTAAAAAGTTTCAATTTTCACCATAGTTTCAGTTTTCTACTCACAGTTTCAATTATGGAGAACACTCTTATAAAGTCGCAATTTTAGTTGTCTGACACAGTTATCAAACTCAAAATGTCGCAATTTCAGTTTGCATTTTTATTATGCAATTTCAGTTCACAGTTTCAGTTCAGAATTTTAATATTTTTTCTAGATCTGAGTTCTAAATCTTTTGACAAAAAAAAAAAAGTTATATATTTGCGAAGAATAAGAAGATGATGAAGATGATGAAGATGAAAGAGAAGAGAGACATAACATGGAGAGAGAGAGAGAGAAGAGCAAAGACAAAGACAAAAAATAAGAAATAAAATGACAATTGATCATATTTTAAAATAAGTCAGCTGACACCCGCTTCTGCAATGCAACTGATAGTTACCTTGTTGTTAAATAAAATTAATTGGTGCACTAGAGATTAAATAAGATGCATAACATACACCCTATAATAATTAATTCAAAACTAAATGGTGCATCGTCACCAAGCTGACATAGTGTTTGGGTTTATTATTTTTTTCTTTTAACTGTAGTGGGACCGTGGGTGTTGTTTCTTGAAGCAATTCGTTGTGGAAATTAAATTAGTTAAGGACTCTTACGCTTGTATTTAAATTTACCAGAAGTCAAACTACAATCGTAGTTGCGCGCATGAATAGGTTTTGCTTGTTTATTGATGTAAGACTGGATCATTGTGAACTTTAAAGCAATAAATGATTGACATTCTGGACATACCTATGTGAATAATATATTTGGAAAAGTCTATATATATATTTTTTGAATATCATAGTGTGATTAGGATAAAATGACAACACTATCATAGCGTGACATATGAACGTATAACATTAAGACACTTGCCAATTAGTATTTTAATAGATACTATTATGTTTTAAGTCACTATTATATGATAATATAATGGTCAATGTTCAATAAGAAGCTTGTCATTCACTTGCATTTTCTACACCTACCTCTTAACTATTAAAATTTAAAAACTAAGCCTTGGTTCCACTAAAGATATTTAGTGAGCATTTTTTATAGAGTTTCAAAATATAATTAATTCTCGAATAGCATTTGAACCCTCCTCAAGCAAGTGTTTGAACTCCGTCAGTCAATAGTGTTTAAAGGAGTGTTATATTTTTAAACTCTGAAATAAGGGCTCAATGTCTTTAAAATCGTAAATTTTAGTTAGTTTTTCTAAGTTTTCAAAAACTATCATAAGAATAGAAATTTTTTTAATGTGTCTGTAATACTGTCAGTGGATGTTATTAATTTATGCGTTATAATATGAGTCAACAATATATTTATATTTTTCAAATATAATATTAATAAATATATATTATAATATAAATAATTTAATAATAATATTACGTGACAGTGTTGCAGTATTTATGAAAAAATTATTCTATATCCACACATAGACAATTGAAGCCTAAATAAGTTGCTAGATCATCTGTCTCGTTTACTTTTGGGGGACTGCGAGGCATTATGAGACAATATTGAGGTGCCAAAGAGATATTTCATTCGTAGGGGGCCAGAAGAAAATGACAGATTATGTCTACACTCCAGTGTGTGACCTTTTTCTTCTTATTTGCATTACATTATTATGAGCAATTAATTAACACTGGACCATGCAGCACGTGTCACAGGCTCACAGCTAGCTCACCAAGTCTTTCATTAATATTATACAACAAGAAATTGTTACTTAGTCAGTTTACATTGCATTATACAATTTTTCTCACTCTTATATATAATTAATTAATTGCCATATTTATATATATAGTTGATGATTTGATATTCAGTTTTAATTAGTCATTAGTGTTTATAATAAGAAAGTTGTCCCCTAATAACGGATCACAATTAAGTATGAAACGCATGCATATATATATATATATACTTAATATAACTATGATATATAAAGGTTACAATTAGGTTTTTTTTTAGAGAGGCGATTTTTTTACTCCTCTTTTCTTCGTTTGCACTCCATTTTCTTTTTTAATATATTTTTTATATTTTTATTATATATTTTTTCAAATTTACTCTTTATGTCTGTTGAATTTTTATTTTAATTATTTTTCAGTAATGATTATTTTTTCCTAAATTCTCTCATACTTATTAAAAAAATAAAAATAATTAATTTTCTATCCCCCTCGTCGTATCTTCTTCATATTGCATCTCTAATTGTCTTCTATGCCATTTTTTTTCTTTTGTGAACCAGTTTTGTACGTGTTTTTAATCATCATTTTATACTTCATTAGAAAAATATTTAGCCTGTCATATTTTTTTTCGTTTTCTTTATGAGGGTCATGATTTATGTATCTTCTTTTGATGGTGGGTTTTGTGTTATGAAATTAATTGGGGTTTTCAATTAGTCCACTCCCTCATTTTTGAGTCTTTTGACACTGTCAAGAAAAATGTTCCCCTGCCAAGCAACCACTACTTATTTGTAGCATATTTGATTTTTTAAAAAATGAATGTCACATGACAGCTTAATAAGAAAAAAATATATGTACTATATCATGAAGACGGACAGAAGTATAGAGAATTACATAAATTTTTCTTCCTTTTTAAAAGAGAGTTATAAAAATAGATATATTATTATGACAGTTTTAAAAAATTAAATGTGTAGGATTTAATGTTGCATAGGTGACATTCTATAATTAAAAGCCAAAGGGTATATGTGGAAAATAAATAATAAAAATATATACAAACATTTAAAAAAATAAGAAGGGGTGCAAATAGAGAAAAGAGGAGTGCGGAAATCACCTCCCTTTTTTTAATCTTATATTTTGTCTTTTTTCCATTTATGCTTTAAATATTTAGTAGATGTCAAATATATTGCATGTGTGATTCAGAAATATATGGTGTTCTGGCTTATTTTACTTGACTAGCTTATTTAATGTTTGTTGTAGTTATTTGAGATTTCGAGTAAAGTGCTATTTGTATTTTTTTTTTTTGCACACTCCTCTTAAAAAAAAACCCAAAAAAAAAAAAAAAATAACACACACCCAACACTTACACACCCCTCCCTCACCCCGACCACCTCCCTCCCCACCTCTCCTCTCTCCAGCACACACCGCATCCCTTACCACGCCGAGCAGCCCACCACCGTATGCGACCACCCCACCCCTTCTCTCTCCTTTTTCTTTCTCTAGTCATTTGGTTTGATTTGGTATTTAGGGGATTTCAGGTGTTGTGTGATTTAGGGTTTTGTTTTTTGCTTGCTGAGAAATGTGGGGAAGGGATGTATTAGAGATTGTGAATTTCAATTTTTTTTTTGTTGAATTTGTAGGGTTTGGTGGAAATTTAGGTTTTGGTTTTGTTCTTGTTTGGTGGAAAATCTTTTAGTTTACTTCACAGAGAGAAACATGTACTCTCTATTGTTGAAACTAGTGTTGTTTACATTGCCATTGTGCTCTCATTTAGTTTTGAAACCTCTAGTCATTTATAGGGCAGCTTAAGAAACTGAAATGCTAGCTGCAATTCAAGAAACTAGAATGTGATTGCATTTTCAGTAGGGACTTGTACTTAAAATTGAATTTAAGTGAGGACAGTGTATAGTCGTATAGGACAATTATTGATCTCTATGGGTTTCAGGGAGAGAGAAAGAGAAGAGGCTGGGAGGTGGCAGGGAGAGAGGAGCCAGAGATGAGGGGAAGGCTCGGGAAGGGGGTGGTCGGGGTAGGGGAAAGAAGAAGAAGAAGAAGAAGAAAAAGAAGAGATGGGGTGTGTTGGGTGAGAGAGAGAGAGAGAGAGAGAGAGAGAGAGAGAGAGAGAGAGAGAGAGAGAGAGAAGTGTGTGCGGGGATGAGGTGTGTGGGTGAGGGAAGGAGAAAGAGAGGGAAAGAAGGGAGGGGCAAGGTGGTCTTTTCTCTTTGGTTTTTCTTTCTTATTTTTAAAAAGGGTGTGCAAACAGAAAAAAAGGGTATGCAAATAGCAACACTTTTTCAAGTATATATGCTATTAAAAGATCCTTAATTATTACTTTGATACTTGAATTCTTTTTGTAAATATATTGGAAAAGTAATTAACTTTTTTTTAATATATATAATGGTGGGTTGAAGTCCAAAATCAAATACATTAACTTGCTAAATATACAATAATACTTTGCACATGTTGTTTAATTTTATTAATATATCAACCACCCATCACCAGGCTGAGTTGTACGGTAACCAAATTGAATAAAACATTACTAAAAATTAGGTTGTTTTAAAGGCATATATATATATATGTGTGTATATATATGGCATGCATGCTGAATTGCTGATAGATAGTCCTTGCATTTGGTAGGTGATGACTGATGAGGACCGGCCATTTGGTGCTATTTCTAGGGAAAATGGGATGTAATTGTGCAGCTAAAATGGTATAGAGAATTATTTTTTTTCAATTATAATAAAAAAATTAAATAATGAAAGTTCAACTCTGCAAACTATGAATGTAAAGATGAAAGATTATTTAGTAGAGCAGTTATATTATATGTATGATGCCACCTTTAATAATATATGAACATGTATACTTAATTCAAGTAAAATTTATAATTTTTTAAAGTACAAAGTACATATAACATCATAGCTAGAATTATGAAATCAGGCAACAATACTAAAGAATTTCTCATACAAAAATAAATGCTCTACCACTCAAACTATAGTCCCACAGATTATGGAGGATTAAGTGATGGGTTTTATAACATATTTTTTTAATCCCATAAAAATGTTGAAACATTTAACTTACGGTTGAAAACAAGAAATGTAAAACAATTAGTTAGAATTACAATAAATTAACCAAAATGTGGGTCTAATTGCCTAATCCTAAAAATGAACCCATTGTGGTGGATTTGTGGTTGAGCAATATTAGTTGCTGACCCCAAGTCCTCTTCCCCCAGGCTCCACTAAAATTCTTCATGGAAGTTGGAGATATTCATCATAATCAAATAAATGAACTTGTATATTAATTATTCCTATAAAAAATAGTCAACATTGGTGGTTCACTATTAATTAATTGGCTTGGGCCGCTTGGCTAAGCTCAATTTGCATAATTACTCTACTATAAGTCTATAACTTAGAATAATGGAGATGATTTGGTGGGTAAAATGCTTTATTCAGTATCATTCTAGTAGCTCCAACCAGCCTATCATTGTAAATATAGTTTCTTGAAAGCCAGCTAGCTTTTAATTAATGTTATATTGTATGTGAGATTTACGTACACCAATGATTATTTAGCTTTCACGTTAAGAGGCTAAGAGCAAATGTCAAAGAATCCATTACTTACATGTATATATTAATAGTTGATAATCAATCATTTACGGTACTTTAACCTTATATTGTTACTTGTAAATCTATACCTGTTAGAAAATAAAGGACAATTCGATAAAAAATTTATAGTTGACTCACGAATCATGATATTGTATTTGTTTTATAAGGATTAAAGTAGGAACTTGGAAGTGTTATTCCTCTCTTTTATGTACGACTGTATGAGTGAGTAGAAGTGCTGGTGAAGTAAAATATTTGAAAGAACGAGAATCGTTCAGCGCCCATGGCCTAATGGATAAGGCGTCTGACTTCTAATCAGGCGATTGTGGGTTCGAGTCCCACTGGGCGTGCTGCTTCTCTTTCATTTTTTAATTTTTTTCAAGCAGCCCATCAATTTATGCTTCCATTTTCCATTAATCGAAAAAAAAAAAGAAGTTTCCATTTTTACCCTCAGCTTTCTGGGAGGTTGTTTTTTGGTCAACAGAGAAATTATTGGGGAGTCTGGGAGACCATAAACAGAGAAATTTGTATCATTTCATATTTATACATACTACCGACAATTTTTTATTTCCTGACAGCTTAGTATAAACTTATGTAGTACATGTTTGGTTGACATTGTACATTAATCTCAAGGTTGACATAGTACATGTATGGTTGACATAGAACATATATATGATATAGTGCATGTATGGTTGACATAGAACATATATACGATATGTACAATGTCAACCTTGCGAGCTAGAGTTGAGCTAAGAAATTAAAAAAAGAGCTAGAGTTGTGTTGAGCCATCCTAATGTATATGCTTTAGATAAAATATTGCAGCCAACATATTTTGGGAAATACTTGGGTCCTCAGTTTTGAGTACCCTCTTGTCCTGAACTTTGATGTGGCCTAATATAATAAGGACACGTGTTTTTTAAAAATTTTAGAGCAAATTATTCGTAAGTATCTCAATTATACACTGACTTTCAACTTAGTACCCAAATTTTGAAAACTTGACAAAAAATACCTCAACTTTCATTTTGTGTCAAAATAGTACCTCTGTTAGTTTTTCTGTCAAATAAACCGTTATCTGCTGACGTGGTAGATATATTTTCGTCTTTTTCCCCACATTTAAAAGATAATAATATTTTTAAAAGAGTAAATTATAATTTAGTACCTTAACTATATACTGACTTTCAACTTAGTACTCCAACTTTGAAAACCTGACAAAAAAGCACCTCAACTTTCATTTTGTGTCAAAATAGTATCTTCGTTAGTTTTTCTGTCAAATGAACCGTTATCTGCTGACGTGGCAGATGTATTTTCGTATTTTTCTCAACATTTAAAATATAATAATATTTTAAAAAACTTTTTAATAAACAAATTTCTTAAAAAAATTAAAATAAAAAAATTTCTTAAAATAAAAACTTTTCCCCCTCCCCTCCCGTCCCCTACCCAGCCAGCCCTCACCCCAGCCTTTTTCCCTGCCCGACCCACCCTCTCCCTCCACCCCAGTCCCATCGCACCCCCTCCCCCTAGCCCCAACCCTGTCGCACCTCTTTCCCCCAGCCAGCCCCTCTCCTTGCCTGACCCACCCTCTCCCTCCCACCCCAGCCCTCACCCACCCCTCCCTCACCCATCCTCTCCTTTTCCCGCCCCCACCCAGCCCCTACCCAACCTTCCCCCCACCCATCCCTTCCCCTCCCCTCCCTGCCCCTACCCATCCTCCCACCTCTCCCTGCCCAACCCACCCTCTCCCCTCACCCCAGCCCCCACCCATCCTCCCACCTCTCCCTGCTCGACCCACCCTCTCATCCCCACCCCCAGTCCTGTCGCATCCCTCCCCCCTAACCCCTAGCCCCGTCGCACCCCCCACCCAGCCTCTCCCCGACACCCTCATACAGCCCCTCTTCGACCCAACTCAACCCCAATCCTAACCCAGCCCCCTCACCCCCCTTACCCAACACCGACCCTCCCTACCCATCCCCCAATTTTTTTTTTTTTAATTTTTAAAAGTTTTAATTTTTTAAGATTTTTTTTTATTCAAAAGTTTTTAAAAATATTATTATCTTTTAAATGTGGGGAAAAAGATGAAAATACCCCTGCCAAGTCAACAGATAACGGTTCATTTGACAGAAAAACTAAAGGAGATACTATTTTGACACAAAATGAAAGTTGAGGTGCTTTTTTGTCAGGTTTTCAAAGTTGGGGTACTAAGTTGAAAGTCAGTGTATAGTTAAGGTACTAAATTGTAATTTTCTCTTTTAAAAATATTATTATCTTTTAAATGTGGGGAAAAAGACGAAAATACTCCTGCCACGTCAGCAGATAACGGTTTATTTGACATAAAAACTAACGGAGGTACTATTTTGACACAAAATGAAAGTTGAGGTACTTTTTGTCAACTTTTCAAAGTTGGGGTACTAAGTTGAAAATTAGTATATAGTTAAGGTACTTACGGATAATTTGCTCAAAATTTTATAAGCATTATAACCAAACACTCTACTAGCCTTCTTAACCATGTAACCAAACACTCTAGCATCCCTACCCCCACCCATCTAGGGGTGGGTTCGGTTCAATTCGGCCAAGTTTTAAGGTTGAATTGAGAATTGCCCGATTACAAGGAATTGGTTCGATTCGACTCCACTATTAAAAATATTCACAATCAAACCAAACCAAACCCTATTAGTTCAGTTCAATAGATTTGTGCTAATTTTTTTTTTCTTTTAACATTTAAACTTAAGCCCAAGGAGTGAAATTTTGAAAATTTCGCCAAAATTTTCGCTTTTTTGGGGTTCCGAAATTTTATAACATATCCATTAATTTTCGTTAATATTTTGGCGAAATTTCGAAAATTTCGAACCCCCCCACAGTGTGTTTCTGTAAAATTTCGTTGAAATTGGACGAAATTTAGACGAAATTTCGCTGACAAACTCAGATCTCAGAAGTCCCAGCCCCAGCTCCATTTCCATTTCATCTCTCAGATCTCTCTCTCTGTCTTCTCCCCTTGCGCGCACCCAGCTACCTCCGGTGTGACCCCCTGCCTCCTCCCCCTGCGCGCATAGCGCACCCAGCAGGTATCTTCAACCTTGTACCCAAATACCCAAATCTGTCAAATACTTACGGCCTTGTGTTGTGGAGTTGTGGGTTTAAACTTCCAAATTTACACAGCAAACAATAAATGATTTTTCTTTGGATAGAGTCATAGAGATGAGTGGGCTGTAGCCTGTAGGCATTAGTAGGCAATAAATGATTCGATACTTTCCATTCCACTATCTAAGTATCTAATGCTTATTTATAATATATTAAAAAATAATCTAATATTTATTTATAATATATTAAAAAATATCTAATATTTATTAGATTTTCTTTTTTCTGGTTGATTACTTGATTCAAGTGTTTAATTGTTTAAATTTGGAAATAGTTTTTTATTTTTTTTGGGTATGAAAATGTTTTAATACTTAATTGGAATTTGGAAAGAGTTATTGACTGTGATTGTAATTGTGTATATTTGGAAATAAATAGGTACCCAATACTTATTGTGATTGTGTATATTTGGGGAAGGTTTAAATGTTTAATATGATTTTGGGTTTAAATTTGGGTTGCCTTACCCTTTTACTGAGGTAAGTCTGACAATAGCTCTTTAAATGAGTATGGCAATGGGCATATCCCACCACAAATACCACAGCTTGATCCATATGGTTGACATGTTGAGAATTATATGCAAAGTTATGCTGGAGATGTATCTTGGGGTGATTATTCTTCGCAGTTCACCTATTCTGGACATGATGATATTGAAGACAGCGAAAATTTGAATCTGTTAGAAACTCTATGTGCTATTGAATACTTATTTAATTCATAATTTTATATTGTAATATAAATAATTAGAGGTGTTATTTATATAATTATTAATTAGTGACCCATTTTTTGAACAGTATTTGTCTCCAGCGTGCATTATATTCACCTTATATCACATAAAACTTACTATATAATTTGATTTTTTTAATGTTTTTTTATCAATGTAATAGATAATATGTTAAATAAGCATATGGTCAAATTTCATTCAAAATATTCGTATTTTGATAATAATTTTCGTCGTTTTTGTCTAATTTTGTATTTTAATCGAAATTTCTGCGAAAATTTCCATCAAAAATTTCCTCAAAATCAAAATTTTACTCCTTGCTTAAGCCCAAACACAAAAAAAAATATATATATATATTAATCCCATAAATAAAAGGCCAAGTCCACAAGTTTAGACAAATTTAAGTGGATGTGTTAAATGGGAAGCAAGAGACTACTTTTATAGGAGACATAAACTAGTTGAGTCCCTGACTCTTATTTTCAATGTGGATTGTGGAACCATATTTGAAAGCTTGGAAATGTGCAAATCAATAGACAATTGTGAGCTCTTTTTATAGAACGAGTGAGTATTTTTACTCTTTGGGCGACGTGGGATTATGGGATTCAAGTTGTCTTGATGAAATGTGGTTCCACAATTTCACATTGAAAATAAGAGGGATTCAACTCCCTTATGTCTCCTATAAAAGTAGCCCGTTGCTTCCCATTTAACACATCCACCTATGTTTGCCTAACTTGTTGGTTGGACACTTGGACCTTTTATTTATGGACTTAAGTTTAAAATATAAATTTTCTTTTTGGTGTTTGGACTTAAGTTTAAATGTAAAAAAAAAAATAAAAAAAAAATTTAAAAAAAAAAAAAAAGGTTTCGGTTTGGTTCGGTTCTTGCAGTTTTTGGAAGATCCAAACTGAACCGAACCTAGGGATGGTTGGTTAGGTTTGATTTTTGGTCGACAATCGACTTTTTTCAGTTTGGTTTGGGTTGGTTTGGTCGATTTGGCAGTTTTCAAACCCACCCCTACACCCATCTACTGAACCCAGCAGCCTCATCCCTTCCCATTCTCACTGCCGGAGTTCAACACCAACAGCCCACCTCCTGCGTCGGAGAGCCCAACCTATGAAACCCTTCTTTCCTTTTATCTCTCCCTATCTCTTCCTCTCTACTAAGTAAATCTTTTTTTTTTTTTTACTGACCCGTTTCATTATCTTTTTACAGAGACTTGGTTTTTTCCCATTAAGATCCATACTAGTTATTGCAAATTTTGGTGATTTTGTGTTGGATTTTTCGGATACCCTTTTGGTTGGATTGAAGGGAGATGAGGTGGTATTGGGTTTTTAATTGTTGTGCATTTTGAGTTGTAAATCTACTATGATCTGCTATGCTTAAGCGAGAGGACAAGAAAGGGAGAGAGAGAAAAGAGAGGAAGACAGAGGTAGGGAAGGTTTTCGACGGTTAGGCCCGGCGCCGGAGGTGGGGATCGTCGGTGTCGGACCTCCGACAGTGAGAATGGGAGGGAGTGGTGTTATTGGGCTAGGTGGGTGGAAGGGTGTGGGGTGTTGTTTGGTTACATGAATAAGAAATATTAATAGTAACACATGGTAGTTTTGTATTGGGCTACATCAAAGTTCAAGACAAAAGGGTCCTTAAAACTGAAGATTCAAGTATTCCTCATATATTTTAGTCTATTAAACTAAGAATCACAATCGTTGAAAGAAAAAACAAAAAAACTCATCACCATAATCGGTTGAATATTTCAGGAGCATACATTTCATATTAATTCTATTTTTAAAAAAACTTCTTTCTTTTTTTTTTTGGTCTGAAAATTTTTCTTTCTTAGATAAATATCATAGATAAAAATAAAAAATAATTTAAAAAAAAAATCCCAAACAAAGCCTTTCTTTTTCTTAGGGAAGGAACCTCATGGTGTTATTAGCTTGGATTCAAGTTAAATATTAACTATCACTCAACTTGATTAATTGGTTATATTAAAATGATTTGACAAGAATCCATTTTGTTTATTAATTATGTCATATTCGGTCAAACGCACCTATTTTGTGAATTAGAAACTCAAGAATATGACATTTTTATTTTTGAAAACTAAGCTCGATCAGTGTTGGGTATAGTTGGTCAATCAGAAGTTGGATTGCAAGACAGATTCGTAGTTCCAGCTTTTCAGTTTTGATCTTGACATGTTCTTGAGCTCTTTTTAGTATCTATCTCCTACTCCTAGTTGGATGATCGACTTATTACTATTTTCTTGTTAATTTAGTATATATCTGTAATATAACAATATTAAAAAATACACAAAGTTAAGTATATTAGAGAATTTAAGTCTCCACATAAAAATTAAAGCCCGTGCATATATGCATTAGTTGGACAAAAAAGAAAATCCCCTAATTTTAGATACACCATATGTACACATTGATAAAGTAGACATTACAAAAGAGAAAAAAGCTTTGCTTTCGGCAATGGCCAAATCCTATAATTAACGTCTTCATCTGTCTGATCATGCTATGATCTTCATGAAATCTTTTGCAAAAGAAGAGTACCAATAATTTCTGTCATAGTGTTTTGGTTTACTACTGTTGCTGATTATTTGTGATGTCCTCAATCATCACATGATTCTCGAGTAACAGATGCATGTCTATATATATTTCTTACACTAGCAAATCAGTCAATATCATAAATAATAATTGAAACATCGATGTCTAAAGCCTCTGGAAAGTGAGTCTTATAGTAAATCATATTTAGGCATGATTTAATTAAGCAGCACTTGTCCATATATGCATGTATTAATTAATTTCTCAACTTGCATGCATGTATGTTTTAATGGCCAATCTCAGAATAGTTAAGTTGGTGAGGTGTAGTATCATGCATCATCATACATCTCTGATTTCTAGCTTATCCCAATCTTCCTTGGTTATTTTATTGCCTTATATATGGTGAATAAGTGGCCACGCCTCTGAGTGGTTCATTACTTTGAGAGGGAGGGAGGGGGAGAGAGAGAGAGAGAGAGGTTTTCTTTACAACATGATGTGCATCTTACACAAATTTATGTGATTAAGGCCCCGTTTGGAATTATGATGGAGGACTCAAAAGCTGCTGTGGATGATAATTCTCAATCATCTACAGCAGTTTTGGTGTTTGGTAAAAAAATAAAAAACTGTTTTTCCCCACAATTCTCAACTTCTCACAACAAAAACAGAAAGCAAGTTTCTAGGTGCTTTTGAAAGCTGCAGTGACTCACAGCAACAATGAATATTTTATTTTACCCAAAATACCCTCATTGATTTCTATAATTTTTATTTGTTTATTTTAAATTAAAAAATATGTCCATTGTTAGTTACATTTTATATTGTGATAATTAATTATGATATTTTATTTATAGGATTAAAATTATAATATACCTAAAAAAATAATAGGCATACTTATTTAATAATGTTGTTCTTAGAAAAATTATTGCTAATAAAAATTTGTAGTAAAAAATTTCAAAAACAAGTAAAAAAACATATTATTTTTACCAAACAAATAAGTGAAATGCACTTCAGCATCATGTCCATTTTAGTAATTATACACAGTCACAGCATTTTTATATTAACATTTACCAAATACTTTGATACTATTTTTTGCACTCACAGCACTTTTGAAAACATAGTTTACCAAACACTCAACTGTTTTACTTTACAGCTGACTTTATTTCACAGCTATTTTACTTCACATCTGTTTTTTCTCACAGCAATACCAAACTGGTTCTAAATATTTAAATATTGCCAGATGCCAACATACTTCTTAATTATCTGAAATCTAATTTTGGAAATGACCCATTTTTGCTACTCAACTATAATTGTGGTGGGCGTGCTCTTTGATTGAAGGAATTAGGTGAAATTATGTAAAATAATCAAAACCATTATGCAAAAATGGGTGGGTTTGTGTGTTACGATGATATGATGTTATTATAGACCGAAATGAATTGGGACATGAATTTGAATGAAATCATCATGAGGGTGTAATGGTCTTTTTCCATACAAAAATAAGTCATTTTTGGAAAGTGATTTCATTTGGATTATCTTATTTGAGCTTAAAATCTTTGATTTTGACATGACCTCCTCTTTTGGACTTGGAGTACATCGATTTTCGTTCATTTAGAGACATCAAATTATTTCATGATTATGACATTTGGTTGCTCACTATTAGCATGAAGGAAAAAGCTAAAAAGACTTTAAACAAAACGCGTACATGGCTTTAAGAAAACAATGTTTGATTACCCCTTTGCTCACTGTGCACGATTATAATACAAGTAGTCACTTCGTTTCTTTTTTCACCAAACAGAAATTTGGAGTTATGTTAAAATAGATAGTGTCTGGTATGTGGGGATTGCAGCTATATGATTATGCACTCATTTTTTATTATTTTTTAGAAAAATTATTCTGTGTATCTGATACACTATAATATGGTGTAATCTATCCAACGTATCATAATATAGATGAATGTTATTAATACTATATTCTAATAATATAAATATACCGTCTAATCATACCCTTAGCACGTTGGATTTGTTATACCACATGACGGTGTATCAGATACATTCAATAATTTTTTTCATTTTTTCTTAAGTATCTTTGTTAAGCGATGTCATGGTGATGAAGTAGTAGAAGTAAGCTAGATACTTTTTTTTTTTTTGGTCAAGGTGGTAAGCTAAATACTTAGCCATGTAGCATTACTATGCTACATGTACTAGATTCATCATTTATCTATGGTTTTTTTACTCAAATACCACTTGGATTATAGGAGGTGTGCTCCCATACCACCTAAAGTTATCAATATATGTCAATATAGCACCTGACATCCATATTTCTGTTAAATCATCAACTTTTTTTCTCAAACTTGTCTCAGTAAGTATTAATTATCTAAGGGGTCAAAATATTCTTTTTGACTTCCAAACTATTTTTGAAAATCACAAATTCTTTAAATAAATTATCAAAATCTCAAAATAAATTTCAAATAAAATTTAAAAAATTTACGGGATCTCACATTGGGGATGAGGCTGGATTTTTTGTTTTTTTTAGTTTAGAGTTTTATTTGGATTTTATTTTTATTTTTTAAGATATTCTATAATATGAATTGACAATAGTACCCTTTAAGTTAACAGAAAAATTGATAGAAATAAATATCAAATGCTACATTGGCACATATTGGTAACTTTAGGTAGTAAATTAACAAGAAAAAAAATTTTAGTGGTACAGGAGCACACCCCTTATAGTCCAGATGGTATTTGAGTAAAAAAGCCTTTATCTATTCCCTTTAGATTGGTGGGTCCCACAACGAGGTTCGGTAAATATGATATAAAAAGAATCGTTGCATGTAAGAACACTGTAATTTTAATATTTAAATAAGTCCATGGTTCAGGCCCAATAGTAAAGCAGGCCTGGATCCAATGACATGAAATATGAGTCCAGGTTCTCACCCAAAAAAAAAAAAAAAAAAAGAGCCCAAACCCATGATCAGGTTAATCCTAGACTTGTGAATCCCGGATAGAACAGAAAGGAAAAATCCTCTGTACTCAGAATCACAATCCACTTCCACAAACAAAATCAGAGTCTCGTATATAACTGTTTCCAAATCTGTGTGCATACATTTCTAAATTTGTGTGTATATATTTCTGTCTATGGTGTCAATCCTAGTACTAAACTCCATGACCGAGAGGAAGAGAGGGATCTCCAAGGCTTCACCCTCCCCAGAGACTAGGCATAATCTTCTATACTTGAGGAGCTAAGTATACATCAACCTTTCAATATGACATGGAGACCATAGTAATCAGCAGCTAGATGTAGTCCACTTGACTTGAAGAAGACTTTGAGAGTAACTGGATTGCTGCTAAATGCGTAAGGAACAATGGTATAGATTTCATACCTGCTTCACCATGGTAAAGAAAAAACATTAGAGAGAGAGAGAGAGAGAGCAATGCATAACATTTATCCAAATTCCAACTAACAAATCTTCAAAATTAAAAAACAAAACCAATCTTGAGTTACTAGTGTACAGAAACTGTAAACTCCTAACTACAGTGTGCTCTTAAAACATTGGGTGATTCCTCTCTTTATCTTAAAACACACAAATATTTTTTTTTATGGACATGACGCCTACTGGAGAGTGTCAGAGTGCTAAAAGAGTCTGCAAATTGTGAAATAGTTGACGTTCTTGAACTGAAATACCAACAGTAGCAGTTATCAAAAAATTACAGAGTAGGACAGAGAGGAAATGCTTACCATATGGGAAACTGACTAGATCCGCTTGAGCACTATAGGTAGCTTAATTCACTTTTGTGCTAGAATGAACAAGTCTTTGAAATTTGTTGGATAGCTCTTGATAAAACTGAATTTCTGTTGGCTTCACTTGTTCAATTGCAGTCCTTAAATGTTGCATTTTTACTTCTGAGGCATCAAGGCTCTCCTGATAGCCAAAAAAAAAAAAAAAATGATGGATTTAGGAACAGATTCAAAAAAAGAAAAGGTCATGCAAGGAATTAGGTACTTATCAAACCTCCATAGCTGCCACAGCTGCTTCCCGGCAGATTAACGATATATCAGCACCGGTATAGCCTTCTGTATGATGAGCAAGATCACATATGTTGACATCAGAACTGCAAGGAATCTTGCGCAAATGGATACGAAATATCTCTTCCCGATCAGTCTCATCTGGGGGCCCCACATATAGCAGCCGGTCAAAGCGTCCTGTCCAAAAGAAAAATTGTATTGTTAGGAACATTATTAAATTGGTGCGGGCAGAGAGAGAGAGAGAGAGAGGCAGCACCTGGTCTTAGAAGGGCATTATCGATCTTGTCCGGCCTATTTGTAGCAGCAACAACAGCGACATTAACTCTTTCATGCAAACCTAGTTTTAAAAGTGTATTAAGTCAAAGATACGATAGCAGATAATGATTGCTCAATAATTGGATAACTTTTAGTGAGCATCATGGCTACATAAAGATTCTATGTATTGTCTAACCAAAAGCCTTATAAACCAAAGATTTAAAAAAACTTATAAATGTGGATTCAATAATATAGAATTTGCTACCAACCATCCAATTCAACAAGAAGTTGACTCATAACCCTATCTGAAACTGAAACTCCATCACTTTCCTTCCCACGAATGGCAGCAAGACTGTCAATTTCATCAAAGAATATGATTGCTGGGGCATTAGCCCTTGCCTTTGCGAACAGGGATCTCACTGCCTTTTCAGATTCACCAACCCATTTGCTAAAAAGTTCTGGACCCTTCACAGCAAGGAAATTCAGCCCAGCCTCAGAAGCTACAGCACGAGCCATGAGCGTTTTGCTGCATCCAGGAGGACCAAACATCAGGATCCCTGTTGGGGGACGAGTCCCTATACGCTTGAATGCGTCCTGGTGTTTTTGAGGCCATATTACAGCTTCCATTAATTGATTTTTGACCTCCCTTTGACCACCAACATCTTCCCAATTAACCTTGGGAACCTCAAGTATTACCTACAAGTTTAAAGGAATAGATTAAGAGTATGACGAGTTACATCAGCGAGCATATTCCTCCATATCTGCTGATAGAAAGTTTCTTACCAAAAGACAGTATAAGGTTACATAATTGACGTTATCAGTAGCCACTTGCATCCTTAAAACATGGCCACTTTTATCATCACCAGTTACCATCATTAAAAAACATAACATGATATGACTAAATAATCAAACCACTGAAAAGTTCACATATTGAACTCAAACAAGTACTCTCTTGGAACTGCTAATCCAATGGGAGACAATAATACTCTTCTATTCTCTTGTTCTATAATAGCAGTTGGTTTGAATAATTTATAGTAATAGCTATCCATTTGGTCTGGAAACATGGAAGTATTAACCATACCTCCCGCATGGCACTGGGCCTCACTCTCATCTTGGCCTTTTCAAAATCTTCAAAGGCCACTTTTAAGATGCATTCTTCTTCAATGCCATTCAGAAGGTTATCATCACCTGGATTTGTTCCCTTCAAATGCACCGATGGAAGAATCTCCAAAGAAAAATCCAAATGTGAGATAGATGAAGATGCAGAATCTGCATAATCCCGAGATATGTCTGTTGCGTCTTTTAAGCAATCAGATACCGTTAGACTGTTAGAAGAATCTTCATAAGCAATAGATTTTCTATGTGAATAACCATGGGAGTGTTTAGAGTTGACATAACGCCTAAGACAATTGAAGGCTGCTTCATTGCAAAGGGCAGCTAGATCAGCACCTACAAAACCATGCGTAGCAATGGCAAGATGTTGGACTTGCACATCTAAAAGAGAGTGCTCCATTTCACCTACAAGAGCATGAAGTATCTCCAACCGTTGCTTGGGAGATGGCACGCCTAAATATCAATTTCCAAAAGAAAGATGTTAGATGACATATCTGGGAAAAGAAAAAGCTCTTCCTAGGAGTATAAATCAATTGATGCCGCAACAGAGAAATCTTTATCCAACTACTTTTCCAAACACATGAATAGATACTCAGTACAGTTATAACAAATGTATACCCATACCACCCCCAAAATAAGGTAAAGAACAGCAAAACACAAATCATGAAAAATTTACATGTCATTCTAGCTTCGTACTAGCCTTTCATACACAGAGCGTGGAATTGCTCCTCTCTTATATAGTTAGGTTGTTAAAAACACGAAATAAAATAAAATAGTAAAAAGATAAAGTTAACAGTAGATGAAGAGAAGACAATGAGATAATTTGTGGAGTAACAGTAAACAAAAAAAACTTCATATTACCTATTTCAATTTCCCTATCAAGTCTTCCAGGTCGTCTGAGTGCAGGCTCAATACTATCAGGCCTATTGGTAGCAGCAATTACAAGTACTCCTTCAGTTCTACTAATCCCATCCATCAAATTCAATAGTGTAGCAACCATTCTTTGAGATAGCTCTTCACCTCCATCTTTCCTTGCAGGTGCAATGGCATCCAACTCATCAATGAATACCTGCGGACAGAATCCATTAGAGAAAAGGCAGCATAGACATGTGAGAAAAAATCAGCTAGTTTCTCAAAGGAAAAGCTTTGGTAATTTAATCAAATTAATTGAACTTCAGTCACCAATATATATTCACTTTTTCAAAATGATACAGTTAAATTGTTAACATTTTAGTATTATCTACTAATGTTAATATTTTTATTTTTGGTAGAAATAATGTCAACATTTCAGTAATAACTAATAATAATGTTACCATTCAGTATTAACCAATAATCATAACGGTTTAGTATTAACTAATAATATTGACCATTAAAGAAATGAAGTCCCAAAAAAAAATCTCACTACCAATACCTGGGAAAACATTGAATCACACCACATCTTTGTAGCTCAAAAGTATGATGTCTAATTCCCAACCACTAAGATTCTGCTGTCTTTAAGACTCCTAAAAGGCCTTGAATAATTGCTTAATAATCAAATTTTTTATTTATCACAATAACAGTGGATTTCACCACATTCCACAATGCATGAATGTTTTTTAGTACAGCCACGTTGATGTAATTTTCACAGTGCAATCAACTCCTAGGTATCAATCTCTAGAATTCGCACTTAGCGCAATGGAATAACAATCTCTATTTCAAGTGTTCTGTAAACTCCAAGGAAAACCTGTGCCATGCTTCTTTGAGACTTTTAAAAAGTGCTTTTTATAGGATTCACAATGACTAAAGGCCTGGGCCAGTATAAATAATGCACAAGAGAAAAACCAAACGGTTTTGCCCATGGAATGGCAGTCCTTGATTGTATGTTTGCTAGCATAGTTCAAAACCTAACTTTACCACAGCATGCATCACTACTAAGTTATAACCAAAAAATGATAATGATCCCTTAAAATACAGGACATGAAAATTCAAAGAGAGGAGAAACCTAACCACAGAAGGTGCGGCTTGGCTAGCTGAGTCAAAAACCTCACGCAAAGCTTGCTCACTTTCTCCATGGTATTGACTCACAACTTCAGGCCCGTTGACAGAGAAAAAGTTGACACCAGCATCATGGGCGCATAATCGAGCCAAAGAAGTCTTTCCCGTACCAGGTGGACCATGAAGAAGCACTCCCTTTGTAGTTCGTAAACCAAGACTAATTATAAAAAGATATGCATGAATGAATATAATAAAAATAATGAAAATAACTTATGAACACATCAAAACCATGTGATTCCACCAAGTGAAATGTATTAATTGATATGCTCCCGAAAGACAACAATCACATTTCTTATATTGTCCAAAGATTGGCTATATTTCTTATATACAAATCATTAGATATATGAATCAGAGGACATTATAATGCTTTATAATTTGAAAATTTCTAGATATTTGATCATTAAGTCATCTAACTTCAACCTTGCATTTGTTAAATGGAGGGGGAGCACACCACTAACTGATTAAAAATATAATCATATAATAAACCATATAGCGTATACATTTAACATGTTAATGGTTAATATTTGGACCACAAGCAGAAGTAATAGGATGATACCAAAAAAAGACTGTGGAAAGCCCCAAAGTTTAGTATCACATGCAAAAGTAGGTTACACTATTAAGAAGCAATAATGTCTCATATGACATACCATGACAAAGTGTCCATAGATGACAAAATTATGATGTCCTTCAAAACTGCATATTCTTTCGAAAGACCACCCAATCTTGAAATGCTATCTCCTGTATTACTTATAACATCCGTGCATTCCAAACTAGATAGAACTCTTTTTTGTGGGGTTTCAGATGCCAGGTTTGATGGCAAATGAAAACATACTTTTGTTTTTCGCTTCACTAGAAAAGAATCATTTACATTACCCACTAGTTCAGAAGCCTCATGTGCCAAATCATGATTAGCATTATCGTCTGACAAACTTTTAGCACCAACCACTTGGAGTAAACAAATCTGTGAAAGCATTGGGATGGTCACAAGATTTCCGCGAAGTAAACAACGAGAATACAACCATGTAGTAGCACATGTCTGCAGAAGTCTTTTCACAGTGTCATCCCCTAGAACCTCTTCAACGTCAAAAGAATCAACAGATAACCCATTTGGAGTGGTCACACTTGCTGCTGACTCCTCACGTGGAGACGAAGTTACTGGACTAGCATTAGAAACACTGAACCTTGATTGATTCAATGGTGTCTTAGGGGATGCAACCGTTCTATTTTCAGGACGATAGTAAGATTTTTCAGCAGAAATGTTCTCAGAGGTATTGCTCATAACTAATCTATTGTCAGAATGAAGCAGCTCCAAAAATAACTCCTTACAGTCGTATACTGGGAGGCAATTATCTTTGGGGTTGCATGGTTTTTCAAAATCACTTACAAGACCAGCTCGGATTTGATTTTGTACAGAGTGGACGAATATGACCCTGCCTGATGCAGGACACCCCATTGTATTTGAAAGATTTGAAGACAATCGCACTCCATTCTTCGTAACCTGAGATGAACACAAGAAAAAAAGTAAAGAAAATGTCTTGGGAACAAATATGGAGCCTGGTTAAAACCATTTTTCATAATTGCCATATCAAATATGGTTCTAGATAGCAGAAAGGAAAGGAGGCAAAACAGTAACCCAGTTCTCATTCAAACCTTCGAAGAAGGAAAAATTGTTGCAAGAGCAAAGTAGTTGCCTGCTTCATTAGCTAACTGTTTAAGAGAATCAACCCCAAAACGTCTAGCACATTCATCTGCTAATGAGCTGAGAGGAAAGCTATCTGAAAATCTATTCTTTAAAGAAGGAAGCGACACCTGCCAATTCAATCAATGCAGAAACATGGTACACTTGAGTTCACAAAACAATACAACAATATTTGGGTTGCTCTCAAAAAGTGAGATAGGAAACAAACACAGTAATCATTGTACAGTAAATTACCGATACAATGGACCCAGGAGTGAAGGAAGAGGCAACCATGGAGGGCTCTGAGAGCCAAATTTTACACCCTTTATAGTCGTCTTCAACATCCGTGACTAGGCCAATGAAAGCAGACTTCCCAATCAGAGAAGGGTATTTGCTCGAAGCTTCTTCAATGGAGCTCGCAAAGCCCTCTTCACTAGCTTCAAAATCCAGTGACCCAGGTGAGGCAAAGCTGTCAGAATTCGACAACCTTGATTGGGTCTTTGAATGCTTCCTTCCCTTTGATGAAGGCATCTGTAAGACTGTAATACAAGCCAATGAGAGCTTAACAGAGTCACATAGAGAGAACCCAGAAAAAAATGGAAAAGAATCAAACACAACATGTAAAGAATTGAAATGCAACAAGAACCGAACCATATATTTTGAGAAAAAGATACTGACCAAGTTTGTGAAAATGAGCTAGAAAGAGAGTAACACAGAGCAGAGACTGAGAGAGTTGCGCTGGAGAAGTCTCACTGACTAAACTCGTCCAGAAGGAAACGAGCTGTGACTCGTGCAGTAGTCACCCATACATGGAAGTAGGGATCTTAAGCTGGCCGGCCCAAGCCCAAAATTTTGGGCTTTTAAATGCTTTGGACCAGGTTAGAGAGAAAAGGAGAGGGCCCAAAGCCCACCTCAATGAATATTATCAGACATGAATAAAACTTGCATATCCCCGTGATAGAGGACGTGACATCCCTCCAAAGAGAGAGACAAAGACATAAATGAGAGAAAGAGAAATAGGAGAGGGGGAGTGAGACAGAGACAAAGATGAAAGGGAAGGATGCCATCTCTCCTATTTCCGTGATAGGCAAGTCCTTCTCATCAGATAGACCTATGGGGAAATCTTTTTTATTTATTTGGAGAGACGAGATTCAAACTTTACATTTTCCAACAAAGTGGAGAGAAAATCACTAAGCTAATACCAGTTGGTATATATCGGACTATGTGCTTTAATTGGTCGTTGTCGGTCGGATATGTGATCTCTTGCTCACAACATGCATGTGAGTTTTATCGTATAAAAGTGGACCTTGCATACATGTTGTGGAATAAATGTCACATGCAAAAAAATTTGTGTTATTGAACCCGTAACCACTTTATAAGTAAATTCATCTGCACTACATCCCATATGGTCGTTATGGAGCTTGATTTAATTCGTAATTGGTTATCAGGAGGACCGTTATCCCAATGATTTTATAAAGAATCTCATTATATATGCTAAAGTTATTAGCTAGCTACTGCATGTGCACCAAAGATGTGTCCAAATTAACCTTATAATTATTCATTTACAACCACATATAACTGAAGGGGATAACAACTAATACTCAATAAGTAGCTAACGAGAGGTGCTAGCTAGCTTGTAATTAATTTTGTAACTGCCTTCCAAATGAGAAGAAAGAAGATGAGCAAAGAAACAAAATTCAGAACAGAACATGTCCATAACCAAAACCACAGGCACTGGCAGAGGTCATGGAAGTATGGAACCAATGATGAATGAACCATGAGATCCTCCAATCTCAGCAGGTTTGCTATCAAAAAGATGATGATCATGATCATTACTCCGAATCCCATTCATCATAAAGAATGGTGAAGACTGCATCAAAATCTTGTTGGCTTGCAATTTAGTCACATTCTTCTTGAGCTCCTCCAATGCAACCTTCAAAATATGGAGCTCATCAAACCCAAGTTCATCAATTTGGGTTTCCCACCAACACTCCCTAGTAGCTTTGCTCATTTTGTCAAGTTCTTCTCCTCTTTTTTTCTCAGCTTCCAACTGGTTTTGGGTCTTTGTTAGCTCCATGTTGAGCTCATGAACACTGTCATTCATGCAGTATTGAGTCTCAGCAATTGAGTTGGAGTCTGGGTTTGATGTAAGAAAGCGGTGAAGGATAAACTTGATGTTAGGGTGGCCGAAAGAGAAGGGCTTGTTGGCCGGAGAAAAGACCACCATTGCAATCTCAACCCCACAAAGTGTGCAGAGCTCACTGGCCTTCTTGAAGAGTCCTGAACGGCGTTTGGAGAATGTGACTTTGTAAATTGCTTCTCTTGGGTATTTTGGTCAATGCAATCTTTTGGCGACCCTGGCTAGGCTTCTTCTTCATCACCATAGTAAGAGTTTAAAGGATGTATAAGAATCAAAGAGGCAGGGAGATACCCAATATTGCTTGCTCGTTTTTGTTGTAGTGGAGCTTGTGATGGCTGAAGGGTTTTGAAAACATGTATTTATATGGGGTTATGCATTTGTTCCTTATTCTTCCTCTTGAAATAGCACTTTATGTTGGATATTATTGTCTAATGGGGTCTTAATGCTCTGTTACCGTATATGATTAAGCCAAGATCTTTTGGAAGTTATGAAATCTTATTCACTTGTGTATTAGTTTCATATAATTACTATTGAACTAATACACAAGTGATTATGTGAACCACATTCGGGGAGAAATTCATCGTATACAACCCGTGATTATGTGAATGACACATAATAAAATGTTTGATGTAATAGACCAGTGGTAGGGAAGAATTTTTGTTAAGTGAACCACCCCCAATTCGGAATAAAAGGGTCAATCCTATGGTCTCTTAAAATAATACCAAGGACAAGGACTTTACCCACGGAAAATGGAAAAAGAAGTTCAAAATGAGCTCCACAGAAATCCAAATGCAAAACAGTATGTGCATTTGGACCATCATCAATCAAAATATCAAATTCTCAAAACGGCTGTTCTGAACTGCAAGGTGTGCATAACATTTAATTCATTATGAACAATGCAGACCATTTAATTTCCATCTTTATTCCATCTATCAACACTTTTTTTTTTAATAAAAAAACCCCATTTTCCAATAAAAGATCCAGGCCAATCACCTGGAATCCCCCCTATTGCAAGACAAAGCAAATATGCAAAGGTAATTTCTCATTACAAAGCCATTTTGCTAGAAAGAACAATTAGACACCAAGGAGATATGCAACAAGGGTGCTCTGGTGAAATTACCAAAGTAGATTGCTCAACTAAATCCAATACATCTTACACTAAACCACTAAACTTTATCCATGAAATTCAAATAAGGGTGAAGAAAGACCAGAATGTTAAGAACGCAAAAGTCTTCTTTCACAGTTCCATACACAAGTATCCGGAAGCAACAGTTTGCAGCAGAAAAAATCTTAGTGTCATGCTGCTCCCCAAGTAACTAGGCTTTGACTGGTTGAGCTCGAGGCCTCCAGAGTCCCAGCCTGTACTTGTGGGTGTATTTCAAGATCAGCTTTCTCTGCAAAACAGAAATCATATATCAAATTTAGTCCATGGGAAGTAATCAATGCCATTGTGAAATGAAGACACCATGCTTACAACACTCAAATCCTAAGGGAAAGAAAAAAATAAAAATAAATAAACACTGTTCTCATTCCACCCCTTCTTCAGCAATGTATAAAGACCCCCAGTAAGAACGAAACAAGAATGCTGATACCAAACCTTTAGTATAGCTGCAAATGTATACATTCCTAATTGAAAATTAATGTTACAAAACGCAAACTTTAAGGTGTTAATGTCTAGGCGAGTGTGTGTGTTTGTAAAGTAAGTGATAGAGACTTGAGATTGATTACGTGTTTGCAAGGGATACCAAGCTTCTTCAGCTTGAGAGTACGAGTGACAAGCAGCTTTTGGAAGTCACCAATCTCAGATTCAAGCTTGGCCGCATGGGCTTCCACTCCATTGCCTATTCCATTCAAAAAATCTGGTATTCCGACTTTCACTGCAAAAAAACAACCACAAAACCCAATTTTGAGGTTTCCCATTGACTCCGTTTCATAGAAGTATCTCTTTATAATAAAACCTCAATTTTATAGAGAATTTTGTTATTCTGACACAAGAGAACGTAGACCATCCATTTAGCCAAATACAGCTAACTATAGGCTATGTTCGACACAAAACTATAAGCTATACATAAATATATCCACTTTTCATTCCCTTGAAGGTTCTCAATCCTTTAGCAACCAGATGGAAGGAAAGCACAATTTTTTTTAAATACAAAGAAAAGTTACAGAACAGAACCCAAAGTAGAGAAAAATTCCTCACTAAAATAGATAGTTAAATAACCACGAAACATTTTCACAAGCCTTTCTTCATCCCTCAACTTTCTCAGCAACCAAACAGGTGAGGGTTAGCATAACAAACCTCATTCACAATTTCTTCTTTGTTATTTTTTTTGTTTTTTTTGTTTTTTTGGATAAGCGACCAATAATGTTTCTCACTTCCATCAGAAACTAAACATAGAGCCTTACAAAAACTCAATTTATTTTCCCATTTCTTTCCGCTTCTTCAATTTTCTCAGCATCCAAACAATCAATCCCACCTAGCTACTTAACTACATAACCAATGTATCTTTTATCTTTGAAGAAGTGCAAGTCACAAAATTCATAAATTTTTTTGTCTACCCTTTTCTTGGGAACAAAGAAAAATGGAAAAAAATCAATAAGCGACTACTAATCCTAAAACAAAATGTGCTTACCTAAGTATGGGTTTGATTTGGTGGAGAATCTGGCGAACCCAGTTGTTGAATATGGTTCCAGAATTGCTCTTGTGTTGAATAGTATTTGCCTCCATGCCATTTTCTGTTTTATATACACACCAAAGCTGAATTCAGTTCACCGAAATATAAATCTAACCTATCCAAATCCAAACCTTGCAAACAGAGCAATGGAAGGTAGTAAAATGACTATATTTCACTACTCTCACAAACTTTCCCGAAGAACCATAAGAAAAAAAATAGCCAAAAAAATCCAAGACAATCAGATTAAGCTCGACATTTACCTGATTACCTGTGAGAAGGAGTGGAGGCGAAGAAGATGAGTGAGACTGAGAACTGGGAGAGGGGAGTGGGGTTGGGCTTTGGGGGCTGCGCGGGCTAGGCCTTTGGTTTGGGCGCTGGGGGAGACCAGAAGATTTTACATGTATAAATTATAATATCTTATTTACTTATTTATTTTTCTTAACTCTTTTTTTATAATTAATTAACTAGTCTACATATTTGAACTTAGGAACACGAATAAAATAAGAAAAATTTCTATATGAACCTATAGATTTGATTAATGGATAAAAATTTAAAATCTAATTCCCAAAAAGTTATATATAACGGATTAAATTTTCTCAAAAAATAAAAAATAAAGGACTAAATTTTTTCCCAAACTTTCTCAAAACTTAGGTAGGGATTCTTTTTCTTGTCACATTGGCTAATGAAACTTATCTTACGAAGTTAATGAGAACTATATGTCCGTCATATATAATAACTTTTTCTTATGAAGTGAGTAATTTTATATATATTTGGTTCGATAACCTTCACCTAGAAACATTTTCCTTCATTTGGAATTCATATGAATCACCAAAAGGAAAAAAAAAAAAAAAATCTGTATGCTTTTACTAAGTTCCGGACGAAAAAAAAAAAAAAAAAGAGTTTGGAGGCTTCCTGCATTTGAATTTCAAGAATTATGTGAGCTCCATAACAATTAGAAATGGTAAAGGATCAAAGCTTATGAAAAGCTTTTTCATTTGATAAAAAAATATGAAAATTTAATGTACTTGCCGGTTATAGATAAACCTCTTCTAGCAATATTCACATGGATCTGGCTGCTATGAGTTGAATTTCACTGTTATGTGGGAGACACTGAAATGAGATGATCATAAACATATTCCTCCAAAACTAGAAAGATAAAATTACTAAGGGATCTAAATTTTTGCCTAACTGTCTAAATGTAGATCAAAAACTTGGATAAGATCTTGGTAGTGCAATCAACAATTGGGAACAGAAATGGGTAGTGCAATCCTTCTGATGTGGTTAAGCTGATTGAAGAAGATGGTACTAACGAGTCTGAAATGAGAGATCTTGTAGCTGCTGGGGGTCCACCGTAGATGGTGCTCGAGTGAGGGCACATTGTGCAGTTGTTGTCTTGGGGAAAGCTATGACATCCCTAATGGAATTAGCACCTGCCAACAGCATAACCAATCTATCCAAACCAAAAGCAATTCCCCCTGCATCAAAAAATCAAAAGTAGACTCTGTCAAAATACAAACATTCTTGCACTTGGTGATTACATTTACACAAAGGCGGAGATATATTTGACATGAGATATATTTCCTGTTCGGGTTGCAATGTGTCTACATATATACATGTGCACATGTGAGGGACAACCAGTACCTCTCCACTAACAATGGCAGCAATTAGGAATCAGACATGCAAGTGAGATATCAAACATATACACGTAATTAGACTGTTATAGAGCCATGTCCTAAGTATAGAACTCAATACCATGTGGAGGAGCACCCATGTCTAATACCTCAAGAAGATAGCCAAACTTTGCTTCAGCCTGCAGACAAAATACAACGATGTCAAATCATTGGAGAGAACAAAGCGTTCATATTACTAAGCTCATAATGAAGTCTTAGGTCAGAGCTAAAGTTATTAAGCTCAATAAAAGAAGAAAAAGCATACCAAATAAGCCAAGAATGTCAGTAAGAGAAACAGTGAGTGGGGATAAAATTGCAAATAACTTCCGTAAAGAGAAGATATATTACACAGACATCCAAATAAAATTACAACTCAAAAAACCATTGAACAGAATCCAATCATTTTCAGATGAGTGTAAGGCCCCCACAGGTCAGCATCCGGATCCATATGGTCATGGGCCAATGCCAACAGGTGTAATTTTTATAAAGGACCGCCGATCTGAGGCAAGGAATTTAAGTTGCCAAATGTTTAACACAGGAAGGATAGACCAAAGTCTTGTACTTGTAGAACATGTTACTAGTACTTACAACATTAATAATGAAATCCTGACTTGTCTTTTACTAGACCCATAAAAGTCACATGGGTGAAACATGACTCTACTAGATTTATCGTAAGTAACCTATTTGTTAATATCAAATGATTCGATTATTTCTGGGTGGTTAGGCTATTATAGACAGGAGCTGAATGTAACATTCTAGGATCCCATATCGCCAGTCCCTTGTTAGAATAAAAAATCGTTTTGAATGGCATTATTGTGACCCCCTTTTAATATCATTTTTTTATTACAAGTTTGCATTTAATAGAATTACTTAAAGACAATGTTAAAAAATATTGGATTGCCCGAGCATGGTGACTGCCCTCCGTTAAATTTAAAAAAGAAAAAGAAAAAAAGAGGGCACTACTCAGATGGATGCAGCGGCCATGGCCGCTGGGGTGCATAGATTGGGGCAGCAGCCCCACTCTTCTTCATTGGCCCATAGTGTACCGTTTATACATTAAAGATGAGCAGATTCAGACCCAACCAGTTGCCATATTAATTAATGTGATAAGTCCACAGGCCCAATTACAATGCAAAATAGATTGTGTACTCACTTGTTCAGGCGAGATGCCAACAATTTCCAAAAGCTTTTGCTGGACCTCTTGTTTATAAATTCTCAAACTTCCCCCACCAATCTGAAAGAACAGTAGGAAACATCACATCAATTTTATATCTAGGAGAGAGCATTAGAAAATGCCTTGGACTTGAGGCTGCTAGAGGGGAAACGCACAAAAGATAGTATACCTCAACTCCATTGTAAACCATGTCATAAGCTAAAGCACAAGCGGAGGAAAGATCTTTCAAGTCTTCAGGGTTTGGGGCAGTGAAAGGGTGGTGCAAGGCCTGAAAATCAAAAGTGATTTTGAGCATATATGCACACTGTACAGACAAGGAGAGATGGAAGATTTAACAAAGAATAATGTAACGGATTATTCTTTCTCTAACAGATTCATAACCAATGAACTAACACAGTTGGAGTCTCTAACTAATGCCTGGAATAAGACACAAGTCTTGATCTAGCTCTTTTGTATGTTGCTTAATATCTGGTATCTCATTATGTGGCAGTTCTTTAACATCAAAGTGATAGCAAGGATTAAATATCATCCCCATATCACAAGTTCCCATTGATAACCACTCAATTGTGAATCAGTGTTAGTACAAATTTTTTTTTTTAGGCGGACATGATAGTACAAAGTTTACAGGAACAAAAACATATAACAGTGCAAGAGACAGACCTCAAGCCTTTTCTCTGAATCGATCCACTCAAACATTGGGAAATCAGTCACCCATAGAATTGAATGCCTGGTCTAGATATCAGCCATAATATCCAAAAAAAGAGTCAGAAAATGAAAAATACTATAACTATATTCATTCTATAATAGAAGGAATGGTAACACTTACATCATCAACCAAACCTAGCTCATGTGCCACAAAAACCTAAGTCGGTCTAGAGTTTTATTCACTGATGAATGATGACCCACTGCAAACAAGATAAGATCGCCTGGTCTGGCAGAGCAACGACTCAGAAATTGCTCTATATTTGTTTGATCCAAAGTAGATACTAATGCAGGAATCCCCTCAATTCCTCCTAAGAGTAAATTATAAAAACCATAAATTGTGAGATACTGAATGAGAAATATCTCAACCATCATAAATAAAGAAATAAAATTACTTTTTACCATCACCCAAGACCTTCAGGAAAGGTAAACCCTTAGCTCCAGATTTGATCGCTTCATTGTAAATATCGCCTTTCTTTAGAGCTGTATTTGAATAACGTTTAGCACCTGAAGGTATGCATAAAACTTTGATAATTCCCCCACTTCTCAAAGTATCGGCAAAAACACTAAAGGGGGAATCTGAGAAAATACAGATACCTGCAATTCCAATCAAAGAAACCTCTTTTTAGCAATCATTCACAAAAATTATAAATAAAAAACAAAGGAAAAACGAAAAGAAAAATGTTGATCAGGTATATCTAGTAAAACACAATGAAACATAGTTAAACCTTACATAAACTTTGTTAACAAAATGATGCAAGCAATTAATGATAGTTATTATATGGAAGAATGCCTTGATAATCAAAGGGTTGAGTATTGGAATACTAAGAATTTAGATATATGAAGAGTCATAAATGTTTTACAGGAATACTATAAGATGCAAGGATGATATTATTCAACAGTATCCAGTTTCAAGTTTTAGAGGCCATGAAGTAACTGCATCTATTATAATCTGTTACAACAATATAAAATCCATTAAATGCAAAAATTTTAAGTCAAGGGAAAGATGATTACATCTTTCAACTCAAGGTCGAATCTAATATCTGGCCTGTCTGACCCATATCGGCTCATCGCTTCAGCATATGTAAGCCTAGGGAAAGGGTTTGGGAGATGTACACCTTTGATCTCTAAAAAAACCTGCAGGATTCAGATCAAGACAGTTTTGTTGTTATAATAACAAGGAAAAGAAAAAGTATAACACAGTAAGAGATGGTATGAAGTCATCACAGAAATCATGTTGGCATCATAACATTAAAAACATAGAATCATCCCAAGTCCAAGAGGTTTTCATTCTTGCCTATGCCAATCAAAACCAACCTTTCTAATCAAATCTTCATTAAGTCTCAGAATGTCCTCCAAAGGAGTGAAAGCAAGCTCCATATCGAGCTGTGTGAACTCAGGTTGTCTATCAGCTCTTAGATCTTCATCTCGAAAACATCTGCACAAAAAGAAACACATTGGACTCAAAACCAATTTCAGTTGAAAGCCTGTACAAAGATCACATTATTTGACTTATTATCATAGAGCTTAAGGAAAATGGTCATCTGAAGTAACGAGCTTATTTAAGGAGCGCAGAAAGCTAAGAGAGCATTTGAAATAAGCAACTACCAACAGTGAAAGCTACCCAAAAAAAAAAATCTGACAGCAACACACCACAAAATTACTTGGCTATTTGATAATACTTATCAAAACTGGAAACCATTAGCATTTGCTTGAACAGTTGCGAACTTTGAGGCAAAGCAAAAAATGTTCCTGGCTTCAAATTACACATTAGAGAAAATCAGCTCCCCAAGCTAAGATGGAAGTATAGTAAAGTAAATATAATTTCGTGCATAATTGGGGGGGGGAGTACCTGAACTCTTGAGGGAACTAAATAGTCTCGGGCACCTTCTGGTGTGGATCTAGAGAGTATTGGAGTCTCAATCTACCTTACACCATGTTCAAAGAAAACCAAGATCAAAACAAAACTTAACTCTCTCTCTATTTTTGTCTATGGAATAAAGTAAGCAATGAGTACGGAAATTAGAGACAAAAGTACTTTCGTTTATTGTTTATCAATATGTCACAAAATGGTACCTCCACAAAACCATGTACATCCTCTAGATATCTTCGAATCAGTTTCACAACTCTATGCCGCAACATTATGTTGAAATTCATTTGTTGCCGGCGTAGATCAAGGCACCGGTATCTAGGAACACATATCTGGTACTCTTCATTAATACAGCTCCAACAAATATTATGGTAAAAAAAAGACAACTTTTAATCTTTGATGCTATTAAAGTCAAACACTAAGAAGTGTGAGATTACCTTAAACGTATCTCCTCCTTAACAGAATCTTTTGCTTCAGTAGTAACCAAAAATGGCAACTTTGACCTCACAGCATTCAATACCTGAACATGTTCTGCTGCAATCTGCCACCCAAAGATACATACAAATAAATGGTGACCCAGTAATTATAATACTATATTACCAATGGGTTTGCATTTGGTGTATAGGTTGCACCTCTACCCAGCCGGTTTTCATCTTCTTGTTGACGGAGTCGACCGGTCTAGACCGGACAAGGCCTTCGACGGCGACCACATACTCAAGCCTCAAGTCATTTATGGCGGAATGCGCATCGGGAAACGTATCGGGAAGCGTGGTGACCTGAACGGTACCGGTGTGGTCTCGGAGGTTGAGGAAAGTGAGGCCGCCGTGGACCCGGTGGAGGGCGACCCACCCGCAGAGAGTGACCCGTTTGCCCACGTCGTTGGTGGAGAGTTCGCCGCAGAACCCGGTTCGGGTGACCCATTGGAGTGGAATTGGGGGCTTGGGAATGGGAATGGGAGGAGTTGGTGTGGTGGAAGCGGAAACGGAGAAGATGGTAATTGTGGGGTTGGGGAGAGAGGATTTGAGGAGGAGGAAGGCCAGGAATAGGAGAGGAGGGAGGGGTTTGGAGCGGAGGGGTATGAGAGGGAAGGTTTTGCAGAGGAGGGACATGGCGGGTACACACAGAATTTTGCTGTGGAATGTGGATAGAAGAAGAAGAAGAGACTTGGAAGTTGGAAGGGTTTAAGGATTGGGTTTTTTTTCTATCGTTTTACTTTACCTGTCATTTTAGCCCTTTTATTTTCTGGGTCAATTCATTTTAACCTAATTTGACTCATATGAAATACCATTTTTAATTGATTATTTTATTTTTTTGGGTCAATTTTCATAACGTTTTCTGTACTCTTTCTATATCCCTCTCCATATAGAAAATAGTATAGAAGATGATATGTTGAACTCATGTTCTTTTCCATGCAAATGCGGTTTACTGTTCCAACTTTAAGAAAAAGTCAGTTTTACATCTTGGTTTTCATTTTAGAGGTATAATTGTTGTTTGAGAACCAACTGATGTGAGAGCATCGATGTTATGCCCAACTTTGACTAACTAGGTCCAATGGATTTGAACAAATTCAATGAATCCATTGAATGCTAGTTTTAGTAGTAAAAAATCACTCATCTTATCATAGATTGTTGTGTTTTCGTCTCAATGTGAGACTAATCTTATTCTCACTCATGACTTTCTTTGAGTTCAACGTGAGACTAATGTTCTTTCTTAATTTATTCTACTACATACCATAACTATAACATTATAGATAAGTTATTAGATCATTTGCATTCAAGAGGGGCCTATTATAAGCTTGAACTCATTATTAGAATGATTGTTTGATAAATAAATAAAAAGCAATCCCAGCACATAATTAACTTTCCAGATGAATACATTTCACTACAAAGTACATGCAATTTCTTCCAAAACGTAATGAATTTCTCATCTTCTTTTCTGGAAGGGGTGGTAGGGTAAACCTTGTCATATTGCCTGCGTTTACATACTGTTCACAAGCTTCTCTGTCCCCTGCCTTCATTTCTTTTTCCCAAACTTCACACGATTTGCCTACACGCCAAAAAGAGACTAAAATGAAGTTTCCCAACGGACACAATGAGTCAGCATTGCTGCATTGGGGCCCCAAATGTCGTTCTCTGAAACCCTATTTCCATCTGCTTCATTTTCACTTCTTTTCCTCCCATTTTCTAGCCATACTTATCCCATCCATGAAATTATAGCAAACATGGTTCCACGAAAGGATGACATTGTGGAGAAATCACTCACCAATTACCATCCAGTTTATGGCTTTTGGATTCTATTTTTTTCTTGTAATTTTAAAGTTTTGCAAGTGCTTTCTCTCTGCTTGTATTATATTCTACAGATCTTGTCAACATGGATTTTCTTGGAAGATGCTGTGAGCTTTATGGACACTTAAAGTCAAGCACGTGCACTTACTCTCAAAGTTTGTCATTTATTTGTTTGTCAACCTTTACCAATTTCTCTACCTTTCACACTAGCAAATTTCCCCATCTAGCAAATTAATATTCAGAGAACCTTCCATCTTTCCTATATAATAATATGGCTGGAGGAGACTTGTGTACTTAGAGCTCTCTAGTGAAAGAAAAAAGGAAAGGAAAAAGAAAAGTAGAGTTTTGAAGGTTTTCAATGGATTTTAGTCTTTTAGAGGCAATTAAGAGAAATGATATGCCCACATTTATTAGCTTAGTTAAGAAAAATGGAGGAATTCTTGACCAGAAAGAAGCTGATACTTGTAACACACCATTACACCTTGTGTCAAAGTTTGGATGCCTTGACATGGTGTCCAAAATTGTCACGTTGCGGCCTGATATGGTTGCTGCGGAGAATAAGAACCTGGAGACTCCAGTCCATGAAGCTTGTCGAATAGGGAATGCCAAGGTCTTGAAGCTGTTACTGGATGCCAATCCTGGGGCAGCTAGTAAGCTTAACACTGAAAAGAAGAGTGCACTTTTCTTGGCTTGCAGCTATGGCCATCTTGGTGTGGTGAATCTCCTGCTGAATGAGCCCGGAATGCTGCATTTGGGGGACGATGGGCTTGATCAAACTTGTATCCACGTGGCTGCGTCTGGTGGACACATGGGTAAGTAGTAAAATTCTCTCATTCAAATTGACATGAAAATTGACACTTTGATTCATTTTTAGGTCCATGTACTTAACTTTTGCATACGTATAATGAAATCAGTATTTCTTGTGCAGATGTTGTTGGAGAGTTGCTAAGAGTGTGTCCTGACCTTGCTTCTTTGATTGATGAGAAAGGAAATTCACCACTGCACTATGCATCTAGCAAAGGACATAAGGAGATAACCTGGACACTCTTAAAGCTTGATCCAAAACTTGCTGAGCAATACAATAACAATGGTTACACACCATTGCACTTGGCAGCAATAAATTACAAAATCTCAGTCCTTAAAGGATTTGTCTTGATGGCCCCAGCATCTTTTAGATATGTCACAAAAGATGAGGAGACTGTATTTCACTTGTCTGTGAGATACGGCCAATTTGATGCTTTGAAATTCTTGATCCATGTCTGCAATGGTATTAATTTGTTTAATTGTCGAGATCATTATGGTAACACCATCTTACATCTTGCAGTTTATGGAGCACGCCATCAGGTGAGATATCATATCATTAAGTAATTTTCAAGGTTGTTTTTGTTTGGATCATAATTTTTTGCATGTCCAATTATGGCTTTTAACAACTATATTCATGTTTGTTCCAGATAGCAGAGTACCTAATCAACAAAAGAGTGGAAATCAATTCTCGGAACTGTAGAGGACTCACAGCACTTGACATCCTTGACCAGTCCAAGTACAGGGTAGAGAATCAGCGTCTTGAAGCTGTATTCATGAAAGCAGGAGGTAAAAGGAGCACTGAGTTGTTACCTCATTCCCCAAAAGTAGATAGAGTCAATGGTCAGTCAGTAACACTCCTTGAAAACATGCCAAAAAGAGCCCAATTTTTCAAAGAGCATGAGTTGCAGCTGTCCATAACAGGTGAAATAGGTTCTCCTGCTTCCAAGACCCCATCTAGCTTATCATCACCACAGTCTAGAAAGTCATCTAGTTTGCCATCTCCCCAATCTAGTAAATCGTCGCCTAAGCTGCCATCACCCCAATCTAGCAACTCATCGCCTCAGCGTCAAGTTGGGGAGGTATTTGACTATGAAACACAAAAGCCAGAGTCCCTGCTGTCAACCATTGAGAGACTCCACAATCATCCTAGCAAAAGACACCAGTCAGAACTGAGTGACATTTTCTATGAGCCCCGAAAGAAGCAGCATAAGGCATATAAAGAGGCGATACAAAATGCCAGGAACACTATAACACTAGTTGCCATTTTGATTGCAACAGTTACTTTTGCTGCTGGTATCAGCCCCCCTGGTGGTGTCTATCAGGATGGACCAATGAAAGGGAAGTCAATTGCAGGCAGGACAACGGCTTTCAAGGTCTTTGCAATAAGCAATTATGTCGCGCTCTTCACGTCACTCTCAATAGTTGTTGGTCTTGTCAGTATCATCCCCTACCGGAGAAAGCCATTAGTAAGACTATTGGCATTTGCTCACAAGGTCATGTGGGTAGCTGTGGCATTCATGGCAACAGCATATGTTGCAGCAGCATGGGTGATCATGCCACATGGTCAGAAAAAGGAATTGGTGCTTGTTGGTTTGTTGGCTATAAGCATTGGCACTCTGGGAACAGTTTTCATTGGTCTATGTGTGATGCTAGTTGGTCATTGGCTACGGAAATCGAAGTGGAGAAAAGGAAGAAGACAAAGAGGGGAGGCTGGTGTAGATCTTGAAATGGGAAGCCAAAACTCAGATGTTGAGAGCTCATACAATCTGGGATATCATTCATACTGAAGTTTTCACATCCCAAAAGATTGATAAGGAGATCTGGTTTGCAAGTAAACATACCTGATTATACTAATATGAAACACTTTGATAGATTTTATTTCATTATTCTTACTTTATTTGATTTAATTGTTATAGTGAGGTCTAATATGTACTATGTTGATACCTGATAGTCATAGTATAAATGTTCTCCTGTTGGCTTGTTTGTGTATAGTTTCTTACTAGTATACTGCCCGCGCGATGCTGCGGGTATAAATAATTATTGAAATTTAGTGAACAACTAAAATATATAAGTGCAAGTGTACGCAGAACTTGAAGACAAAAACAAAGTTTTTAAACATAGTATTTTTTGTACACATACATGACTTACGCAAACAATATAGAACATTTGTAGCCATGGTTTAATTACAAAAGCCAAACTGATGAGGCAATTTTTATGCTGATTAGAATGTTAAGATATTGCTAATATCTTAATATACCAAGTATCATTCAAAAGAGGTTAAACAACAAAAAGGATTAAACAACTTAGTAGTAAATTTGTTTGTGTTCATATCGAGAAGACTTGCAGAACCTAGCTAGTTGCTAATGAAAACATTTTGGGACAGGTGTTACAGGGAGGTCAGCAAACATTGTCGTCCAGACTGTCAGTGGGGTCTTCAACTGGTTTTGCAGCAGATGAAGTGGTATTCTTGCCTTCCTCACTTTGTGCAGCAGTGGGATTATCTTGTAGAGTGGTGTTGTGCTATTGTTGGCTGCAAGTTAAAAAAATGTTAATTTGTAAATGAAAAGAGTAGTTTAATTGATATTGATGAGATGGGGAAAAATGGGGGCAGGGAATTAGGCAACTGTATGGAATTTGAAGTTATGTGTTCAAAAGAAGGGCATGCTATAATAATTTTATAGTTGTGCGGTTGTACTTTATTGAATTGGTTTGCCATTTATAAAAATTGGAATAAATTATATTTGTGTAGCCAACCATCAGTATTTTCCTAATAGTTCCTGCCCATAACTTTAGAACTAATGATTAACATGGTGCATAGACAAAGCAGGTATGATGCTGTACATCAAAACAAATAAGCAGAAAAAGTGGGCCTCACCATAAAGCAAGTAAAATCAGCACCATCAATGAAAGGGAATGAACCCTACAGAGGTGACCTAGTTCCCAAACAAAAAGAAATAAAAGAGGCAAGCAGATTTTGTCCACAAATTGGAACCCAGATTGACACTGATACACATTGAAATTGATACAATTTGATGCAGGCCCAAACTTAGGTGCAATTTTGAATTTTCAATTTCACAAATGCAATTTTCATTTGAAATTGTTACTTATTAATGACGCATTTTCAAACTTAGAATCACAAAGCACAGACAATTTAAGAAAAACTTAGTGACCGAAGACAATTTTGTAAGACGAAAGTCAACTAAATAAGAAGTGACAACAGATTATTTACGACAGACATACAAAGTTCAACAATAACACTCAAATTAAGGATCATCAAAAGCAAATAATAGTATGTTACTTCAGAATGAAGGACATAATCCCCTTGTTCCAGTTTTACCTTAGTTATCACAATTTTTTATCTCATTTTTTCACCTATCAAGACATATGGAAGACATTGTTTCAATAGTGCTACAAATTGAGTGAATAATATGTCAATCACAACCCATCATCCGGTTTCAGGACCTCAATCAATTCCTAACCTAAAGCATAAAATTAAGTTACTACAATACTAATTGACTGAAACAACCTCTCTGTTTCTAATTAAAAAGAATGTTTTTATTCTTACATAATTTTTTTTAGAGAAAATAAATTAAAATTGAAAATAACGCGTACACTCATACACCCAAAGCAAGGCACTGGCACAATATATCTCTTCAATCTTAGCCATGTAATCATGAAATGAAATGGCACATACAAAATATTCACCCAAAAAAAACAATGACATACAAAACAACCACATCATAAAATGGCATCATCCCATTTATATCATACCTTTTTTTTTTTTTTTTTTTTTTCTATAAGGAATTGTTATGTTTTGAACTTGCCACAGAAGAATTCCAATTCATTGATTCAACATAAATGTTTTTAGAGCCAAAACTCTCTCTCTCTCTCTCTCTCTCTCTCTCTCTCTCTCTCTACCTACTGTGGTAATATTTGCGTCCAAACAAACTTTTTTTGGTAAACACACCAAACAACAATTTTTCTGACATTTCATCAAAGACCTCATATAAAACATAAACTAAATGCATGTGTAGAACTGATTTTATTACAACTTTGGAAACATAATTAAAGACAGATCTGGAACTTCCTTCAGGTTAATTCTCAATTCGAGGTATGTTAAGCAATATGAATAGTAATGTCAGAAATTGATTACCGAATAGGTCTTCACTCTTCTTGAAGAATATGCTAACCAACCTCTTTGAAGCAAAACTCTGTTTTCATCATGCATCTGCACTGAAAAAGAGAATTAGGAAAACACATGGTCCCTACTTATAGTCCTCATTCACTTAAAAAGTGTTTTTTGTTTGTTTTTTTTTTTTCTTAGTTTAGATTTTATCTTTAAGAGGGAAGACAACTTGTTAGTTCTTTAATAAATGAAAATAAAATAAAACACACGTAATTAATCTCAACCAACCCACATAGCCATGAAAAGATATAGTAACAAAAAGGAAACACATCAGTAATGGTTCCTAAATTTTAATTATTAAACAAAGTAATGGTTTCTTCACTTTCATATATATGTTCTTATAAAAAAAAGCTATGAGGCTTCTACCAATGAAAACTATCAAACTAAAGATAAGTTCCAGTCACTAATCTCAACCAATCTAATTATAATTCCTAACTTGTATCTAACCAAACCAAACTGCCTATTTTAAAAGACTGAAACACCATTTGTACTAAAAACAAAAACAATTTGAATAATAATGTCTGAAATTGTTTACCAAATGAGTCTTCTTAATTCATAATAGAACGAAGCCTGGAGTTTGTGTCATATATCTGCAATGAAAAAGGGAATAAGCAAAACTCAGTTATTATAGTACCCCAAAATTTTGTGAATTTGATGATCCTCACTAAGGCATGATTCAAATTTTTTTTATAGAAATCAACCAAAACCTCAAGAGTTAAAAGTAGAACAGAAACTAAAAGGTTTATTAGATGATAGTTAAGAGAAATGGGTAACCCAGGTTCTCAGAAAACATATGTTCTTTGAGAAATTACTGTAGCTGATTATATGGTAACTCAGAACAGATCTACCCCTGAGTCATCTAGAAAGGGCTTATACTGTTTATAGGTTGATCTGATAGTGCTGCTTAATTTATTAATATGGATTTCAGTGATTGTTTACTTATTTGTGATCTTCATATCAGTACTGTAGTTTTGATGAGATAAACATGGATGTTAATGTTTTAACCACCACCAGGAAAGTGTACAGATTTCTCTGCAATACTATTGATTTAATTAATAAACACCAGCTGAAGGTCCAAGCAGATCAAATTGGATTAAATTGATCTGCAGATAGCATATCAATTGATCAAATTGTTATTAAATCGTAGATGGTAAAGCCAATTTGATCTGCTATCTGCTATGAATCTTAACCAATTGGATTAAATTGATATGCCAATAACAATGTCATACACATCACCAGAAAAGGAACTAATTTGATATGCTAATATCAAAAAAAGGAAAAGTTTATGAGAATAGGCCTACAATGTTGCAAGTTTATGCAGCTAGAATACGAACCTTGCTAGAATTTGACACTCACTATTATGTGTCCAGGAAAAACCAGAGGATAGGCCTACAATGTTGAAGTTTATTCAATGCTCAAGTTTAGCATTAAGAACCTTGCGTCAAAAAAGGTGTCACTGGATCTTGAGAAGTTAAGGTCTGAAGATTCAATGCTCTTGGCAATAAGTTCCTGCACAAAGCAAATACTTGTTTAATTTTAACAGAAGATCAGAAAGTACACGTACACATGCACACACATACATTTGATAAGATCATTAATGCATAGCTAACAATTACCAGATCACCAGCATTATCGAGATAAATCTGGACCACTTTCTGTTTTGTTTGTTTGTCAAAACAGCATTATCCACACTAAAACAAACAAAACCCATATACCAAAAATCTTAAATTCAAGCTCAGAACAGAAAGTGCCAGTGCCTAACCCAAAATTCACAATTTCTCAAAATTTCTCAAACTTAACAATTCAAAATGTTTTAGTTTTGCTGGTTTTAGTTTTGTTTTAATTTCAGCAAAAAAAACCATACCTTACCCCAAAAAAGAAACCAATCTTCAAATCCAAGAAAGTATGGGAACCTGAAATTAAAACATAGAAATCAAGTCACCGGCGCCGCCACACGCGGCGGTAATCGTGGTGGCAGTGGGTACAAAACCTAGAAATACAGATTTCACAACCAATTGAACAATTCGATACAACAATCAGACATAGTAGACAAAGAGGAGTAAAACTCACACAAAACCTGAGGCGTAAAGTCACCGGAGCCGTCGCAGGTGACGGTGGCAGCGGCGGAGCTAGGGTTCGAATTGGAGCTTTCATTTCGGGACCCAATTGACTTAGATCACGCACACCAATAGAAAGGCCTGGAAGAGAGGAGCAAAACCCGACCAAAATCATCACCATCTGTCGCCGGAATAGCCAACATCGGCAGCGGAAGGCCGCCGGACTTCTCCGCCTCGAAACTCCGTGCACGGCGGTCGGTTGAGCAATTTGAAGACACCATCATCCTCAGAACGATGGGAGGAACAAAACCCACCCAGTCTGACATCCCAACTCAGCCGGAATTGACGGATCGCCGCCGGAGGACTCGATCCGGTTTGGGTGTCTTTTCGAGTTTTGGCATAATTTATGGGTTAATCAAATACCATATAAATGAAGAGGAAGAGAAGAGGAAGAAATCGGGACCCATATCGCCGGCATACGTCGCCGGACGGTGGAGATACGGCCGGATAAAGGGGGCGGAAAGAGACAGAACGAAGAGAACGCAGAGATAGAGAGAGAGAGAGGCGCGTGAGATGAGAGTGTTCAGTATTTTCTGGGTTTTGGGCTTTCTAACAACAATCAGGTGAATGACAAAAAAGGGCAGACCAAAACCTGGCATTATCAGAATGGCAAGCAGATCAAAAAAAAAAAAGAGTGAGAGAGGAAACAGAAGAAAAGGAAAGCAATGGCACAGGGCGTAAAAAAACAGAAAAAGGAGGGGAAGAAGAAAAAATGACGCAAAATGACCAAAACAGGCCCAAATAACCTACTAATTACAATGGCAAGCAACTTAAAAAAAAAAAAAAAAAAAGGGGCAGAAAAGTCATGAACATGCTTAGGAACAGTAATTGTTGGGTTCAGCTTTAGTATATATACAATTTCCACTTATGCTCTGGAAGGTTCATGTCCAGAGCAGCAATATTGCTGTACTTGATATTCTTTAATTGAATGAAAATAAGATTATTTAGAAAAAGATTAATTCTCATTTAAGATTGTGATCGAGTTAGTCTAAGTTGTAGCTTGGGCCGCTTGGCAAATAATTGAGGCACGGTGATCCTCAAGTCCTCTCAACCAATGTCCTCCATTGTATACAATTTTTGTGCTTGATGTTTTCCTGCTTCTGTTGGAAGCAGTATTCATACACCAGTAGCTAATTGTATGCACAATACCCAGTGTTTTCAGACGCAAAAGCGTCACGCGAGGCGTAAGCCTTTCGGGCATAAAATTTTTTCAAAGCTCCAAGGCACTCTAACCTCACAACATCTGGGACTTTGCTGCAAGGTTTCATTCCATTGTGAGTGTGAGCTAAGTGCTCTTTCAGCCTAGAAATACCCCCACTGCATTGTTGATCACAATACTTGCACCTTATATATTTTTCTCCACCAACCTCTTTTGCATACTTCCAAGCAAAATCCTTTCGACTCATGATTTTTTATCAAAAAATATCTGTCCAAAACACATCACATATTCATAATACTCACAAGTCACAACAATGCACAATACACACAATATTCACAGAATCACAAATATAATACCAGCAAAAATTCCCAATATTCATTCTTCACAACAATTCACAATACTCAGTTTTCAGTATTCACAATACTCTGCCCAAAACACATCACAATTCACTGCACTTCACAATTCCGTGAATTTCACAATATTCAGTTGTTCACATAATCACATAATCACAAATTCAATTCAATATTACAGATCACAGATGAGAAGAAATCAAAAAAGTTAGAAACAAACATACATGATAGCTGTGCCACAGAGATGAATGTCGCCGGACTGTGTAAGAGGCGGAGACCTCTTGCTGCGCACAGAGACTCTGTCAGAGAGATTGAAACTTGATTGGCCGGCTAGCTGGAGACCCCTTGCCTCTGTCGCCGGACTGTGTAAGAGGCGGAGATCCCTTGCCTCTGTCGCCGACTCGCCGGACTGTGTAAGAGGCGGAGACCCCTTGCCTCTGCCCACGGAGACCCCTTGCCTCTGTCGCCGGACTGTGTAAGAGGCGGAGACCCCTTGCTGGCTAGCTGCGCAGAACAGAGATGACTCGATCGGCCGCCGTCCGAGACCACCCAGCCGCCTTGTCGTCGTGAAGAGAGAACCTAGAACAGAGAAGTTGAGAGAATGGCTGATAGGGCAAGGTCTGATGGACTGAAGGGGTATATTAAACTCTCAGCCCAAAACGAGGTCGTTTTGGGACTGAGTTTTTGAAAAAAAAAAATCCCGCAGAGGTGGTCGCGAGGCGTCCGCCTTCAACGCCTTGCCGTCGCCTTTCAGTCCTTTTACACAGTCCGGCGACGTCGTGCGCAATCGGCCGCCGCCTCGCCATGACTCGCGCCTTGAGGCGCGCCTGAAGATCGCCTTTGAAAACACTGACAATACCGTTTTGAGCATGGCAGATGCAGAATTACTTTTGCTATCTGTATTTGAAGTTAGTCCATACAAAGCAGGAACTCTTGCATTCACACTCGGATTACCCACACCTGGTCCGGATGGGATCCTATACAAGGATTCTTTATGCCAATTCTGTACATGAAAATTGTCTGGAACATGCTTTACACATCAAAAGCTTCTTTTATTGGATTGGCAAGTGATGGAACCAGAATTTTCTCATAATGGGGGCATGATAAGAAAAAAAAAAGTTACTAAATTGTTTGGGGACCTTCTAAATCTTTAATGGTTAATCACCCATTTGTTACAATACCCACTAAATGGCTACATGGTGTCCTAATTCATAAACCTTGTAAAGTAAACATGTAGAATAGTGTTGCATAGAAAAAAAAAAAAAAAAAAACTTCTTATTGGGGTTGCACGACGCCGATGCCCCCACCCTATCTCCGTCATTTGGCATAAAGGATTGTCGCATAGTATCTCGTCCGGACCAAGTGCAACTTGTTTGGAGATTAGGCAGCCGTTAAAAGAAATGCCTAAAGTTCCTTGTTTGTAGTTTTTTCCCCCCTAAAACTAATAAAGGAGAGGAAGAATTCATTACATATATAGTTGCACTTTGCAAGAGGCCCAAAAGAGTTCGAATGAAAGGACAAGGCAGGAAAATTGAGATTGAAATCAGGAGAAGTGGATAATTAATTGGTTGATACTTACGGTGACTAACTAGATAATCATGATTATGAATGCTGGAGCTGGAAGAAGCCATTTATGTACAACACTCAAAGAACAAAGGGAGGAATTTAATAAAACTTTTACTAGGCCAACTATCAAAGAATAAGATGAAGATGTTAAAGTGGGGTGAATGGAAATAGAATAGATGGATGACAAAGTTATTTGAGATGGTTAAAAGGTCATGTGCAATGACGTGATTGGAAAGAGTAACCATGTTCAAGTAAAAGGTCTCAAAAGCCAACTCAATTCTAAAGGTGAAATGGGTGGGTGTTGTAATGGTCTCAAAAGCTATCTCTTGGTAAGTCAGCCCCTATCCCTGTTATAGGTAAGTTTTTCTCTAGAGGATGTGATCATGGATTAATGATATAATAGAGTGGACATCCATGCTTTGATTCATTGTGGGGAGTTATTTTGCATCTTCCACGCATTTATCACTACACCTACAATAAAAGTTCGATTCTTAGCTTTCTCATTCCTTGACTTGAGGAAAAGGATAAAATTAATAATTTATGAGCTTGTCATGACTCTTGTAGTTCATGAACATTATAGGCAAGCCCAAACAAATCAAGTGGGGCGTCACTCAAGTTTGATTCCTTTATTATACAAACCACAAGATTTTGCATGCTGATCGTTTAATTAGCACAAAAACAAATTTCTCCAAACTTTAGGCGGTTTTGTGATCTATTAAGAACCAAGCAATAAAAGTCCACACTAAAAAGAGACTCAAAAAAAAAGTTTCCCAGTGGACTTGAGCATGCATTGGGGTCCCAAATTTGGTTTTCTTGAAACCCCATTTCCAGTTCTTTTAATCCCATTTTGGCATTTTCTGAGCAAGACTTTTCCATCAGTGAACTTGTAGTCCACGAAAGGCTTGCAAAAACTCATTGCTTTTTCCTTGTAAATATTATCTTGCCAACACGAATTTTCTTTGAAGATGCTGTTGACGAGACAACTTTAGGGACACAATCTATCCTTCATTAGTTTGTCAACGTTTACCAACTTCTCTGTCCTGCCCCGTACTTGTAGCAAACTTGCAAAGCAACTTCAATTCCTTCTCTCCTATATTATATCTAGTTGTTTAGAAGTACCTCGTATACTTGCAATGGATATGTCCACTAACAAAGAGGTTACAATGGATTGCAGGCTTTTAAAGGCAATTGAGAGAAATGACATACCCACATTTATTAGCCTAGTTGAAGGAAATGAAGGAATTCTTGAGCAAACAGAAGCTGATACATGGAACACACCATTACACCTTGTGTCAAAGTTTGGACGCCTTGCCATGGTGTCTGAAATTGTCAGGTTGCACCCTGATATGGTTGCTGCTGAGAATAAGGACCTGGAGACTCCGGTCCATGAAGCTTGTCGAACCGGGAATGCCAAGGTCTTAAAGCTGTTACTGGATGCCAATCCTGGGGTAGCTAGTAAGCTTAACACTAGAGAGAAGAGTGCACTGTCCTTGGCTTGCAGCTATGGCCACTTTGATGTGGTAAAGCTCCTACTTAATGAGCCTGGGATGCTGGGATTAGGGAATGATGGGTTTGATCAAACATGTATCCATGTGGCTGTGTCTGGTGGACACATGGGTAAGTAGCAAAATTCTCACATTCAAATTTAGAGATTGTTAAATTCTAATAAATTGACAGGAAATTTTGCATTTTAATTGATGTTTAGGTCCACTTGCTTAAATGGGCTTATAATTGTTTGTTTATATGTATAATGAAATTTGTATTGGTGGTGCAGATGTTGTTAGAGAGTTGCTAAGAGTGTGTCCTGACCTTGCTTCATTGATTGATGAGAATGGAAATTCAGCATTGCACAATGCATCTACCAAAGGACACAAGGAGATAACCTGGACACTCTTAAGGCTTGATCCAAAACTTGCTGAGCAATATAATAACAATGGTTACACACCATTGCACTTGGCAGCAATAAATTACAAAATTTCAGTCCTTAAAGAATTTGTCATAATGGCTCCAGCATCTTTTCAATATCTCACAAAAGACGGGGAGACAATATTTCACTTGGCTGTGAGACATGACCAATATGATGCTTTAAAATTCTTGATCCATGTCTGCAATGGTATGAAATTGTTTAATTGTCGAGATAATTATGGTAACACCATCTTACATCTTGCAGTTTGTGGAGCACGCCATCAGGTGAGATATCATATTGTATATTAACTTATTAAGCAAGTTTCAAGGATGTTTGTGTTTGGATCATAATTTTTATGCATGTCCAAGAATGGATTTTAACTACTATAGTCACGCATTGTTCCAGATAGCAGAGTACCTAATCAACAGAACAAGAGTGGAAATAAATTCTCCGAACTGTAAAGGACTTACAGCGCTTGACATCCTCAAACAGGCCAAGGGCAGAGTAGAAAATCCCCATCTTGAAGCCATATTCATGAAAGCAGGAGGTAAAAAGAGTGTTGAGTTGATATCTCATTCACCAAACATAGATACAGCCGATTCTCACTCAGTGCCACTCCTTGAAAGCATGTCAAAAAGAGCACAATTCGCTAAAAAGCATGGATTGCAGTTGACCATTATCAAAGAAATAGCTTCTCCTGCTTCCAAGACCCCGTCTAGTTTATCACCACCCAAGTCTAGAAAGTCATCCAGTTTGCCATCAGCCCAATCTAGCAAGTCATCTCCTCAGCATCAAGTTGGGGAGGGATTTGATAATGAAACACAAAAGCCGGAGTCCTTGTTCCCAACCATTGGGAGACAACACAAGAATCCTAGCAAAAGGCACCAGTCAGAACTGAGTGAGAATTTCTATAACCCCAGAAGGAAGCATCATAAGGTATATACAGAGGCACTACAAAATGCCAGAAACACTATAACACTAGTTGCCATTTTGATTGCAACAGTTACTTTTGCTGCTGGTATCAGCCCCCCTGGTGGTGTGTATCAGGAAGGACAGATGAAAGGGAAATCAATGGCTGGAAGAACAACAGCTTTCAAGGTCTTTGCAATAAGCAACTATGTCGCGCTCTTCACATCACTCTCAATAGTTGTTCTTCTTATCAGTATCATCCCCTACCGGAGAAAGCCATTGATAAGACTGTTGGCATTTTCTAAAAAGGTTATGTGGGTAGCTGTGGCATTCATGGCAACAGCATATGTTGCTGCAACCTGGGTGATCATGCCACATAGTCAGAAAAAAGAATTGGTGCTTGTAGCTCTATTGGCCATAAGCATTGGCACTCTGGGAACAGTTTATATTGGTCTATGTGTGATGCTAGTTGATCACTGGCTGCGAAAATCGAAGTGGAGAAAAGGAAGAAGAGAAATAGAGGAGGCTAATGAAGACCCTGAAATGGGAAGCCAAAACTCAGATGTTGAGAGCTCCTACAATCTGGGATATCACTCCTTCTGAATGTTTTTTCCTCTCAAAAGATTGATAAGAATATCTGGTTTGCAACACACTTGATTATACAAATCTGAAACAATTTGGTAGATTTTATTTCCTTTTTCTTTATGACTTTTGAGCATGGCAGAATTATTTTTCCCAACTTTCAAGCCCCAGCAGATTATTATTGCTGCAGAAACTCCTTTTGCTATCTAACAATATAAGCTCTGTATCGTCTCAAATCTCAATATACATGTGTGTTCATCAATCTTATTTCCTTGGTTCCAGTCTTGGAGACTTCGGAAGTTCCCCTCATTATTGCATTGCTTAAGCGACATGTAGTTTAGGATTTATAGTAGGTTCTTTGTCTTTGCTCTTATGAACTAGTATGCCATGTTCTCGAAAGCCAAAGAGCAGCTAAACCAAGTAACTTGTTTGGAGATTAGGCGGCCATTGAAGAACTGCTTGAATGTTCCTTATACAACACTCAAGAGCAAAAGGGGGAATTCCTTAAAACTTTTATTAGGCCAACTATCAAAGAAATGCAATTAGAATCATTGGACAGGTTATCAAAAGAAAAATGTAATTAGACAGCAACCCCCCCATAAAAGGTTAAAAGGTCATGTGCAATGAAGTGATTGGGAAGAGTAACCATGTTCAAGTAAAAGGTCTCAAAAGCTAACTCAATGCTAAAAGTGAAATGGGTGGGTGTTGTAATTGCAATATAGGTTGTGATCATGGATCAATGATATAATAGAGTGGACATCCATGCTCTACCAGATTAAGTCATATAGTGTGATTCATTATCAGGAGTTATTTTGAATCTTCCAGACATTTATCACCACACCTACGACAAAAGTTCGATTCTTACCTTTCTCATTCCTTGACTCGAAGAAAAGGATAAACTTTTAAAGATTTATGAGTTTGTCATGAGTCTTGTAGCTTATGAACATTATAGGCAAGTCCAAACAAGTCAAGTTGGGCGTCACTCAAGTTTGGTTCCCTTATTATACAAACCACAAGATTTAATAAAAAGACTTATGAGCGGGGGCTCCCCTGGATTTTGCATGTTATATTCATTTAATTAGCACAAAAACAATTTTATCCTTACGCGGTTTTATATTAAGAACCATGCAATGAAAGTCCACACTATAAAAAGAAACTCAAAACGAAGTTTCCCAGTGGACTTTAAGAACCATGCAATGAAACCCCATTTCCAGAAGCTTGTCATTTTCAGTTCTCTTAATCCCATTTTGGCATTTTCTGTGCAGGACTTTTCCATCAATGAACTTGTAGTCCACCAAAGGCTTGCAAAAACTCATTGCGTTTTTCTTGGAAATAATATCTTGCCATCACGAATTTTCTTTGAAGATGTCGCTGGGACAACTTTGGGGACACAATCTATACTTTATTGGTTTGTCAACGTTTCCCGAACTTATGTGTCCTACCCAGTACTTCTATCAAACTTTCAAAGCATCTTCCTTTTTCCCTATACCTAGTTGTTTGGAAGTGCCTTGCATATTTGCAATGGATTTGTCCAAAAACAAAGAGGTTACAATGGATTGCAGGCTTTTAGAGGCAATTGAGAGAAATGACATACCCGCACTTATTAGCTTAGTTGAAGAAAATGAAGGAATTCTTGAGCAAACAGAAGCTGATACTTGGAACACACCCTTACACCTTGTGTCAAAGTTTGGACACCTTGACATGGTGTCTGAAATTGTCAGGTTGCGCCCTGATATGGTTGCTGCTGAGAATAAGGAACAGGAGACTCCGGCCCATGCAGCTTGTCGAACCGGGAATGCCCAGATCTTAAAGCTGTTACTGGATGCCAAGCCTGGGGTAGCTAGTAAAATTAACACTAAAGAGAAGAGTGCACTGTCCTTGGCTTGCAGCTATGGCCACCTTGATGTGGTAAAGCTCCTACTTAATGAGCCTGGGATGCTGGGGATGCTGGGATTAGGAAAATATGGGTTTGATCAAACATGTATCCATGTGGCTGTGTCTAGTGGGCACATGGGTAAGTAGCAAAATTCTCTCATTCAAATTTATATCAATCCAAATTAATTGACATGAAATTTGCATTTTAATTGATGTTTAGGTCCACTTGCTTAAATGAGAATCTTAATTTTTTGTTTATATGTAAATGAAATCAGTATTGGTGGTGCAGATGTTGTTAGAGAGTTGCTAAGAGTGTGTCCTGACCTTGCTTCATTGATTGATGAGGATGGAAATTCACCACTGCACTATGCATCCAGCAAAGGAAACAGGGAAATAACCTGGACACTCCTGAGGCTTGATCCAAAACTTGCTCAGCAATACAATCACAATGGTCACACACCATTGCACTTGGCAGCTATAAATTACAGAGTTTCAGTCCTTCAAGTGTTTGTCTCCATGGCTAAACCCTCTTTTCAAATTGTCACAAAAGATGGAGATACAGTATTTCACTTGGCTGTGAGATATGGCCAATATGATGCTTTAGTATACTTGACCCATGTCTGCAATGATGAGGATTTCTTTGATTGTCGAGATCTTTTTGGTAACACCATCTTACACCTTGCAGTTTGTGAAGCACAACATAAGGTGAGATATCATATGAATGTGCATTAAACATTCTTTGGATTTTGACCAGGAATATAGAACAGAACTAATGGAAATAGCTTTATTTTGTTCCCTTGAGAGTGTGTATTTTGGCCAAATTGGTTTGACTTATCATGGTTAAGGAATCTCTCATAATCTTATTCCTACTTGCATCTTGGTTTGCAAGATAGTACATATACATGTGAGTTACAACCACATAACTTCACATGTCATGTATGAATGACTTGCAAAACATGGCTTATTGGAAAAACATCGATCCAAATTGCTTATGCCTAATGGTCTTACAAGTATAGGCAAAATGATTTACCATAATTTTTATGCATATTGAAACAGGGCTCTTAACTACTTGATATTTCTCGTTTGTTCCAGATAGCAGAGTACCTAATCAACAAAAAAAGAGTCGAAATTAATTCTCGAAACAATAAAGGACTCACAGCACTTGACATCCTCAAACAGACCAAGGACAGTGCAGAAAAACGGCATCTCGAAACCCTACTCATGAAAGCGGGAGGTAAAATGAGGATTGAGTTGTTATCTCATTCACCAAAGGTAGATACAGCCGGTTCTCAGTCAGTGACGCTCCTTGAAAGCATGCCAAAAAGAACACAATTCGTTAAAGAGCATGAATTGCAGTTGTCCATTATCAAAGAAATAGCTTCTCCTGCATCCGAGAACCCATCTAGTTTATCACCACCCAAGTCTAGAAAGTCATCTGGTTTGCCATCACCCCAATCTAGCAAGTCATCGCCTAAGCTGCCATCACCCCAATCTTGCAAGTCATCGCCTAAGCTGCCATCACCCCAATCTAGCAAGTCATCTCCTCAGCATAAAACTGGGGAGGGATTTGATAATGAAACACAAATCCCAGAGTCCTCACCAACCATTGTGAGACAACACAAGTATCATAGCAAAAGGCACCAGTCAGAACTGAGTGAGAATTTCTATAACCCCAGAAGGAGGCACCATAAGGTATATACAGAGGCACTTCAAAATGCCAGGAACACTATAACACTAGTTGCCATTTTGATTGCAACAGTTACCTTTGCTGCTGGTATCAGCCCCCCTGGTGGAGTCTATCAGGAAGGACCGATGAAAGGGAAATCAATGGCGGGTAGAACGACAGCTTTCAAGGTCTTTACAATAAGCAATTATGTTGCTCTGTTCACATCACTGTCAATAGTTGTTATTCTTGTCAGTGTCATCCCCTACCGGAGAAAGCCATTGATAAGATTACTGTCGTTTGCTCACAAGGTAATGTGGGTTGCTGTGGCATTTATGGCGACAGCATATACTGCAGCAACATGGGTGATCATGCCACACAGTCACAAAAGAGAATTGGTACTTGTAGGTTTATTGGCTGTTAGCATTGGGACTCTGGGAACAGTTTTCATTGGTTTATGTGTGATGCTAGTTGATCATTGGCTGCGGAAATCAAAGTGGAGAAAAGGAAGAAGAGTAAGAGGGGAGGCTAATGAGGACCCTGAAATGGGAAGCCAAAACTCAGATGTCGAGAGCACTTACAATCAGGGATATCACTCATACTGAATGTTTGCACATCCCAAAGGATTGATGGGAATATCTGATTTGCAAGTAACACCTATTTGTTTGTACTATTCCTAAAGAATTGGATAGATTTAGTTAATTTCATGGTGATTGTGAGGTTCAGAGGTTTTTGTACTGTCTTCTTTCGTCTTTTGCTGTGGAAGCTTAATGTTTTCCAAGTCAAGGTCCATTTTATAAATTTTGTGTGCTTGATGTTTTCCTGCTTTTGTTGAAACCAACATTCACACTCCAGTAGCTAAATTATATGCACTAAATCTATAAAAACTACAAGTTACTCTTAACCTTCTAGTATGCTTCACAAATCCACAAACTTGTGGTTGATGTCCCAAGTTGTACAGATAAAAGCCATGAAAATCATCAAATATCGCCATTTGTAATGCGTTCAGTTTCCCAACTCTTTGTCTCCAGTACTTTGTGAAAGGCCATTACAATGCATAGAAGCTTCCTACAAAATATTCAGTCGAATTTAATAAGACACAATTTTGGTAAATAATATTCAACATTTCTCAATTATATAAGTTACCTGAAACAGTGGAGTGAAAGCCATGCTATCTTGGAAATTTGTAGTTGCACCAAAATTTATACTTGAAAATGGTACTTGGGTTCCATTATCAATATGATGCTGTTGAGTGAAAGGCATGTTGTCCTGAAAATTTGTAGTTGCATCAAAATTATTACTTAAAATATGATACTTGTGTTCCAGGATCAATGTAGGATCCTTATATATTACAAACAAAAGAGAATTTTGTAACAAAAGTGAAGAAATAAAATATAAAAACAAAAGTGTATTACTGTCACAGGAGCTCTTGTTTACTAATATATGATCCAAAACACCAATATTTGTGCTTAGTAAGAATATCCTACTTGAGAGTTAATATATCAAAATATCAAAAGCACGTGAGAATTTTGCGACACAAGTGAAGAAATAAAATCTAAAAAAAAAAAGTGCTACTGTCACAGGAGCTGTTGTTTACTAATATATGATCAAAAAACCAATATTTGTCCTTAATAAAAATACCCTATTGATTTAATATATAAAACATTGGAAATTCATATCCAATCACCAATTGCGCTTTCGAATTGCCACTAATAAGAACAGAATCCTATATTATTAAAAATGAAAAAGGAATGAAAAAAATAATCCTAAGACATATTAGCTAAATCCATTCATGAGATTTTAAAACAAGTACCTGCATGGATAGCCATTGTCTTGTTGTTGGAGCTTGTGTGGCTTTTATTTGTGGTATATGCTCCTGCCTTTCAAATGGGTCTTCCAATCTACTACATGGGTGTTCGGCTGTAGCTTTTCTTTTAACTCCACATGCTTTTGTTATTTCACAATTGTTAAGATTTATCATTTTCACTGGCTCACTTTCACCACTTCCACCAAGTAAAGCTTTGCCTTCTAAATTTTGACCAGCACATGTATTATCTAAGCAAAGCTTTTTCTTCATTTCTTCCAAACTTTTAAGCAACTCAATTGAATGCTCATGTGCATATGTTGTTAATTTCTCATGTTCTGCTGCAAAGGATGCTATTTCGTGAAAATTACAGCACAAATGGCTATAACGCTTCCCAATAGACTCCTTAGGATTGTTATTAGTCTCAATTCCATGGTAATTAGTAATGCTCCTAGCCTTCGCATCTCTCGTCCATCGCTTTAATATGTAATTAGGTGGAATCCTTTTCACATTCTTCTTATCTAGCACTTTTAATGCATGAGAACATAAAATCCCAACAAAAGTGAACTTCATGCAACTACAAGTGACTGTTTGTTTTGAAGCGTCAAATTCAACCAAATGCTCTTGAGATCTATGACTATAAGATACTTTGTAATCACGTGTCATCCCAGACTTACCAACCTTATAGATACTACAATCAAGAATAGCCATGTACTCTTTTTCGAAGAGTTTAAAAACTTCTGGAGTATAAACCTCCACTGCATGTCGCAACATCTCCACATTAGTTAATAACAGAGGTTTGGTCTGCATCATCTTGAAATCAGCTATTAACTCATCATCCCTTCTATCTGCCACAACTCTCTCATAATGTTCAAAGAAACCCAAGAGATCAAGACTTGGCATCAAGTATTTTTTTAACACATTGTTCATACTTTCACTATGTAGTGTACTCATTATGTCTGCAGTGAAAGTGTGTCGCCCATAAACCAATGCCCATTTTTTCCTCACTTCAAACATTTCTTCCAACCATTTATTCTCTTTGAGGTCATACTTTTCAAGCATATCATTCCATGCAAATAACCATTCATCTTCATCCTCAACGCCATATAGACACTTGCTAAGATCATAAGAGAATTGCTTTGATCCATGAAACATAGGGCTCAAATTCTTAGCAGCACTTTGGTATATATGCCAAGCACATAGCCTATGGTCAGCTTCAGAAAAAACTTCTGATATTGCCTTAGCCATTGCAGCAGATTGGCCTGTAAGTATGGTCTTTGGTTGCTTTCCAGACATTGCTGCAAGAAAAGTCTCAAATAGCCACTTAAAAGAGTCTGTGGTTTCATCATATAGTAAAGCTGCACCAAATACTACAGTTTGTTTATGATGATTAACCCCAATAAATGGTGCAAATGGTCTACCATATTCATTTATCCGATAAGTCGTGTCAAAACAAATAACATCTCCAAAGAGACTATAATCACTTATTGAACGTGCATCAGCCCAAAATATATTTGTAAGCATATCATCCTCATCAAGCTGTATTGAATAAAAATAAAAATTATTTGCACGCACTTTTTGAAAGTATTTCAATATGGCCCCAGCATCTCCTTTTTCCATTTTTCTCTCTCGCTTTTTATGTATGTAATTCGGACAATCTTGATTCACAAAACCAATATTCTCTCTCCCCCGAACTTCACTACTCATCAATTCCCCAGTTGCATTAATTGGTATTCTTGACTTGCCCACATCATCTCCATGTGTCTTTCGAGCTCTCAACATACGACGATTAATCCTTAGCAAATGTTTCATTGGTGCTCCAATCAAATCATGATTATGATTTGCATTAAATGACACAATCGTAAATTTCCCATTTTTTTGAAGTTGGCAAGTCATATGGGCTTCACAACCAACCCTTGAAATTGGTAGAGAATAAGATGGACCTTCACCCTCTTTTCTATTTCTTCGATGACCTTCTTTTGAACAAACATAAGTATACCTTGTTATGAAACCCTTCTTGTTTACCTTTCTATGCTGTTTCCTCACATCAAAACCATGTTTTTCACCATACAAGACATAATAATTGTATGCACTATCGGCAGAACTGAACTCCATTCCAAGTTTTAGATCTTCAATTATCTCACTATTTTGCAATTGAAAAGTAAGTGACTGACAATGATCCTTACCTTGCAAATCCACTTCGCCACCACTTAACGACTCGCTACTCATCCTTGTACAATCTTTATCCTCCATAACCTGCAATGTACATATTAATCAATTACAATGATATTCACTAAAACAAATGCATCATACAATCATCCTCTATAACCAATTCAAACTTGCAGCTGCTATTGCAGTATTAATTAAAATCCAACTCTTACTGAATTTGGGCATTCTTTTTCCGTTAAGCAATTCAGCCACTCTATCCTAGCAGAAACCCGATTTCAATTTGCAACTTAATAGCAGATACAGGACATGTTTACTGGATATTAAGCTGCTCAGGTTCATATTTAAATGTCATCCACCCTCATAATATTATCAAAATGACACAATACAGTGACATGCACAGTTATAATTAAGCTGTCATTGTCTTAAATAATTGCAGAAAAACTGGGTTTTGAGAAAATTAATCAACCAAATGCATAGCTCTAAGTAAGCTGTCATTCCTTCAAAGAATGGCACTGAAATTTCTTCAAAGAAATTAATCAACCAAATGAAGTAATGAACAGCCATATGCAGGTTATAGAATCCTAGTTGGAGAAAATTACCTTTTCTCCAAGTGCTCTTGATCCTTCCTCAGAAGCACTCATGGTGAAAAATGACCAGTCAGATATGGGTGATGCAATGAATTCGTCATCCACCGCCGGTCGTCGGTCTCTGATCGCCGGTGGTCAGTCTCCGATGGCTGGTAGTCTGAAGTCTGAACTGCTGGGGTTGGGGTTGGGGTTGGGGTTACTAATGCAAGCTCTGTATGACTGTATCCTCTGAATTTGTGTGTTCGATCGAATCTCAGTTCCCCTTGGTGAAGCTGAAGTGTTTTTGGGCAGGCAATTGGGCTTAGGACATTAACGGCAAGCTTGACCCAGAGCTCCAAGCCCAATACCTGCCTACAGTCCAATGTGTTTATACAAGAAGGGGGGGACTATTCAGACCACCCAAAACCACTAAATTGACTACTTCCTCATTTTTTTGCCCATTTTTGCCCATTTTTTCCTATTTTGCCCATGCATTAAAAAAAAAAACTCATTTTTCCAATTTTGGCCGGCTACCCATCCCTACCCCTCCCTATTGCCGCCACGACCCCGATCTCTCTTCTCTCTCTTTCTGTCTTCTTCCCTCTCTCTGCCTCCCTCCCTCACCAGACCACCATGGGTGGCCAGTGCAACCCCCGATCTAGAGGTCTATGGGGTTGCGCTGGCCACCCATAGTCGTCCGGTGAGGGAGAGAAGAAGGCAGAGAGAGAGAAGGGAGATCGGGGTGGGTGGGGTCGCGCCAACAATGGGGAAGGGTGGGGTCGACTAGTGAAGGGGAGGGGTGGGGTTGCACCGGCGGTGGGGATGGGCGGCCGGCCAAAATTGGAAAAAATAAGTTTTTTTTTATACATGGGCAAAATAAGAAAAAATGGGCAAAAAAATGAGGGGGTGGTCAACTCAGTGATTTTGGGTGGTTTGAATAGTCCCCTCCCTATACAAGAAACCCATAACTTTTATTTTCAATAGATGGCATTTTGTGGATGCATGATTTGATAAATTCTATGAGCTACTCCACCTATCAAGTAATTGAGTCGCCTATTCACCATGTGTCTGTTTGAACTTGAAGGATTATCGTATGTCATGCGTCCAAGAAAAATGTTCATGAGACCGTCTTATATATTCTTGCTTCAAGTCACGTGATGAGAGAGATATGTACATTTTTCTCATATAAATTTTTCTCCATGCATCCTAGCTGAACCATCAGTAGCTTTACTACCCTTTATTGGACCCTAGTCTTTCGGTCCCATGTGGAATTATTATATATCCCTAACTTACCTTTTTGATTGGGTTCATGTGTGTAGTATTATTTCAAAAAACTTCGGTGCAACTAAAAAATATCCTACTTAATACATTCAATTATGAACATTTATTTATTTGGAAGTATGTGAGAGTGTGAGACAATTGTTTAAATTGTGTTTGATTCATACAACTCCTAAGAATGGTTGTGGCAAAGAGGCATAAAAAAGAAAGTGTGCTTTGAACACAGATACATCACGCAATAGAAGGGTTGATTCCTCGACATATAATAGACCACCATAGAGTAATGTTAATGACAAAGAGGACTTCATGTGGAAGTTTCCAAATTCCAACAATGAATGACAGAAAGACTTGACAATCTGACCATGGAATAAGTCATAGCGACCAGGTTTTAACCCCCATTTCCAGCACTCCTTTTAAGTCTACTCCTCATTCCTCACCACTTAGTCATAGTAAACCAGGTCCAACAATTGGTTGAGGGAAGGATATGCATGTGGTACAAATGACCGTACATTTTCTAAACCAAAAACCATTCAGTCATACCAGATTCCAAGTCCAAACATGTACTTTTAATTGTGGAAAAATATTACCCCACACCAATATTCCTGAGATACTTGGTAGCTGCATATTCCTTGAAGATTCCTAGAACTTGGCAATGAGTTTAATACTTGTACAAAGGGAATCACAGTACTTGCAGTCAATTTTTTATGTGTTTTCCAATTTAGCAAAATTTCCAAGAACTTTACCAATTTTCTTGTATATAGGCATTGTACAACTTAACTCATTAGTACTTGTCCCCTAAGCCTAGTAGCCAAAAGAGCAGAAAAATAAGTGTATTCTAAGTTTTGAAGCTTTAAATGGATCCAAGGCTTTTAGAGTCCATTAGCAGCAATGACATACCTGCTTTTATCAGCTTAGTTCATGAAATTGAAGGAATTGTTGAGCAAAGAACAGCTGATTCCTTGAATACAGTTTTACACCTTGCTTCAAAGTTTGGACACATTGGCATGGTGTCGGAAATTGTTAGGTTGTGCCCTGATATGGTTTCTGCTGAAAACAAACACCTGGAGACTCCAGTACATGAAGTTTGCCGCCTAGGAAATGCTAACATCTTGAAGCTGCTATTAGAAGCCAATCCCCAGTCAGCCTGTAAGCTTAACTCTGATAAAAGGAGTGCTGCTTTTGTAGCTTGCAGTCTTGGCCATTTTGATGTGGTGAATCTCCTATTGAACCAGCCTGGGATGGTGGGTTTAGAGGAAGTTGGGCTTGATCAAACATGTATTCATGTCGCTGCATCCAACGGACACACAGGTAATTAGCAAATTTTGTTTCCTCAATTTATGTATTTGCAAGTATCTTGAACTTTTCTGTTCTAATTGATTTTGTGCCTATCTTGCGATAATATTTGTTTGGAAATTTTCTCTTCCGAGACAACTTAACCTGCTATATTTTCAGATTGTTAATTTAGACTGCGAATCAGGTGGAATCTTGCTTAAATGTGTGGTTCAGATTCACTGTCTGACAATAATCACACTGTAGCATGTCACATATTTGTTGAGAACATTACTCATATTTGTTTAAATCATGTCTAAAATAAAATGTTGGTGCAGATATTGTTAGAGAGATACTAAACATGTGCCCTGACTATGCTCAAAAGACTGATGAGAATGGAAATTCACCTTTGCACTATGCTTGCGACAAAGGGCACAGAGAGATAATTTGGATGCTCCTCCGGAGAGATGTGAATCTTGCATTGCAGTATAACAACAATGGTTATACACCTTTGCACTTGGCAGCAATAAATGGAAAAATTTCTGTCCTTGAAGACTTTGCATTGAAAGCTCCAGCAGCTTTTCACTATCTCACAAAAGAAGAAGAGACAATATTTCATCTGACTGTGAGATATGGCAAATATGAAGCTTTATTATTCTTGATGCATGTTGCTAACAGTACAAATCTCCTTCAGTGTCAAGACCGGTATGGTAACACCATCTTACATCTTGCAGTTTCTGGAGGGCGTTATGAGGTGAGAAATGAATGTGTTATCTACCGAATCAATTAAACAAGAACTTGTGAATGGCCTGATCGAGGGCAGAGGAACAACTGTGAATTTGCTGTATAATACAGACTAATTCTGCACAGATTTTTAAAACTTACTGTAACTCAAAATAGCTTTTCTTACCACTTTTTCCAAATATCTTGCTGCACTTCATAATTTAATGGACAAACCATAAACCATTAATATATATATATATCTGATGAGTTACATACAACTACAGTACTTTGAGATAATTTTGTGCTTGTTATGCATAAGCTGATTAAAATGTCAGGACACAATCATGTTTCAATAATTGTTATAAACTTGAAGCCTATCATGTTTCGACAAAAAAAGAAGAAGCCTATCATGTGAATGTGTCTGCAGCACATCTTTTACGGTACTCTTTATGTCCTATTCTATCCAGATTGCTGAGTACTTGATCAGCAAAGCAAAAGTGGAGATTAATTCCCGGAACTGCAAAGGACTTACAGCGTTTGACATCCTCAATCAGGCCAAGGACAGTGCAAACACTCGTCATCTTCAGACCATATTCCATAAAGCCGGCGGTGAAAGAAGTATTAATGTGACAAGTACATGTTCACCAGAAACACTACCTTCAAGGCAGAGTTACATATTTGAATCAGATAGGTCGATTACAATTGAAAATGATTACTCCTCTTTGCAAGACATCACCTACAGTCAGCAAGAGCACCAATACAAGCCTAGAATGTCATCACCCCAGAATCAAGTACTTCAAGAGAGATTTGACAAGGAAACATACAAACTGGATTCCTCATCCCCAATCAACTTGCGCGAACGCAAGCCTTCCAGCAAAAGGCATAGCAAAGATCATAAGCAGCATAAGATATACATAGAAGCAATACAAAATGCCAGGAATACCATAACGCTAGTTGCCATTTTGATTGCAACAGTTACTTTTGCTGCTGGAATTAGCCCTCCCGGCGGTGTCTATCAGGATGGATCAATGAAAGGGAAGTCAGTGGCAGGAAGAACAACAGCTTTCAAGGTCTTTGCAATAAGCAATGATGTTGCACTCTTCACATCACTGTCAATAGTTGTTGTTCTTGTCAGCATCATCCCTTTTAGAAGAAAACCACAGATGAGAATCTTGGCGGTTGCTCACAAGGCCATGTGGGTAGCTGTGGCATTCATGGCAACAAGTTATGTTGCTGCCACATGGGTGGTCATGCCACACAATGCTGGGACATCATTTATCTTTGTGGCTCTACTTGCAGTTAGTGGTGGCACTCTGGGAACAATCTTCATTGGTCTAGGAGTGATGCTGGTTGATCATTGGCTGCGAAAGTTAAATTGGAGAAAATTTAAAATGGGAATTAGATGGGGGGCTGCAGATGACATGGAAAGCCAAAACTCTGATGTGGAGAGCTCCTTCCATCAAGGATATCACTCATACTGACATGAATGCCTTCCACCACCTAAAAGAATTGTAAAGAATGTCTGATTTGCTAGTCAAATGTACCCAAGTTACTGCTTTACTAAAAGAACTTGACTCTGATGGTTTGATTTTCAAAGTCATTCAAGGACTACCTTTGCAAATTACAATGTGATTTATGTTTTATTGTAGCTTAATTTGGTACTTAATGCAAGTAAGGGGTGTATTCAATTAAGATTTTAAATGATTTTGATGGAATTAAAAAGTTTGGTATTCAATTAAGACTTTTCAAAAGTTTATGGTATTCAATTAAGACTTTTAGAGAGTCTATAAAAGTAACATGGTATTCAAAAAATTATTTACTTTATTAAATAATAGACTTTAAAAGACTTTTATGGACTTTGAAATGTAAATTATGTTATATCAAAATCAATAATTCTCCAACTTCCCCCTACAGATTTCAAATTTAAAAGAGTTTCATGGACTTTGAAGTGTAAATTATGTTATATCAAAGTCAATAATTCTCCAGCTTCCCCCTACAAATTTTAAAGGATTTTGAATATTAAAAAGCTATTAAAAAGTGGTTTTTTTTTTTTTTTTTTAAAGAGTGATGTTAAACCTTCTAATCTTATTTCTTCACCCTCCTCTTAATTTATTTTTCTAATTACTATATCCTCTTATATTAATTTTCTTTTTATTTATATTAATTGACTCCTCATCCTGGGCTGGCAATATTAGGACAATTTATAACACATGCCTCTCAGTCTTAAAGATCATCCCCATTCCACACACTAAGGACAAAAAAATAATTATATCAAAATTATGGATTTTTTTGTTTAAAGTCCAATTGCAATTTGCAAAACAGGAATCCTGGCCACCTGTTACAGTAAAATAATATAGTGGTCCACATTTTAAAAGATCCGAATCAAGTGTGAGAAAAACGATTAAAATGAATGAAAATTACTATATTGCCACCGGTTTTTCTCTTCCTAGCATAACTAACGCTCTACTATACTTCCTGGCCAAAAAAAAACGCTTACAACTTGCCACCTGTTTACTATGATTTTTATGTACCTTTTATTATTTTATTATTTAACTATTATAAATTTATAACTTGTCAGGTGTTGTTTCGATTGAACTTTTTTTTTTTTTTTTTTGAGAAAACGCATAGCATTTCATTGATTAATCACCACGGGATACATCAGACAAAAGGAAAGGCTGCAGCCAACTAGGTGCATCCTCAATCCAAGATGAAAAGTCATTACATGAAAGGGCAAATTTTGCTGCTGCATGTGTAGCCATATTGCAGCTGCGTGGCTTCCATTGACAGGAATAAGAATGGAACCGCATGTTGATTGTTTTGACATCGTTGCTTTTAGGCGAACTAAATTTGTACATGTTCAATTTTTTTTTTTTTTTGCAAAATGATACAAGGGTATATTGTCATTGTTAAAACATAAATGGATGGTAATAGATTGTTATTGTTAAACAATAACAATAAGGTTGTCATTGACAAACAATAACAATCACATTCCGAACCAAATTAAAAAATTGCAACTGTCCATTAGAGAATTGTTACTGTTAGATAGTAACAATAACATAAAACCATTAGTCATCCCCACTCACCCCTTGTTCTCTCTTCTTGTTAAAGGATTGCTACTATCCATTAGAGAATTGTCCCTGTCTAACCGTGACAATAACAGAAAACCAAATTTTAAACCCTAAAAATACATAAAAATCATAGTAACATGTTGTCATTGTCAAGCAGTAACAACATGTATATAACAACATGTTATACATGTTGTTACTGCCAAACAGTAGCAATATATAATAAGTGGTTATTGTCAAACAGAAATGTACAATATATAACAAGTTGTTACTGCCAAATAGTAACAATATATAACATGTTGTTACTTGTTACTTACAATTTCGATTCTATGTAAAAAATGGGCAAAAAGCCTAGTACATTCAACCATTCAATATGAAAAAATCACAATAAACAAATTTTAAATCCTAAAAATCACAGTAACATGATAGCAATTAAAGAGTTGAAATAAGAAGAAAAAAGACTGATAGTGGCTGTAATAAAAAAGAGAGGTGGAAAAGACAATGCAAAGATAAATTGCAGGCATAGGCATAAAGCCTAACTTATGTGCACTAAGGCATGAAGAGAACAAAGATCTTTTTTGATGCTCTGTTGCCCGTGTGATTCTTTGATGGAGGAAGAAATAATGTTGAACTATGGAAACTAGAAAACAAAATGAAGAACCTAAAGTCTTAGAAACTGCATTCCCACCGAATCCCATCTCTTGTAATAATACCGGAGAAGAAATGAACATTTTGAAAAACAAAATTAGAAAAATCAAATCTAATCAAAAGTTGGAAGAACCAACAAAATGACAAATCTCATACTCCCATCTTCACATTCAGCACTACTTTTCTTCGAAACCAAACACCAAAGAAAAATATGAGAAACAAGCAAACAGAACCCAGTCCCATTAACAACAACAATAACAATTCAAACAATAACAATTCTAATAACAATAACAATCACAATGAAAAATAAATAGACAAATTTGTAAAACAATCACTGAAGGAGCTTCAAATTTCGAATTTCAGTGTTAATTGAGTTGGATTAGAGCAAAAACAATTGAAATTACCTGGAAATAGTCTCTTTGTTCTTCTTCAGGCCGTCCTTGTGAGCCTTCTCTCTGATCTGCTGCAGCGCCGACATAAGGCCTTTGATATCACTGTCAAAGTCCACCATATTGAAGAAAAAGAAGAAGAAAAATGAACTTGGAGAGGTCGACGCCGAGATCGAGGTTGTCCGATTTGGTGAGATCGGGCTCGGTCCCGCGCTTCTTCTTCATACTCGCTTTGGTGGTGGACATTGTTGTGAGGCTTTGGATCTTTGAGGTTTTGGTTTGGAGGTTGATGAAGCTATTTGAATCGCTGAATGAGAAACAAACCGCGACATTCAAATATAACGAATTATAACAGGAAGGGCAAAAAGGAAATGGGAAATTCAATTGTGGACCGGTAGGAAATTGAATAGGCCGGCAAAGAGGGAACTGGGCCTAATTAGAAACCAAGCAATAGGGCTGCAAAGGAAAGAGAAGCCCAAATCTGGGTGTTAAAATCATTATCTACCAAATTACTCTAAATAAAATTTTGCCAAAACCTATGTGGAGTTTATGAAAGTCATTCAAAATCTATAAACTCTACCAAAGTTAATAACTTTTAAAAACTCTACAAAAGTTCATTAAAATCCTAATTTAATACACTCCCTAAAATTATGAGTTTATCAGGAAAAGTCAAGATAGTTTGAGGATGGTTGGAATTTCTTTCTTCTTAAAATTAATCTTTGCCCTCATAATTGTTTATTTAAAAAAAAAAATGAGATAAATGGCAAGAAGAAAAAAAAAACAGTATGAGATTTAAATGTGTAAATAAGAGAAACCCATTAGGCAATGGTTGGATAAATGATCTTTTGCTAATTGAGTACTTGCGTAAATATGCACTATAAAACATCACACACATGCAAGGCAGAGTAAGGTGCATGATATAGGAGAGAAAAAGTGGGTGGGTAGACATTAGTCAATGGAGTGTCTATGATAACCTTAGTTTTTAAATTAATTATTAAAACTGTTTAATCTAATAGAGGTATAAAATTGACATTTTCATATACTTTATTTATGCATTTGGTTGTGCATATGCTACATTATACCAGATTTGTTCTTTTTTTTTTTTTTTTGTGACTGACAACATGCCTGTAAATTTCTTTAACTCCAGTTATATCATGGCGCCAAAAAACTTGGGTTCCTTCATTTTAGGTCTAAATTGACACCATTCCTTTATGCAATGGAGAAGATGAAGGATAAAATCAGACCCTCACATAAAAAAATCATGCAGATGACACCTTTCTGGGGTCTGTTTAAGGCATATAATGATGGATTAGTGTCGGAAAATTTATTTAGAAGTCCGATTTGGATGGTGTTTCTATAATAAGATGTTTTGACACTAAGAGGAAACAATTTGTTTTTGGACAAAATGCTGCAAGTCTAACTAGTAGTCACATTGCGGACCTGTTTGGATTACCGGCAGAAGGCAAGAAAATCCATTACAATCAGAGGAAGAAAAAGGATGATAAAGATTTTACAAAAAGACAGTTTAAGGGTGTGAAAAGGCTTTCAAAGAAACTGGTGGAGAATGCAATGTTAAAAGCTATGATGGGGAAGGAGAAAGAGCAAGAGGAAGACTTTGTACGCCTTGTTGCTCTTTATTTTTGTGTTACCCTTCTGTTCTGCAATACCGTTTGTTCGATATGTACGTAGAAGACATTGAAAAAATGTCAAAGTTATGCATGGGCCACTGCAGTAAAGGATTTCTTGGAGAACTCGCTTGTTAAACATGCCGGTAAACCAGAAACTGTTTGTGGTGACGTTATCGCACTTTTGGTAATAACATACGTGTCTCTTGAATTTTTTTAGGGGGGTGTATTCAATCCTGACTTTTAAAAACTTTTGTAGACTTTTTTTAAGTGACAAGACTTTTGTGGACTTCATAGACTTGTGATTCATATGTTCTCTAGATTCATATGTTCTAATTGTTTGATATATGGTTTATGCATCAGTTTTGGACTTGTGAAGTAACCACACTTGTGCAACCAGTGAGCAGAATTAGACACCCAAATTCCTTAAATGGGACTTGCAAGAGCTGCATGTAAGGCTGCAGAATATATGTGTATATTGAGAGGATAGAGCTGAGTAATTGAAATACTATTATTTAGTTGATTTAGGATGTTGGATTAGTGTATGTTAATAATGATTTAATGTACCTGCGATGCATTAATGTCTTAGTAATTTCCTGTGATTTTGTTGTAGTACTAATCATGATGATATTGTGTGCTGATTGGACAATGACATTCTGTAAATGCAGGTGGCTAAACAGGTTGAATTTCATCAACCACAGATAACTAAAATTGAAAAAATGATCTATGAAGACAGTACTGAAGAGATTCCGAAGGTTGGCATGGCTCGCAAGCACTCCACTGCTGATTTCAATACCAGCAAAACTCGGGATCTTGTGGACACCCTACACGATCCTGAGAACGTACTCTAATTCGAGTGGTTCAGGCCTAGAAAAAAAGTTGAAAAAGAACATTGAACTCTTGAGGAAGGAACGGTATGAAAACCAATCTCTTGCAAAAGAGATTGAGAGATGAATGAAAAAGGAGTGTGAAGATGCGCATCTTCATGTAGCTGTCTTCAGTGATTTGTTGCAAACTGCTGAAAATGAGTTAGCTGATGTGGAAGCTTAAAACAACACACTGAAGCTGGAGATTCAGAAATTAAATGAGAATGCAAAGCAAAGTAGTGAAAGAATGGAAGGTTTTTCCCCCACACAACAATCGTACGTAATTAATGAAGAGGACAAAATTAATGGCCATGAAACCATTGAGCCTTTCAGAATAAGTTTATGTTGACAAGAGGAAGAAAAAGGTGACACGAGGCCGCATGCATGTATGCACGGTGTTTGAAGAATAAAGACCTTCTTTATGCCGTTCGTGCTCCCCCCGGGATCACTCTCTCTCCCTTAGGATTTTACAAAGAGTTTTTTCTTAGTGTTCCTTACAGTTAGAAACATTCTTTCTGGAAGGAACAGGGCTTGCGGAGGAGTACCCCCTGCGCCCCCCTGTCCCCAGTGTCCATTAAAGATTGAAGTATACCGTTCGACTCCTTTCGAGGGAGTCTCACTCTCTTTCAGCTTTTTCTTCAAGTTCAAATTGCATAAGTGACCAGTGAACCTGCATGATGCTTATTAGTTCCGGACGTTTAATCGCGTTGGCGATCAACTCACGGAACCCCAGATTGCAGACAAGACGGCACTGGTTACTCTATGGCTGGTTAACGGATTCGCGAGGGCTACTTTTAGCTTGGGGTAAATTGGAAACTACTTGTTTACGTTACTATCCATAGAGTGTTCGAGTTGATTGTAGGACGGGGAGTGGTGACCCCTATAAGCCTCTTTCACTCAACTGCTACACTATACTCGACGGTGGCTCCATACGGTGGGATTTTCCCAGGGAGTCAGTGGAACGCGGATAATAGAAAAAAATTCAAATTCTGCTGGCTCCCACCGGAGGTGAACCAGAAGAGGCAGACAACCCTCGTTATCAAACGGATGCTAGATGGCTCAGCTGGAGGCTACAGAAGCCTTATAAGATATCGTTAGCTTCTCCTTAAGAGAGTCCTCAGGGGATAATAGAAGGGCTCAAAACGTTAGTTTAAGGAGCCTAAGGTATCTCCCTATTTGAGTGCTTTTAAGAAGGGGCCTTCGGCCTATAGTCTTTAGCAGCCCTTTAGGGTTATTCCTTAGGTTAACTACTTAGAGTAACATCTATGAACTACATTTATTATAGTAAGGTCGGCTCTTATTCCATTCCTTATCGGAATGGCGAGCCGGGTAAACAACCAATGGTTTTGACATTGCATTCAAGGTTTTCTGAAGGAAGCGAAGCCCTTATGAATATGAGGGCAATACACATTGAGTCATTCGGTCACTCCCTCGTATACGCTCTCCCTAGCGCTTTTTGGGCGTACGGGAGAGCTCTATGAGTCCATTCCCTCACTCCAACTCGAGAGACAACTCAAATGACAATCCAGTGGCTATTTATTTTAGTCTTTCTAGTAAGAGACCTTCTTTATGCCGTTCGTGCTCCCCCCGGGATCACTCTCTCTCCCTTAGGATTTTACAAAGAGTTTTTTCTTAGTGTTCCTTACAGTTAGCAACATTCTTTCTGGAAGGAACAGGGCTTGCGAGGGAGTACCCCCTGCGCCCCCTGTCCCCAGTGTCCATTAAAGATTGAAGTATACCGTTCGACTCCTTTCGAGGGAGTCTCACTCTCTTTCAGCTTTTTCTTCAAGTTCAAATTGCATAAGTGACCAGTGAACCTGCATGGTGCTTATTAGTTCCGGACGTTTAATCGCGTTGGCGATCAACTCACGGAACCCCAGATTGCAGACAAGACGGCACTGGTTACTCTATGGCCGGTTAACGGATTCGCGAGGGCTACTTTTAGCTTGGGGTAAATTGGAAACTACCTGTTTACGTTACTATCCATAGAGTGTTCGAGTTGATTGTAGGACGGGGAGTGGTGACCCCTATAAGCCTCTTTCACTCAACTGCTACACTATACTCGACGGTGGCTCTATACAGTGGGATTTTCCTAAAACCATTTGTACCACGTTTATTGATCACATTATTAATCACGTACACCTTCTTATGTGTCAATAAATCCGGTACACAGCATTGGTGTATGTAAAGTGGTGGGGTGGGGATCATTTGTGAGAAAGCAGTACATAAAATTCTCAGCAATTTCTTTGGTGTTTCTTGAAACATCCTAATTCTATAAAGTACTTTACCGGAAAGTGGTCCGTGTTGACCAGGGAAGTGACTTGATGTTTTACTTTGTTGGTATTGAACTATAAAACAAATTAAGTAGACCGAAGACCTTGACTTTATCATCCTTGAGGACTAGAAGTCTTCCTTCTGTATCAGCTTTTTAAAGGATTCAAATATGTATAAATTTGCTCTTATCCATGACTTATGTGCACAATTGGTCCTGAGACACATATTCTAACTAAAAATTTCTTGAAGAAATGGATCCAAGGCTTGTTGAGGCAATTGCAGGAAATGACAAACAGACTTTCATCGATTTGGTTCAAAACAATGAAGGATTTCTCATTCAAAAAACTGATGTATCAATAAACTCAGTGTTACACCTTGCTGCAAGGTTCGGAGACGTTGAGCTGGTCTCTGAAATCATTATGCTGTGTCCTCACTTGGTTGTAGTTGGGAACATTAGGGGAGAAACTCCACTACATGAAGCTTGTCGCCAAGGGAATGCCAATGTTGTAATGCTGCTGTTAGAGGCCAATCCCTGGGTGGCTTGTATGCTCAACTGTAAAAAACAAAGTGCTTTCTTCATAGCTTGCAGTTTTGGGCATGTTGATGTGGTGAAGTACATTGCAGACCAACCATGGGTACTAGATTTTGAAGAACATGGGGTTCTGAGTCCTCTTCATGTGTCTATATCAGAAGGCCATGATGGTAAGTTGAAGAGGTTGATTCATTCTCTAATAGTTTAAGAATAAGTGTCATAACATGAACTCATATTTGAACTAATTAATGTTGCAGATATTGTTAAGACAATTCTGAAAGCACGCCCAAGGTTTGCTTGGAAGGCTGACAGCGATGGGGTTTTACCATTGCATTTGGCTTGCTGCAAAGGTCACTTTGAGATAACAAGAACACTCTTAATGATTGATCCAAACTTTGCTCTTGAATTTAATCGTAACCATTACACACCATTACACTTGGCGGCAATGGATGGTCAAATCCGAATCCTTGAGGAACTTTTGTCATGCTCTCCAAAATCTATAGAACTTCTTACAGGAGAGGGAGAAACGGTGTTTCATGTTGCTGTCAGATTCAACAGAGACCGTGTGTTTACCACTCTGCTGGCACGAATTTCCACCAGCACCAGTCTCCTCAACCAGCCTGACAAACATGGTAACACGATCTTACATCTTGCTGTCTCTACAGGGAACATGAGAGTGAGTTGCCTATTTTACTCTACACTTGATATACATTGTTGATTTATTCTCTAATAGTTTTAGTTTTGGGGTCGAGTATTCGTCTAACAATGTCTTAGCTTGTTCAACTCTGTATTATCTCACTATGTCAAAATTTTAGTTTGCAGAATACATCATCGAAAACACGAGAGTGGATATCAATGGTAGGAACCATAGAGGTCAAACAGCCGTTGACATCCTAGACCAGCGAAGAAGCACGATGGAAACCCATCATATTAGAAACCTGTTGAAGAACTTTGGAGGCAAGACAAGCACTGACATGGTGTCTCTCATTCCGGAGACTGATGAGATATATTCGGAGACTACAGCATCAGAAAGTCCCAGAGTTACACTTGAACAAGAGTTTGAAAGGCTTTTTGAATGTTATCCTTGTCCTGGAACTCCTGGAAGTGAATATGATTCGGAAATTGGTATGGGCCATATGGCTAGAAACAACCAACCACTGGAAGACTTCACTACAGTTCAAGCAAATGGTAATCCCAGTCATCAAGTTGTGATAAACTCTGATAATTATTCGATAGATTGGCTTTCTAGACCGGATTCTTCGAGAACAAGAATGAGCTCCCCAGCCAATTTGCATCAACATGAGGTTGTGAACCAAAGAGGCCAAAAAGAAATAAGTCAAATCAGGGAATATGAGATATACAGAGAGGCACTGCAAAATACCCGGAACACAATCACACTAGTTGCCATTTTGATTGCATCAGTTACTTTTACTGCTGGCATAAACCCTCCTGGTGGTGTTTACCAAGATGGAACACTAAAAGGGCAGTCAACAGTTGGCAGCACAACGGCTTTCAAGGTCTTTGCAATAAGCAACACCGCCGCATTGTTCATATCTATGTGCATTGTCATTGTCTTGGTGAGTATCATTCCCTTCCAGCGAAAACCACTGATGAAGCTACTGGTGGTTGCTCACAAAGTCATGTGGGTGGCGGTGTCACTCATGGCCACGGCTTACATTGCAGCCACATGGGTGGTCATGCCACATACTGAAGGAACAAATTGGACCCTTGAGGCTCTGATAGCTGTCTGTGCAGGGACTATGGGATCTGTTTTCTTATTTCTTGGTGTCACATTGACTAGACACTGGTTGATGAAATTAAAGTGGAAGAAAGAGAGAGGTTTAAAAGGAGACGCAGATCATTCTGTTACCAAAGGCAACACCTTGTCACTATCCACCAACTCCGATACTTGCAGTTTTAGAAAAGTAGGATATCGTGCGTACTGAACAATTTCTTTGGGGATCGGTGAGGAGAAATTGTGTTCACTCATGAGAAGATGAAGATAGAATCAATGTGAAGTTCACTGATCAGTGACTAATTCAATGTTCGATTCCCTTTTAGCATATTCTTTTGCTAGACTCCATTTCATTTCTGTATGTTTCAATCATTTGCATGTGTCCCAATAAGATTTTATTTGAAATAATAAGACTCAAATATATAAGAAATAAAAGGTGAAGAAAATAGTTGAAATCCTTGAGAACACAACAAAAGTTTCTTCCACCAAACTTGGTTTTACTCTGCAGTGCCATATGATTACCAGAAGGCAAAATCTTGACCAAATTAAACCCCCTGTCGTTTGTACTAGAAAGCAAAAAAATGTCATTAGATAAAAGCAGATCTCTAGAGGACTGAAACGTAAGCATCAAACAAAACAGCATAAGACCAAAAAGGTAACCAAGAGGCTGTTGCTTTGGGATAAGTTTATGACGTCAAGAGGAAGAAAAATGTAACCAAGAGGCTGCATGCATGTATGCCTGGTGTTTGAGGAATAAAACACTGTCGCTGCCACCACCACCGCCATCATCTATCACCAACACCGCATATTTAAACTTAATCATGCTTTCAATAGGGTAGTTATATAAGAAATGTTACCAATTTTCGAACTTCAAATCCATCAAGCCTTAATCAAAATTCCAAATACTTTTTGAAACTTTCTGTTCCAAACCTTGGGAATGACTTCATGGTTTGATATCTTACATGTTGGTATTCCAGCCTTAGGACACGATGGCATAAAGAAAGGACGCATGAAGTCATGAACTATTAGGCCCGGCCAAGACTTTTGACTTTCTCATCCTTAACAGTCCTTTTCTTTTCCAGGTAGCTGTAGCTGATTTTTTAATACGTACATATTATTTTCTCTTCCATTGAAAAGCTTGTCTCCAGGAATGCCATATATTATATTTATACATGAGACTAATCATAGGGAATTCCAAAAATTCCAGTACGTTCCCTTGGGTTTTGCCTTAAATATCATATTTTCCACCCAATCAAAATCATTTTGCTTATTTTTTTAATTTGTTTGTGTGTAAAAATAATCCTACGAACCAAGTTGGTTGTTGGTCTAGTGGTTTTGCCAACTAGCTATGTGTTTAGTGATATTTCTCTTCACAATACTGGGCCTCAAATTCAAATAAAAAGTGTGAAGCATGTACAGCTACATGGTGTGGAAGGGTTAGGTAGGGTAGGGTGAATTTGAGACAGATTTCTGAGAAAGCAATACATTTCTCACCAATCTCTTCTGGAAAGTGTACTTGAAATAATATTGTAATCCTAGAAAGTAATTTAAATTACATGGTAAGAGAGGAAATTTCTATGTGTACAATCCGATAGAGTGGCTCTTGGGTCACAATCATATTCAATGAAGTACATGGTACGTAAGAGATAACACAGGACAAAGAACATGCCTGCTGCAAATGCTGAAAAGTTAATTCCTTTGATCCTTGAAGAAGCTTAAGATGTTGACATGCAGTGACGCAGCGTAACACGCAATTAAGATATATTAGGGAAAATCAGCGTTAATCCCTAAGAAAGAATCTGGAATCCACCAGAAAAATGAGAGAAATCTCAAGGTTTTCTGATTGAAAATAATAAAATTGAAAATTACAAACAGCCAAAAGGTTGTTTAAATAAGTTTAGAACCCTAAACGTTCGAAATTCAAAACGGAAATAAAAAATGGAAATAAAGTGCAATTTAGGAAACTTATTCAAAAACACTAAATTGCTTATTTGAAGCCCTAAACGAAGGAATTTGTCTCGTCGTTCCCTTCGAATCGGTATATCATGGGCCCATTTCTGACACTGGGCCGGGCTGAAGCTTATTTCTTTTCTTGGGCTTCTGGCAGTCGAGTTGTTGCATGAACCCTGCCATTTGTTCTGCATCATGCAGCCTGAGTAAAATATTGCACCAACCAATGATTACAGAATTGATATGGCCGACAACCAACCAATTTAAGACTTGACTAAGGTACAAGCCAATTTGCTTCAGCCCAAGCTTGTGAACCAAAGACGCCAGAAAGGAATAAGTTCAATTAGGCAATATGAGATATACAGAGAGGCGCTACAAAATACCAGGAACACAATCACACTAGTTGCCATATTGATTGCCTCAGTTACTTTTACTGCTGGCATAAACCCTCCTGGTGGTGTCTACCAGGATGGACCACTAAAAGGACAGTCAACCATTGTCAGAACTACTGCTTTCAAGATCTTTACAATATGCAACACGGCCGCATTGTTCATATCTATGTGCATTGTCATTGTCTTAGTCAGCATCATTCCCTTCCGGCGAAAACCACTGATGAAGCTACTGGTGGTTGCTCACAAAGTCATGTGGGTGGCAGTGTCACTCATGGCCACGGCTTACATTGCAGCCACATGGGTGATCATGCCATGCACACAATGAAGGAACAAATTGGACCCATGAGGTTGTGATATCTGTCTCTGCAGGGACTATGGGATCTGCTTTTTTGTTTCTTGGTGTCACATTGACTAGGCACTGGTTGTTGAAATTAAAGTGGAGGAAAGAGAGAGAGGTAAAAGTGCAGATGAAAGAGCTGAGAAAACATCTCAAAAACAAGCAGAGGAGGGAGAAGAGGTAAAACTCAGCATAACTCATATCATGTTGAAATATTACTAGACTTAGCCCCCATGCCTTCTGTCATGAACAGAAAACAAATGTTATTGAGTAAAAGCATATCTCTAGAGGAATGAAATCGAACATAAACATCCCAAGGCCAAAAACAACCATGGGTACTAGATTTTGAAGAAGACGGGTTTTGAGTCTTCTTCATATTTTACAGAAGGCCATGCTGGTAATATGAGAGGTTCATTCTCTATGCATCTATAATGCAATATTGACACAATATGAGACTAATGGTGATTTGAACGTTGCTGTTTTCTTGGGTTGTACGTTTCAAATTCATTTTTTTCAACCGACCAAAGAAGAATTCATATTTTCCAACCAATCAAAATCACACATTTATTTTTTATTTCTTTTTTTGGTAAAATACTAAAATTGATCTGCTGAACCAAGTCAAGCTGACACAGAATAAAAAGTGTGAAGCGTGTACCGTGTACAGCTAGATACTAGCATTTTGTAATGGGAAACGCGGTTGTAATATCTGAACATTTCTTAATTATATAGTATGTTTCATTATCAGATACGACATAACATAATTATACATTTAAAAATGTTGTTCATAAGTTGGTCATCCATACAATGTCAACAATTATCACTACAGTATTTTCTAACCCCAAATTTGAGCCTTTTAAAAACATTTAGCCAGCCTATTTTCTAACCATCAACTCAAACCGCCCTCAAGTAGTACTCGAAACTCTTGGAGTAATGTTTAAATCCCATTGCGTAGAGCTTGAAAGGGGGTTCGAGCACTAATAAGTTTTTAAAACAATTATAATGCTCAAACTGCGCTCTAATGATTAATTTTAAAAACTCTAAAAAAAAGTGATAAAATAAAGTCTTTAATAGAACAAAAAAATAGTTTTTAAAACTTCTCATACTTAATTTACTCTCACATGGTGTGCAGAAGGGTAGGGTAGGGTGAAGCATTGGAATTTTAGAATGATTTTTCTCACCAATTTCTTAGGTGCGTGTTAATCTTGAAAGTCTACTTAAAAGGATATACTAATTGTTGAAATTATTTTACACGAAATTTGTCCGTGTACAATCCATATGGAGTGGGAAGGATTTCATATTTCAGTAACGAGTCAATATCAACTCCATATTGACATAATTACACAGGATTGTTGATACTTCTGCTAGCTCCTTGAAAATGCATAAGATGTTGTAGCCTGAATAAACTATTGTACGAGCTAGTCAACTATGCATGACATCAAGAATAACAATGATACAACTACAAAGAGACAGAGCACATTGACTTCTTTATCCTTGAATACTTGTTATTCCTTTCTGTAGCAGAATTTTGAAGCATTTTAGACTATAAATATGACCTAGCCTCCTGTTGTGCAACACATTCCTCACCTAAACTTACCCTTATAGAAAGTTTAAGAGTTTGAGGAAATGGATCCACAGCTTTTTGAGTCAATTGAAGAAAATAACAAACAGACTTTCTTGGATTTGGTTCAAAAAAATGAAGGATTTCTCATTCAAACAACAGGTGAATCAAAAAACTCAGTGTTGCACCTTGCTGCAAGGTTCGGGCACGTTGAGCTGGTCTCCGAAATCATTAAGCTGTTTCCCGACTTGGTTTCATTTGGGAACAGTAGGGAAGAAACTCCCTTACATGAAGCTTGTCGCCAATGGAAAGGCAACGTTGTAATGCTACTGTTAGAGACCAATCCATGGGTGGCTTGTATGCTTAACTGTGAAAGACAAACTGCTTTCTTCATAGCTTGCAGTTATGGGCATGCTGATGTGGTGAAGCTCTTCACAAACCAATCATGGGCACTAGATTTTGAAGAAGATGCTATGTTGAGTCCTCTTCATGCATCTATATCAGAAGGCCATGTTGGTAAGCTGAGGTTCTGCATTACAAATTGTTTGATGAGTGTCCTAATGAACATGAACTTATATTTTGAAGTACTATTGTTGCAGATATTGTTAGTGAAATTCTGAATGCAAGACCAAGGTTTTCTCGGAAGGCTGACAGCATGGGGATTTTACCATTGCATTTGGCTTGTGACAACGGACACTTAGAGATAACAAGAATGCTCTTACAGCTTGATCCAAGACTCGCTCTTGAATTTAATCATTCTGGTTACACACCATTGCACTTGGCAGCAATGAATGGTCATGTCCAAATCCTTGAGGAACTTTTTTCGAGCTCTCCCAAATCTTTAGAACTTCTCACCGGGGAGGGAGAAACAGTGTTTCATCTTGCTGTAAGATTCAAGAGAGAAAGTGCCTTTATCTCTCTGGCAGAGAATTTCGACAGCACCAGGCTCCTCCACCAACCAGACAAACATGGTAACACGGTCTTACATCTCGCTGTCTCTACAAAGAGCTTCAAAGTAAGTTTCTCCCTCAAAAAAACTAAAAGGAAAAAATAGCTCCAATTGGACTATTCTATTTACTTGTTATAGCTTCCCTTGAGGAGCAACTTTATCATTAAGAAGTGAGGAAAACATAGCAATATTGTTTCCTAGTTCAAATAAGTGGTCAGTCATAGATTCTTCAACTCCGAATGATCCTTCACCATGTGTAAATTTCAGTTAGCAGAGTACATCATCAACAAAATGACAGTGGATATCAATGCTATGAACCAAAGACGTCAAACAGCCTATGACATCCTGAACCGGCATGCCATCCTGAACCAGAAAAGTGCCACCTCGGATATCCAGCAAGTTAGAGACATGTTGAAGAGTTTTGGTGGCAAAACATCACAAGAATTAGAAAATCCTAACAAATTCAAGTCACATCAAAGTGAATATGATTGTGAAATTGGTATGGTCAACAACCAACCACTGAAAGACTTCACTACAGTACAAGCAAATGGTAATCCCAGTCATGAAGTTGCGATAAACTCTGATAATCAAATAGACAACACTTTTGTACCACCAGAAAATTTTCATCATCCCAAGCTTGTGAACTCCGCTAACCAACCAATGGAAGACTTCACTACGGTACAAGCTAATAGTAATCCCAGTCATAAAGTTGATATAAACTCCAATCATCAGATAGATAACACTTTTGTACCACCTGCCAATTTTGGTCATCCCAAGCCTGTGAACTCCAATAATCAGATAGACAACACTTTTTTACCACCAGCCAATCCTCATCCTAAGCTTGTGAACCAAAGAGGCCAAAAAGATATCAGTGCAAAAAGGCAGTATGAGATACACAGAGAGGCACTACAAAATACTAGGAACACAATCACACTAGTTGCAATTTTAATTGCCTCAGTTACTTTTAGTGCTGGAATAAACCCTCCTGGCGGCGTCTACCAGGATGGGCCACTAAAAGGACAGTCCACAATTGGCAGAACAACAGCTTTCAAGGTCTTTACAATAAGCAACACAGCCGCATTGTTCATATCTATGTGCATTGTCATTGTCTTGGTCAGCATCATTCCCTTCTGACGAAAATCATTGATGAAGCTACTAAAGGTTGCTCACAAAGTCATGTGGGTGGCGGTGTCACTCATGGCCACAGCTTACATTGCAGCCACATGGGTGGTCATGCCACATACTGAAGGAACATATTGGACCCTTGAGGCTCTGATAGCTGTCTGTGCAGGGAGTATGGGATCTGTTTTCTTATTTCTTGGTGTCACATTGACTAGACATTGGTTGATGAAATTAAAGTGGAGGAAAGAAAGAGGCAAAAGTTCAGAGGAACAAGAAAAGGAAAGAGCAGAGGAAATAGCTGAGGAAAGAGCAGATGAAAGAGCAGAGGAAATAGCTGAGGAAAGAGCGGAGAAAAGAGCGGAGAAAAGAGCAAAGAAAAGAGCAGAGAAAAGAGCAAAGAAAAGAGCAAACGAAACAGCAGACGAAAACTTGTCACTATCCACGAACTCAGACACTTGCAGTGTTCAAGAATTAGGATATCATATGTACTGAACGTACAGTTTCTTTAAGGAGTGGGGCAATTGTGTTTACTCAAGAGAGGGTGATGAAGAGGAAATCACTGAGAAGTTCAGTGCCTAATGTATAGTCCCTTTTAGCATATGTTTTTGCCATACTTCATTTCTGTAGGATTTTATCATTTGTGACCCAATAATATTTTTATTTGAAATATAATGCCTCAAGTATATAAGTATATAACAAATAGAAGGTGAAGAACATAGTTGGCCTCCTATGAGAACACAACAAAAATTTCCTCCACCAAACTGGGATTTACTTTTCAGTGCTAAATGTTCACCAGAAGGCAAAATCTTTATGAAATTAAACCCCTCCTTCCTTTTGTACAAAAAGAAAAATCAATGTCATAAGATAAAAACAGATCTCTAAAGGAATGAAAAATAAGCATCAAGCATAAACAGCGTAAGACCAAAAACATAATCATCAAACATAGAACCCAACATTATACATGTAACTAACTAACAAGAATGAAAATCCAAAGGCAATGTGCATTCACAATAGATTCTAGCAGCCAGAATCAAAAAAGAAGATTATGGTGCGGAGCATACTAAAGCTAAAAAAGCGCCACTGAGAGCGATTACAAGGGAACAAGGTGCTACTGAAATGCCAACTCCCAAGCTTGGTGAGGGTGCAGGAGAGTCAGCCAAATACGGTTCAGGTGGGGCAGCAATGAATGGAGGAGATTGTGAGACTGGGCGTGGACCCATCACTTCGACAAAAACTCGCTGGCCATTCTTGCAATGATCAGGGACTCCACTGATGAAATAGAAGGGACCAGGCCTATCAAGCTTGAAGATGCTCTTCCCATTATCAAATTCTGTGAAGGGATTGCTGGTGTTGCAGTGGTAATAGTCCCATTTGTCCACCTCAAGAACTGAATCATTCTTGTACTTGAAAGCTGTAAAACAAGTCAAGAAAAATGAAAACAAAACAACACTAAATACAGAAAATGTGTGAAGATACTAAACACCATCACCACTTTAGACTCCCTGTCAAAATATGCACTTGACCAATTGATTGTTTGTGAAGATACAGCTTTTTGTACAACAACTCATTTTTGGTTGTGTAGATCCATTCTGGTTCACAAAACTAAATGTATTCAGTAAAGGAGGCAAATTTTCCAAATTAGAGACCAATTGTTGCAAAAGGTAAACAGCTTCAAATAAATGAAACGTTAAGAAGTCACCTACTCCCACCATAGTACTTACTAGTAACTCTGCTTTACTCAACTTATACAACACAATGTGTGCAAAGCATGGAAGAAATTAGTAAAAGTTTCAGTTTGAAAATTTTGAGGGGTTTTCTTGCAGAACTAGTCTCTTTCTCTCTTTATTTCTTCATATACTTCTTCTTCTTCTTGGTAACATTTGATCCAAAAACAAACACATTGTTTTTTATACCTGGCAAATACTGCATATGTTTTCCATACTTGACACAATTTCTCAATCAAAGATCATATCTAATCAAATTTCTTCAAGTTACACTAAGAAAAGATAAGTACAAGAGCAAGAAACAGAATGATTGTAGAACTCACAGAGAGAATCTCCAACATGAAATCTTTTGTTGGCAGCCCACTGAGCATACATTGCCGTGTTGTTCAAGCCAGGTTCCTGCCACCCCAAATCATCACCCACTTGGAATTCAAAAGCAGCTTCAACTTCAACCGGACAATTTGTGACAACAACCAACAAAAAAGTCAAGAAAAAGTGGAAAAGACCCAAGAAAGCCATGTTCTGATTCATAGTTCTTGCAGAAGGTTTAGAGACGATGGAACTGAAACTGACCTCGAGAAAGAAGAGTATATATGGTATTGGTTGGCAGGCGGGAAAGTGGTGAGAGAAAGGTTTGGAAATCGTGGGGTGGGTTTATGGGACACGTGGCGGCCATTGGGTAATTATTTGAATGTGTAGATGTGGTGACAGTTAAAATTCAGTTTAATAGAACTGGGCTGGGCTTCAATTTCCTTGTTGTGGACCCTGAGCTGGGTTTGCACAGAAAACTGGGCTGGACTTCGGAACTTCCATGCTACACACCGACCCTTGTGTGTTTCTCATCTCTCTCTCACACAGTCACACTCACATAAGAAGAAAACTCTTGCCCCGGCTTTGGAGAATATTCTTCCATACTACTGTTGTATACTCCCTCTCACGAAGTCAGGATTCAAATAAACTCATAAGTAAAAAAGAAAAAGGCAATATTAATCAATTAAATACATAAGCAATAAACTCATATTATTCATAACCATAAAAATCAAGTATCCAAATAATGTTGTGAGATTTGAGTTAGATGGGATTTGATTTAAATGTAATGTTTTTCGACAAGAATAGAATAGAAAAGAAGAAAAAATTGTATTTACAAGTGATACACATGCTCAAACACATAGGTATTCTACAACTTATATTGAAATTTATTCTTTTCAAAAATTTGCAGGGGCCATGGCCCTCCCTCTTAGTCCCTTCTATGTTCTGCCCTGATTCTCTCCACATCCTGCTCATAAGTTGCTCCTCAAAGCTGCTTCCTTTTGGTTCATCATCATATCTTGGAACTGCTTACGTTTGGCAACCCGGATGTCAAGTATACTAGGTGGCATGGGTTGGAGGGAACCATGCAACTCAACTAGGCTAAGGAAATCTTGTTTGGTTAAACTCTTCTTCTGAACAAGTTCATCGACCATTGCATCCATGAGCTTTCGGTTTTGCTGCAGAATCTGCTATGCAAAACAACATTGCATCAGATATGGATAAAAGAATACCTCAGTAATAAAGTGATTCTTTTACATTACCTCTTTTGCACGTTCATAACACAAGTTGACAATCCGCAATGCCTCCACATCAATGTCCTGAAAATTATAATTCATTACCATGCATTAAAGGTGCATTCACTTTCTACTTGTAGCTTCCTGCACTCCATTTTCAGTTATAGGCACATGTACAGATACAGACAACGGTATTAACAGAGCAAATGGCACCATGTTTCAAATTCAAAATGGATTTCAGTATTACAGCAGCTAATCGATGCCAAAACCGAATTCAAAACCCGTGTAAAGGTGAGTGTAGAGAGAGAAGGAATTACATTGAGTCGATCTGCAACCCAGAAATTAGATAGCCCATGATGTTTCTCAGAAAGGCCACCCAGAACATACGTTCGTGCTGCTGACCTAGCATTGTCTGCTGTTTCAGCCCATATCGTACTTAACTGGAGAAATTGAAAGTACGAACAAAATTTCAATCATCTTTTGACTATTGACTCCAAAATGAAAAGCTACCTTATTTACAAGATTTAGAACCTCATAAACAACGCATTAACCATTTCCATGAGAAGCCAGATGACCCTTATATTTATTTTACTCTGCAGCATGCAAATTGTTATTAACAATGAAAGACAACAAAAATACAGAAGCTCCTCAAAGCCATAAAATGAGCAAACCACAAATCAAATATACAAGAGATATAAAATGATCCCTTCCTATGAGTAATGCATTTCCTGAAGTTAAAGAACTGATTTTATTTTGTAAATTTTGTGGTTGCTATAATTTGACAATATTTTACTGGACTGTACAATTTTACCTCTGGCACCATTATTTACCTTACAATAAACTAATCATGCATATAAAGGATTAAAGTTTTTCTTACCTGATCCTCGCCAAACCAAAGTTCATCAGCTGCACGTGGTGCTAGTTGAACAGTGATATGATCCAGGAGGGATTGCCGACTTCATGACATTGGGAGATATAAGAAAACAATTATTAGAAAGAAGCACTGAACATGAAATTCTAATGCAATTTCAACAAGAAACAACACATTATGCAGTGGAATTACTAAACGCAACATCTACTCCTAAGTTCACATCCTTCAAGGACAGGGCATGTTTGATTTTATTGTATTTTTCATGTATTTCAGTTCCTTTTCTTGACATGCTGAATTGTACCCCCAATATCTATACCATATCTGTACCCACAGTAGAGAAATACTTTCTAATTAAAACTACGTTGTCTAAGGAATAACTTTTCTTTGCTCTTTTATTTTTTTCCCTTTTTCTTTTTAAATTCTTGTCCTCCCATCTTACTCCAAAGTTTCGTTAAACAAAAGAATTCCATCATTTCTCTTATGTTATTCATTCCTCTTATTGTTATCATCTTCATAATTAAATTACTCTAATTTTTTAGTTAAGAACAACATATATCTATAATGACCCATGGAAAATATTCCAATTAGTTATGTCTTCTTTTAATATATATATATATATATATATATGTGTGTGTGTGTGTGTGTGTGTGTGTTTCAAAAGTTGAGAAAATCTTCATCTTTGTGAATTAATACTTTCTACTAATAAATTTTGTAATAATGCTACAATAGATGATTGGCCTAGATTGATTTTACAAAATCACTTTCATAATAAAGTCTTAGATTTAAAACTTTTTTATAATTAATAGAAGTGATTAATTTGAAGTAACTTTTCTTTCTATTCTCTACATAATACGTTTTTATATTCCAAATTATTCAGTAACTTATCATACTCATAACTCATGTGCAATGTACATATCATTCACTAAAGAAATAAGGATGCAAAGGAAGGCATACGTAAGCATTCCTTCTTTGAACTTGATAGGATCCATTTTCATTCTAACATAACCCAATTCCCTACCAGCTCTAGGAGCAATTGTGACCTGCACCATATCAATAAACTGTTAGCAATTTGTACTCAATATTGGAAGAGCATAAATCAAATCAAGGAATATTTTATGCAAAATTCTTAGAACAGATATGGAAGAAGATGGGAATTACTCAAGTAGATACTTCACATGTGCAATTATTTTAATCTTTAACACACATTTGGGTTATACACACACACACACACACACACACAAAAGTCATAAAGGACGACCAATAAAGGCCAATCATCTGAGTTGCCTAAAATGCCCAACATGTAAACCTAATGTAGGTTAGAAATAGTATGTCCTATGTAAAGATGAAAGTGAAGAGGCTTGAGTTTAAGGGCCATACAAACTCAATGTTTTTAAGATCAGGAAAGTTCACAGCAACAACAGCCATTGCTGCTTCATTAATAGCTACTTGCTTCCATGTATCAAAACTTCTCTCCTTTCTATCTAGCATTCCTCTTTCTTCCATTTGAGCAGCTTGTAAAAGGTCATCAGTAGTAATCTGCATATACCACAAGAGCAGGTGTTCAAACAACAGATTAAAATGTATGGCATAAATAATTAACATGAAGACATTAAGATATGCAATCTTCAAGATATCAGCTGCATAAGATTGAGTGCAGATTTAAATTTTGCCAGTTTCATATTTTAAAATAACTAGGTTCAAATTTATGGAAAAGATGTGCAAGAAATTATGTAAAGTCATATAATTAAATGTCATTAAGACATAATGGACTTTTAAACCTGAAAGAAAAAGACAATTATTAAATTTGTATTGGAAAGAGTGCCAAAGTCAGACAATAAAAACAAAGTACCCAAGCCCATGCCTCTAGTTTTAAGGCAAATATAGACAGAGAGTGTATTGCTACATAACTTTCACATTCCAATATCCCAATCTCGAAATCTAACAAACACATTGATGCAGAACTTAGCTTTAAACATTTTGTTTTCTTGACTCCTTCTTCCTTCTTCTGCTTTAGTGTATTTCACATTCCAATATCCCAATCTAGAAATCTAACAACACATTGATGCATAACTTAGCTTTCAACATTTTGTTTTCTTGACTCCTTTTTCCTTCTTCCTCTTTCGTGTAAAATGCAACCTCAAATATCAATAAGACAAAGCAAACGATAAGGTTTAATGTTATAAAAGAAGGTAATACCTCAGTTCTTCTATCACGCATCATGTTGATTGCAGCAACCTCAATTATGTTAGCTAGCTCTGCACCAACCATTCCATCAGTCATACTAGCAATAGCCATATAGTCCACATCTTCAGCCATAGGCTTCTTGCGTGCATGGACCTATAATCAGGGCATGTAAACAATAAGAATCTTGAAGGGCAATTGAACAAGGACAGTAGCAATGTCATAGATGCAGTGTAATTGGCGCAAAATAAGTTAAGAACTACTACCTTCAATATTTCAATGCGACCTATAAGACCAGGCTTAGGTATATATATTTTTCGATCAAACCGTCCAGGCCTGACAAGGGCTGGATCTAGAATGTCTGGTCTATTTGTGGAAGCAATAGTGATCACTTCCCCTCTTCCTTCAAAACCATCCAAGCAAACAAGGAGCTGGAGTATAGACACAACATTGAACAATTGACAAAAGTAGGACTTTAGTTTATAAGAGCAGTATCAAAAGTTCAAATATACAACAGTTAAAGTATTTCCTAACCACCTGATTAAGAGTAGCATCACGTTCTTGTCCACCAGAACCCTTAATCAAACCACGCTCCCGTCCAACAGCATCCAATTCATCAATGAAGACAACCGATGGAGCCTATGCAAAAAAAACACAACAATCATGATATGTAACAATTTGTGCCCCTCCACTACATCCACTAAGAAAAGGATAAATGAGAAAGGAATAGCATTCTAAACCTATATCGGTTATTTCCTTGAAAAGAGTAAACAGAATACGTGTTAAACAGAGAAATGCCACCATTTGAAACTCGGAAATTTAAAGAAACTTAAATTGAACAGCTAATGTCAACACTTACATTTTCCCTTGCTTCCTGGTAAAGTGCTCGAACACGAGAAGCACCAACCCCAACATATATCTCCACAAACTGAGAGGCCGAAATGGAAAAGAAGTTGACGCCTGCCTCACCAGCCACAGCTTTTGCAAGCAAAGTCTTACCCACTCCAGGAGGGCCACAAAGAAGTATCCCGCCTTTCAGAAATTAATTACCCACAAAAAAATTAAGTCATGCATAAAGCACTAGTATATGGCTGTACTACAAGAACAAATAAGCAAATGGAAAATAGTTGGGGAAAGAATGCAATCATGTCAGTTTGCTTTCACTGGAATCAGAGCATATAGTCCAACCAGGGCATAATAATGCAACCTCATAATCAATAAGCATTCAACACAAGGGCAGTCACATATGTGATCATTCAGCAAACAAATAATGTCATACAGCTCAGCAGCATTGTTACAACATCTAACCTGGTATTTTAACTCCTCTTCTCCTATACATTTCACCATGAGTGAAGAACTTGACAATCTCCTCAAGCTCAAGCCTAATTTTCCCGAGCCCCGCAACATCCGTAAACTTGACATCCACACCTCTCTCCAAATACTGAGGCAGTCTCTTATTATGAGCTCTTCGAACACGAGCACCAGACTTCATGAACTGCATAGCCATCTTCAAATAAGGATTCTGCTCCCCCTTTCCTTGCTCGACCTCCTCATCCTCACCCTCAATCCCCTCCATCTCCCTCTCCAACTCCCTCATTTTCTTCCTCTCCTCCGCCTCCGCCTTCTCAATCTTCAACCTGTCCTCATAATCCTTCTTCTGCCTCCGATAGCTAAACACCACCGTCCGGTAAAATATATAGAAGAACACCAACCCAAGAGCAGTAGCCACATTGGAATCCTGCGCCAAATTGGCCCATACATTGGCCATTTGCAGGTAATTCCTGCGCGCCTCGCGCAGGGATTCTTCGTGTTTCTTCTTCCTAGTCTCCTTCCTCACCCTCCTCTCCTCCTCTTTCTTCTGCGCCTTCATAGTCTTATCAATCATCTCTCTCTCCTTCCTCATTCTATCCAACTCTTCCTTCCTCTGCATCTTGAACTCCTCCCTAGTGCGCCTCAACTCTGCAGCCCTCTGGCTCTCCTTCTTCTTCGGCTTCACAAACGACATCATCCACTGCGGCGCTCGCGCCACGAACCCCAAGTACGGCGACGGCACCTCCGGCCGCTTAAGCGGAGGCGTATACGCATTAACGCAAAAAGTATCAAACTTTAACATTTCCCATTGTTCCCAGAACCTCTTATCGCTCTCCACCGACGGCAAAACGGTACGTAGAACTCTAGAATCTTCCAGAACGACCAGAACCGGTTCGGCCCTTTGACGCAAATCGATACCAGGAGGCTTAATAACATGCTTGAGCTTCCCTTCCTGGTTCAACTCCAAGAGTTGGGTGTACGGAATTCGATTGGAAACGACGGGGAGTCCTTGGGACCACGATTTGAGCTCTTGCGGAGATAAAGCTTCGGATTTTTTGGGGTTTGACTTCTTGGGCACCCGCTTTTTCTCTTTGACGGCGGCTTTGGCGGTTGGGTTTTGGGGGAGAGAGGCGGAGATTACAGTCAGCGTTACAGAGAGCTTGAGGAAATCGAAATGTCCCAAATGGGGTTTCTTGGCTTTTTCGTTTTCATCATAATCGCTGGTTGAAGTGGAGGATTGAATGCGAAATTTTTGTGGGTTTTTGAGGGTTTTGGGTTTGGGGTTGGGGGATAAGGAAGAAGATGAATAAGAGCCGAGTAGGCATTGGCAGGCCATCGATTTTTGCTAGTGAGAGTTTACCCGCTCCTGCTACATTTCATGAACGAAGCTGTTGATGTTCTTGATGAAATGTGAAGCTGAGGGAGTGTGAGTTTTGAGCTTGAGCTTCCATGTTTTAGCTTCTTTTATGAGCTCCGCTCTGTGAAATAGACCGAAAGAAGTTGTAATCTACGAGATAGACTGATAGAGACGACGGAGAGGCTTCTAATGTTTTAACGTGTTGTAAGTTGTAACGACGACGTATTAAGGAACTTTCTTTTTCTTTAGTAACTAATTCTCTCTTACTTGCCAATAGTGGTGGCCTACTGGCCTGTAGTTTGTATGGGCATTAGAGTCTTGGTCGAATCAAAATCAATGAATTTCGTAAAGAAATAAAAAACTTCAATTGAATGATTGATTTACTATGATGTAGTAGTGGGTCTTAGAGTTAGCTTAGGGATGACAATTTTTTTATAGGGCTCGGTCGGAATATCACTATAACCGAACTGCAATCAAAAATCGACGCGACAGATTTGCTCAGCAATTGCTTCGACGAGAGCCCACGTGTCAGTTGCAATTTGCCAGCCAATTCGACCGAGGACAGAGACAGCTTCTAAACCCCCATACTATCGGTTAACCGCACCGACCAACATATTCTTCTTATCTCCTTGTTTCTTGCAACAAGTAGCTTATTCTTCTTCTTCAACCTACAATGCAACCTCGCTACCGCAATGGACGACATTTCTTCTTCGACTACTGCAACTTGCAACCTCGCCGCCGCGATAGACAACTTCAGATGCCGCCGTAGCTTCTTCTTCTTCTTTTTCAACCTGAAAGTCCTACAACCATCGCACAGCCACAACCAACAGATTCCCTAAGATGGTCGGTTTGAATCCATTTCGAACCGATCTAACCGTTACTTGCGGTTCCACCGACAGAGTCTGTGGTGGCGGCGATTGGCATTTTGCCCATTTCGACCCTAGTCGATCGGTCGATCGGCGGTATGTGGCTGGCGGATCGGTTACCAACATCGACCCACCCTTAATTTTTTATAGGACATCCATAACACCGATTCAAACCATACACAAAATTACACAAAGTTAATTAGGTTAGGTTTATTATAAGTTTATTATTTATTGACACGAATAAGAATATAACACGACCCACTAAACATGAATATAGAATACAATTATGTACATAGTATTTTATGAAGAAAAATAGTTATTTTTCTCATTTTTTAACATGTATTAATTATACGAGTCATCACATGCATAATTATAGAGTTATTTTTTTGTGATTTTATTAGTCTTGAGATGAAATAGATTTGTGGTTTTATAAAGGAAATGTGATTAAGTTTTTAATTCACAAGATTTATAGGTCAACCTAAGCATAGTGGATTAGGGTGAATGTTGCCTCAGAAATTAAAATCCAATACTTTTTTGGAATTGGTACTGGTTGTAACAATAACGGTTCCAAATAACCTAGTGTATTATAGTTACTAGTGTTTTTCTTAGAACATTTATTATCCTAGTGTATTTTCAGAATAGATTGGCTTTGACTTGCATCATTTTAGAGCGTGTCTTATCCTAGTGTATTCTTAGTTGCTTATACACTTATTTCTCTTCTCTTTTCAATCACGTACAAAGTTATATATGCATTATTATTGTCTGTTTATTTACTTATAATTAGCGAACCATCTCACAAAATTAGTTATTCATGTTTTGGCTAGAGGTGTAAAGGCTGCTAATTATTATAAGTTGGTTTTTTTTTTTGTTTTTGTGAAAGGAGTCTATATATATAAGTCTAGTTTAATTAGTACAGGAAATAGGTATTTTGTTATAGGAGCAGCCATAATTTTGGTTTTGTGAAACATATGGTTGTCATTTTGGTATAGTATTGACATTGGAGATTTAGATATTGACATTAATTGTAATGACAGATTGCACATTCTTGTATGGATTTCATATTATAAAGTCAGATGAGTATAAATTTGCCAAATTGCAGACTTTGTATGAATTTCACAATTTTAGAGATTGGGTCATGTTCAATTCACTACAATTCAAATCGTTTGAGCAAAATGCCAACATCTCATTCATTTCAATTAAAATACCATTACATCATTCAATTCATAACTTGCAGCATCTCATTCATGCCAATTAGAAATAATTACATCCCATATATAATTTGAGTTCTTTCACACAAGTCTACAGTAAAGTAAATATAAGGAGCTCAAAGCATATATATCACTGCTTGTATCTCTTTCATTGCATTCAAAATGAACACAATGCATTGGGTTCCCAGTAACTGGAGTCCTCATCCCCAACCAACTCACGCCAACCAAGCCTTCCAGCAAAAGGCATAGCAAAGATCATAAGCAGCATAAGATATTCATGGCAACAGGTTATGTTGCTGCCACATGGATGGTCATGCCACACAATGCTGGGACATCATTTGTCTTAATTTGTGGCTCTACTTGTAGTAAGTGGTGGCACTCTGGGAACAATATTCATTGGTCTCGGAGTGATGCTGGTTGATCATTGGCTGCGAAAGTTAAATTGGCATTTCAAAGTCATTCTAGGAATAGCTTTGCAAAATACAAAGTGATTTATGTTTTATGTTTTATTGTAGCATAATTTGGTACTGGAATGCAAGCAAAATGATATTGACTTGTTATGCAAGCAAAATGAGATTAAACTCAAGAGTTTATCAGGATAGTTTCAAGATGGATGGACTTTCTTTGTTCTTAAAATTCATCTTTGCCCATGAGATTAAAGGTGTAATTTTAGAACAAAGGCAAATATTTTTGAGATTTTTATATCATTAGGATATTTTACTAATTTACTCATATATATCATCTCTTAAGCACAGCAAGATATCAATCAAAGATAAATTGCAACGTATATAGACCATATTTAATTTATTGGGTGATTAACAAAATAGGATTGTGATTATCGAATCCACACATAAACATACACAACTGCAAACCCCAGAACTACTACATTAATTCTCTTCTCTAGCATTTACACTATAAAGGAGGAGGCAAAGAATTAAACTCAAACCCGATAAAAGAGAAACCCAACATCTGAATTCCTTCTGTGAGGCACTTTGGTAAAATTTCTGGTCCCTCAATATATTTGAGTGTTTGTATTGATCTGGATTTTCACCATTCCAACATTGATGGTTTGATAAAGGTGCTGCCTTTGGGTTGTTTTGTCACTGGGTTATAGTGTGTGTTGGTTTATAAGGATTAAGGAACTACATTTTAGTGTTAATGGAGCATTTTAGTGTCACTAGATTAAGGAAGTGCATTTTAGGTATACTTTTAATAGAGAAAAGTTAGGAAGGGGAACGACATTGAAGAAAAGCTAAAAAAATAGAAAATTAACTAAATATTCATTCATGGTTCATAATCCTTACAATGGATAGAGAATATATGTTTCTAGAGCTAAGCATCAACTAATAATTTAATTCCTGACTTAGGTTCCATCCTCAGTTTCATTCTATTCCATGCCATTCTCGCAACCAAACACCACCATAGTCTTTGATACCTAGGCAGGGAGGGTTAGCTAAAACTTAGGTAACTATAGCTTCCACAAGCATTGCTCAATTGCCTCAATTCTTGCCATACCAAATTACCAATCACACTAGCAGAAACTTCCAGACAATTCTGGTCATCAAACACCATGCATTCAGCATTCTCATCACCAAAAGGAAGAGGTATTTCGAACTTTACAGTGGAAAACAATAATGCCATTTGCACATGAAGCCTTAAAAACATATTTTACTTATGTTATGTAGTAATGTATATTATGATCTAGAGTGCAAGTACATGCAACATCATCAAGTACGTGGGAAAACATTGTAACTGATCAGTTCTTGGACAGCCAAATTACATTCTGGACAGCAGATGTGGCCAGCAAGAGGCAACTGAAGAAAGTGCAGGCTATTGAGATTGCAACATGGTCACAAAAGATATGTAAGGGTTTACAAAAGTTAGGAAGAGCTGTGAGCCGGATTCCTGCGCGATTCAGGTTGCTTACTCCGGATGCAGCTGACCCTGCACTCATCAATGCATATGCAAATGCCTGCAAGTTGGAAACAATAAGATCAGATCAGAGCAGTTCAGTAAAATGTTGACAGGTGGATGCCAAATTTTGAAAGGCAAATATATGATCATTTGTATCACAAAGCTTTTGATCGAGCGAAGAGCCAGATAGCTGCAAGCCAAGTTTTAATGTAATGCAGCAAAGGAATTACAGAACTGCGACATAAATTGTGACAGTTTCAAATTTCACTAGGTAAACAAACTCATTGAGCCAATTCTATAGAAGCTAGGGAGAATTACAAAGGTATATTTGATAACTCCATGTTCAAATTTGTCTATCTTGTGGGGATAAGACAGTCAAACTCAAAGTAGTTAGGAAGCCTCTCATAGTATGCAAGTTAATTATACTGCCAGGAAGAAAAGAATGTTATTTTCTAATTATAACACCATTTGATCCATTATGCTCCTCTTGACTCCACATGGCCTTTTTCTGTCGTTTTCTTGCTAGAACTAAAGTAAGAATCTTTCAAAACATGAATTGCAAATTGAAATTTATTGAAAAAATCTTGTTTTAAATTTTACTGCTAGAGGATGCTGCCTTCAAAAGCCTGCCAACATAAGGATCATTAATTATATCCTGCTGTCCAACACAAGAATGTGGATCAATTGAAGAAATGATTGTCAAAATTAAAAGCAAAATATATTAGTATTTTCGCAATGAATAATGGAGCTGTCAATCCTAGTTGCAAAACAACATCTATCTGGAACACAAACAAGCTACAAGCTACTACAAGCTCTCATAATCATTAGACCTTGAATAACCTTAGCAAAATGATATATATGCCGGTTAATAAGATACAACTAGCAAAGTCATAAAGATTGATGAGTCACCTGATCCCCAGCAAAACAAAGCCATGCATGATTCCTTGAAGGAATCACTGGCGACTTTCTCAGCAGCCTTGACACGCTTATCAGTAGTTGCAGCAACGAGTGAGCTGCACCAGCTGCCGAAACTCCAACCAGATACCTGCTCACCACAAAAACAGAACATTTAGTAACTTTATATCATCCAAATCACACCTGTAAACCATAGTCATATTTTGTTATATGCCCTCAAAGACTCAAACCATGTCAAATGTAAACTATACTATTTTGAAAAGTGAAAACTTCCCACTTGAAAGCTCACTCATATTAAATGATTAGGACTGAAACAGCACAAAACACACCCATGTTTAGCTCCCCCACAACCTCTGTTGATTATAGAATTTTTGATTGATTATTGCTCAATGAAGTTGGTTCATCCACAAAACTAAAGTGGTGTACAACCCTTCATTACATTAAGCAAATAAATGGTCTAAAATGAGCAGAAAAATTTTGTCCAACTCGTTTTGTCGATTAGTTATGGACATACAGTGTGACATATTATGTTTTTAGACTCTCTATACTCACAAATACTTTAAACATTTATTTCATTAATGATCTGATTAATAATCCTGAATTTTCCTATTTACATCGTCAAACAAGAAGACAAAATGTTCAAAGGAGAGAGTAAAGAGTGAAAAACTTTTAAAAAGACAAATCAAAAAAGAAGAATCAATCACGGGTGTGATTCTGTTCATTCATGTGGCATGGAGCTGGAAAAGGGGGAGTTTAAAATATGTTTTGTCACTTGAAAGCGCCAAACAGAAGAGCAATTTCGTCAACATGAAACTTTAACTGAATCAAGGGAACCACCATCCATAACACGACAAACAAAAGGCCCGCTTTTTCCGGCCTAATTTGGAGAAAAGATAGCCCAGTAGAAGTAAATAAAACAAAAGTACAAGGACAATTTAGTAAAATTGGAAAAATACTAAATGCTAAAGATACGAAACCATCCTCGCGCTCCGGTTGGCTGCTAAAATAGAAAATATTTGGAAAACAAAATTATAACCCACAAAATAATAACAATAACCATTGTTTTCTGATAATCCAACACTGGTTTCATGGTGGTGGGCTGGTCCCATTTTGGCATTTTCTCTCATTTTGTTTCCTTTTCTTGGAACCCAAACAAACAAATATTAATTAAGCATTAACAAGAACCGCCGGAACTTATTCCCGGTAGCATACTTCATTTTGCAAGGCAACCCCAGAAGGGTATTTTAGTAATTTCACAAGGGAGACTAAGTGGGCTTACTCGAATGAGTCAGAGAAAGACCACTTGGAGTTAATGGGGAGAGAGAATCCGTAGATGGAGACGGTGCCGGCCTGCTTGGCCGTGACCATGAACGACACCGCCGTCACCGAAGCCACCATACACAGCAGCCTCAGCAGCACCTGCGCCACGTCAGCTTTCCGGAGCAAGACGCTGAGTTGATGATGATCAGCTGACCTCTTCGCCGCCGCCGTCGCCGGTGACCCAGTACTCACCGTTCCATTCTCCACCACCTTTACCACCTCCGCCGCCTCTACGTCGTCGCACGACGTCGTTTTCCGGCCACTCACCATTGTCTCTAGCTCTAGCTCTCTCTAGGTTTGGATGTAAATTGTAATGTAATGTGCAACAACAAGCTAGTAGGCGTGCGAACTGCGAAGTAGTGCACTAGTGGCAAGTGGCTTTTATACAAACTGGGCTTCTGTTCCATCCGGTTACTTGTCCTACGGTTCTCTACATTTGGAATTTTTGGACATAACTATAACTAATCAATATTTATTTATTAGGTTGTTTTTGTGATGAGGCATAAATACATAAATGCTATGATGTTTTTAGATGGAGATATTAACTCACACTTATTCGGTTATTCCTGAAAAAAATTTCTCTTGCATGCCCAAAAGTTCAAACAAACAAAAAACAAAATCATAAACTTGGAAATAATTGTAATAAAATGTAAATTATGATGATTTGAATGAAAAATATAAAACTACAAAGACCCAAATAAAGGAGTGATCAAATTACGGAACCCAAATTGATTATTTGCATGTCCATTGAACATTATCCTATTATTTAATGAACAAAATTTAACAAACAAATTTGGTAAGCATATTTGTATTTTTACAATGTTCTATTCATGTGGTCATTTGTGTTCGTTTTTTATTCACCAACTCAAACTCAATATGTATTTAATTGTTTCTTGTTTTATATATTTGAAATTTCATGTTAGGATCTTTTACTTTTACCTATTACTCATACACTATTTATATATAAGATGATTATTTACATTGTGTATGACACGAATTTGACTTATTTATTTATATTAATTGTGTCAATAGGTCTTTTCCATTTACGTTTTAATATCAAGTAATTGTCACCTCTAATTTCTTATTGAGTACAAAATATGTTATTATTGTATACCATTGAAAAGTGCCACCCTTATCCATTAGTATTTGTTAGTTAGAGAATTCAACAAAGTAATGTAAATTGAAATTTGAAAGTGAGTGTACCCCGTCATCATGCTATGACATCAAATATATCATATACTTTAGAGTAATTATATTTGCACCTTTTGTTGTTCATGACAAGGTAATTCACCTATTTGTTGCTCATGACATCAATTATAAACAATGATAAAATGCATATATATTATCATATATTTTTGGTTGGAATATGATCATTTTTCAAAGGTTTTGTCCATTAATGAGAAAATGAAAGAAGTTTTCTAATTTGAAATAAAAAGATGGAAGACGTGTAAGAGATTAATATCTAAAATTTATTCTCATTAATCTTACTATTTTTGTGAAAATTAAAAAAAAATAAGTTTTAAATACCAATCATTCCCCTTATGATTAATCTATATTCTTCCTTTAAATTAAAAGCTTCTTTCATTTTTATTTTTTTTACATCATAAAAATGAGACCTAAGAGGCTAAGAGCATAATTGATAAGAATATCCCTTTGCAACCTTAATTGTAAATGATGAGCTTTGGGTTTTGGGTATTGGGTATCGATGAGGTCAATCAATTATTATTATTATTTTTTTTTGGTGATCGAGCTCAATCAATTATTCAATTGCATGAGAAGGTGAGGTGGGGAAGACGTGGAAAGAATGTACTGGAGCAGATGATCGATGAGACCCGTGAGTGTACATTGCCATGGAAATGATGCTTTGTTTTGTTATACAATACTTGACATTTCTTTGGCTCTTCTCTGCTACGACATAATATCACCACCTCTATCTATTTCCCATGCCATGACCAGAGCCTGATTGGGTTTGACTCTTCAATCTATAATCCCTGCCTTTATCTGATAATGCCACATTTTATTTTATCTTTTATAGTACGATTTACCACTTTCTCATCATATTTCAATGTCATTTGAACTAGAGTTCACGTGGGAACCTTCTGTGCCACATCTTAAAACTCATAAAAACTGTTATTTTCTGAAATTATGAGAGCTCGATCAGGACTTATCGATAATTAAAATAGCAAGACACTAACTATTAGTTTGGAAGCAGTGCACAATGTGATCATATGACTCCGGCCAACATTCATTTTATAGATATTTCTTTAATGATTATCTCTATAAATTATCCAATCAAATCAAACTATTTTGTTATCTAATTGTGAAATTAATAGACGAACATAATAATTTTTATAAATACTGAAATAATTATGATAATAATTAAATAGTTAAATGATTTATAATTTACTTGCATGTGCTTTATTATAATATTTGGAACACGATTTATAATAGTATGAAGTATGTCAAGTTAGAGCTATTAATATTTGGAATAATACGACACAAATCAACACCGATAGAACTCAAATGCCTGCCCTATCTATCAGAAAGAATAGCGTTTCCCAACATAAAATATCAGCCAAAGACATTAAATACCAAATTTATGATCCTTGTGTGCCAAAACGTCATATGGACACAACAAATTCAGAAGGATATTGGCAGGCAGCCTCCATTAATTTTCTAATGTTAAAGGAGCAATCAGATTCAAGGGTGTAAATGCTCAGTTTGGACAAACAGATGATTTACATCAATCCCCATGTGCTAGACATCACTAGTGAATGTAACATTAAAGCCTATGTTATTGAAAACAAAAGCTTCTCAATTATTTAGATTTTAGAGGTCACCAGGCTCTGTGGTTCCTAAACTTTAGACAGAATTTAAGTGGATTGTATGATTGCAAACATGTTCTGGTTTTGATATATCCAAATTTGGGGGTTTGAATTGCACCAATCTAACCATATACACACACAGGAGTGTTTTCATGGAATTGATATGAAAATTATACAAATGGAGAATCTATTTTTGATTAACAATCTTTGCACAGCAAAGTTGCTTTGCATGGAGCTTGTAATTCTAATGATTAAGCAAGCAGGTGGAGTTGTCCTTTCGCAAACCTCCAGTTATGCCAAAAACAGTCCCCATAAAATTTCCCAGAGAAGAAGCTTGAGACACTGATTGTTGGTTTTTGCTTTCCAGAGATCAGACTTCCATAAAGAGTTCTTGCATGATATGAAAGATGGCACCAAAAAAATAAACAATTCATTCAATTTAATATTAGTATCATGGAAATAACTTGCCTATCCCGGGGATGTGACATCACATAGAGAGAGTGAGAGAGAAAGAGAGGTGATGCCATCCCCAATAACGGGGATAGGCAAGTCCCTCTCTAGTATCATACATACTGTGATGACATAAAACTAGCAATGCTCAGGAAACAACCATTTGTTGCTTGTAAAAAAACTAGAGAGCTACTATTTGCACACAATTTTTTTTCTTTTTGCACACCTTTTTCTCCTACACACTTCCTATCATTTTTAAAAATTTAAAATTTCTCTTTTACACACCCCTCCCATTACCAAAATATCTCAACCTCATTAATCTCACCAAATTTCTCACCACACACCCACCCAATCCAAACACTACACACCACACCCCAAATGTGAATTTTTAAATTTAAAAAAAAAAAAAAGAACAAAAAAAAAATGCTGAACCAACCACCCGCAAGCCTCTGCCATCCCACCCCCTCCCCCTCCCTCACCCCGACAACCTCCCTCCCTTTCCCTCCCTCACCGACCACCTCCCTCCCACTCTCCTTCCCTCACTTGACCACCACCCTCTATCTCTCCTCCCCGCAGCACCGACCCTCATCTTTCTCTCTCCTCCTCGTAGCACCACCTCATTCCCGCAACACCAACTTAAAAAAAATAATAATAATAATTGCAAGTTCGGCAGACCAGTGCCGAACTTGGCTATTTTGTTCGGCAGGTACCCACCGAATAAAAAAGCAAACAATCCTTTTCTATTCGGTGGATGTCCGCTGAACGAAACAGCCAAGTTCGACACTGGTTCGCTGAACCTGTAACTTTAAAAAAAAAAAAAATTGGTGCTGCAGGGACAAGAGAGAGAGAGAGAGAGAGAGAGAGAGAGAGAGAGATGAGGGTCGATGCTGCGGCCTGCGAGCTGGGAGGATGTTGCTGCAGGGAGGGTGGTGTTGCGAGAAGGGTGGTGCTGCGGGGAGCTCGGTGAGCTGGGAGGGTGATGTGTGAGGAGGATGGTGCGTGAGGAGCTCGGCAAGGCAGGTTTGGAGGGGAGGGAGGAGAGAGATGAAGTGTGTTGGAGGAGGGTTTTAGGGTATTTTTACAATGGGGTAAATGTGTAAAATCACTAATTAAGTCATTAGGGATGTGCAAAAAGAAAGAAAAAAAAAAGTGTACAAATAGCAGCTCTAAAAAACTAAACCACTTATTATCATACATAGGGGTGTGTTTCGGCCGGATCGGATCGGAAATAGAGTGTTCCAATTCCAATCCGAAAAATTTTGGAATGGAATTTATGTTCCAATTTCCATTCCAAAAAATCGGAATTTCAACATCTCATTCCGATTCAGAATTTTCGGATTTCTCGGAATTTTCGGAATTTTTCGGAATATAACATTTTTGGAACTTTCGGATAAACATTTGAAATTTTCGAATAAAAAATCGGAATTTTCACATTTTCATAATATTTTTTAGAATATGTTCGGATTTTTTTTCATAATAGTTTGGTCTCCCAAAACATATCAACGAAACTCTCTGCCAACAAAATTCTACATTTTGTCGGTTCAACTCACTTGTTAGAAAAAAGCTTTCGTCAACCACCTCAATCGGCTATTAGCTATTGCATCTTTTCGTCGGCATCAAATTTTTAGGCACGAACTAATCCCATTAATGTATGGTATATATTATGTATGTTATAAGAGAAATAAATTATGTATGGTATATATTATGTATGTTATAAGCGAAATAAATTATGTATGGTATATATTATATATGTTTAATGCATGGTATATATTATAACACACATAATATATAAGAGAAATAAATGTCACTATGAATGTATAATAGGCTTAATAGCACATATCTTAGAGGTGGGGGATTAATCTTTGGACCTTATCCAACATTGTTAGAATAAATGTCACTAGTAGATACATGTTACTCATATATATATATATATCATGTTTGAAATTTTGAATATAATAAGCTTAAATATTTAGTAATTAGTAATTACAATTGGTGGGATATTCCAGTTGGAACAACTATAGAATTGCTCCATATCTTCAATTCCCTCCTTAATAAAAAAAAAATAGTAATTACATGTACAGAAAAATGTGAGTGTTTGTGTTACCAACTTACCATTTATGTTATTATGATACACATATATTTATAATGTACATATATTTATATTAATAGTATTAGTCATCTTTTTTAAAATATATGTTATATGTATCATACTAAATAAATGATAAAATATATAATATTAATATAAATATGGAATAAATTGGCATAATTTTGGAAATATTGAATCAGAATCTAAACCACTTATTATCATACATCAACCTCAAGTGACACAAGCTTTAAAAATCTTGTAGAATAAGAAACAGGAGGTCCAAACTAGAAGGATTCAGTGACTTGACATCTCTTTCAAGTTTAACTGTAAATTCGCCGCAACTATTACATTTTCTTAACACAAAATTCCACGGTACCAGTTGGGTTGACCAGAGCAGCTAAACTCCAAACATCAAATCCATAACTTTGGACACCAATGACTTGGTTGGGGAAGCAATTGCACCTCCAGATTGTCGTGCATTGGTGTTACCGTTTTGAAGATAGTAAGGACGAGGGGGGGCTCTTGAAGCATTCAGTTCTCCATATTTCATAGATGACTGAGGGGGCAGTGTCATGAAACCCTGATTGTTGACCCTTTCATTCAATGCTTGGCGTTGCATTGGATCCAGTGGCTTCACACCTATGATTAGTGCTCCATTGATTTGCATCCCATTCTTGCTGAGAGCCTTTTGAGCATCAGAGCAATTCTGCACCACCAAGACAGTGAACAGTTAAAATTTTTACTATACTCAGTGCAATCGTCTAGATACTTAGGCCAGACTAAGCAAACCAAAAGCAAATAAAGGGAGTAAAGGTAAGTCTTTGACAACCAAAAAACCCATAGACACAAATCCTACCAACTACAACAAACCCAGAAGAATTACAGGTAATGACCAAAAAGAAAAAGAAAAGGCCAAAGCACAGCATAGTTAATCACCGACTGGCATCATAATCCTAAATATTTTGACCAAATTTCATGAAAAACTTTATTTTAACAATACTAACCAAACAATGCAAAGTCTACATCAACTTTACATTAGAAACTGGCAACATATGCATTAAACGAATGTTACAAATTCCTTTCCATTTCATATTAATATCCAAGATGGTTTTAGTAATATCAAGACATATGATGCCTCCGTGAAGCCATGTCCACAATCAATGGAAATAAACAATCTTACTTTTGTACAGATGCTTGTCACTCGAATGTGTCAATGGGTATGGATCAATGATTAAAAATAAGCAACAAGGTAAAAAATACCCCTGCATTTTGGGTCCAGTTTTGACATCCATGGGAGCATAAAACCAACAATAAACCCAACTTTGAACAGAAGTGTCATATAGTGGTATTTTCATATTCAACATATAAATCGAGAAAAGTTAACAAGTGAAACATCTTTTTTAATAAGTAATATAAGAAAAGCAATAACCATGAAAAAGGGATTCAGCTCATTTAAGCTGGTTGAATTTTTCAATCCCAGGATTCTATCAAATTCTTGGTTAATTTTACTCCCCATTTGGCATGCATTTCTTAATTCTTATAGTGAGCCTCACTGGCAAGCTGTCAAATTGATAAAGTCATAGAAACATTATATGTTCAGAGAAAGGATGGACTGAAGAGAGAAATGCTTGGTACAAGAAATTTGATTCACCAAACTTGAAACAATGAGAAAAAAAGAACCAACCTGATATAGGATGTGCATCCAGTTGGCATCTCTTGGACCGGGAACATGTTTCAAAATCACACCACATTTTTCAAACTCTCGTAAAACTAAATTTGTATCAGCTGGAGAAAATCTGGAAAGAAACAACAATCAGAGGCCAATAATGTGAATAAATGAGTAAAAATTACATTTGATTACTCAAAAAGATATGCAAGTAGGCAAATTATAAACAGCACTTCAAAGGGCCTCAGCCTAAATAAGACAAGGTAAGCTTCCATCAGTAGAACTTTTTACTAAAAAGTTGGAAACAACCATGAGATATTGAAGAAAGAAAGAGTTTCCAAGAGTTCCCAATATATTCCTTTAGAGTACATAGCAAAACCATGCCATAGTCCTTTTAACTGTGAAATAGAAGCTCAGTGCAGTTATTCATGCAAAATATTTCAAAATTGATTTCTTTGGGACATGTATATAAAATACCAATCACCATCATATTCAATAAACACAATATTTAATAGTTTCCTTGTGACCTTATTTTTTAGTTTCCTTCTGACTTTAGTATTAGTTTCTGTGACTAGTACAACATAATGCGAAATATAATCAGATTGTTTGATTAAGATTTGTCTTACTTCCAACTGTTTGATTACTGAACCAGATCTCTTTTCTATTTTGCAAAGTTCAACAAATTCAAATTAGCTAAGAAGAAAACCCTGTGAAAGAGGAGCACAGGCTGGGAGAGGGGTATGTGGTTTGTGAAGAATTAAGATTAAACTGACAGACACCTTGCTCACCAGTGACCAGCTAACAGGACATTTGTCAACGCACAACACTATGACAAATATTCGAATTTCTCTTGATATTTTCAATTTTCAAACACCTTTAGCCAGAAAAATATGCTCTTATAGGACTTCCTGATGATCACTGACCTCTTTTAAGTTTTAAACATATTTCAGAGGGGTATTTTCTTAATGCATATCTGAAACCTCAACAGCTTGAAAACCAAATTATATTTTAAAACAAGGGAAATTCTTTCCTCAGCCTCTGGCTACTAGGAATTCAGAAACAACCACCACCACCAGGTAGTAAGGCCAGAGCCTTTTCTCTGTTCCTCCTCAACTAACAACAGCAACACCTAGAGTCAATAAGGATGAGGTAGAATATGATGATACTGTTACAGAGTCAAATGGCTTGAACAGGATTAATACCAAACGCACAATTAGTATCAGAAACCCCTCAGTATATATGGAAAAGCCACTATGCAATATTATTTTTTTTCCTAGCCAAAAGAAAAAAATAAAACCTGCAACCACCAACACCCTAAGGCCATAGCATTCTTTTCTCTACCATTGCTTTACAGAATTAGGCATCACAGTTATAAATATGCAATTCGACACACAACACAAGCAAAGATAAATTATTATGGATTAGGTAATTACCACATGTAGACTAAAGCTGAAGACTATACATACATGTAAGCTAAAGATGTATGTAAGAATGTATTTCCAAGAACAAAAGGTAAGGTTAAAGAATTACCCATAAACAGTAACCCATTCTTCCTCATTGAGGTTCCCTGCAGTTAAGGTATTCCTTTGCATCTCTGGCCTTGCAACTTCCCTTGGAGGTGGAAGAGTGATCAGAGCGCCAGGCTGAACAACACCCTCAACTGGTGAATTCTTTCCTTTCTCATCTTGCTCACCACCACTCTTTGAGGATGACCACCAACTCATACTTGCTGAACCCTGTTGGCCATGCTGTCCACTTGATAGAGCATAAGACGTGCTTGCCTCTGATTTGTTTTTCACAGGAGTTGAGAAATCACGTCCAAAACTTTGAACCGGAGTTCTAGGATCCGATTTGATTTCTGGGGATACCGGGTAATCAGGAATTCCAGATTCGGGAGAGAAGTCTGATCGGTCTTCCAACGTGTAGAGCGGAGGAGGTGGAAGATCCGATCCCCCGAAACTCTCACGCCATAGAGCAGATACTGCAGCTGCCTGGCCTGGAGTTGAAATTTTACCTCTCCGGGATGAAACAGGTGAAGCTAAATCTTGGAAAAACAATGACTGCCTACCAGACTTGGGAGTTCTATGTACTGTGGTGCTCATCCTATGAATTTTTTAAGGACTGATTGCCACTGAAAATCAAAAATGGAAGACTAAGCTAAGCCCAATATTTGGTTTCCACATAAAATAAGAAAACGAGTGAATTCATTCAGGTCAACAAAACGAACATATTACAACCAACTGTTGGAGAATGTTCAGTCCTCAGGCTCCACTTAAGAATGCACAATTTGAAAAAATCCCAATTATTTCCCATTCTGAATTTTCCTCAGCAACCAAAAGGCAACATAATATAAACCATAAATATGGAGACCATGAGGACCAGACTTTTGTCACTGAATTAAAAGAAGCGAAATTTATTCATTTACTTAATTTAAGCAAATCTAGCTCTAAATTGCTCAAATTTGATGGAAAATTCAAACAAACTAGAAGCTGTAGCTCCAGACCCTATGTTTCAAGTGATTTGCATTTCACTATATGAAACACTCAACCCCATTAAATCGCATAATTTTACAGTTAAAAACAAAATCTGAGATTCTATGAGTTTTTGCCGTTTGGTTGCTGAGAAACCAAGGAATATTGATCAATTACCCAAAAATAGTAAAACCTAAACTAAATCAACTCAGCTAAAGCACGAATGCGTAGTAATCTTAACCATAAACTGCGAGAGAGAGAGAGAGAAAGAGGGAGAGAGAGTACCTGGGGAAATGAGGGACTTGATTTTATTTTCCCTCCCAAAGAGTCTGTGTGAATGCAGAGCTGCCTGCTCAAATGGGAAGCCGATTCGAAACCCTATACCCTCGATCACCAAATTCAAATTTTGCTCTTTGGCTAATCGTCGTATTTCTTTAATTTTCGATTTTACTATTTTAACCTCGTCCCGCTTTGCGGTTTAGCTTTCAGTTGATTGCTACCCGCGAGGTTATTTTCGACTGTTTGATAACCTTTTTTTTTTTTGGCCACTTGGACTGTTTGATAACTTAACTCCATTGGAAGCTTCTATTTACACCTTAAACAATCCTCACCTCATAATATGTTAAAATAATTACAAGGCATAAGAGTTTTAGAGCAAAATGTACAATTCGCACCAAATCTTAGGGGTGGGTCGACCAACCGCAACAACCGCTCCGCAACCGAAAACCGCAGCAACCGCTCCGACAATGGACCGCTCCGACAATGGACCGTTCCGACGGCATCGGTATGTCTATTGAACCGAAGGTGGCGGTGGCGGCAGCGGTTTGAGAATGCTTTACCCGTCGGTGTAACCGAACCGACCGACACTTCTTCTTCTTCTCTTTCTCCTCCTCCTCCTCTGGTTTCTCCTCTTCTTCTTATTCTTATTCTTTTCTTCTTCTCTTCGATCTTCTTCTTCTAATCTTCTCCTCGTGAACATCTCGAAGGTGGACGGTGAGCTCTGGATTGGCAGCCGCGAAGCTCCGGGAGTGGGTGCGAGTGTGCCACAGTGACGCTTGGGAGCTGCATGCGGTGGTGTCTCCTAAGCGAAGCTCCGGGGTTGAGTGGTCGGACTAGCGCCTTGTAGAGAGATAAAGGTGACTGGCCGGAGTTGCAGTGGGTGTTGGAGTTGGAGTTGCAGCAGTTAGGTGACTGGCCGGAGTTGGAGTTGCAGAGAGATAGTCTCAAGCACCGAAACCGATCACACCGACCCGAAAATACCGCATCCGAAGCCGTCGGTAACCGACCTTGTCGGTAGCGATTGCGGTTATGAAGTTTGCCATTCCGTGGGGTGCGGTTCGGTGGTCGGTCATGGGGTGGCGGTTCGGTTACCGATATCGACCCAGCCCTACCAAATCTTACATGGGTTAGATGCGGTTTGGCATTATCAAGATTTGTCTATTTTCACAAAATCTAGGATATGAAAAAGAACAAAATTTGGTCGAAATTGGAGGTGAATTGTCTATTTTGTCATCACATAAAGGGCACATGACATTTATTTTCTTACAAAAATTAGGATGAAACTCTAGAAATTTTCTTAACCCACATTGACTTTTTTTAAAAAAGTTTGATGCTTTGATTTACTAAGTTTTTTAATTTAGAAGACAATTTGACACACGAATTATAATTGAGAGAGCAAAATAATTATTAAGCCTAATTAAAATTACACAATATGAGTCATCAAAGTTATATGAAATTGTTAAGAAAAAATTTATAGGACCCAGCATATATCTTAAGGGTCTTTTAAGTAGAAGTCCAAAATGAGAAAAAAAGATAATTCAGGATTTAGCCGCCCCAAAAATTAAGTAGAAGGCCAATATGTCTATCGAGCGCTCAGTGGTTCTTGCCAAGCGCTCGGTGGTTGCAGATGCAACCTGCATCTGCGACCTATTCCCATAAATCTGCAACTGTATCTACAACCTAAAACATGCATGTACAACCTAAAAAGATGCATCTGCAGCCTAAAAATATACAGATGTAGATGCATGCATCTGCATCAGTCGAGCTCGGTAATTATATATACAAATAAACAATTAAGTAGATAGGCCTTCTACTTAATTTTTTATTTGGTTGAGTTTCCAATTAAAAATCTTTCAAAAACTAGACTTGTGAGTAATTTATTAATATCTTAATTGGGGGCTACAGGCTACTATACAAATATTGGTTTACATTTTCTAGATAATTATATATATTTGCAAACCTTTCTTAAAATATATATGCATCTTCTATATATACGAAGGGAGAAGGAGGGAGTTGGTTAAACATTCAAATCCAACCTTTGCCCTTTGTTAATTAAAAAATTAAAATAAAATAATTTAATATTTTGAGGGCAAAATAGTAAAATAGAATAATTAGAATTGAAAAATAAAACGAAATACAAAATCACACCCTTATTATCAGCAACTCACTTCCCCCACTACCTCTTTTTTAGGACAAATAAACTATTTATTAAAAAAAAAAAAATAACTGCAGATTTAGAAATTTCAATTTCGCCAAGAGACTAGTAGAACTATATGTGGCTTCGTACATGTCTAATAATGTGGAGAAAAATATCACAAAACTTAAGTAGTTAATCAGTCTCTTTACCCAGCATGAGGTGAACATCCAGAGACCATTGAGCATGTTTTATTTTTATGTACTTGGGTAGATCGAACGTGGTCTGAATGCTTGGGGTACAGAGTAGAAAAATCTCAAGTTACTTTCCTGGATAGCTGGCTTCTTCAGAGTAGATGTAAAGCTGTTTTCCAAGGCATTAGTCCGGATCCTTTTCTTGCTAGCAGACAAGCTAGAAGGGCTATTGGGGAGTTTCTGCATTCTCAGTCTACTACTCTACTTTTGGTGTGGTTCATCCTTCTAGGCCTTCCTCTCCTGTTGAGATTTATGTATGCCAATGCACCCCTTGTTGCTCCTAAAGTCAAGGTTAATGTGGATGGTGATTGGGCTCAGAGATCTCATGAGGGAGGTATTGGGGTGGTGATTAGAGACAATAGTGGTAGATTACTTGCTGGAGAAGCCAAGAGGTGTGTTGCTTCATCAGTGGATTTGGTTGAGGCTATGGCAATTAAAGCAGGTCTGCTTTGTGCCAAGGAAAATGGGTTTAATGAGATTGAGGTTGAATCTGACTCTCAAATTGTGGTTTCAGCTGTTCAAAAGCTCTTAAAGCAGGTTCCATATATGGGAGTTGTACCCTTTGTTGAATGAAATTTGGAACCATTTAATTTGCAGATTATTCATCTGTGACTTGGAAGTGGGTGAGTCGAGACGCCAACAGAGTCGCTGATGTGGGTGTGTTGGTAGCTGATGGGCTTCCATTAGATTAGCTTTGAGTTTCTAGTTTTTGATCACTGCAGACTTTTTAGTGTGTTGGTGTTGTCTTTCTTTTTTCTGCTATTATGATGCTTTGGTTGTTTAGTAGTTGCTGGTGTTTGCTTTGTAAGTTTGTTGTTTGCCTTTTGGCTTGTTTAATGAAATGATGTTATTCCCTGGCCAAAAAAAAAAACATTTTCATTACTTGAAGCCTTGAAGGTTAGTCAATTTCTCATTATTATATCATTCACCCCAAAAAAAAAACACAATGGATGGAAATGATGGCCATTATTTTTGGAGAAGATAACTTTCTTTTTTGTTATGATTATATATATACAGTTTTTCCTTGTTGATGTAATTTTTTTTTTTTTTCCTCTTATACATCATAGGATCGACAATGTAGCATTTTAATCTAAACATATTCTTTTCCTAACTCATTACCTCATCCTCTCTCACCAATTATACTATAATCCTATGACTTAATCATGTGAATGCTTATTTGAATATATAGGACAAATTGTTAATATATAACACATTAGAATGTTTTACGAAAAACAAAAATGATCTTACGAACTTACATTACAATTGTATAAAGTGTAACCATGCTAAAAACACTATAGAACTGAAAGTTTACAAAATACATGACCACTCTCAGCCCTAACAATCAACATACATAAAGCTTTCAAAATGGGGCTGAGAGGGGTTCCTGAAGCTTTTCTTGCTCCTGGGATTCAACAATATTGGCAGCAGCATCGCACAAGCACTGGCATTGGCAATTAGGTCTTTCCAAAACTTGAGCCTTCTCCTCCTTCCACTCCACAACCTTCTCCAAACGTTGCTCACCCTCTTCATCAAATATGCGCTCCATCCCTTTTATTGAACCAATCGATCTCAACCCCTACAAATATATAAAAGTACATCTAATTTAGAAGCAATTCATAATGAGCTAGTCCTATTTCATACAGCATACTCTTTATGCATGGTTATATCATTTTGGTAGGCCGTACAGATCCAATCAGATGAATGAGTAAAATAAGGTGTTTGTGAGTGTCTAAAGTAAGTAAAAATTGAAAAATTAATCAAATTAACTTGGAGATAATTAGGCATTTTCTTTCGAGTTTTAAAAGTATATCATTTGAATGGTTCTTGAGCTCCCATCGAGTGGTGTCCGAACTACCCTCAAGTAGTGTTCGAACCTATAGAGTAGTTGTTATGGCCTAAAAATGCCTTGGCCATGTGGACGGCCAAGATCGACCACAACACACCTCGCCTTAAGTGATGGCGAGGTTTCCAACCTTTGGCGTGGATGCGGGCGTGTCACTAATCGGTTTGGAATAGCCGATTAGAAAAAGCTAATATTTTATGTGAAAATAAAAATTAAATTTAATGCGTCAAATTAAATATCTAACTTTTAACAAACGATTGTACGATAGGAAAAAAAAAAAAAACCTATATAGATTATTTTCTTGCTTAGATTGACTAGGACTTTGAACAACTAAAATGTAAATAAAAGAGTAACATGAATTTAAAAAAAAAGCTTAATGGGAAATAACACTAGAATAAATTCAAAGAAGCAAGAGGCGTTCTTGCAAAACCCAAAATACAAAGAAATTGCATAATTAGCATAAGGAAATACAATTAAAAGCTATGCAAATGAAAATAAAGAGAGCTTTGAGAAAATAAAGGCAACGGGCTGAATTGGGAGCAAAAAAGCTTTAGGAGGGATTCACATTGTTGTGAGTGTTTAGGTTTGTGTGTTAGAGAGTGTCCCTTGAAATTGCCTTATGAGCGTGGTCCAATTGTTTTGCCCTCTAGTCTTTCATTAGGATATAGCCAAATGTTTGGCTAAGATAGTTAATTTGTACTTTGGAGTAGGTAGACAGTTGTCCATGAGCTAAGAATAAACTGGAAAATGAGCTAGCTTGGGTAGTGAGAACACCAATTTTAGCCCAATAACTATTCTCGTGGGCCATGACCTATTTTGAGAGGGTATAAACAGTAGTATTTGAGGGAGTTTTGAGCGCTACTCGATAAAAGTTGAGCACAATTTGTGGGTTATAATTTTAAAACTAGTGAAAAAAGGGTAGATTTCAAAATTTCCTCTAAAGCAATGTAGTTGGTGGAATATTGAATCCAACCACCTTTTCTTTCTAAGGACTTTTTCTTTATAGAATAAAAATGTTATTGGCATATAATTGCATTGTTTTCAGTATCCATTTTTATATGTTCAAATGAGTGTGCTAAGCGTAAATTCTAACTTACTATTTCTGAAATTACATGAACACACACCTCAATGAATATAGTTGAGGCTTCATTTGTTTCCATTTTCTGAACTACATCTGCAGCTATTTCCTGCATATATATGAAGACAATTACATATGTTAAAGAAATTAATTAAAAACAAAAAGTTCGATCAACAAATCCTAACAGATGGAAATGTAATTAATGCATGTGCCAATATATAAGGTAAATATGTATGTGTGTGTGTGTGTGTGTAAATATATAATACCCTAGCATGGTTGAGTTGTACTACACTCAATGTTCTAGGCTCCATCTCAATGGAACAACGAAGGTTAGCCATGAAAAACACAGAAGCTCAAATCTCTGAAGCAGGTCAATTGGGTAGCACTTGCAGCCCATGCCACCAGTACCACTGTTACTATCACTGCTTATATTATTCAAAGTCTCATAGACTATATATAGTCAAGCATTTAATTAAGACATATATAAGCCCATCGACCAACCAATATATATTTAATTTCATCATATATGCAGATATATAGTCACGGACTCTATGACTATATACTGATGGAAAATTGAGGTTATAAAGGAAAAGCCAACTCTCTCACTATCAGTCCTTCACTCACATCCCGTGCTGATTCTCTGTTAGATATTGTTGGCCCAATAATATATGATATATGTTGGGTCATTTATATAAGTATATGATTTAATTGACATAATTTGGTGGAGGGTAGGTGTCCTTTATGAGCTGTACATTTGGTGAAACAACTGGAAATTGATTAGGGATCATAGTCCAATAGTTAACACCAGTAGAGATTGATCACCCAAAGAAAAAAGAAAAGCTAGCCAAAAAACATAAAATATATGAGTCCGTTTATTATTTAAAAAACGGACGTCCTACAAGAGAATTTCTGATATTAATAATTAGATACATATAATATTTTGAATAAATACATAATATAATGTCACAATTTTTCTTTATGAAAAATTATTATGTATATCTGATATACCATCACGTGATATAATTAATTTACTTGTTATAATATATGTGAATGACGAGTTTATACTTAGTAAGTCTTGTAAAGTATATTATTAATAACATTTACTCATGTTATAACTCATAAATTTATTATATTACATGACAGTTCATCAGTTATATAGAATAATTTATCCCTTATATAGTATTACCATCATTATAACATCCACGGGAAGTAGTCATAAGACTCATTACTCATGTTGAGCCAAGTATCTACTTCAGATAGTTAATGGGCCGGGCTGAGTCGTAAAAATGTGATCCTAGGTCGACTTTGAGGGCTCTTGACTTGGGCCTCATGTCACGGGCCAGCCCACCCGGCAACCACTGGCCTATATTAGATTGGGTCCGAGGGGTTTTTATTTCTTTTTTTTATTTCTTAATTATTTAATCTGTACACCCAAAGTCAAATTTGGAATTTATGAATAAAAAATTGGATATGGGGGATACTGCTCAGACCGTTGCCAAAAGAAAATCCAACCGTTGGCCAAGTCCAGCTAAAAGAGTGAAGCGTGGGCCTAGAAATCAGACCCAATATGCTTAATGTAATGGGACCAAGCCTTTTATGACTTTGTTTAGACCAAAATTCACTAAAGGAGGAGAAAGTAATTGTAATTAAGTGGCAAGAGTACCGTTTAACAGGGCATAATCATGTTGACTAATTCCATATATGCAGTCAAAATACATGACATGGTTAACAAAGAATAAACAATTAATACAAGCTATATATAGCTATATTATAGGTAGATGAACTGGTGGAGCCTATTAGAAAGATAGCCAACTGGTTTTTTCATAGCCATGTGCCTGCTTAAGGTTAATGTGGGTGGTTCAAGAATACTATAACTACTTTATGCTCTACTTAATTATTTAATCTTAATCTCTCTCTCTCTCTCTCACGCATGTTATCTGGGCTACGTACCAACAATTAATTCGTTAAGTCAATGAAAATATATTGACCTTAATTACCAGCTCAATTGTTTAGATGATGATGTTAATTACATGGCTTAATTATCTTTTTTGTTTTTGGGCAGTCACACTTCTCAGAAAGTTGTTGCACTCCTACTTATATATAGAAACGAACTTCCATGTTATTGAGACGGCTTAATTATCGATTTACTACCAAAAATTGTAACTTATTCCCACTTTATCACCTGAAAGTTTTTTTGTCTCAGATTACCACCTGTAACTTACACCCGTGTCTCATTTTACCTTGTTCCGTCAATAATTCCGTTAATGCTGACGTGGCGCGCTGGATGTGCGCCACGTGTCACATCTTTTTTTGTATTTTTTGATTTTTTTGATTTTTGATTTTTATAAACTTTGAAAATTAATTAAAAATAGCTTCGAGCTTAGAAAAATACACGGAAAATTCCTACTGACTTGTCTTGACTAGTACTAATTTACTATGGGGTCAAAATGCCAATTTTCCCTCTAAAAATTTTCAAAAAATTTGGAAAGTCTAAATTTATTTCTAGAAAATTAAAATACTCTAAACTCTTTGGAAATTCATAGAATAATCTCCCGAACTCCAAAAAATATGAGGTCTGCACCGTTAGTCTTCTAAAAACTAACAATACCTTTCTCGTGAACACTTGCTACCCAAAAGACCTCTCGGTCTTAGAGGAAAATAAAATTCCCTATAAAATAAATTCTAGAATTTCTGTAAAGTCTCAAAATAATTCTCTAAAACAGGCTTTTGGTAATTTTTCAAAATATTTTTGAGAATTTGTCCAAGAGTTTACGAAAATTCTAGAATTTTTTCTATAATTTATTTACTAGAGGAAAATTTATTTTAATTTTTTAGAAATAAATTTGGACTTTCTAATTTTTTTGGAAATTTTTAGAGGGAAAATTGGTAATTTAACCTTATAGTAAATTAGTGCTAGTCAAGACGAGTCCGTAGAAATTTTTCGTGTATTTTTCTGAGTTCGGAGCTATTTTTAATTAATTTTCAAAGTTTATAAAAATAAAAAAATGCGAAAAATAAAAAAAGATGTGACACGTGGCGCACATCTAGCGCGTCACGTCAGCATTAACGGCCAGATCGTCAGTATTAACGGAATTGTTGACGGAACAAGGTAAAACGGGACACGGATGTAAGTTACAGGTGGTAATCTGGGACAAAAAACTTTCAGGTGGTAAAGTGGGAATGAGTTACAGTTTTGAGTGGTAAATCGATAATTAAGCCTATTGAGACTCTGATATACCATCGCCAAATAGAGAGAATGATGATTTGAGATAGTGGGATTTGGGACTCACCCTAGCTTCTTAATTGCTATTTAGTGATGACAAATCAGTGTCTCTATGTGAAATGAAAGTTGGTGCAAATATAATTATGATGGTGTTGTTATTTGCATCTTTTAAAAGAGTGCGAGAAAAAAGTAGGAATAGCTAGCGGTCCAATTTTTTCTTATTTTCTTTTCTGTATAAGTTACTTAATTGATTATCTTTTGCTTTGGAACCTATCAGACTTCCCAGTCAAACAACTGGGGTAGTCAAACTCAAATCCTTAAGGTGGAGAGAAGAAGATATGACAGGTACAATTTAATTATATATATAAATGGGAGAATTAATTTTTGTTTTTATAATTGCTCCAAAGTGAAATTAATGATATCATGAATATAACTTTGCCAGATGTGTATATACATATCCAAATCACCCACTAGACTCAAAGTCTCAAACATAACCTCAATCATGCAATTGAACAAATCATCTTTTTGGACCATGTGAAAGGAATAGGTCACAGAGAATTGGGGTTCATCGGGGAGTGACTCTTTTTTGTGTATCTTGCTCTCCTTTTGAAAAAAGAAGCCTTATTAGCCAATCAGTCATTGTTTGCCCATTACCAATTATAAGCAGCCAATATTTGGGCATATTTTCTCCATGTTCAAAAACCAATTTGGTACTCCATGTGGCCCTTCTTTAACATCTCAAACTTTTCCTTTCCATTTCTTGCTTTGTGATGGACCTGCTAATGTTTGCAGTGAATAAGCAATTCTAAATTATTCAACATCTGCAGGGTTCTGATTCTTGACCATGCATGCTTTTCATTTATGAACAACTTAAATGTTGTTATATATGTATATGTTACAATTATATATCAACAGACAATAAACTAGAACCAATATATCGATCATACATCGGTGTTATAGAAAGTTATAATAAAAGAGAAAAAACAGGGTATACGGTAATTAATGCTAATTACCACAACAAGGCATAACTTAATTTTTAATTTAAGGATATTTTCACTTTTGATGTATGAATTTTGACCAGCATCTCAATACAATACTCAAACTCAAACTTGTCCCAGTCAAGTACAAAATCTGGTTATAAATTTTTGTAAATAGATCAATGTATGGATTTATTATATAATATATATATATATATATGTAAATTAATCCCACGCTTTGTTACTTGATAATTTTCTCTCTTTTTTTTTTTGTCAGAATTCATACTAGTTATTAATCACAAGATTCGCAACCTTATAAGAACAGTCTATGAAATTTTTAATTTGGACCTGCTTGAATAAAAGTAGGCCGGTCGATCTGGTTATAAATTTATAATGCTGGTATATATAAATTAAAAGAGTTTGGAGTACGTACTCTGGACCTAAGAAACACTATTGGGACTTTATGCATAAAGACTACCATCCATATTGTCTCAATCAAAAAATTTCGATCACATAGTTGAACCTAGCCAAACCCCACTTAACCGAAAGAACTTGAGCTCCACCCAACTCTTCCATGAAACCAATATATTGCCTTCTAGCTAGGTCGATCCTAATTAATTAGCTATTTAATGGTGACACATACAGCCAATTACTCCAAAGCCTGTCAAATTAGTTGTAAAATTAAGTGTCACCCTATATATATATATATCCAAGTTTGATGATTTTTGGATCTAAATTTCTTCAAACATATAGTAAAACAAACAGATAAAACAATAAGGGATCCGATCCAATTTCAAGTACCAGAGTAACAGATTACTGAGTGTAAGAATTATAATTAATGGTCATCATAAATAATAATAATAATAATTAAAAAAGAAAAAAGAAAACAGGCAAAGTGATAAAAAGAGTAGCTGAATATGGATTGGTCATTGGAGGGTGACAAAAAGCATATCATATCGATCTGGTTAACAAATAACATGGAAAAGATCCTGGACAAGCAAAGGCATTCTGAAATTAATTTTGGATATTATATATATATATATAGGAAATTTCAAGTGATGATGTCCTCATTTTAAGAAAAATGACAACATCCCTTGACAATATAGTTCAATTATTAGAACCATCCATATATATACTTGATAAGCCCGTAAAAAATTCTCCAAATTGGTAATTATTTGACCATTTAAACTGTATAGAATCTATAGACAAATACGTACAATCCGTCAGAACAATTGAAATGATGATAATAATCAAATATATATATAGCTAAATAGTTTTCAATTTGACCGATTATGTTCAAGGGATGTCCTAAAAAACAGACAGTTTCAATTAAATTGTAAACAACAAATAAAATGTGTTTATTTTTTTAAATAACTGGATCCTTACTTGAAATTCCTCTCTCCATATTCATATATATATATTATCCAAAACAAAGAGAGAGATGCAGAGGCAGTGAAGCCGGCATGCACGTCACGTACACCATGTGCTGGGTTTCATCATCCACATGCATACCCGGACGCTCCTTTCAAATCATATATTCTATCTGCTCCTGTGCCTCGCTACTATATATATATATATATATATATATATGCCTATACTATAATATAGCATATATGGAAGGCCAACAGTATTATTATTGTGTACATATTGTGTACTTTTGTGTACCCTTCTATAGGCTTAATTATACAGTTCTACGTACGTATGAATGTGGCTTTTCAAAAGTAGGAGATATGATTGGCATATATATAGGCTCCTTCTATTGAGGTATAGCTCAACTTATTTATGTTGAGGTATAACCTTGTTGAGGCTCACACATGTCGTTTTGTGTCGATCTGAACCATCTTATCTTTGCATGGCCTATCGCTTGCCATTGTCGAACACTCGAAATTAATCCCCAAGCCCATTCTATATCATGCACACTACTATGACCTTATTATATGTATCTGATTAATTCTTTATGAATAATAATTAAATTTTCAAACGAACAAATTTTTCTGTCACACTCAAGTGCATTGGTTTCACAGTAATGCTAATTGTCCCACATTTTTTTCCTCACATTTGTATCCACCTGATATGTCATTACTTTACTGGAAGTGTATTTCTTTTTTCTTTTTTAGGTTTTATTTTTAAATTTTTAGTGTCTAATGTATGAATTAATGTCATGTAAGATGGTATAAAATTATGGTATAAAAATGTAGTAAGTGTAGCATTACTGTTGGTTTCAGCTTTCAAGAGCATTAATTCCACCAATTTTTGGTGACTTTCACTTAAAAATTAAATAGTTTGAATTATTAGACCACATTATGGCATGTCCTAACAATGCAATTTCTTTTACTCCTAATAAGAAGCAAAAGAAATTTGTTCAGAAGGAGACCCTCGATCTAGTGGTTATTTAAGGGGAGAACTTCAATATGTAATATAAAAGGATAGAGTAGATCATTAATTTCATGTTGATTTCGTAATATAGTTACTACATAATACATAAATAAAAGTTCAAATCCATGGAGCTAAGGAATAAGCCTACTAATAAGGAAACATACTAGAAATAGAACATGAGACGTACTAACCCTACACACAAGCATGCATTAACATGACTACGTACTACAAACTCTATATATCAGACCCTTTCCGTTGAGGTATATCTCAACTTAAACATGATTAAGTATGGCTTGTGGGACTCACTCTGCATTGTAATTCGATTATCGATGCCGTTTATTTTTGAAGTCTATATACAATAATCATCCTTGCAACAAATTAGAAAAATCGGAAATCGTTTAACCATTTGATTAAAGGGCCATGATTTCAAGTGTTAATGGAATTCATATATTCGTTTTTTTACTCTATCACAATTAGATGTCTTAATGGTTTCTGATTTACTTAATTTTTTGTAAAGATGATCCTTGTATAAAGACTTAGAAAATAGACAGCTTCGATCATCAAATTACAATATAGAGTGGGTCCCACAGGCCATACCTCGTCATGTTTAAGATGAAGTATACCTCAACGGAAGGGGTTCTATATATATAATAACTATTTACACTATTTTCACCAATTTAATTAAAATATTGTGTATAGAATTGAACCACCTTGGATCAGCAGAGCCACGTGTCATCCTAGGTCTAAGATGGATCCACTCCTACGACTCCCTCTTAAGAAGGGACGCATATATACATATTTGTAGATTCTCATTAAAGTTTCGATCATGTACGTGAACTCCTTCCTTTTAGCATATGATATCTGTGAAGGGTTCATTGAACTGAAAAGGCAATGTCTATAGTCCACTTACTTCCAAATGCCTAGTTCAGATATAGCGGCAGTAATGTACGTTCCTCAAGTTAATAAACCAAAGAAAAAGGGTAAAAAGAAAGACACATACATATGACATGTATAGAGTTCTGTGGACAAATTGAAACTCAGCACAATAAAATACTAATCAATTATATGATATGGTTTGTGTCTTTCCTACATATCTATCATGCAAAGAGCTAGTTCAATTGCAGATCTACTTACCAATTAAGTTTAGATGGACTGGAAGTAATATATGTATGATTCGAAGTCATAACCTCCTATAAACAAAGTTCTGATATATACCATATTAAAAAGCTAGCTGTTAAGAAACAGATCATCGATGTATATCAAACTAGCTAACAAATATATATTTCTCTTAGGTTAGTATGATTAATTCATTTCCTGCAGGAGTAATTGATCAATATCGATCGTGGATGCAGCTTGCTTGTCATGGGAGTTGTCATTTACACGTTAGTATTTCTTTTCCTTTAAACAAAAGTTAATGACTATAATTACCCCTTTATAATCACATGAATTCACAACCCAGCTAGGAAGATTAAATGATTAATACAAGAGACAGTGGACCCCATGGAAGAGCAAATGTCTAGGATCGGGTGGACAGTTTATATCACTCCCAAGTGTACCTAATTCTTTTCTTTATTCAATTTATATATCATCCCCTTCCCCCACTCCCACATGACCTTGGCCTGGCCTCCACCATTTTGCAAGCTACCCAAGCAGCAGCCAATTCCAATTTTTTATATATTTTCTGCTTCTCATATTTATTTTTCTTCTCTCTCTAATTGCCTATTGGTGTCTTTCCCACTCTTCCATTGGTTTTTAAAGTTTTAAACGCACTTTTATGTGGATTTTACGTACAAAAGACGATGTATATATATATATATATATATATATTAACAAGTACTTTAAATTCTCATTGGATTGTTTCACTGAAACCCATGCTCACCACCTAGTTGCTGCTGCAGCCTACTTCCTTGTTAATTGTACGTTCTTCTTTGGGTACTCGAGGTTCATAAAAAGAAGTTCACATTTCTAATATTGCTTGTATATTTTCTTATGTTAAGATTGTATTTGTTGTAATTTAAAGTTGAGATAATGAATTGTGTTTCTAATATTATTTGAAACTTTAAAACGATTTTATTTTAGTCATATTTATAATATCAGCACAAAAAATGTAAGTAAATGATTTTATTTCCATAAGAAGGTGCCTCGTATTCATCGCCAAATTGGAATGCGTACGTTTGGATGTTCCTTTTTTGTGTGGTGGAGATTTCTTGAGTTTGAGTGAGCTTCAACTTATTGTCGATCAATTTCATTAATGGTTCCACATGGAGGAAATTTCATACTTTTATTGTATTAGAAGGAAATAGATTCAGTTATCTTAATTCAAACTAATTTTTTCATCATTTCCACCACTTGAGCTAGTTCTAAAGAATTTGAGGAAATTTCATATTATCAACAATTTAAACCTCTTTCTATGCGTAATAAGGAATAAATCGATCTTTAATTTCCATTTCTTAATCATGGAGGAAATTTTAATTATATTGGCACTATGACATTGTTATAGGTAATCTAATTCCAACATATGTTCCTTACGGTGAACGCTTCAAAATTTAGACAAATTTTACAAATTTTGGTAGTTAAAAATGATTTCCATTTGAATCAATTAAAAAATAAATGAGCAAGATCGATTTGACAGATTAGGAACTTTGGACTTGTGAGCTAACGAGCTCCTCATCATGTTTTTCATGTCAACCATTTGCATAGGCAAAGGCAGTTGAACAATGAACAACATGGTTCCCATTGTCCACTTTGTTTCAGAAAAAATATGACACGCCACGCCATCTTCTTATTATTATACATTAATATCTTGTTAGACATACTTACATGTAATTAATTAATGTTAATTACTAATTTGTCAATAATGATTTAGATTAATAATCAACAATATAACATAACATAACATAAAGATTATTTGACATGTGACAATACAAAAAATTCTTGATATTATTACACAATATTAGTAAATAAACAAAAATTGTTAATTTTATTAACTTATAAAAAAAACAAAATGTAAATAAAAATTGATTCTAATTTGCCAAATTCGGCACCAAAAAAAAAAGTACAATACAAAACCCTAACCCCAAATTTTGCTCTTCCTTCCCCCCTTTTTTCCAATTCTACAATTTTTGCTCAGAACATTGACTTCAAATTCAAATTTTTAAGGCCCAAAAATAAAAAATTAGAAAATTAAGCTAGAGAATTCTTGTTAAAATTAGAGGTCCCACCCTAACTTATCCTACTCTAGCATTCACTACATCAGCTGCCTAAAATCGGGCGCACTATGATGATGGATCAAGTACTGCTCATCACCACCGTTGGATACCCCGAAAATTGAACTTTGACTAAGATACTGATGCTGATGTGATCTGTGGAGATCCTTCTGTCTTCGGAGCTCCAACACCTTCCTATGCGAATTGGAATGACTGGCGGACACGAACGTCGGGCTCGCGGCGGGTCGGTATTCTGGCACGAGCCGACCCGACTTGTACCGGACTCCGCAAGCATTGCAGAGCGTTTTGGGCCCCATGGGCCCAGTCCGCCACTGCGGGGTCTTCTCGGACGCGCAGTGAAGGCATTTCCGACCGGAAGAGTCCGACCCAGAATTGGAGCTGGACCCGTCCCGCTTCTTGGACGACGCCGTTTTGGGAGGCTTGGTGGCTGTGCCGTCGTCGTTGGTGGGAGTGATGAGGTGGAGGAGGCGCGTGGTCCAGTCGCCGGGGGCCGCGCGTGAGCGCTTGCTCCGGGCCTTGCCGGGGAGAGGCGTGTCGTGGTGGAAAAGTGGCGCGTTTTGAGGAGGAGTTTCGGAGGAGGACGACGTCGTTTCGGGGGTTTGAGGTTTCGCGATGGCGGCGGTGGTTGTGGAGAGGAAGTGGAGAGCTTGCAAGTCCTTCTCCGCCAAGATCGAGTCTTCCAAGAAGTTCGATACCCACTCGAGTTCCGCCACGTCATCAATCTGTCAATATTCCAATTTTATCCAATTCAATTCGATTAAATTTTCGCTCCCAATTCCCAAACATAATTATCAAAATTGCACATAATTTTGAAAATAAACTAAATTTTCAAGCTCATGCATATTGCATGCAGGAGCCGAAAAATAATTAATAAAATTCCAATATTGTTTTGGTGGAATTGGAGTTTACCGGAACGCAGAGGTCGCCGGAGAACTGAGAGTCGTGACCGAAGCTCTGGTTACCGGAGAACTGAGGCTCTCCTCCAGAAACTGATGAATTGCAGCTGTCGACGGCGGTGACGGTAGAGTTACCGGCGACAGTGTCGAAGAAGCCGTCGGTGTCGAGAGCATCTGCGTTGGAGAAGTCGAGGAGGTCGTCAATGGTGAAGTGTTCGGCGGCGACGGGCTTCTGCTGCTCGGACTGCCTCCTCTCCGGCGAAAAGTCGTCGTCTCCGGCGCCGAAGTAGCCGCCGACGTAGAATTTCGGCAGTTCCATTTTTGGTGATCAGGAAATGTGTATCGTTGGCAGAGAGAGAGAGAGAGAGAGCTTGTGGCTGTGTGTGTGTCTGGGAGAGAATGGGGGGAGAGAGTGAAAGGTAGGGGGGTTTTGAGGAGTGAAGGGAGGGGCTGAAATGAAAATATTGGAAAATTGGAGCATCTTTTTACATGCACAGAGGTTTCTATTTTTTTTGGCTACTTGAGAGGTTTCTATTAAATAATGGGGAACTGACTTGCAAGTTGCAACTTATGTAAAATCACTTGTTTATTTACTTTATTTTAATTTCTTCTCCCTAAGAGAAACGAATATTTGATTTTTTTTTTATAAAGACAAAAAGAAAACCAAAATACTTGATGAATTGTTGACACACTAACCCATGGTACTCCTTTGGTATGCTTTACAAAGTAAGAAGTAAGAACTCATTTAGCATGTTGACACACCTTACCATTTCAATTGAATTTTGCTCTATGTTTCTTAATATTGTCATATCTTTAATACTTTATCATATTAAGAGATCATATAAGTCTTGGGTTTAGTATACAAAATAATTAACAAGAAAAACGGATTTGTCATTTAAAACTTTAAAATTTTATTATGATATGTTTGAAACTGTTTTTGATAATATAATAAACATTTTTAGTTAACTCAAAATAAGTGTTATTTGAAGTTATATAAGCATTTCTAATAAAAGTTGTACTATCACAAGTTTTGTCCAATACATCATTATATTCTGGATTGAACTTTGCCCGTGAATTCTTTGATTGAAGGGCACAAAAGTCCAGTGCCTAGAGGCATCCCATTATATTATATAATTAGGTAATTAATCCCAATAATACTGAAACAATTAGCAGAAATTAAGAAAAGAAATTAAATTAAATTAAATTAAATTAATGTTCAATGTTCAATCCCTATAGAATCGATCTCTTGCAGGTTTTGTCGCTGTTTCTGACCTCCAAGGCCCCAATAGTGTCCAAGTTTACAGCCGGATTCCTCTGCTCCTAATAATTTTTTCTCTTGGGAATTGTGCTTTCACTTTAATTTATGTTTCCACCCTCTGATTTTACAATATTTTAACTTTAATTAATTGTACTTTCTACCCCCTATTTGCTATTGCCCTATCATAACTCTCGTTATTATATTCCCCCACCCACGTTTAAGCACGATGCTTACAGCTCAACTTAATCAAAGCCCAACGGTCCTGATCTCATCCACGTGGCTATCTTGGAGGTTTTCACTTTTAATCTTACCTGCCGCAGAATTTTATGAGCAACTCTTTTTTGTCCTAATTGACAATGAGCAGTGTTTGGATATTAAAAAATGAGTATAAGATTGTTCTCACAACCAATCACATAAATTCATAATGGGGTCCACCGTAATAAAAGAAAGTAGTGGACCTCATCATAGGCTCATGTGATTTATTGTAAGAACAAGCTTGACACTCATTTATGAAGAATCTATTGCCCATGTGAATTCAAGAGCTATTGGTTGTAAGGACAAGTTATTTCTTCCCCCTCTTAATGTTATTAACCTATTGGAAGGACTTATTGCCCATGTGAATTAAGGACCTATTTCAATCGAAATAAATTGAGTGTCATTTACTAAATTAAATAGTTGTTGAAAGAAAAATACTTTAGTTATTTAACTATAAGAATTTAAAAATTTTAAAAAATTAATATTTACAAAAAGTTTTACGATTAAGTATTTCAAATTTTGATTAAAATACTCTATTATCGGCTATTAATAAAAAAGAAATAGTCTTGTTTTGACCCATACGAATATATGTAAAAATGGTAAAGTTTTCTAATATTTGTAAACTTGAGCCATGTTTGTATAATAATTAGTACTTTGGGTCATTTCTTATAGAACTTATTTATGAAGTAAAGAGCGCAGCACAAATTGTGTTTATTTATTAGACTTGGAGCATGATTTCAAAAGTATTTATTGGAACATAAGTAACGCGTCCAATAAAGATAACAAAGACTAGAAAACATGCCCGAAAGAGATTGCGAAAGATGAAGTTTGGGTAGCATCCTAGATTACTAGGAAAGCTTACATTGCCAAGTGTTTTATGTGTCCATCTAATCTAAGCTCAATCTTAACCAAATTCCCAATTCGCCACATGAGCTATACAACTGCCGTACTATTATGACTCTGCATTTTCCTACAAGGTTTGCAGACTGAGTCAGATGGGCCCGAGTCACTCGTTGCTAATCCCCATTACATAATTGACGCTGGTAACTTGGATAGGAATCATAGGATAAGGTTTGTTTTGTTTACACTCACATTTATTACCATCGCATTTTGTCAACCATATTAATTTTTTACATTTTTATTGGGTTTCATTTGTCTAAATTATTTCTCTTTCTTTAATTTAGTAGTTAGAATTTTGAAGAATTGCGTTATTACTTAAGGGGGTGGGGTGGGTCCAAAAAGCACGTGACAAAGGTGGAGGTAGGTGTCAGCGATCATGTGAGAGTTCTTAAGGTTCGGTTTCAAAAGGCCAGCCAAGGGGCAGAGAGGGTCTGGTCAAGTCCACGTGGCCGGAATCTATTGATGACGAGCTCACTCACTTTCCTTTGGTGCCTCCTCACACGTGCATTATGCTTAGCATGTCTAGCTCACTAACATGGTAGAACGTGCGTGTAGGTCACGTGCCACGCTGCCGAGCTCACGTGCCTCTCTCCTTAATGCATGGGGGTTGAGCTTGAATTTTAGGGTGGCTAATTAGTGGGATTGACCTCAATTATTGGTACTGTCGTTCTGCGTTACTATTGGGTTGAGCTTTAATTTGATTGCTTTAAATTAAAAACCAAAAGCAAACATGAAAATCCTCTCTTCTTGTGTTTTTTTAATTGAAGATTTGAGATGATAAAATGGAACTCTAGTTATGAATAATGTTCCACTACTAAAGCTAGAAAGTCACACCTAAAATTCATTATTTGGGTGTTAGAAAACATTTTCATCTCTCATGTATATGAGCCAACCATTTTGCCCAAAAAAAAAATATGAGCCAACCATAACTTGATCTCGCTATTAAAAAAAAAAAAAAAACTTGTTTCGTGTTTTATTTAGTTGACTCATATATTTGGGGGCTAAAAATAGGTTTGTAAAATGAGTCGGGTCACTCTATCTGGCCCTGAATTTTTTGGCCCTAAGGGTTGGAAGGGCCAAGCCTTTTATAAATAGATTAGGCTTAGGCCCTGCCCGGCCTTAAAATTTCGGGCCTATGGGCAGGCCACTGGGCCAAGTGCCTTTGGCCCTACTAATTGAATCAACTTAACCCTCTTGTTTAATATAAAAAATTATTTTGCTTATGATGGGGTTTGAACCTAAGAGGCTAAGATAAATTAACTCATAACACCATCTATATACCACTTGAACCAAAGACTATGTTTGTTTAAAAGTGTAAATTAAATCTTATAAATATAAACAAAAGGAATAATGCAAAATATGGTTTGGGATCGGGCCATGGGCCGACCCAGGCCCTACCCTATACACAAATGGGCCGGGCTAGGCCCACCCATAACTTCAGGCATAGCCGGCCCATAGGGCCTGGGCCTTTTTTATAGTCCTAGCTAAAAACTTCAAACTAAGGGGGGTGTACTCAATCAAGACTTATAAAGACTTTTGTTAAATTAAAAAGTCAGGAGGTACTCAATCAAGACTTTTATATACTTTTAAAAAGTCTATGAAAGTTAGGGGGTACTCAATCAAGACTTTTTAAAAGTCTATGAAAGTCATACGGTACTCAAAATGTCAATGACTTTCACAAATTTCTCAAATCCATAGACTTTGAAAGACTTTTGGCATTAAAGTATACATACCAAATCTTCTTATTTCTCTTCCATTTCCCCTCAAGACTTTGAAAGACTTTTGAGAAAAGGCTTCCCCTTTTCTCTCTCCGCCTCCTTTAGCATTGCATGCGCGCGTGTATGTCTCTTCCAACATTGATACACCTATTCCTTATATTGTCTCATCACTATGCCATTACATATAAATAGATCTGTCATATACGGTTCTAATTCCAGACTTCAGTGCTCCAGAAGTTAGTTTTATGGGTTTACAACATGTCAATTATAATATATTGTTCCACCCTTTTATTTTTTGTATGTTTACGTTGAGAGTTTCAAGGATGATTTGAGTTAGATTTATCTGTTAGATACAATAATAAAGAGATTAATTCAACATTATTTAAATTTTTGACTTATATGTTAAGTAGTAATACAACATTATTTCTTTAAAATTTTAAAACTTATATGCATTTCTCATTATGTATTATTTTATTTTTTAATTTAATTGTCTTCACACTTGAAAGCTCGTTTTCGTCAACGTTACCTGAATTTAACATTATCCATATAACATTGAATAGTAAGTTTTGAAAAATATTGAAGACCAGTTTTAGATCATTCAATATATTAGTAGGTTTCTTAACAATCTTGATTTCTTGGAGATTATTCTTTCATCAGCTTGTCATTTTTTGTTTGATTTCACTACTTTTTCATTGCCCTTATGTTTGATTTCATTGCCCTTTGTGATATATGGATGCTATTATCTTACAATATTTCATAATGATATTTGTATCAAAAAGTCATTGAAAATCTATCAATGTCTATGAAATTTTTTTAATAAAACTTCATGAAAGTCTATAAAACTCTTTGAAAGTCTATCATAATTCTGAAAGTCTATGAAAGTCTGTCACTTAAAAAAAGTCTTTAAAAATCTGAATTGAGTACACCTCCCTAAGCTTCATTTATTCTTAAATCAAAATTATCATTGCTTATACTTATACATAACTCTTTGTTTTATTTTTTAATTGGTGAGCCAAAATTCAAAGTCATTGCTTATACATTATCGTCCAAGGTGCACCTTAAGACGATCTCATTAAGCAGCTGGGAGTGTATTGGCTTCTTCTACGCATACCGACTACCCGTTTGTACGAAGAGCTATTGTATATTCTTAGATAGGTATCTCCCTCCTATACTTTTTGATTCAATAGGTGCGAATGGAATGTTTTGGCTACCCTTATCATTCATAAATTAGTCATTAGGGTGCACCTTGAGACATCCTAAGATGGATCATGAGGCATCCACAGTTATGATGTGCCTTGAAGTACCTTAACGTGCACGCACCTTGAGGCATCTAAATGTAGACCAAGATAGACATTGAAACATTCCAATGTTCAAAAAAATGTGTCATCAACTTATTATTGTGTGAAATTTTTTTACTTCTACTATCATTAAGCACAAAGCCATTTTTGCTAATATGTACCATCCCACAACCGTCTCTTCACCTTTTCTCTAAATGTTTCAAAATGTTTATTGTCATGTTTCTAAAACTTATTGCAGTTGCCGAACCTCCACTTTGCAAGGACTGGGGTATTTCCTTTCCTCAAATCTTGAAACCATTTGTAGGCTCACCACTTAAACTTGTATTCACTTCAAATACTTTATTCCCATACCTTTCAGCTTAGGAACCATCTGTACCTTTTACTCATTAGGACATAAATTTCTTAATAAAACATGCAATATTCATTTCAGATTGGGTGAGCATCACATGTTCTATGCATTTAATTCAGAAATAGCAAAATTTGTAGGTAATTTACCTATAGGTTGCTCCCATGATATAATAGAGTTATGGTCAACAGTCAATCAATTATATTTCGACATCTTTACTTAATCGTATTGGATGATTGATATTAACTCGTTTTCAGCCTCGTTAAGTCTTGTTAATTTTGATTGAATGGGGATAAATTTGTAGTAGGGATGTTCGGTTTCAGGTGTAGTTTTATTTGTCCAGGGGGAAAAGATGTAATACTCACCTCAACACACATAACTCATAGATAAAAAACTTAAAAACTAAAACCTTCTTATTATCTAAACTAAACTCATGGCTCATGCACCCCTTCAAATAAAAATTCGAACTATACTTTTAGAATACTAAGCAAAAGTGTCAGAGTGTTGGGACATTGGGGAGAAAATGTGGTATATTTGGTTCAAATGACATCAACAAATTTGAATGGGAGAAATGGTTCAGACTAGAGTTGATTAACAAGTTAAGCAAACCACAACATATAACTTGCTAAAACTTTAAAAAATTGGATTAAAATGCAATTCATCTTCAAGCTTTTAAATTGTTACCAAAAGCAATACACAAAGGAAAGAAGGTGCTGTAACACATAATGGTTAATGACTGTGGTATCCCCTCATGAATTTTCCACTCAAAGAATGCTTCAGTCAATTTATTGAACCATATTTCAATATATATACATATATTTTGATAAGTAAACTAATTCTACAATAATCAGGTCATTCCATCAATATGAACAGCAAGCTCCAAAGCCCGTTTATATTATTAGAAACTAAAACAGAGCATGCTGACAGAAAATGAAGTTTACGTATATTGAATTAACTTACAGGCTAGCATGGTAATGTGTATATGCTGCTACAAAAAATTTGATATGTAAGGAAACAAAATAAAATCATGCAATTCAAATCATGTCCAAAAGTCATTCAAATTGACCATACTTCAAATTACTCAAAAGATGCATCTCCAGTAACATATTATGAAACTTAGTTCACCAACATCAAAGAGTAACTGATTCTATAATACTTCGAAGAAATAAGTCTTAATGTGTTAAAAAAAGAGGTTCAGACATAATCTGCTATAACGGAAGCAAACTTTTGAAACAGGATTCTATGGCTCAACTGAAGTCACCTGTTGCCACTCCCCATCTACTGCTTCCTTCCACAATGTTACGCTGTTGTTCCCATCCGCCACGGCCAATATGTTTCCAGTCAGCGACCATGAAACCCTATAAACAGGTGAATTAAAATCATGCAGCACCTTACCATCCCATTGATCCCCATCCTTGGCCACAGTCCATATAATAACTTTCCCATCCTGTGAGGCACTGGCAATAGTAGACTTTGGTAGTCCCAAGTTGGGTGCCCAAGCAACATCCCTAACCCAATCAATATGCATTTGAAGAGCCGGAAAGCAGTCCAGCTTCCAAACCCCATTACCAAGCTTCCACACCTTTACAGTATTATCACAACCACCAGAGCACAGCTTCTGAACAGGGTCAAGCAGACCAGAACCAACAAGGGCACCGGGGGCTGTTGAGGGAGCCCAAGAAACAGAGGTGACACCAACTGGGTGAGCTTGGTCGATCCTCGAGGTATCCCAACCACCGTCCGCCCTTGCAGTGAAAACCGAGATATTCCCATCAGAAGAGCCACATGCCAAACAAAGACCCAGTTCATGAGGAGCCCAGGCAATCGAGTTCACAGACGATTTGTGGTCATCAAAAACACGGGCTTGGGTCCACTCATTCGGATTACCTTCCTTCCACAGTATGACACGGCCATCATAAGAACAGGAAGCAAGTAAGGACCCGAATTTTGGGTGAGCCCAAGCAACCTGCCAGACAGGTCCCTGGTGACCAGTCAGGGTTGCAAGATGTTGGGAGGCATTGTTGCTGACCCCAATTATCTTGATGGTGTTGTCCGATGAAGCCGTGGCGAGGCGCTTACCATAGTAATCCATGACCACGTCATGAACCGTATCTTGGTGACCAGTCTCAACCTTTTGTGCAGGCATTTCTCTACTATTATCTATACACTGTTTCAACAATTTTAGATTAATTAAGTAACCAAATATGAGATCGAAATTAGTTGAATTCTTCAAATGAGTTCCTCCAGGAAAACCCAAATCCTCCAATTATGAGATTATTAGTTTTTCAATTTTTTCTCTCAAGCCCATATGTTTGGTTGCTGAGAAAATTAAGAATGTATATTACAATGTAGAAAGAAGCAATGAGTCTTGCATTTCGCATTTTTGACATTAACAATAATCATCGAATTTCAAATCCCCTAATCATCCAACCTTCTCTCGGCAACCAAACACAGAAAATAAACAAAATCCGTACGTAATCGTACGTAAAATAATCAGTGAGATCTCAGAAAAGGGAACCCAAATTTTTTACATAAACAAATTATTCAATCAATTGAGATATTAAAGAAAAAAAAAAAAAAAAGGATCCTTCATCGATTTGAGAAAATATTAAACCCACAAATTAATTACAAATAATAATCCTTTAAGAGATTCATATAACGATATTAGAACAAAATCTAAGTACCAAAAAAAAAAAGTGAGAGTGAAGAGAGCAAGAGATCTAACCTGGGAAACAAAGACTGGGATCTGAAACGACGCAGTTCCAGGACGAAGTGAATTGCTCTGCTGCTGTGAATGAAGAAACTCCGAAAGAGGAGGTCTTCCTCTGATTTCAGTTTTTAAATTTCGTCGCGACGTTTTGGTGATGAACAGTTCAGAGACTCAGAGTATGGGCCGGAAGCCCAAAGCCCAATTCAGTAAGAGGGTCCAGCCCAGTTGGGCCCAGACAGTGCTGTTGGGCTTGCAGACAGACTTCAAACGCACGCTACATGCAGTGCATGCGTGCACGGTTGGCCGGAGACGCCGCCGAACGAATCGCCCACCTGAATCAAAACCCATCATAACATTTTTGGCCACGTCATCTCCTCCAACTTCATTTTCTCGAAGTCATACTCTTGGGTGGGCCCCAACAATTCCTTGTCGGGTCATGCCTGTCCTATCCCCTTCCCGCCGGGCCCACATCGAGCCCACCACCCGGCCATAAAGCGCCCCCTCCTCCCCACTCTCTTAAATAGGTTAGAAAATTGTATGTGAATTGCTGTCACGTGCATGCCATGTATTAACATAGTATACAAATCCTATCATACATTCATACATACACCTTTTTAACATTTAAGTTTGTGAACTGATATATCTTTTTGTATGTGTCATACGGTCTCAGTAACATAGACGAATTCTAATACTTTAATCTGCTAGATTATACAATAATATTGTAATTACACTTACTGGATTTTTATCCGAATTTGATTCGAATCCAATGTAGTTAATAGCATATGAATTTGGCGATTCCAACTAATAATCCGAAGGCCAAATGATATTTTTTGTTCCTGTATTTTCATGAAATTTTTACTTTGGTCATGTTTTTTTAATTTTGACAATTTCAGTTATGTATTTCTGATACGGTAGCAGTTAAGTTCAAATTTTTAACATTATTTAAATTGATGATGGAAAATCCGACATATTTGCATGTAAGTGGTATTTTAGACATGGATGCCTATGTAAGACTATACCTGCCATTGAAAACAGTTTGTTTGAAAAAATTAGAAATTTCATCGTCAAAATTAATATGTTAAATGTCGGATATGAGATTAAATACGCATTTAGGTGGTAAAATATTCGAAATGTCACTCATGTACAAAGCACGTGCTTGCTCATCAAATTTTCCTTTAACAATTTAAACGATGTTAACTATTTAGACTTAATTGCTAATGTATAGAAAATATATAACAACAATAATAAAAAATAAAAGTACATGACGAAAGTGAAAATTTCGTAAAAATATAGATACCAAAAATGACATTTGGTCTAATCCAAATTCGATAATTCATTAAGTTAACGAAACAAATATGAATCTTAGACTAATCCGTTGCATATCCGATTTACTGACACGTCTAGTAGTGCTTACTAAACTGTCATTATCTCTTTATTATCTCAATGATTACAAATAAATAAGATTTAAACTAGGACTAGATTTGGATATATAAATGAAATTTTGTCACAAATTTGGTAAGTGTAGCAACACTCTAATTTGTATAGTCATAGTAATAGCATATATTCTATTATTTGATAGTCTTATATGTTATATTGTCATATTGTTAATTTAAATTATTAATTAAATTATTTATTCTTCGTATGTGTGATTCTAAATTTAACAATTTAACAATACAACATGACAAATAAAGCATTACCCAATAGTAGGTGCTAAATTTATCAATTTAACAATATAATTTGACATATAAGACATTATCTAACAGTAGCATACATACATTCATAGTCGACCTTGAGATTTTAAAGGCTTCGAGACAAACTATAAGGATGAGATTTTCAATTTTTCATGTGTATTTATGTACATTATTTTACATTACTCGAAGCTAACAATATATAATGAAGCTTATATAATTTAATAAAATAATAATGCTAAAGACATTACTTAAAATTTAAAACTTGTATGCAAGATATGTCTTTACTTCTTACACATGTGTTTGGGTGTTTTGAGTGGTTTACATGCATGGGCATGAGTGGTCGTAGGAGTAATGGAGGGGTACATAATTAATTGTTGTAGACTTTTAGTAGGGTTGTAGCCCCCGGAAGTCAAAATTCCGTACTCTACCTACGTCCCCCCCAATTGCATCTCGTCCCCTCAATTGAATGCTCACCCAGTTGTGGTGGGTCTGGAAATAAATTATACTTTATCTTTGCAAATCTGTAGATATAATAATGACTGCAAAACAATATCAAATTTATTACTGGGATTGTGTATCCATTGCTTATAGTTCTAGATTGTAGATCATCATGGTGCATAAAATAGGTATACAGAAGTTTCTGATCAACATATATATGTTCCTTCCAAATTAGAGTCATGGCTTTCTTTTTCCACACCTTACTAGATTGCTTCATGAAATGATCCATCACATTGTGAATTTGTGATGGTAACTCTAATATGATAAATAACAGTTGACTCCTTTTTCTAAGGGATATGATAAATAACAGTTAACTTTTAATTAATCTTATGCTCCTTTCAAAAAGAAAAATCTTATGTTAATGGTCTTTTTTTTTTTTGACCAATATGTTAATGGTCATTTAATCTAGTACATAATACCTAATCTATCCTTTGTTGGAAGTAACTCTTGAATTCAAATCTCATTGACCATAATTGATTAATAAATAAAAATTCTTAATTAATCTTATGATAATTATAAAATTAGACTATGGGTCAGTTTGATATTGCTGTGAGGAAAAATAGTTGTCAAGTAAAACAGCTGTCAAGTAAAGTCAGCTGTAAAATAAAGCAGTTGAGTGTTTGATAAACTATATTTTAAAAAATGCTGTGAGTGCAAAAAATAGTATCAAAGTATTTGGTAAATGTTAATGTATGACTGTGTATAATTACGAAAATGGATATGATGCTAAAAGTGCCTTTCACTTATTTGTTTGGTAAAAATAAAATATAACTAGTATGAACATATTTTTTAATTTAAAATAAAAAAATAAAAATTATAGAAATCAATGAAGGTATTATGGGTAAAATAAATTATTCATTGTTGCTGTGAGTCATTGCAGTTTTCAAAAGTACCTAGAAACATGCTTCCTGTTTTTGCTGTGGGGACTTGAGAATTGTGAGAAAAAAAAAAGTTTTTAATTTTTTTACCAAACACCAAAACTGCTGTAGGTGATTGAGAATTGTCATCTGCAGCATCTTTTGGGTCATCCATCGCAATTTCAAACGAGGCCTAACTAGCTTGTGGTTAGGAGTGTAAAAATAACCTAAAACCCCAAATCTCAATTATTCGACCTAAAAAAAATTTGACCTGAACTCGGCTCAAACCCGATAAAGTCCAAGCTATACATACCTAAAATAATTTGGGCGGGCATTGGGTCTAAGAATTTTTTAACAAACCCGATCCGGAGACCAACTTGAAATCTAAAGCCCGAAGTCCATCCAAAAATTCAATTATTTATATTTATAACATTCTTTTGCCATATTGTAAACGTCAAGAAGAATTATTTTTTAACCCGATATTACAAAAGCCAATAAAAATTATTATTTATTATTATTATTACAAAAGCCCAACCCGGCAAGCTTTTTTTAAAAAACCAAGATGGGCTCAGTCCAACTTAAGCCCGAACACGAAATTTTAGGCTTGAGCCAACCCAGACCAGCCCAGTTTACATCCCTACTTTTGCTCTAGTTGTATTTCTCTCCACAATGTTGGTGAGGTCCCAAATTTGATTTCCTCCTCCCTATATTAAAAAGAAAAAAGAAATAGAATTTTTGTTTAGAAAATACAATTTATACTTCGAGAATGTATAAGATATTGTGTGACGCCTTATAAGTATAAAAGAGATGCTTTAGATGAGTTCCCACAATTTTCCTATTTTGATCGAAAATGAGATGTTTAGATCTTCAATCATCCACGCCTAAAAGAGTGATGACACAAGCCCTAAGAATTGTGACATAACTATAAATATAAGGGGATGTGAGGCATTCAAGACATTGCTTTCTTATTTGTTGCATGTCATTCTCCATTTTTCTATTTTTTCTCATATTTATAACCTAAACCTTTACTGACCATTCAACATGTCACTCAAGCTACAACGGTTAAACCCAACCATACATGTTCAACTTTATTTTTCCAACAAAGATTTTGCTTTGCCTTTATTAAGGACAAGAAATGTGAGCATGTATAAGTTAAATATCAACTATCAAATTCATGTAGGTGGAATCTATCACCAACACAAAATGTTCAAACTTTGGATGGTCCAACCAAATCAAAAACCTAAAAAAACACATATCATGTGCTTTAGTAGGAAACACTCAACAATATTGATTCAATACCTACAAATATTTTTGTCTATTGCAAGCAAACATCACAAAAACCGTTTTTAATCATTTGGATTTTCAGAACACTTTTGAGAAGCACACTAATACCAGCTATAAAACATACTTTTATATAATGGTTTAATATATTCGATAGGTGAAACGATATATGCACTCTTTGAGAAAGCACTTCTGCATAAAACGTTCTTACAAGCAGTATTATTTGCACACTCCTTGAGGAGTGCAATAATACAAATGGAAATGATGTTACTCATCATATTATCCATTATTTTATACACACGCGTGCACACCCATGCACAAAAGGCCCATATCATTTCCTCAGGAGAAACAAAAGCATAATCTCTTTCGTGAGTTTGTTTGCTTTCTTTCTTTTTCCTCTTTTACAAATTTGTGGGCGAAGCTGAAACCCCTTGACTTGAGTTTGTATCAATTTTGTTTATGAAGTCAAACCATTTTTTTTCTCTTTATGGATCATTCCATATTTTAACAATGAACTAAATAGGCTTCAATTGCATAACCAAACTCCATTTGAGCCAAATTAAAAACATCATGTCTTTATTATGTAAAATTTTGTGTGTTTTTACTTAAGAATTGTACTATATAAAGACACCCACATAATAGTATTCTATTAAGGACATAATGTCTTACTTATTTGTTGCATGTCATTCTCCATTTTCTATTTTTCTCATATTTATAACCTAAACCTTTACTATCATTCTCCATGTCACTTGAGCTACAACAGTTAGACCCAACCATACATGTTCAACTTTATTTTTCCAACAAAGATTTTGCTTTGCATTTATTAAGGACAAGAAATGTGAGCATGCATAAGTTAAAATAGCAACTATCTAATTCATGTGGGTGGAATCTATCACCAACACAAAGTGTTCAGACTTTGGATGGTCCAGCCAAATCAAAAACCTAAAAAAACACGTATCATGTGCTTTAGTAGGAAACACTCAACAATACTGATTCAATACCAACAAATATCATTGCAAACAAACATCACAAAAATCGTTTTTAATCATTTGAATTTTCAGAACACTTCTGAGAAGCAACCTAATACCAGCTATGAAACATACTTCTACATAATGGTTTAACATTTCGATAAGAGAAACGATATCTACACTCTCTGAGAAAGCACTCCTACATAAAGTGTTCGTACAGGCAGTATTATTTGCACTCTCCTTGAGGAGTGCAATAATACAAATGGAAATGAGGTTACTCATTATATTATCCTTTGTCTTATACACACGCGTGCACACACATGCACAAAAGGGCCACCTCATTTCCTCAGGATAAACAAAAGCATAATCTCTTTTGCAAGTTTATTTTATTTCTTTCTTTATTCTCTTTTACAAATTTGTGGGCGAAGTTGAAACCTCTTGATTTGAGTTCGTATGAGTTTTGTTTGTGAAGTCAAATCGTATTTTTTTTTCTCTTTGGGGATTATTCCGTAGTTTAACAACCAAAACACCTTCCAATTAACTAAATAGGTTTCAATTGCAAAACCAAACTCTATTCGAGCCAAATTAGAAACAACATGTCGTTATTTTGTAAAATTTTGTGTGCTTTTACTTATGAATTGTACTATATAAAGACGCCAACATAATGGTATTCTATTAAGGACATAACGTCTTACTTATTCGTTGCATATCATTCTCCATTTTTCTATTTTTTCTCATATTTATAACCTAAACCTTTACTACCATTCTCTATGTCACTCAAGCTACAACAGTTAGATCCAACCATACATGTTCAACTTTTTTTTTTTTTCAACAAAGATTTTACTTTGCCTCTATTAAGGACAAGAAATGTGAGCATGCATAAGTTAAATATCAATTATCAAATTCATGTGGGTGGAATCTATCACCAACACAAAGTGTTCAGATTTGGATGGTCGACCAGCCAAATCAAAAACCGAGAAAAACACGTATCATGTGCTTTAGTAGGAAACAATCAACAATATTGTTTCAATACCTACAAATATTTTTGTCTATTGCAAGCAAACATCACAAAAAACGTTTTTAATCATTTGGATTTTCATAACACTTTTGAGAAGCAACCTAATACCAGCTATGAAACATAAACATACTTCTACATAAAGGTTTAACATTTTCGATAGAAGAAACGATATCTGCACTCTCTGAGAAAGCACTCATGCAGAAAGCGTCCTCACATGCAGTATTATTTGCACTCTCCCTGAGGAGTGCAATAATACAAATGGAAATAAGATTACTCATTCTATTATCCTTTGTCTTATACACAAGCGTGTACACGCATGCACAAAAGGGCCATCTCATTTCCTCAGGAAAAACAAAAGCATAATCTCTTTTGCGAGTTTGTTTTCTTTCTTTCTTTATTCCCTTTTACAAATTTGTGGGCGAAAAGTTGAAACCCCTTGATTTGAGTTCGTATAAGTTTTGTTTGTGAAGTAAACCGTATTTTTTTTTTCTCTTCAAGGATCATTCCGTAGTTTAACAACCAAAACACATTCCAATCAACTATTAGGCTTCAATTGCATAACCAAACTCCATTCGAGCCAAATTAGGAACAACATATCTTTATTTTGTAAAATTTGTGTGCTCTTACTTAAGAATTGTACTATATAAAGACACCCACATAATGGTATTCTATTAAGGACATAATGTCTTACTTATTTGTTGCATGTCATTGTCCATTGTTCTATTTTTTCTCATTTATAACCTAAACCTTTACTACCATTCTCCATGTCACTCAAACTACAACAATTAGATCAAATCATACATGTTCAACTTTATTTTTCCAACAAAGATTTTGCTTTGCTACTATTAAGGACAAAAAATGTGAGCACGCATAAGTTAAATATCAACTATCAAATTCAAGTGGGTGAATCTATCACCAACACGAAGTGTTCAAACTTTGGATGGTCCAACCAAATAAAAAACCGAGAAAAACACATATCATGTGCTTTAGTAGGAAACATTCAGCAATATTGATTCAATACCTACAAATATTTTTGTCTATTGCAAGCAAACATCACACAAAATGTTTTTAATCATTTGGATTTTCATAACACTTTTGAGAAGCAACCTAATACCAGCTATGAAATAGAAATGTACTTCTTCATAATGGTTTAGAAAAAACGATATCTGCACTCTCTGAGAAAGCACTCATGCAGAAAGCATTCTTACAGACTGTATTATTTGCACTCTTCATGAGGAGTGCAATAATACAATTGGAAATGAGGTTACTCGTTCTATTATCTTTTGTCTTACACACACGTTTGCGCAGACATGCACAAAAAAGCCATCTCATGTCCTCAGGAAAAACAAAAGCATAATCCCTTTTACGAGTTTGTTTTCTTTCTTTCTTTATTCTCTTTTACAAATTTGTGGGCGAAGTTGAAACCCCTTAATTTGAGTTTGTATGAGTTTTGTTTGTGAAGGCAAATCATTTTTTTTTTCTCTTTAGGGATCATTCCGTAGTTTAACAACCAAAACACATTCCAATCAACTAAATAGGTTTCAATTGCATAACTAAACTTCATTCGAGCCAAATTAGGAACATTATGTCTTTTTTTTTTATAAATTTTATGTGCTTTTACTTAAGAATAATTGTGCTATATAAAGACACCCACGTAATGATATTCTATTAAGGACATAAATTGATAACGTAATATATCAAATTAGTTGACACATAAAGAATATATTTGTAGTACATATCATATACAAATTCTATTTTTGCATTATTTTCCTAAGTATAAACTATATAACACACACAATCCTTCAGCAATCAACCATTGATACAATCAATAAATCCCACCACACCATTGTTATGAAGAAAATTTGAGTCCATAAATTACTAAGAGCTGGCAATAGCATCCAAGCTACCATCTTGTGACTGATTCTAACCTCCCCGTTCCCTCACTGACAGACACATCCAAAAGCCCTTTTAGATAAGGCAGGCCTGCTCTGCTCTGCTCTCTGTTAACCCCTAATTGTCCCTACAAAACGCATTACATCACACAACCACCATCCCATCCATCTCCCCATTGCCAATATTTTTCTCATGTCACATGTCATGTCAAGGTCATGTCAAAGTACATATACACACATATATGCCTAGAGAGTATATTGTGCCTGCACCAATCCAAGTCTATGAATCTGTGATCATGACGTAGCCTACCTATTCCTATTTTCCTAATTAATTTTAAAAAATAAAGTAACAATAAGTCTGAAAAATATAATATATTTGACATGGGTAATTAATTATTATTTATCAATTTTTTTTTTCTTTTTGGTGTTGTAGCTTTGAAATCGAGACGCATGCAAAAACCTCATGATGGTGTCCTCTGCCTCTCCCCCCAGTCCCCCATGCCTTTAGTATTTCAAAAGCTTCTCATTTTTCTGATGCGCGCATTATCTTCCTTCAATGCCCCTCTGCTCCTTTGGCCTTTTGCCTTTCCCTATTTTGGACTTCGCATCTCCAAATATGTGCTTTGACCGAATTGCCCCCAACCCATCACCATTAATGGTTGTTAAATTTATCCATCATAAATCAGAATGGTATATTCAGATATCATTCTATCTAAATTTGCAATTTGCTAACATAGTATATTGGACAAAATTATATTGATTAGTTAATACATGTTTTGCTTGTTATGATAGACCAACAATTGAATACCATGTCATAAACTAAAACTAGTTGATGAACTCGTACTCAAATAATATTAGGGTTAGATTAGTAAAAAATAATAATTAGGGTTAAATATGAGAGTTATGAATCTCAATTTCAAATTCTTGTATACATCCGTAGTATAAATTTATTTTTCATTTTGGCCAAATTTCATTTGTGGTCCTTGTGGTTTAGGCCAAGTTTTTTTTTCGTTTTTGTTGATTTTGATTTTGTATTTAACAAACCATTTCCATTCAATGATATGTAACAATTTCATCAATTAAGTCATTAAATTAGTTCGTAAATTATTAATAATTTGTAAAGTACATGATAAAAGTCATAAAAATTTGTAAAATATAAGATTAAAATTGAACAAATTTGACGACTTAATAGATAAAAATGCTAATGTATCTTGAATTGCAATGAGTTGAGCAGTGCAAGATAAAAATTAACAAAATTGAAAGTACAAAGACTAAAAATAATATAATTTAACCTTTCATTTTTTTCTCTTTTGGTTTAAAGTCTTTAAACTCAAAGGCATTGAAGGAAGGGTAATCATGCCAATTCAGTTGGACTGTCATTCCAAACATGCTCAAGGGCATTTCAGTAACTTTTGAAATATGAAAGAAAAACGAAAAAAATATTCAAAGGTAAAAGTTTTTGCTCTATTTCCCTACACAGTGTGTACTAGTGTAGCGAGCGAAGAAGACCCTCTCTCTCTCTCTCTCTCTCTCTCTCTCTCTGTGGAGCCGAAAGTGACGAACCAATGGAATACAACAACAACTAGAATAGCAACAAGAGCAACCACAGCATCAGCAACAAAACCGTATGAATCCCAAAGTAAAAACCACAACAACAAAAGCAAACCAAAAACCATAACCAAAAACCAAAACCAAAGCAAAGCATAAAAAACCTCTGCTTTCCTCTTTCTTCCTCCAACCGAAGTCTGTCTCTCACTTTCAGCTTCCATAACCAAATCACACACACCTCAAACATGCTGCGCCGACCCACAAAACCCATATGAGATGTCTCGGAGATTGGACATGGGAGCCATCAAGATCGGTGAAACGGTGCCGTTTCCTCTGGTCCTAAGGTCGTAGTAGAGAGATCGCTTCCTCCTAGCTGGCTCTGAAGCGTAGTTTCACTGACTGAGGTCACTCAGTAGTAACTCGTTCCCTCGCAAACGTTTTTGGTGTTGGTTTTGAGAATCGGATCGGTCCTGTGCGCTGATCTCGAAAGATTTGTATAGCTTCTTTGTGTTTGGTGCTGTCTCTGGGTTTAGAGAAAACGAGGACAACTCCGTTCCAGTCAAGGACACTGCTGTCCCTTGTTGGTTTATCTCAATCCTCGCATTTTGCAGCTCAAAGTTTCATTTTGAATATTAGGCACAAGTTCTGCAACTTTAACACATTTGGTGCAGACCCAGTTGCCATTTTGGGTTGTTTTGGTGCTCTGAAGCTCTGCAAAGTGCTTGAGGTTCTGTTAGAGCAAGAGAAGCCAACTGGGTTTGGTGTATTTTTTTGTGGGTGCAAAGGGTTTTTGAGCTGAATATTGGAAATGGCTATGTCCTGCAAGGATGGTAAACCAGGAATGGATAATGGCAAGTATGTGAGGTACACACCTGAGCAGGTTGAGGCCCTTGAGAGGCTCTATCATGAATGCCCCAAGCCCAGTTCCATTCGGCGCCAACAGCTTATAAGGGAATGCCCAATTCTATCTAACATTGAGCCTAAACAAATCAAGGTTTGGTTCCAGAATAGAAGGTATGGTTGGTACTCTTGGTTCCATAGCCATGCTTTTTTCTTTTTACTTCAAGGTTTTATACTCTATTTCGTTGGTTCTTCAGAGAAGGTAAGGGTGAAAAAATTGAAATTTATGATTTGTATCTTGAAAAGCTCCGATTGTTTCAGCACAATTCAAGTATATGAATTCGTTTTGATGAATATTCATCAGTTAGAAATATATATTTATTGGTTTAACTTTTTCTTATAAAATATAGTTTGGTTTGGGAGAAAATCGAATTGGAAAATGAGTGGATATATGACCTTTAATTGCATTAAATTCGGTTGCATGAGGCAAACTTTCCTTATCAATGCCAAGTTGGTAATTGAAAATCTTAATTACATTGCATTTATTTCATTTCCTGATCAACTGATTTAATAACACTGCATTGTCTGTTCTGCTCTGTTTGTCCAGATGTAGAGAGAAGCAGAGGAAAGAGGCCTCACGCCTGCAAGCTGTCAACAGAAAGCTCACGGCTATGAATAAGCTTTTAATGGAGGAGAATGATAGGTTGCAGAAGCAGGTGTCACACCTGGTGTATGAAAATGGTTACTTCCGCCAGCATACCCAGGGGGTCAGAATTTTAACCCTTTTCTAGCAATTTCTCTCTTTTGTTTGTTGGTAGGAAAATACGGATACTTTGGAATCTTAGATTAGCTAGAAACACTACCCACTATCAAATTCCAAGATTATATTTTTTATTGGACAATTTATGAGCAATTGATGTAATACCTGAATGTTTGTGATTGTTGTATGTATTTTTGTAAGTTCTTAATGATCTGGAAACTGACATAAGAGGTTGTTTTCTCACAGACAACGCTTGCAACCAAAGACACGAGTTGTGAATCAGTGGTGACGAGTGGTCAACACCATTTGACACCTCAGCATCCGCCAAGGGATGCTAGTCCTGCTGGGTTAGTGGGAATATAGTTTTTGTGTCCTTTTCAGTCATCGTTCTTTGTGACACCCTTCTTGTTGTGTGTGTTTTGTGGCTTATGGGTTCGTGCCTTGTATGTTTTCTAGACTTTTGTCCATTGCAGAAGAAACTTTAGCAGAGTTTCTTTCAAAGGCAACTGGAACTGCTGTAGAGTGGGTCCAAATGCCTGGAATGAAGGTACGGCTTTAAATTTTTTATATAGTTGTTTAATTAATCATACATATTCAATAAGTGAGTAGGGAATGGCCAAACAATGAGACAATGGAAAAACTAATTATCATTCCAAATATAGCCCATTTGTTGCATTTAAATGCCATCTATTTACCATGAATTTATGTCGGTTTACTGAGAAAACAGTAAAACGCAATTTTTTTTTTTAATGTTTTGTTTTACAAGGGAATTGCTGACTTCTTAATATGTTTCTTCCTTGTCATCTCTTCCTGTTGTTCTCAGCCTGGTCCGGATTCCATTGGAATCGTTGCTATTTCTCATGGTTGCACTGGAGTGGCAGCACGCGCCTGCGGCCTGGTGGGTTTAGAGCCTACAAGGGTAAGTGAACATGGTTTCTTTCCTTCTGTTTTATTCTTCTTTGAGCATAAGAGAATGTGTGATAGACTAATGACTTTATTCTGTTCAGGTTGCAGAAATCCTCAAAGATCTGCCTTCGTGGTTGCGTGATTGCCGTGCTGTAGATGTTCTGAATGTACTGCCTACAGCAAACGGTGGAACCATTGAGCTCCTTTACATGCAGGTAGATTCTAATTATAATTGTCATGTAAATTGGAGCATTCTTTTACCAATTCTTTTTATTAATTTCTTCATTTTACTCCTATAGCTCTATGCGCCGACAACTTTGGCGCCTGCTTGTGATTTCTGGCTGCTGCGCTATACTTCTGTTTTAGAGGACGGCAGCCTTGTGGTATGTAGTCCCAAAAGTTGTTAATTATGGTTCATCTTGCCAAATAGCTATCATGTCGATTGACCATTATTAATATCTTGCACCGCACACAATTAAACACTCATGCATATATTTTCACCTACGGTGTAACTCAAGTTGTTCACCTTGTATGTATAATCCTCAGATTTGTGTGAGATCTCTGAAGAACACTCAAAATGGTCCAACCATGCCTCCAGTGCAGCATTTTGTTAGAGCAGAAATGCTGCCTAGTGGATACCTGATACGACCTTGTGAAGGGGGTGGTTCAATTATACACATAGTTGATCATATGGATTTGGAGGTAATTAAGTTCTTCGTCAGTTGTAATTGGATAATCTTCTTCATTTACTTTGGTCGTGTTACATTGGTTAAAAAATTATAATTCTTACATCTGTTTCATCATCTAGCCTTGTAGCGTACCAGAAGTCTTGCGCCCACTGTATGAATCGTCAGCTGTTCTTGCTCAAAAGATGACAATGGCGGTAAGATTACCATATGATGGTAGATTTTGTAACATTATTGTTGATAGGGTTAAGACATGATAACCATCAATATGTTTACTAATTTGTCCCACAAAAATGAAATGATGAAATGCAAAGGGGGAAGAGTCAAGTTTTTCATTTGTCTTTCTCATTTTCATTCAGGCTTTACGCCAGCTGAGGCAGATAGCACATGAAGTTTCTCAATCCAACGTCACAGGCTGGGGAAGACGACCTGCAGCACTACGAGCACTGAGCCAGAGGCTTAGCAGGTTAAATTATTGTGGTTGTTTCAATATATCTCAGTAAGTGAAGGGTTCTTTGCTACTTGGATGCTCATGGATGTTTTTTTCCAGGGGTTTTAATGAGGCACTTAATGGATTTACTGATGAGGGGTGGTCTATGATGGGAAATGATGGCATGGATGATGTTACTATCCTCATAAACTCATCTCCTGACAAACTGATGGGTTTGAATCTTCCCTTTGCTAATGGATTTCCAGCTGTCAGTAATGCTGTCTTATGTGCTAAAGCATCTATGCTGTTACAGGTCAGGATGCTTTCGATCTTTCATTCCAATGACCCATGACAAACAACTGGAGTTTAACTTTAAAATACTTAGCAACTAGGATATGCTATGCAGCTATTTGCATTATTTAAATATGTAGGCTTTTTGGTTCTCTTTATTTGTAATATGTGTATGTGTGTGGGCACGTGCACCAATGTATGATTTTTCGTTAAGGTAAAATATCCGCCCAAGGCAAACTTGTCTTTATATGGCCTGTCTTGATTTAGACAATGGTGAAGATCATTATTTGGTCTGGTGGTCTGCCTTGTGCCCATCATTATTTTATTGCATTTCCTTCTTATTATTGAATCTTGGTGTGGAATTCTATAACATGGACAGGATAGTTAGAAACTTTTCCAGATTACAGTGTTGCAGATTGTCTTATCTTGCTTATAACTTGTACAGGGTATTTGGTTTAACATTTTTTTCTTTTGTTCCTGGTTTGGATTGTACTGTTTTTCCCAGAATGTGCCTCCTGCTATCCTTCTTAGGTTCCTGCGGGAGCATAGGTCAGAATGGGCAGACAACAATATTGATGCTTACTCAGCTGCAGCTGTTAAAGTCGGCCCCTGTAGCTTGGCAGGGTCTCGAGTTGGAAGTTTTGGTGGTCAAGTTATACTCCCCCTGGCTCACACTATTGAGCATGAAGAGGTAAGCAAGTTGAGGATAATGTTTTTACAGCTCTGAACAATGTCCTATTTTATAATGTTTTATAGTACAGTAAAGATCCCTATATAATTCCTTTATTACTATTTTTTTTTTTTGTGCTTATTAGTTCTTGGAAGTCATTAAATTGGAAAGTGTTGGCCATTCTCCGGAAGATGCAATGATGCCTAGAGAGATGTTTCTCTTGCAAGTAAGTATCAATTTTCAATATGTTAATAATGGTTCTTATTTATGAAAATGCTTGTCTAGGGTTGATGTTTTCGTACTTGCTTCATGGCTTAACTTGGACTGTCCAAGCCTCATCAAACAAGAACTAATTCTTAATCCAAATTGATTTCCTTCCAAATAATTGGCTTTTCACACACCTGAAGCTCTTACCCCTTTATTGTACATTCGGAGTATTGCAGCATTATTTATGCTTCCTTCCTTTATTCTTTTAATCTAAAATATATTTGGTTCCGTTCAAAATATCCCGTGATCAATTATTTAGTGAAAGAGAAAGACATGAGAGCATGAGTGTTAAATTACTAAGAAAGACGGAAAAGATGGAGAGAAGTGATTTAAGAGAGTAATATCCAGTTTCTATTAAATTTTCTTTTTTCTAATTGATATTGTTCTTTTAATAGCTATGCAGTGGAATGGATGAGAGTGCCGTTGGTTCCTGTGCTGAACTAATTTTTGCTCCAATCGATGCGTCTTTTGCTGATGATGCACCTCTTTTACCTTCTGGTTTTCGCATCATTCCTCTCGACTCTGGGAAGGTTAGCCTCTAAACTATATTTAAAGCAGTATAATCTGTCAGAATCCATGCATCACTACCTCTTCATTGGAAGTTTTCTTAGTTCTCTGAAAAATGTTACAGGAAACCTCTAGTCCAAATCGCACCTTGGACCTTGCTTCTGCCCTAGAAATTGGGCCGACTGGAAATAAAGCATCTAGTGAATTTTCGGCAAATAATGGTTGCGTGAGATCTGTGATGACCATAGCATTTGAATTTGCATGTGAGAGTCACATGCAAGAACATGTAGCATCCATGGCCCGACAATATGTTCGCAGCATCATATCTTCAGTTCAGAGGGTGGCATTGGCACTCTCTCCTTCAAATTTAAGTTCGCATGCAGGTCTTCGGGCACCACTCGGTACTCCTGAAGCCCAAACACTTGCTCGTTGGATATGCAACAGTTACAGGTGTTGTAACTCTTTTTCGTGTTGTACTATTTTTAAAAGGGGGGGGGGGGGGGATTAGATAATTATTGCTGAACGTGTCAGGTAATTGTTTAAGTACTATTGATATTGCAGGTGCTATTTGGGTGTGGAGCTGCTCAAATCCTGCAATGAAGGGAGTGAATCCATTCTCAAATCCTTGTGGCATCACTCAGATGCAATTATGTGCTGCTCTTTGAAGGTGAGCATATTACACTTGATAGCCCTTAAAAGAAACCCCAATACAACTCTCTCTCTCTCCCTCTCTCCCTCTCCCTCTCCCTCCCTCCTATTGAGACGGCAGACAGTCAAGCTGACACACTGTTAATCTTAAACTCCATTTATGCAGGCTTTGCCAGTTTTCACCTTTGCCAACCAGGCAGGGCTTGACATGCTAGAGACCACCTTGGTTGCACTGCAAGACATAACTTTGGAAAAGATATTTGATGACCATGGACGAAAGACTCTCTGCTCGGAGTTCCCACAAATAATGCAACAGGTCTAGTTTACCTTCTCCAAATTCTATAATTTTTTTTTTTGGTTTCAAACTAATATGTTGAAGGACAGCTAGTTTAGCAGCATAATCATGGATGGACTCCATGCAAAGACTACCTACGAAGGACTATTAATTCGATAGAGTTCTAAACTTTGTTTTGATTTGTTTTATTCTAATTGTGTAGGGTTTTGCTTGTCTTCAAGGTGGCATCTGTCTTTCCAGCATGGGGCGACCAATCTCGTATGAGAGAGCAGTGGCTTGGAAGGTGTTGAATGAAGAGGAGACGGCTCACTGCATGTGTTTTCTATTTGTAAACTGGTCTTTCGTCTGATGTGGACCGGGACCGGGTCACCCGGACTAGGAAGGGAGGGGGTAATAGGGTCCATTAGGGGGACTTGGAACCCTTTTATGTTTAATACTGTGTCATTTCTTCTTTTGCTGTGATAATGATGGTTATTAAGATTTGAGACTCATGTATTGTGTTAGCCTGTTGTTGCTGCACTCTATGAATGCCTTGTTTCTATGCTTTTTCGTTTTCCAGCTTTTATTTGTTTCGAGTGGTTTGGATCCTTTAAATAACTTCATCTTAATTTAAATTATTTAATATCCTTTCGATAGAAATAAGAAAGAAATTAAGAACTTGTCAAAATGTTAGTAGTTTATCAAATTTTTTTTATTAGAATAGGAGTTTGCATTACAGATGAATGAAACAGTTTTACATTCAAATAATCTGGAAGAATTGGGATTAACCAATGTGATTCATCCTCCAACCAACAACATGTGGCGTGAATAAAAGTTGCTATAGAATCCAACTTTTCTTTTTCAACATTTTTCCTCTCTTTGAAGGGATGAAGTTCTATTTTAGACACACAACATCATGGCAAGGTTTCTTCAAATTTGGTAATATTGGTTGGGATTAAAGTTAAGAAAAGAAAGTTAATTGGTGATAGTGGAATGAATTATGATTAGTTAGAGAAAAAATCGTTTTAATTTGGTTGCGAGTGAGGTTTTAAGTACTGAACTAATTTGATTGATTTCGTTGGATTCAAGAGCAGTCTGAATTGTTGATTGTAAGAGTACTGCTAGGGTAGAGGGATCCTTACAGAAATTTGAATCTAAAATGATAATATATTAAGTTTGAGTTTGATTATTGCATAATTTCAGTAAACCAAAAGAGAAATTTGAACTTTTCATGTCATAGACTAAAAACATATGTAAGTTGAACAAATTAATGAAACAAACAAAAAAGATTAATCCAATGATCTACATTCTAATCTATAGCAGCACAAAATTCTTATTTAAAACTGAACTTATGTTAACATTACAGGATTGCAATGCTTGTTGCTCGATGGCAAATTACATAGGAAGATCTTGAGGTTATAGTAGGTAGCTCTTCACAGAAACTAACAGCTAAAGCCTCTTATACACAAATAGCATAGGATACACATAGATACATTAACCAAAGGGAAAAAGAAAAAGAAGAAAAGGAAACGCCCTAGGGGAAAAGGGCAGTGAATTAACGAGCATCATTAGTACTATAACCCCAAAAACCCCGTAGGGTGACAGGTTGGTGCTGATTCAACAAATTAACATAAGCATGCATGGCTGAAAAGAAAATCCTAGAGGGTGACTCATGAACGGTGGGATGTCAATCACCTAGACATGAAAAAAGCCCTAGAAAATCACTAGGGATACAGCTAGGAGACAGTAACTTTGGACTAACCCAAAAAACCTGTAAGGAAAAGGTTGGTCCTTTAGATAACCGGCACATATAAGAAGACTGGAAGAGAAACGTACCTAGAAGGACTTTAAGAAGGCTTCGAAGAAATTTTCATATACAACCGTATGTATACAATTTTCCTCTCTCAAGTCTCAAAACGTACTGGTCAAATGGCTATCTAGCACGAGATGAGTTGAATGTGAGAGAAGAATTATGTACTAAACTACGGTTGTACATACAACATATTTTAAGGTTTAGATCGATGGAGAACTATATATATATACTAGTTAATTAGCATATATATTAATTGATACAAGGGGAGAGGTTGACAAATATATAACCATGCCACCCCAAGAGATCACATACTCATGTCCCTAGTAATTGTAGCAATGCAACTCGAACTCCTTGCAATCGCACCCTTCTTTGGCCCTGCTTTGTCCCTGGGGCTAATGGACTTGGCCCTCACGCCTCTCCCTTCCAATTTGCTCTTCTTCAACATCTCCCTCATGGCCTCAGCTTGGAACAAAACAGGATAAGCCCTACTGTACTTGTTAAACCTAACACATGCACTGATATGTGCATTCAAGGCCTCTTCCTTGTTCCCTCCATTTTTCTCCACCTCCTCCTTCACTGCCTCGGCACACAACCCGCATATCCACTTCCCCAAGAACTTGTTGCGCACCCGGTCTATGTACTCGGGGGTGCACTCCTCGCTCATGCCACAGCACTCACACTTTGCATCTTCGACCTCGGAGATGGGTGGCAGGGCTTTGACATCGTCAATGGATTCTCTGCTGAGTTCGAATGAGATGTCCGATACCGTTCTTTGAAGGGTATCGGATGAGAACGGGAGCCTTGGTGGCTTGGACTTAGCGAAGTTGTTGGTACTACTCCTAGAGTAAGAGTTAGCAATGGTCTCTCCATGGGGTGCCATATTGAAAAATGGTGCAATTGAAAAACCCTAACTAGGAGTTTGATCAAAGTCAAGTTGGTTTAAGATCACTTTGATGATTGTCACATTAATTGGGTAGTATATGGATATGTCAATAGCAGCTAGCCTATATATAGTATTGAGTTTTGCCCTTAGTGAAGTCTATGACCATATGAATTTCTATGGATCTTGTTAATTCATAAGTCACTTATCAATGCAAGCGTGGATATTCGTGACCATGCTCGATTTTTCAAGAAAGTTTTGAAAGGAAAGCAAAGCTGTTTTGCTTTTTAACCAATAAATAGCTGTTTTGCTTTTTTAGGTTTGAAATAAATGCCTAGCTAAAATTGAAGAACTTTTTATTTAGCTTTTTTTTTTTTATGCTCTTTATATGAGGAGGACGATGGTTTTGGCTTCATGAAAAGGTCGCATATTCATTTATTTGTGTTTTCGAGGATAATATGAAAGTTGTGGCTCATCCTATACAATTGCTATATGCAAATATGGATATTGAAGTATCAATCTAAAAGCCTAAATTATGAAGTTAATTAGTTATTGGATTAGTGATATTTTTCTCTATTTTGTTAGAAAATGTCTCAAACTTCAGTTCCTGTACTCTCAAAAAAAAAATAAAAAAAAAAATACAGACGTACAATTGAATCACCAACTCTTAACTTGGATCATAAAAAGAATACTCTTTAGGAAAAAAAAAATATTTTGAAGGTTGGAAAGCATTACTATCAATGTTACTAAGCATATGCAATGCATGTAGTGATGTAGAGATTGTATCATGAATGCTAAATGTTGTAGCACATTTATTATATATAGCCTAACAAATTTATTAATTGTATGTTGATATCGTTGATCCTAAAAGAAGGAAATTAATGTTTCTTGGTTTGTTGAAAATGAAAAGCATTGTGTGTTGCTTTCAACAATTATTTGTCCCCGTCCCTATATAAATTAAAAGCTACAAGTTGCAATGTTGCATATTCACGGGTGAGCCTACTCATGAATGCTCCATATATAGCTTAATTAAACTCTACTACCAAGCAGCTTTCAAAGGAAACCATCAAAGAAAGGGACTGCCTCACATGGGCATTCTTCCACAACCACATATCTCTAATTTCACGAGCAGTACTTAAATCAATCATATCATGAGAGTGTGTACGTGTGTGTGTGTGTGAGAGAGAGAGATTTTGCTATGATCGATCGACAAACTTCTAACTTATTAACCAAAGGATCAGTCTTTGTAACTTCACAGTTTTCTTGTAAGAAAGTTGATTAAGATATGTCGGTAAAGTCGTATAGCATGAATATTAAAACTTAAAGATAGATGATAACTATTGGATTTATAATTCGAGGCTTACATTAAAGGATTTAGATATTGATCCTCTTTTGTTTTCTCAGTGTTGATATATATAAATTGTGTTTATGTCTATAATTATGTCGTTTTAATTTTCTATATAACTATTTTTTATATAAATTTTAAATACTACGTCTTAAACTTAAAATGCTTAACTTTTAAATGTGATAACAACTTTGTTTTGAATATAAATATAAGATCAAACACCACAAATATTAGAAGATGATCCTCTTCCCAGATTAAAGAGATAGATCACAAACAATGGCAAGACAAGCAAGGGAGTTCATCCTCTCAACACATATAAACCTCAAACTGAGACTATAGGGTGGTGCACGTAGACCGACGTTTGGTGGACACAATATGACAATATATAGGATATGCAGGGCCCTTCCAATAAGGGATCCCTCATTTAGTGTTAAATGGGGGATCACCCTGTGTGGCCCAACCGAGTCGTTTTGTGTTAATCCAAACCGTCTATTTTTTACATCTTCATTGATAGATCATCTCTGCAAAAAATCAGCTAAATCGGAAATCGTTTAGCCGTTTGTTTAAGTGGTCAAAGTTTAAAACAAATGGACGAACAACAAATTCCTCTATAAACACCTAAACTTTGACCACTTAATCGAACGAATAAACGATTTCCGATTTGGTTGATATTTTGCAGGGATGATCTATCAATGGAGATGCAAAAAATGAACGGTTTGGATTAACACAAAACGACTCGTGTGGGCCCCGCAAGGTGATCCCTCATTTAACACTAAATGAGGGATCCCTTATTGGAAGGGCCCTCATAGGATATGATCATAAAGATTATCTTGTTTCCTTCCAAGTTTGGGTCGGGCCTGGACGAGTAAATTTTGGGCCATGAAGCAAGACTATTGTCACAAGTTTTGGGCCAAAATGAGCTCATTTCAGTGGATAAATAACCCTGTCTCCAGCACGGGGTAAGTGGGCCAAAATGAACTCATTATGTGCCAAACTTCTGTCTCCAGCACAAAATGAGTTCTTCTAGTGGATAAATTTTTGTATACAATTGTTTTATATAATTTTTGTAGAATTCTATCACATAAGTAGTCACATGATTAGCATGTAATACGTTAGATTCGATAGGAGTCATATACAAGATTTTTTTCTCTCATCATTTGTATGCAATTGACTAAATAGGAGTAGTCAAATTCAAATTAATTAAGCAATCTGGTCTAATCAAATGGTGATGTTATTTAAAAATTTGATGTTGTGACAAGCTATTTTTATTCGTGGCATGAGTTTGTGCCAGTTTGATCCATTTTATACTCTAGCTAGTTTGATAAAGGGTTAGCTTGTTCACTAAAATGGAGAGAGTATTTCATGAAGCATACCTAGCTATGAGGCATTCTCTCACAATAAAGTGGAACCAACAAGGCTACAACACATGCTACAACACATGCAGACCATATTGGTCCATAAGGATGGTTATTGTTCGAGGCTTAGACTCTGTTTATGGGCTAAATGTTTTTCAAGCCTATGAGTGGACCTTTGAGCTGGATTAACGAGAGGCTACTTGTTTCTTTTAGAAAAAGAAAAAACAAGAGTTTTAAATTTACTTATATTAACCTACTAATGAGATATAATACAAATGTATAAACTAATTTAACCTAAGTTTGATGTAAACACTATATTTAAACTAAAAACTAAAATAGTACGTGTGATTGTCTTTCCTTCTTAATAAACTAAAAATAATAAATAAATAAATTTCAGATATTCAACTTTATATACATCAATTATACAATTTTTATATATTCATTATATTGTCACATTCTATTAACATTTACGCATATATGATATTGTGCATGATCATTTTCCTCAAAATCAGAACATAAACTAAAAGTGGAAGTTTTTAGCTATAATGCTAAAGCACTTTACTCCACTCTAATTGTAATATTTTTTAACACGTCTTTATATTTACATAAAAAAATAATGATTAACAAACTATATATTTCTCTATACAAATCAATCACATGTAAATATATATATATATTAAATTGTAATTAGATTATAAGAAAAGATGACTCTTTATATCTAACGGTCCAATCAATCTAATACATATATGTATATATATATATATATATAATAAAAGCAACACGAAATATCTTTGCACCCACTAGTCATTCTAGTGCACATTTGAAATACAAACCTACTTTTGAGTTTTGAGATTTAAAAAAAAAAAAAAGAAGAAGAAGAAATACAAACCCTACTCTCTCCTTCCGGCCACCTCGATCCGTATCCACCTTTAAATACCCCCTCCCCCTCTTCTTTTAGAACTCGTACTCAAAACCTCTCTAGCTAATTCTCTCTTTCTCTCTCTCTCTCTACAAAAGAAAAAAAAAAAAAAAAAACCAAAGCCTTGAAAATGGAACAACACAATCTACCGGTAAATGTAATGGCGAAGAAAATATGGAGTATAGTACGTGTAGCTTTCTTCATGCTAAGAAAAGGCATCTCAAAGCGCAAGCTCCTCCTCGACCTCAACATGATGATGAAGCGTGGCAAGCTCGCCAGCAAAGCCATCACCAACCTCATGTTCCACCACCACCACCACCACACCCACGGCGGCCCCGCCGCCTCCACCCACCGCGAGTACGAGTTCAGCTGCAGCAACACCCCCACCTTCTCCTTCCACCTCACCGGCAAGCGCCGCAACCACCACAACTTCTTCACATGCGCCCACTCGCCGCCAACTCAGGAGGATGACGTGGCGGCAGTGAATGCCGTCAAGGCGGTGCTGGAGATGATGAACAACAATGAGGTGGTGGCTGCGGCGTCCCCGATACTTCCCGGGTTCGGGCGGAGCCCCATGGTCCGCCAGCTGAGGATAACGGACTCACCGTTCCCTCTGAGAGAGGCGAATGAGGAGGAGGACCGCCGCGTGGACCAGGCGGCGGAGGAGTTTATCGACAGGTTTTACAAAAATTTGTGGCAGCAGAAGAGAATGGATGAATGAACGATCGATCGATCAATTGCTGATCATCATGATGTTATAATTTTTGGCAAGTTATTGCCATAAATATTTTGAGTTTTAATATTGTTGTTGAATGTTGATAAACAATAAAAGATATAGCTAGCTAGCTTGTATCAACTTTTTTGTCTTATTTTGTGTTCATCACCTAAGAACTTGTACGTTTTTCTCGTTACCCACAAAAACCTGCACTTCTTTCTTTAATTTTATTCCAAGTCCTTAATTTCTATGTTTTTAAGGAATAATTAACAAGGATTTTGAGGATTTTGTGTGAATTGGGATGAGAGCTAGATTTGTATACTACGTACAGCTAGCCAATATTCAAAAGCTTTAGTCTTAGTCATGGATTTTGTTCTTTATTTATTCATTTTTCTTTAATTAGGAAGAGATTCCAGGTATTATTGGGATTAAAAATTGGGGAAGAACAAGAGGTACAATAGATTGCAGTTCGTACAGCTAGCAAAGGTTGCAGGAACCTTGGGAGAAAGTACGTTTTGAGTAATAAATTTAATTTTTCCTTCATAATTTTCTCACTTAAAAGTTTGAAAATGAAAACATGCATGCTTGCATATAATATTATACCTAACATTGGATCTGCACAAAACGTGCAATATATAAACTCCACATGAACTGTTGATTTTATGGGAAAATTTTAAAAATATTATATATATATGACAACAATATATACTGGCTAGCTAGTAATAGTTGACAATTACCATATATGCATGCATGCATGATATGCTAATTTTCTATATAATTTGTATACAAATTCATAATTAATTTGTAAATTTATAATTTTGTTTATGGGATATATATTTGACTTTAAATTCATCAGTTGGAAAATTTGAAGTTCTAATCATTTGAATCTTAGTTTGCAAGCCATGCATGCTCCAATTTACCAGGACCATTAATTTTTGGGACATTCATTATTCTACGAAAATAATAATTGAAGGGTTTGGGGTTAATTTGGAACATCATTACATTGCCTGATTTAAAAAAAATAAAAGAAACTAAAAGCTCATCAAATGGCTTTTTACAGCCTCACTAGTCGATCCCACTTCCACTAACACATGCCTGATGTGCTTCCACTATGTTAAAGTGAACCAATACATATAGTAGGCTAGTAGAGAGCTGGCCCCTCCTTAAAAAATATGAACACCTTTTAATTTTTGTGCTTTTTCTTTTTCTCTTTTCCCTTGTTTTTATCAAATTTTATAAGAGCAGCTAGCAACTTTAGGTTGGTAATTGGCTACTTTGAAGATTGTATAATCCATAGTCACACCCAAATATAAGTAAAAAGAATGTAGCACTATTGATCTTTAAGGGTTTCGTAAAGGGCCTTCTTTACCAGACAGCTATAGCTAGGACCTGCTATGAAGCCGATGACCATGCATGACCACAACAATTTTTAAGGACAGAAAAGGTTCAAACTCTTGAGTGAAAATCCAAAATAAAATCCAAGTCCAGCACATAATTGGTTATTTAGATGCATAAAACTAGTGAGTGGTTACTTTATTGGGCAAACCCAGTAATTATAAAAAATCAAAAGTTTTGTTTAGGAAGTATAAAAGTAGTAAAAAGTTGAATCAAAGCTAATCAAGAAGACTTGTCTATCAACTTCAATCTTAAATTTAAGTTCTTAACAAGTTAACGTTGGTTATTTGTTTGACATAGATCGATGGATTAGGTATGTATATGAAAGATCACACATGGATTAATTAACTGGGATCGAGTAGCCCTCTAATAGTTATTAGCATCTCCAAGGATTGAGTTTTGCATAATAATAAATTAGTGAGCTGATAAGAACCCATGCAATGTTTTACACCAATTTAATGATAGGTTCAAAATCAAAATTCTTTGATTTATTTATTTTTTTACAAAATATATTAAGTTTTCATCTGTTTGATTTCAAAATTTGGGAAATACTCTCTAGTCTCTAGCTTTCTAGACAGTCTTCATGCTATTTTTCTAAACTGACAATTAATTTGAATTATAGATTAAATGAGTTTTTTTTTTTTTTTTTAAGATTTAGGGGAGGAGGAATCGAATTTAATTGAGTATAGAGGGGCAAACTCTACAGCCCTTCCAACTAGACTGCCCACTAACTGCGAGTTCTTATTTAAATATATTATTATGATATCCACATTGACATTTTTTTTATATGAGAGAGAGAATAGTATGACAACATAATATGATAGATATAATCAATAAGAGAAAAAATTATCCTTAGATAAGAAATATTAATCATACAATGGTTACATTTTTTGCAGTGATATTGTACGTACTTATATACGTGTCAAAATTTATTTAATTCTCTCTAGTATATATTAGAGAGATTCTTCAATAGGACAGTCGTGTCACGTGTATGGTGCAATCACTAATGATATATACTAATTATTGTTTTGACTATGAAAAATTGCATATATGCGACACGAAAAGTATAACCGTTGTCTAATAGGATCAATTACTTTTTATGCTTCCAAAGAAAAAAAAAAGAAAACATTAATTTATGCCTCCACGACCCGTCAATGACTAAAGGGCATGCATTATTGTGTTGAAGGAACTCAGAGAGCCAAGGTTACAATTACCACTCCAGTTCAACAAAAACTTTGAGCCCGACAAAGTGGCCAATGCTAAGTAGTTTAATTAAAATTGGGCCATTAAATTTTTGTTAACTCCAAAAATGTTCATGTCTATCACCCAAAAAAATAGTTCATGTCGATCCCAAGTAGATGTGTGAAAAGCTGAATATTATATATTGTTGTATATTTCTTGCGGGCAAAGATGTCTGTTTGTGCTGAGCCTTGTGGGAAGATGTGTTACTTGCAAGTCGCTTCAACTTTTCAACTTTATAATTTTCATATATAATTAATGAAAGGTGTCATCAATCTAAACTCTCATAAAGCCAAAGATTTTAGGTAATAGGTTAGGTGAAAATAAGAAATCAAGGCAATTTGCTAGATAGATGTCACTTTTCGAACTTCCCTCCGGTCAAGATTGACATGCTTCACGTTTAATCACAATCGTAGATTGATAATTAATTAAGAAGGATTCTTTAGTGAAAACAACCTCTTTGCTATTTAAATAAGGGCTAAACACTTGGAAAAATTATTGGATATAATTAATATACCGTTATATGGTGTAACTAATCTAACATGTAAGGGTATTATTAGACATTATGTTTTATATTTGTAGGGTATAATATTAATAACATCGACTCATATTATGACACATAAATTAATTATATCACGTGACAATTTATCGATTATACAGAATAATTTCTCAAACAGTTGCTAGGACGCAGACTTAGCCATTAAGCAGATAGGGAGAGAGTTTGTTCTTTCTTTCCTCTATTTTTTTTTCCCTTGAATATTAAACTAGATATCAAGCTTTTAAGAACTTACATGCATGCAACTGTTATAGTAATGTGGCATTACTAACATGAGAGAATGGTGGGTCTCAAATTTTAATGCCCGAAGCCTCTCTTCTCTCATGTAAATGATGCCACGTCACTACAACAATTGTTGGTAAATTCTTCAATCTCCAATCTTTTAAGAGGTGAAAGGGTTGTGGACTTGTGGGTTATTGCTCTAGAGCGTCTCCAGCTAGTCACATACCTAGCTACAATATATGTTCGACTCTTGTGATGTTCGTTTTTGTAAGTGGTAGTACACTACTACACTTACTCTCACGTACATCTTCAATAAATGTTCGACTCTTATGGTGTTCTCTTCATAAACTTCATATGAACAAAAAAAAAAAAAAAAGTAGACCAATTTCTAGCTATATATTGTACTTAATTTGTTAGACTAATATGCTATATCAAATGCCATAACGTACATGGCACAGAACTCTTTTAATTTTAAGTAAATTAAATTTTCATGTAATGAGTATCTATATTTCTCATTGCGTGATATAATGTGTATACAGTACACATTTCCTTCAATTTCTCAACCTCAATCTTTTTCAGTCTGACATCTTGTCAGTTCAACAAACATTTAAATTGAGAAACCCAATCCCTAACTATGTAGTATGTACCATTATTTTGCCATCAAAACTCTTTTCGATCTTCTGCTCTAACGGCCATTTGCGAGTACACTTGGTTTCACACCCTGTCATTGGTTTAATTGGCTCATTGATGTAGAGTGACAAATAAATGAAATCAAGATGTCACTTTTGACATTGAACATGTGCTTCTCACGTTTATATTTAAACTTTTTAGTGTGTTAAAGTATCATACTGCGATAAAGATGATCGTTGACAAGTAGAATTTGAATAATATAAACATGCTGCTCACACTTTCAAGAGAAAAAAAAAAAAAAGTTTTCACACTTATTAAATTTTCACTATTCAGACAGGCAACAATTTGATCCCTTACTTAAAAGAGACATGGATTTCATGAATTTGTATTTGTTGAAAGAAAGATCCACATTGAAAATGTGAGACCTTGCATAATATATGACTTATAAGGGTTTGAGTTATTCCTCTTATTGCTAGTTGATTTTGGGATGAATGTCTTCCTTTAGTATTAACCCATATGCCCCAATGGAAATATAAATACTTTTTTTTTTCTTATAATTTGACCAGTTATCGTATGTCAAAGACATGCCATCTCAAAAATAATCTTTAAATTTAAATTCTCCTTAATTATATAACAACTAGTAATTAATTTAGTGATATTTTTCTCCTTAATTACAGCTGCTTTGTGTTTGCTTATCACACAAAACTAATGTCACAGTTAGAGTATTATATTCCACTCTTTAAAACAGTCTTTCTCTTATCCGGAACCACGCTAAACTTGCATTGTTTGAGCAATATATTGACATGTTCATTACTGAATTTTAACTTTTGAAATTTGAGCTACAGTTTAAAATTTGAGAGTTAAAACTTAAATTTAAGCTTTGATGATGATCATTATATACCCTAAAATAAGTAACATAGTTGAAAATAAGATTAAAAATGAGGAAATATCCTGCAAATCGAGGTATGCATGGTAGCTTTTGATAGTGCAAATTCTACAGCACGGATCATGGTATGACTTTCTCACTGGAGAGGGGTGTAAGAAGTTGTTTGGCGTGCAAGCTTCCAAATAAGTCTAAACTGAATTGATCTTTCATGAGGTCATTATTTGCCTAACTCCTAATTTTAAGGCGCTTATACGCATAAGAGGTGCGGATATATATATTATAGATTCTGTGGGTCAAATTCAAGATATTCTTTCATTTAATTGAAGACTTATGATTCAATTATTGGACTCCTGTTCGTTTTTTTTATATTTAAGACATATATACCTGATAAAGACATGCTTATCATCTTCTGCATTTTTTGTTTGACATTTTATACTTAATTAGAAGTAGTTGACTAGTCAGAATCACACCCAGGCCAGATTTCTAATATGGGTCTACAAATTAAAGGGAAATAATCTTTCACGAAGTAAACTATATTTAATTTTCGTTTCAGAATCAATTAATTCATTGAAAATACGATTGGGAACTTAGTTAATTCTCATATGACCAAATTTTAGTTACATGGAAAGGTGGCATTGAATGATATGTTCAGTACTAGCTCTCTCAATATAAATTTGAGATATTTTCTATGTGCATGGTTTACATACATATATATTTCCGGAATGGAATATTAAGAAATGTACAGTTAAATTGAGATTTTAATTTGTTCTCTTTGATTTAAAAGAAAGAGAGAGGCTTGAACAAGAATCAAATTAACCCTTGTCATGAGTATAGAGAAATAAGTATTTTATCAGTGGAATTAGAAGCCTCGCCAATTAGATCTTTGCTTTGTACTCTTTCAAGCCTCTCCAATAAAGGAAGTATTCTATATAGTTGAAAGTGTATTTCTGCTTTTGTTTTCTAGCCATTTGTACTTATTAACCAAAGCTCAAAAGTAAAAGCAACATATATACCAAATAATATTGAATTTTCTTCTTTAATTGTGTGCTGGAGCTAGGGCGAAGCATTCCCAAAACAAGGAGGGCTAAGCATTCCCAACAAAACTGGTCCAAAGAATAACATTGTTATTAAAGGAAAAAAAAAAAATGGAAAATGATATATAGACCATGGTCTTGGGACAAAACAATATGTGCGCCTGTACGCGCAAGATATTAATATATTCCCTCCGAATTAAAAACCATGAGCTAGGATTAGGAAGGGAAGGCATACTCTCTTTTTTTTTTTTGATAAAGAAGGGAAGGCTTGCTTAAAGGTGGGGAAAGTAGCGAAATTATACATCTTCAGAAAAGTTCAATTTCTTTGGTACCAACCTTTCTCTCCATTCTCCCCACTAACAAAAAGAGGGTACGTCTTATAATAATACAAAGAATATGCATCCTTTTACTTTTAAATCCTAATTACATTTTTGTGCCCATATCAAAAAACCCCATGCATATAATTTTTGGACTTCCATACATACATCCGTACACTCATATAATTCACTTAATATGCTAAATTGTACATGGTAATTGATAATATAATCGGATTAATGTGTCAAATTTTTTGATACGGTTAATTAAATAGGTCAAAATAAAACTAATGAATATATATTCAATATATGCAAATTTAAAATAACATGACTAGCTGAAAATATTAATGTGTCAAGTTTGATGCATGCAATATATTAAGAGGTAGCATTGTATATACAATTCAACTTTTTCTGAAAATGTGTATTTACTTAGACGAATTTAGTTGCATGCATGACTAGGTGAAATGTGTTGCAACTTTCACAAGCAATTAGGTGCAATGTAAGATATAAAATATGGGTGTTTTGATTTTAAATATTACAAAAAGCAAGCTTAGAAACGACCCCAAAGAAAGAGTTGGTGGGTGGCAGGCGAAGTGCCCAATAATTGTACCTTCACTCAAGCGCCAACAATCTCTCTCTCTAATTAGATTATGCCAAGAACATACTTCCATGATCTTTTTGGCCATGAGGGCTTTTTTGCATATTCCATGATTGAATTATAGCATGCCATACATCCCTCGATCTACCTTAAACCATTTGTTTTGAGACACATGGCATGAATTTCATGCAAATAATTAAGGATTGTGATCATAATCAAGTACCATCAAGTTATGAGTTATCCATGCAACATGTATCTCTATCAAAATAGGATACTTGATCTGTGTGTGCTGATATTTTTAGTATCGATCTCGTACATATATTTAATAGAATTCTTTTTGTGCTTATTTTTTAGTATTGAATTTGAACTTATATTAAAAACAAATGTCGTTTTATATTTAAAAATTAAACATTTTGAATTTAAATAATTGGCACTGGAGGTTTCGAATTCGTATCTGGCTAGCTAGCGTTATTAACCCAAAAGAATACAGTATAGTTCATATACCACCTATAGTTAGGTTAAAAAGAAAAAGGAGAGGGCCGGGTGGGTTGTGGTACCTTTAATTAATCTTCACAATTGGCACATGCATTAGTGAAAAGCAATTCTTTACCTTAATGTGCTACATCTGGCAGCCAAGAACGGCACACATTTGCCCATAGATTTGAATTGACAAATTAATTATATATAGATGGCAAACTTGGAGCAAGTACTGGGAAAGCTAATGTCTACATGTTGCCTTTCCCTTTTGCTTCAAAATTATTGTTCTTGTTAAAGAGACTTTTAGAGTTCATGCATGCTTACTTTTTGGCCACTTAGAATGAGTTGTTTGTTTGCTCATCCAAGGCCAAAAAACTTGTGGTGTGTCTTAAATATAGTGCTCATGCATCCACAAATAAATAAATAAATAAATAAATAAACGAAATTTCTATTGGTATTGGCCAGCTGTTGGGGTTTGAGGTGGCAATTCCCAACTCAACCTCAGACCTCAAAACATCAAGCACTAACTTGATTAACCAGCAAATGTGTATTAAAAGAAATATATATGTGCTACCTAAAAAGCAATGATATATGGAGCATAACATAGAATGAGTATGTAGTGTGGATATATATATAAATACTGGATCCAAATTAAAAAAATTAAGCAACATAATCAAAGGTTCCTACAAACTAGATTTGGAGGGCTTTGTATTAAACGTACGTACCCAATTTTTCAAATTTTAAATTACTCTCATCTTGTGTCTTCCTTATTAATTAAGGAATTAAAAAGCGGCCTAGCTTGAACAAGATACAACGATTTGGTGGATTATAGTTCCCTAATTAGTCCTATCTTATCTGTATGATCCAAAACTTTATGGCATGCCTTCGTACTATCCAAAATGTGCTGTAAATTAATGACTTCTTAGCAAATGGGAAGCATGATCCACAGCACTCACAGTTTAAAATATTCACAAATAATAAGGGTATGTATAAATATCACCATTCAATTGGATAAGTAACTAAAAAGAATATATTTGGACATGTCGAATCTCGATTAAGAAAATAAAATATACCCCTATTGGATAAAGCATATAAAATGTATATCAACATGATGAGAATTATTGTTAGTAGGCAGTGCATTGGTGAAATGTTGCTATATAATTGAATTTCAAGAAATTACCAAACATTTCCATCAAGCTAATTGAACTTGATCTTTTTTTTTGGTAATTAGGAATGCACTTTATTCTTTGCATACTTCGATCATGTTGTATTTACTTCTTTTGTGAACTACCATTGTCCAACACAAAACTCATACAAGTTTTCGTAACATGAAAAATTTGTGTTATGTGATTTCGGGCCCATTTGGCTGCTTATTAGAAAATGCTTTTCTTAGTAGTGCTTTTTTTGGAAGTACTTTCACTAAGAAACACATGAACATTTTTATAAAGATTTTAAGTGCATGCAAAAGCTAGCACTTAAAAGTGCTTCCTTATGAAGTACCTACCAGGTGCTTTTCAATAAACTCTTTTAAAGTACTTTTATAATCAAGAAATACTTTTATTTATTTATGTCAAACGCTATCAAAAGCATTTTTAGTAATTTTAAAAGCAGTTCCATATGGGCCTTTCATGGGAAGGTTATTAGTTACTGTTTGGTCTAGTGAGAGGTTTTTTTATTTATTTTTTTTGTCTGATATAGTCCCTGAAGATATTCCCATGCTCCTATACACAACAGTACTTCTAGCCAATTTCACCTTCAGGCCACTCACATTTAGGTTTGCCAAATTATCGACTTTATTAGATTCAAATTGACCTAGCTAGAGTTAGGTATTCAATCCAAACTCACTCAAATTAGTGTTTTTTTTTTAAATTATCTAAGGGAGAGGAATTCGAATCTGGAACTCTTACAACATTAGAAAGAAACATACCAGTAGACCAATAGTTAGTTGGTACCTGCTCGAATTAGTTTAAGATCTTAAATTTGAAGATGTTGTCTCCCGCTTTCCCTAGATAAAAGCCAAAGAGGAAATTATATATTTAGTCAACTTATTTTATACCTTGTTCAATTTTTGTTTACGATCTTTTTTAAGTTCTATTTTGGTCCACTAATTGTTCCACTTGTTCAATAAAGGTCCAGATTTGTTTTCTCAAATCTGGCCTCCCTTTTACCCTATCAAATCTCACTCAAATTCAGCAAACATATACTTGTTTTAAAGCTATGCATCTCTATTTTACAACCAGATAAAGATCATTCAAATTAGAGTTCTAAAACTCAAGATAATTGACCCTAAAGTAGGATACCCGAAACTGCCAATTTTTCAAACTTCACCCAATCTCAATTCTCTTATATTCTAATACTCTAAATTGGTTTCTATGACTAAGAAATGATGAAATATAACTTATAGTTTAATTATAATTGAAGAAAACACAACTCAAAGGATTTAAAGTCAGAAAGCTGGACCTTTATTGAACAAATGAAACAATTAGTAGACCAAAACATAATTTAAAAAAGATCATGGATCAAAATTGAATTAGATATAAAATCAGTGGACCAAATCTGTAATTTCCTCGAAATCAAAAAAGCATTGAAAATTGTTGTCTCCCGCTTTCCTAAGATAAAAGCCAAAAAAATTGAAAACTTGTCTTGGCCCATTAGCCAAATTAAGAGTGAGATGCCACATAGTAAATAGGCTTGACCCACAAAGTCCATGATCCATTAAACTTGGAATTGCGGACCCACTGAATCATTTGGGGTGAAAGGAATCTTCTGATTTCGAAAGGTGAGCCCAAAATCAGAGTCCGATAAAAAATTGAGCCCAAATGTGTAGCCATCAAAAAATAAAAAATGAAAAGATCGCCCACCGTGGGGCTCGAACCCACGACCACAAGGTTAAGAGCCTTGCGCTCTACCAACTGAGCTAGACGGGCGTATTGCTCTTCATTGCTGTGAAGATTATAATAAATAAATAAAGAACTGCTGTCTGCTGCTCCAATTTCATTGTTCCGTTTCTATTTCCTATTTGCAATAATAAAAACTTCAAACTTCAAATTTCAACTTTCATTTGATTTTTTTAATTAATTATATTTAGTAAGCTGACACTACCCAATCTAATTATTAATCGTATGGTATTTGGGTTGATTCAAACATCTCATAAACCAAAAACTCAAAGATTAGGACCTCCTAGTCCTAAACTACAATCATACACTTTATAAAACAAAACAAAATCAACTTAAGCTATTATTTGAGTAAACCAACTAAAAACTTTCAATTTTGCAGAGATCCATACAATACTTATATAAAAAAATGGAAAAAATGAAAATAAAACCTCAAACATTTTCTTCATGCAAATAGCAGTTAAATAGGTTTGTCATAAGGCATGATAAACTTTATAGTGCAGGACAAGACTTGCTATGCACGAATGTCCTATCTTGGTACTTACTTGGTTTTTCAAGTTTTTGTCTTACAATTATTAATGGTAATTGAGTTTTGAAAATAATGAGGGTCAGTTAGAGGCATAGAAACCTTGGATTTTGTTAAAAGTCCTAAAATTATGTTGATACAAATATATGGCTTCTAAACTGGTGCATATATCTCTACATGCAGCTTTTGTGTGTTGATATTTTTCATTATCATTTGTATATGAGTTTGATCAGGTGGTAATTTTGTTTAACTGAATTGCTTAATTGCATGCCCATTATTGATGTACTTATTTTTCTTAGAATAAGTATGCATGTATTAAGCCTTCAGTTATATATGTTTTGATTTTATATCTGTATTTTGGTTATTTCAGGTAACAATATCTTGAATCCTTTGTATTTTTCATTGTTGCATGTGCACCACAGGTAGTAAGTAAAAATGTAAGTTGAAGAAGCTATTCTCCCATGTTCTTAAGAAATTAGTGGGATGGTTTCAATGCATACAAAGGTTTGAGGTAGAGCAAAAAAGAAAAAGACCAATGCCAACACCATTAGACTGAAAAGAAAAGAAACATCATTAGACTTCCAACACCAATTCCATCTCATCCTCTGAAACTTGGACTTGCTTTCCTTATCTCCCTGTACGACAATTCTACCTCTAAGTTCTTCCTTTTCTCCATCTCCAAGTCTAAAGTGTTTCGCCACCACTCACGCGCATTTGCCAATGATTTAATTGTACTGTAATGAAAATAACAGGAAAAGAAATGAAGTTGAAAAAAGGACACAGAGAGGTGTGGTAACTCTGTCATATCTAAAAGAAAGAAGAAACAACATATTTTGATACACACCCTTTCCAACATGGAGTTTTTACCTATGAGTACCTGCAACTAAACTATATCCCAAAATTGATTTAAGATACTCTGTTTCGTTTAAAACTGAAGGTTTTCTACTAATCTTGACATTCACATTTGTTGTATCACTAATTTAGTGGGGATGAACTTTGGGATTTATAAATTTGGATTGACATTGCTAAAGTTATAGAAGTAAGGCTTCAGATTTAGAAAACTGTTTTCAAACTGAAGGTTCTCTACTAATCTTGAAGTTCACATTTGTTGTATCACTACTTTGTTGGGGATGAACTTTGGGATTTATAAATTTGATCTCATCCCAGTGTATAAGAAGAAAATTTTAGAGATCTAATATATTTTTCTGTTATATTTTAAATACTTTTAGCATATGTTGTTTGTTGATTGTGGATGCATTAGAAACTTAGTGGGTTTTCATTAATTTTTTGACCAAAATACATAAAGAAAAAACATAAGCTAATGGGCGCGCACTCTAAACTCTCTTTCAAATAAGTTATGATCTATTGTAAAAAAAAAAAAAAATGCAAAATGCTATATAAATGAGAGGTTTTAATAAGTAATAATTTATATTGTAAAAATGTAATATTGATGTATGTATACTAGAAAAAGACTTGCATGCATAGCTTTGAAGGGTTTTGTTCATTTTCTTTGCACTATAGTTTACGAAGAGCCAAATCACAATGAAAAAGAAAAGGCGGAGGGCCCTAAGAAAACAAAGAGTTATAAACCTAGGCCTCGTTTGTTTCACGGGACTGTCTTGGCATGGACTAGCTTGGCATGGACTAAGCTAGCTAAGAACTGCCTTTATGTTTGGTGTAGTGCAGGACTAACAACCTGGATAATGAAAATAGTCATGTCCTATGTTTGGTGCAGTGCAGGACTAACAAGTTGGTTTTGAAACAAAATCATAAATCTCCATATTTAATTTTTAAAATAATTAAACATATTAATTATAAAAAAATTTCAATTTAGTTTGCATTATTGCGTGTTCTACTGTTTTTATGATATCCACAAACACAACACAATTGAGTCAATTGACAATACCATCCCCATCTCTGTCTTTCTCCTTCTACACAGCGCCCATCGGAGCCGAAAGAAAATCCGAGAAAAGAGAGACCAAAACACTTGTTAGATGGCAAACCCACCGAGAAAATAGCGAGAGAGAGAGAGAGCGGGCAATGCTCGGATCGTCTGGCTGTGAATCATCGAAGGTGAAAAGGGGAAGAGTATATGGGGAGTGGAGCTACACTGGTGGACGGTGTTCGTCGCTGGTTTCAACGTCGCTCTTCTTCGGCTTCTACAACGTCGCTCTTCTGGTCCCAGTAGATCAAGTTCTTCTCGTCAATCTGAAAGCCAATCTGGTCCCAGTAGATCAAGAAATAAGAATTTGAAAGCCAATCTGGTCCCAGTAGATCAAGTTCTTCTCGTCGGTCGCCGCTGCCCACAGTGATGAAGTCGCCGCTGCCCACTTTCTCCTTCAGTTTGTTCTCGATATGAAATTGATGAAGTGTGTTCTGATTTTTAAGTTTGGTCTTAGGTAGACCCAGCTAAGGAGGTTCTTAGCTAAACCTCCACATTTTCACGGGTTTCATTAAGCCCACCTAAGAAGGCTGATTTAAGTTGGAGAGGATTCACTAAGCCTCATTTTTTCTAATCCTAAGCTCACCAAACATGGGCTTAAAGTCTTAACTAAGTCAGTCCCTGTTTAGAAGGTGAAACAAACATGGCCCTAGAGTATTGGCCAATGTGCGTTGAGAGATGGTTGTTGTGGACAAATGAATTCAACATATAAGCAATAAAAAGAGCCACTTATCACGCACAAGAGCGCATGTCAAGAGGCTTAAAGAAACTTGACATACAAATGAAATTATTTTAATAACAAAAAGACTTCGGAAATGTGGAAAAACATCTCCCAAGAAGATTTTAGTTTTTTAATTATTTTCTCTTTATGAAAAACCAACATATCTACTTTTACATAATAGGAAGTGCCAATACACACTCGCTAAGGATAAACACAAAACTATTGAGGTGAATATATTCATACTCACAAATGTGAATTATAATTTCATATAAAGTCCTAGGAACAATTTGGAATGGATAAATGAAAAAAAAATTGAAATGACTGAATATACAAACTGAAATTCTCAATATACGACTTGAGATACCCTAAGGAACAACTTGAGATACTTTAAACCACGATTTGACATCATCTAAGGAAAAACTTGGGAAGTGTAATTGTTTAACTTCAAATGTTCCTAGAAACAATTTGGAATGAATAAATGTAAAAATAATTGAAAAGACTCAAGCTACGAACTGAAATTCTCAATGTACGAGTTGAGATGCTCTAAGTAAAGACTTGAGATGTCCTAAAGACACGGCTTGAGATCCTAGCATCAATGCTTGACTTCGGATGTTCCTAAGAATAATTTGAAATCACTAAATGTAAAAATAATTGAAATATCTCAAGCTAAGAAATAAAATTCTTAATATACGACTTGTGATGCCCCAAAGAAAGATTTAAGATGCCCCAAAGGCACGGCTTGAGATCTTTTAACGAAATACTTGGGAAGCGTCAATGCTTAACTTTGCAATTCCTAAGAACAATTTGGAATGAATAAATGTAAAAATAATTGAAATTATTTAAGCAACGAACTGAGATTCTCAATGTACAACCTGAGATGCCCTAAAACACGGCTTGAGATCCTCTAAGAAAATACAATTGGGAACGTCAATGGTAGACGTTAGATGTTCTTAGGAACAATTTAAAATAAATAATTGTAAAAATAATTAAAATGACTCAAGTTACGAATTGAAATTCTCAATATACGAATTGAGATGCCCTAAGGAACTATTTGAGATGTCCCAAAGGCATGGGCTTGAGATCCTTTAAGGGAATACTTGGAAAGCGTCAATGCTTGGCTTCAGATGTTCGTAGGAGCAATTTGGAATGAATAAATGAAAAAATAATTGAAATGACTCAAGCTACGAACTGAAATTCTCAATGTACTACTTGAGATGCCCTAAGGTTAAGCTTATTTCATTTGTTGTTTGTCAATATTTGTATTATACTTTAAGAATTAGGTTTAACTGTTTAGTCTCTAGATTGTAAAGTTTAAGGCTTCATCTCTCTAAGTCTACATCTAAAGTCATAAGACCTTGTAAACTCTAAATGTTTATGAACTATATACAATGACAATTGTGATCCATAGAGATGTTGAGCGATTTGTAAGCCCCAACTACTCGATAGAGAAGCCGATTGATTGGCAAAAAAAAATAATTCATCACATACAAAATTTGTGGCCTCATTTAAAAAGTTATGCTCCAAAACAAAATTTTTTAGAAATGCTGAATGAAAATCAGTTTTTTCAAAAATTATTTGAAAATCAAAGTTGAATTATTAAAGATCGCAACGTTTACCAGAAATTAATCATCACATAAACCAATCAACGACAAATGCATGAAATCCCCGATCAAATTGACCCGACATATTTATCTAGTAAATAACCGACCCAACATTATTTGGGTCAAAAATGTGCACTAGTACACACATGCACACATTACACATACCACCTGTACGTTGCAGGCAGCCGAACCCGCACTGCGTGGTGGGTCTGGTTGTTAGAAAATCCAATTTCTTAAGCCCTTTTCGTCATTCACCACACCTTTCCTTTCACTCCCCCAAAAAATAAGTAAAATTTCAAAACCCAAAACTCACTGTCCATTCTCCTCCCCATCAATGCCCCCAATGCGCCCACGCTATAAAAAAAAAATCGAAAATTAAAATTACTCTTCCATTGTTGCTATTTTTCCTCATAAAAACTTTAATTCTTAAATATAAATTAAGGGCTAATTACAAATAAATCAATAAAGCTTTTCACAATTATATTTTAGTCAATGCACTTTTTCATAATTTCATTTTAGTCACTATTGACCAAAATGAAAAAAAAAATTACAATAGATTAATAAACATACATAACTATTCAAATTTAGATTTGTATTAGGTTTGTTTTTTACTGCTACGTACCGAAACGGCTTAAGATTTAACTCTCGGGTTTTTGGCAAAGTCATAAGTTCCAAAACCCTAATTCTAAACCTTAAACCTCATTTATATATCATGCAAGCTATTTATAAAACCTAAACTAAATTAAGTGCAACGTTATAATTTTCCGCCCATAAGTAATGAAAAAAGGGATGGGCAAATTAGTATTTTCCAATGTATTTGTAGATAATGAATATTTGAATTAATTAAAGCAATGAGTTGGGTCATTGAGTATTATGTAATATTTGATAATATGCAATTGACTATTAAGAGATACCAAATTATGTATTGACTAATATGTAATTTGTAAATTATTTATTAATTTAGGGTTAAATACAAAAATGTTCCTCAAACTTTGACTAATGTCTCAAAGTAGTCCACGAACTTTAAAACGTGACAAATTTGTCTACGAACTTTTCAAAGTGTATCAAGTCGGTACAAATAATGTTAACTTCCATTCGGTTATTTAACGGAAGTGATCATGTGCAGTGCACATGACCACTTTTATGGGGGTATTTATGTTCATTTAGACCCCCTTTGACCCAATGACCAATCTCCCTCCATTTTTTCCATTTTTCTAGTTTCCCACTATTTCTCACCTCTAATTTCCCTTTCATTTTTGGCTCATTTCCAAAAAAACCATGAAGTAAGTTGGTAAGGTAGTCAGAAAGTGGGGATTCTTAAATTGAGCTTGTTAAGAAAATCAAATAAGCAAAAATGGGTATTTTTAAAGCTTATTGTCTCCTTTGCTGTTATAATACCAAAATGTTGCTTTTTTATTTCTTCTAAGAAAAATACTTGGGTAATCAGAAATGAGTACCAAGTTTGTTCTCACAATCAATCATATGAGTCCATAATAAGGACCTCAATATGGACTTATATGATTGATTGTGAGGACAAACTTATACTTATTTCTGAATACCCAACCCTTCCTCTAAAGTTACATGAAAAAAAGCAACAACAAAATATGGGTAGAGTAATAGGGAATTGAGATTTTAAAGCTTTAGTAATAATTGTACAAAAATTACTAAGATTACAACCATTTCATCCCAACTGAATCCTAAGCTGTAAACCATTTTAGTGGACCAAAATGATGAGGGTAATAGCCTAATAGGAGGTGGCCCAAAAAAAAAAAAAAATAGCCTAATAGGAGGGAAATGGAGGGAAACGGGAAAAATGGAGGGAGATTGGTCATTAGGTGGTGTTTGAATGGACATAAATACCCCTATAAAAGTGGTATGTGCACCACTTCCGTTAACTGACTTAATGAAAGTAAAGTTTGTACTGACTTGATACAGAAAAATTTGTGGGCAAATTTGTCACGTTTGTCTTCTCTTTCTCTCTCACTGTGTCTGTCTCGAAGTAGTCGAAGCTTTCTTCCTGAGTCTCTCTGGTCCCATTCGAAACCCTAGTTCTCATTGGGGATCACACGCTCGGCGTTTCACCGATTGGCGATTACAGGCCAAGACTCCACATTTCAACGCATTATTTAAACCAAAAGCTGCGGCTGACGACGACGGCGACGGCGACGGCGTCGTTTTGATCCTTCTTCCTACATTACGATCATTCGGCGATTGGCGGTGGCGCGTTCGTAAACTCGTCGAAATCGGCGCGTTAGAAGAGGACGACGGGGGATGAGAATCGGAGGATGAACGATGCCGGTACCGCGTGGCGGAGCGCGCAGGGGCCGGGCAGCAGCAGCGAAGAAGCAGAAGCAGCAGCAAGTGCCCAACCTGATCGACGCCGGAGAGGCCATAGCCACGAGAACAAGGCGGGGGCGCGCGGCGGCGGCAGCAGTGCCGAACGATCCGAATAACAGTAATGAGAGTAATAAGCTGAAGGAGGAGCATAATCAACAGCAGGTTCTGAGTGATGAGAAAAACGTAGCCGACGAGGCGGCTGCGGAGGAGAACAGGGGAGTGGAGGGTGGTGCAGAGGAGGAGGAAGTGGGAGAGAAGAAAATGAATGAATTCGATAGTAGCAATAGTGGCGGCGGTGGTCCGAGTGATGATAAGGCTAATGCTGCTGATGACGAGGGAAGCACTGCTCCGCTTCCTGAGATGGTTTGCTCTTTTGGCTTCTTTTTACCTTTTTTTTGAGCAAAAATTTGTTCTTGTTTCTTTTTAGTAACGAAAGATTTGGCCTTTACTGAATGCTGTTGAATATGGATGTGAATTGGTAGTCATCTGCATTCCTGGTATATTTTCTGTGTTTCGGAAGTGGGACCGTGGGGGTGTTTGGGTTCGTTACTGTCGTGGAGTGAACATTTTTTGTTTTATTTGATTTCGCTTTTGGAAATGCGACTGGGTATAATCTGAGTGCTTTGAGGTTCTCGATAGTTTTGCTATTATCGATGGTAGGGGAAAGCAGAGTGCTACATGGGATCTGTAGTTTCTTGTAAGAAGTGCATTTTTAGGATCGTGTGAACAGCTTAAATGGAAATGTGTATTGTGTTCTTGTAAGAAGTGCATTTTTCTGTCTCTTTGTTTGTTTATTTGCTTATTTGTTTTTTAATATGGGCAAGAACAGAAACTTGAATTCAATACAATAGATGAATAATCATTCGATGAAAACCATTTGAATATTCCGGTTTACCTCCTGCTTAGCCCTTCTGGCAACTTTGGTTGACTTTGAGAAGGTAGGCTTGGCTCAGTTTGCCAAAACTTGTTAGAACAATTTACTAATGAAAACAGTTAGGTTTCTGGTTGAATATGGAGTGCAGTTATAGAGGCATACTGTTAACTAAAGTGTACTGTTTGAGATATTTTTTAGTAACACAAAATGTTTAGTGGATAGGGATTGTGCAGCTTTTGTTTCTATGTTCTGACATTTGTTACTATGATCACCATCCTGTTATAGGTCTCTCCCATTTTATGTTTTGAGATAATTAATAATAATGTTGAGAAGTAATTATAACTCTTAACTTTGAGATTGCAGCATCATTTTTGCATTTTCTGCAATAATGTGTATTGGGAACTAGCATCCACTATGCTTAGTTCAAAGTTCTGCATATTCAAACATTCTCCATGGTTGTTTTTGTAAATATCTTCACAATGGTTTTTTCTGTCTATATTCTAATTCCTAGGTTTGTTGCTGCAGGTTCACGTTGGTGGTTCCCCTGTCTACAAATTAGAAAGAAAGCTGGGTAAGGGTGGCTTCGGACAAGTGTACGTTGGTCGGCGTGTTTCTGCTGTAAATACAAACGTGACAACTGGACCAGGAGCTGTAGAGGTATACCACTTTCTTAGTTTTTGATTGTTGAGTTTCTTCTGTGTCTTTACCTTTTACCTTTTTTTTCTCCCTAATATACACATTATGTTGTCTTGTATCTTAGGTGGCCTTAAAATTTGAGCATAGAAACAGTAAAGGGTGTTACTATGGACCGCCGTATGAGTGGAAAGTTTACAAGTAAGAATGCCAATGTTTTTTCTCTACTAATTTAAAATTTTAATCGTGCATTTCTGAATCCATCATGCGCCTTGTGTTGCTTGTACAGCACTCTTGGTGGCAGCCATGGTGTGCCACGGGTACACTTCAAGGGTCGGCAAGGTGACTATTATATCATGGTATGCATGTATTTCTTTGGCTTACTGGTTTTGAGTTTTGATAGCTATAATATAATGTTTTTGGAGTTGCATGATATTTTTGTTAAGGGATAGCTTTCTGACTGAAAACCTTTATGATGCAGGTGATGGATATGTTGGGGCCAAGCTTGTGGGATGTTTGGAATAATAACTCTCACACGTAAGTTCAATTGAAATATTGACTTATAAATTCATAAATATTTTCTTAATTATTATTTTACAGTTTTCATGAAATTTCAATTTTGTAATTGAGTTGCCCTTTTAATTTTAGAATGTCCATTGAAATGGTTGCGTGTATTGCCATTGAAGCAATATCAATATTGGAGAAGATGCATTCTCAAGGGTAAGACCTGCTACAAATCAATGCATACTTTGTTGTCATTTTTCCTCTCTCTCTCTCTCTCTCTCTCTCTCTCTATATATATATATATATTTTGGGATAATCCCTGTATTTGGGTTTTCACTATCTAATAGAATGGATGTGTGAACTTAGGAGTAGTTTTTCAGATGCCATTGCAGTTTCTTGAAAGGAATAATAATTATTTATTTATTTATTTATTAATTATTATTATTATTTTTTATGTTAACATGTCTATTGTCAGGTATGTACATGGAGATGTAAAACCTGAGAATTTTCTGCTTGGCACTCCTGGGACTCCTGATGAGAAAAAGTTGTTTTTAGTTGATCTTGGACTAGGTACTTTGTGAACCTCGGTTTTATTATTGTTAAGCACTATAGTACCTGTCAATAAGTCATCATACTTATACCTTGGTTTGTGCTACTCAGCAACCAGATGGCGGGATAAGACAACTGGGCGGCATGTTGAATATGACCAAAGGCCAGATGTTTTCAGGTATAAGCATTGTTTCCCATCTTGTTCTTTTGGAAAATTTTAGTGCTACTTTCTTTTACCATCACTCGTCTTTATGTTCCTTTGTTGAAGCTTTCTGCTACTTAGTTCATTATTTTTCTTGTCTGACAGAGGAACTACTCGTTACGCCAGTGTGCATGCTCATTTAGGGAGAACGGGTAGTAGGAGAGATGATCTCGAGTCTCTAGCTTACACCCTTGTATTCCTCCTCTGTGGTCGCCTGCCTTGGCAGGGATTTCAGGTTTGTCCTTTCTTTCTTAGCTGGAACAGAAATTTGTGTCTTTCCTGCCTTGAATTTTTTAACATGATGGTGTTTTCAGGGAGAGAATAAAGGGTTCCTTGTTTGCAAGAAGAAGATGTCAACATCTCCAGAGTCCATGTGTAACTTCTGTCAACAGCCTTTTAGACAGTTTATTGAATATGTGGTGAACTTGAAGTTCGATGAAGAGCCTAATTATGCAAAATATATATCACTCTTTGATGGGATTGTAGGCCCAATTCCTGATATCAGGCCAATAAACACAGAGGGTGCGCAGAAGGTATGTATAATCTCTCTTTTTTTTGTTGATGGTTTACCTTGAGCAGTGGTTTATGCACTTAATATTTCAAGGTAAGATTGGCGTATCTAATATATGCGCTATATTTTGTGAAGCTTATTAATTTGGTTGGCCATAAGAGAGGACGATTGACAATGGAGGAGGAAGAAGATGAACAACCAAAGAAGAGGATTACAATGGGTATACCAGCAAGACAATGGATTAGTGTTTATAATTCCCGTAGACCAATGAAGCAAAGGTATGTCTGTGCCTTAAGTAGTGAACCTTTAGTTTATTTAGTTATGGTTTTGGGGACTTTCCTTATCGATAATATAATAGGTCCACCCTATTTTATCTTGCTTTCTGTTCCTATAAATTTATTGTTGGCTTCATTGCCTTCCAGGTCAAATTGATAAAAGTTTTTCTTCTCATGTTGCTTTAGGTATCACTATAATGTGGCTGATTCAAGGCTTGCTCAGCATATTGAGAAAGGGAACAAGGATGGATTATTTATTAGCAGTGTGGCCTCTTCTCTAAATCTGTGGGCCTTAATTATGGATGCAGGCACTGGTTTCACTTCCCAAGTTTATGAACTCTCACCAACTTCTCTTCCCAAGGTACATACTTTGTATTAATCTCAAGCTTGTCTTCTTCGGCATAATGACTTATTTTTACTAGAGTTTGTAACTTTGTCATTTTATTGCATACATGCATAAACTGTTGTATATAAAATTTATTTTTTATGTAAAATTTTCAAGTTGTATATTTTAGTAAATGTCTTGACTAATTTTTTCGGATGCGTTTGAAGGAATGGATAACGGAGCAATGGGAGAAGAACTATTATATCAGTGCAATAGCTGGAGCTACTAATGGGAGCTCATTAGTAATAATGTCCAAGGGTTAGTCTCTTGGGGGTTCTTTATGGACATTTTAACCATTCATTTACTGTCTTTGAAGCTTTAATTTTTTTTTTTTTCTACGTAACTGATGCTAGTTGATTGGGTCCAGGTACACCGTTTACGCAGCAGTCATACAAAGTAAGTGACACATTTCCTTTCAAGTGGATTAACAAAAAGTGGAGGGAGGGTTTCTATGTTACCGCAATGGCCACTGCAGCAGGAAGCAGATGGGCAGTGGTTATGTCTCGTGGTGCAGGTTATTCAGACCAGGTAATGTTGAATTCAAAGATAACAGTTCTTTCTCTGACTGTTTTTGTCAAATTGTTGGAGAAGGCAATTTGGCCTAATGAGTTTGTGAATGCAGTGGCATTGACTTTGACTCTGCTAATTTATGATCCAGTTCGTACAGAACTATTTATTTAACAGGCTGACAATATTCTGTTTGCCAGGTTGTCGAACTCGATTTCCTTTATCCTAGTGAAGGTATTCATCGGCGGTGGGACACTGGATATCGAATAACAGCAACTGCAGCAACGTGGGATCAGGCTGCTTTTGTTCTTAGTATGCCAAGGAGGAAGCCTCAAGAGGAAACACAAGAGACTCTTCGTACTTCTGATTTTCCTAGTACACGTGTCAAGGTAACATATATTATCATATAGTATTTTCATTTTTTTTTTCCCACTTTTTCATGTGGATGATCTTGATGTGTTGGGAGTAACATATATCTGGGTCTTGTAGGAGAAGTGGGCGAAGAACCGTTATATTGCATCTGTTTGTTTTGGGCGAACGGTTTCATAAGCTGTCGATGTTTGGTTAAGGATGCTACAGACCCCGTTGCATATATTGTTCTGAACTTCTGATGGCTCTTCTAATTTGAGTTTTTAATTTATCATGAGTCAATTTTTTTTGGTAACAGGGTCAATTGACATTTTACCTACATGAATTCTAGTGACGGTAACAGTTGTGTAAGAGTTGGTGATCCAACTTTTAAAAATATTAAAAACAAAAATTAAATTAGGAAAACAATAGAATAACATAAAATTAAAAATTAAAAACAAAAACCAGATTCAGCCCAATAACCCCGCCACCCCTTCCCTCTCTTTCCCTCTTATTCCCTCCCCCCTTCTCATCTCTACCATTCCAAATGGATTTGGAAGGCCGAAGTCATGTTGATCCAATTAGCTATGCGAAGTGAGAGCAGGAGATTCACATCAATTTCACGTGACAACCACAACTGCCAATTAAAAAAGGCTTAATAGTGATTTTATCCCTCAAGTTAAGCCATCAAGCTTTTGGAAATAGATCAATGTGGGCAAATTACTTAGGGTTTCATCTAAATTTTTATCTAAAAGATGTTAAATGCCCTTTGAGTGGGGACAAAATTTACAATTGAAGCCCAAAGTCTTAGATAGGTCTTCTGGGTTTGTCTCAATTCATTTACAAATCGACCAAACTATGTTTATTTTCGTGCCCTAGATTTCAAGAAAGAGGATAAGTCTTGGTAAATGTTAAATTGTGTATGAACCAAGTAAGGCTTTATGTGCATGAATTGTCTATTTTGCCCTCACACGATCTTCGGACGAAAAATTTGAATGAAATCTTAAGAAATTGGTCCATATTGACCTATTTTATAAATTTGGCGGCTTAATTAACCAAATTTTTAATTTGAGAAAAATTTAAAACACAAGTCATAATTGAGGGGGAAAATGGCTATTAAGCCATTAAAAACCAAATATGAGTAATACAGTCCCCCAATCCCAAATCCGATCCGATTAAGAAGGAGAAGACATAGATTGAGAAATATGAGAGAGAGAGAGAGAGAGAGAGAGAGAGAGAGAGAGAGAGAGAGAGAGAGAGAGAGAATGAAGGAAAGGAGAGGCCGTCGATGGTGGGGCTAGGGAGGGGTGGGTGGGTGAGGAGGAGGGAGGATGGTGGGATGAAGATAAATATGAATTTTATTTTGGAAAATGCTATTTGTTCCGGTACTTTCTCTCAATTATTTCTTCTCAACTTATATGACATTTATATATTGAACTCTATAAAAAAAACTAAGAAAAAAATAAAGATAAATTTTGTCAACCAAATTGATATCACCTAAGTTTTTTTTAAAAAAAAAAATTTTTTTTTTTAAGTTAGAAAATATTTTAAGTTAGAAAATAAAAATTGGGGCAGTACGCATTTTCCTCTTTTTTAGAGTACTACTATTTCCACCTACTTTTTCTAACTATCCACCCATCTTATTTTCTTACATCTTACTAAAACTTTATATATATATCAATATTCTTTTTCTATCACATTATCTCCATAACACCCCATAATATATTCTAACCCAAATACTCACCCACTAAACACATACAATTACTAATCATGTTTTTATCCAATTCACATGAAGCATTTATAGCTGTAGTGAGGATGATACCGTCACATTTTGCTTAAATTTTCACATGATACCCTCATGTAAAAGTGTAAAACAGAGTTGCTTCATTCAAAAAAGGATTTGCTAAGCTTTTTTTTTTTTACCTCGATTCTATAAACAAAATATCATATTAAATAATGCCATCATGTATAATGAGAACCAGAGGGAAATCCATTGAATTTATGTTCTTAAAAGATGATACCCTTTTGTGCAGTTTGATTTACTTAAATCTTAAACACTTTATGGTTAATGCTGAAAAAGAATGGATAGCCGCGCCTTAGCATTTGTTTTCCAAGCTTGATTTCATGTCTTTATCAAAATTATTATTGTTGTTCCTTTTGTTTTTTTGGGGTAAGATTTTTAGATGTATTAGTCTCTTATTATTGAAATTTAAGCAACTTCATTGTCAAAGCTAAGGTGTTCATGCAATGTTGCAGAGATTGAAGTTTAAGATGATATGTCAAAAACGATGTGAAAAATATTCAACATTTGTGCAACAAAAAAAAGCCTCCAGCATTATCTTTAATAAGCTCTAGTGTTTGCAAGTACGGCCTACTGCATAACATATTAGCCAAGGAAAGAAAACTTGCTTTCTGATAAACTAATTTCTGATGTTTAGTTTAACTTTCCAGAAATTTACTAACATCTCCGGTGCCACACTTCAATAAAGAAATGAGAATTTCAAGTCCTCATCTTTAAATGTGTCCTGATGGGTATTAATAATGGCTGAAGAAGTGTATTGTACTGGTCTGCAACATAACCTCCCAAACTGAACCTTTTCCTGGTACCAGTACATAAATCAAGATCAGGCAGAGTTAGAGTTAGAGAGAGAGAGAGAGAGAGAGAGAGAGAGAGAGAGAGAGAGAGAGAGAGAGAGAGAGAGAGAGAGAGAGAGAGAGAGAGAGATTTACCTCAGTGTTATCATGTTCATAGCGAACAACAAAGACACACCTGCAGCCCTTTATGTCATGTAGCCTCCTCTCGATGTCCACAACATGGGCATCACAGTATACAGCTTGGTTTTCTCTTTCCTGTAAACATTAAATTAAGGCTGAAACATAAAAACTGTCCTAATATCTTTGGAGGGGTTTGCACTAACCAAAATAAGCCTTTTACTATATTTTGGACTCTAATACCTTCTATGAAATGTTTATGTGTTGTGGTCACCCATGATTGCATCCTTGTAACACAGCTTATGGGACAGATTCCAAAGAAATAAAGTAAAAGATTACCTGGAAGCATAGCACAGGGTCCCCAACCTTCACCTTTGGACACTCAGAGGCTTCTAAAGGAATCGATCGCTCACGCACTCCTCTCTTCACATTTACCCACTCATCTTCCTGCCTTCCAAAGCCAGCAAACCGCACACGAACTTCCTACAACATATAACAACATTGAACTCCTTTGCGTATATCGGGAAAACATAATGATATCTCTTCCAGTAGAGACAATATTTGCAAGTAATATTAAAGCCAGCCATTGAAAATAAATGCCTAACTGAAAATGAAAGGAAAAACAAAGTGCACATTGCAAATAAAACAAGGAGAACAAGACTTGATGGAAGAACCCATTGCATTGTTCTCACAAAACTCTAATTAGAAAAGAGACTTGAGCTAAAAACTACGCTTTCACCAAGTATAACATAATAATAATAATGATAACAAGGATTAAACTTACAAGTTCTCCTGAACTAACAACTCGGTAAGTGAGGAATGAACCAACATCGTACCTGGAAAGCCAAAGATAATGTTAGCTATGGTTGCAAGTACAACATAAATTAAAAGAACCTTAAACAATGTACAAATGTGCACAAAGATTTTCTCTCTTGGCCATAATTATTTAATTCCCAAAACATCTTGAGTTAATTTACAATAACATAAATCTGAAATATTAGAGAATAAAGTTAATTTCATACATTAATCCAAGCAAGTAAACTATTCAACATACAATAAACATAACTACTTTGGCTGATTTCCTAATAAGTAAATTAGGTCCGTTAATTTTTCTACAGTTCTTCTTAACCTGAGTTAGACTGCACTGCATGATAACTATACTCATCCATTAAGGATCCTTCCATATTTTGTATTATACTCTTCTATACAGAAAAAGTCTTCTAACATGTAACATCACTTGGGCCAGGAAATCCCACAGAACAGTAAAGATGCTTCAGGACAGCTAATGCCAAACAGAAAAAGAGTATCCAAAAACAATGCTGAATAGGGAATATATTCATTCCACATAGCAACAAAAAATGTTCCAAATGGAACATATAATATGTAGTATAGTTTTCAAATACTTGGTATACAGATATCTTACTCAAAAATACAAATGTTTGCATTCCCTGAATCATTCTCACCATGCATCATCTTTAAATGATTTTGCTTCAAATGCCAACTCTGAAAGATCTGCAGCCCATTTACCTGTATTAAAGTTATCATTGTAAAATTTTCTGCAAATGCAAAATATGGAAAATCCCCAATTTCACCACTATGCATGATTAATATTTCGAGATTACATATTAAAACAATAGTGTTCCAGTATCATAACTTAAAAATTCAACATCATAACATGAGGATAGTATCAGCATTATATACTACAGAATGAGATGGTAAATGTATGTTGCAGAAGGTCCTGCCCGTAAAAACTATCTCAGCTAGCTGTCATGTAAAGAAGAAAACAGAAATAATGAACCCAAAGGCCTGGAAGACAGACTAAAAATTTACCACTGCACTATAGGCAAAGAGATAAGAAGATGTGTCAAAAGAGAAAGAAAAAATTTTTCACAAAAAGAAAGAAAATAAAGGTAAAATAAATTGCATATAACTAATTAATATAATCCCAAGTATAATAGATATTGCAAGCAGAATCCAGCCAATCAATTCACAGAGAAAGTGCAATACCCATCAGACAACAAATATAGTAATTGGGTTATAGAATAGGATTTGTAGCACTTCAAAAACAGTATAATTGGCTTCTTAGGACACCTAATAAACAAAAGTATGAGTTTTGTTCCTGAAATTAAGACACATCAGGTGGACAAGGCAGCCAGTTGCTAAAAAATTAAGTATGTTGTGAAGCCTGTGTATTGCTAAATACTGTTAGCATCAGAAATTGAACAACGTGGACATCACAATGAAGCTTTAAACCCAACTGTTCTTATCTACCAAGGCAGCACCAGCATGCTACAATGGCTTTTCAAAGGCTCCAAGCTGATGCATTCTAATTTAAAATTTATGGAAATTAAAAGTAATTTGCATCCTCAAATTTTATTTAGATTGATTCAATGTAGCATAGAAATAAATGTTACTAAAGGATAAAATTTAGTTTTCATATCACATTGAAAAGCCATTGCTAAAATACATTTATGACAATCTTTTCTACAGCTTCATCCATACTGAGAAAAAAGGATGACCTTTTGGCTTCTGAGAACTTTCAGGTGCATTGCTTGAAATAGTTGAATCTGAAAGATCAACAAATAAATCGAGAGCAGTATTTGAGGAATCACTTTTGGTTTGCAGCTCTTTTTGTTTGTTCTGGAACCAACTTTGCACCTAGAACACAATAAGAACATGATAGCATTACAACAGGCTCGATATAAAACAGAAACAGTAAGAATTAGATAGAAGGGGGGAAAAGGAAAAACAAAACAAAAACCTGTTCCCATGTTAAATCAGATTTTCCAGCACGGATTGGTGCACAACTGAGAAGACAGACCAAGGCAAAAAAAAATTAATAAAAGATATGTAGTTGGAGAACCCTGTTCTGTGGAATCATTCAATGATTCAAGGAAAAATAACGCCTCAGTCTATCCAATTAAGGCTATACTATTTAGCATTCCGGAAACGAAGTTCACCTGAAACCCGTTGCAAGATCTTGGAAAAACTCCTGAGTAAGCGATTGTTGTCCTACCTGCTTACATATATTCTCCATTTCCATAATCTATCAAAGAACAAAATACAGTCAATATCTAATAGAGAATTTAAATAGTATGTATATATATCGAGTTAATACATGGTGAATTTTCTGGACATGGAAAATTACTTCTTTGACTAATGTCTCCTATTATATTCCAACCCAGAAAGTAAGCAAGAGCATTGCATCCCCATGCCCTTATCCCAATGAATGATTTATGGTAATCTAGGATTAATAAAACTATTTCTCCTTAACCCCCCTTAATGTTAGCTTATTATATACATCACAGCCCAAAAAAACAGAGAAAGAGAGAAGGTTATAGTATTCTGATACAAAACTAAATTGCCAAAACGCAAAATTCAAACACCAAGCATCATATAGCCAATAACCCATTATGGAAACCCACAAAAGTAGCTGAATTTACAGCCAAATAGTAGAGATTTGTGCAGATTAAGCTGTGAATCACAGACCCAGATAGTTGATAGTACCCCACTGAAGGAAAGACAAAAGGGGGCAACAAATTTACCTCAGAATGAGTAAATACAGATAGAGAATTCATTGGTTCTCTTTTTCTTGACCGAAAATTGTCCATCTTTGAGTCTCTGACTGACTGAGATTCTAATGTAAATGAAATGAGAGTGATCTTTTTCCACTGGGTTTTGTGCCTCAACTCTCAACTCCCATGAGGGGTTTTGTAAGAAGACCGGGTTCACTATGATGTCACTGGCTCTTTGATCAAGTGCCCACATGAATGCTGCCATGTTTTTTGTTTTTTTTTTGTTTTTTTTTTTGTTTGAGCTGATAATGCTCTGCCATGTTTTTTTTTTTGGCCAAAATGCTCTGCCATGTTAACAAGTTAACAACTGAAAATTTCTCTTTTGTTGTGTTTTACTAACATAGTAATATCCATTTTCTTTTTCGGCAATTGCTCTTAGAACGGTAAAGTCAGTTTATTCGCTATTCAGGGTGGGTTTCCTATTATAATTTTTTTTAGGATTAATTACAAATAAATCAATAAAATTTTTTACAATTACATTTTAATTAATGTATTTTTTCATAATTTTATTTTAGTTACTATTATTATAATAAATTAATAAACATACATTATTATTCATATTTAGATTTGTATTAAGTTTGTGTTTAACTGCTACGCAGTAAAAAAGTTTAAGATATGCTCAAAACACGAGATCTAAATCTTAAGTTATAAGCTCCGGAATCCTAATTCTAAACCCTCAATCTCATTTCTAAACCCTAAACCTCATTTATATACTATGCACTTCATTTCTATACCCTAAACTAAATTAGGGGCAGTGCATAATTTTACGCCCATAAGTAACAAGAAAAATAAATGGGCAAATTGGTATTTTTTAATGTATCAAAATACATGACTTCATCAAGTGGATTGAACTTACTGACTAAAATGAGATATAATTTCAAAACTTATTGACCTTTATGAGAAAATAAAATTTATATTAACCATTATGTAATATTGAAGGCATCTGCTACTCTTTCAAAGGATATAATAATGATAGGTCAATTATTCTTTCAAAGCTTGAGATTTTGAAGATCATACCCACAATTCGTCAAGAAATTTGAACAAAATTAGTTTTACATTGTGTGTAGAAACTCCGACATTCTTTCAAATGCGAAAGAAGGTCTTAATATTCTTTAGGGTTGAACGAAACCTCCATGAAATTTAAATCTTCTCAAGAACCACATCAATAACAATTTTAGAGTTTTCTTCAATTAATATTCTCTTGTACTGCTTGTGTACAATCAAAAAACCCTTCCTTTAGCACACCAATAAGGAGAGGACAATATGCAATTTGTCAAAAGCTTGTGTTTTTTTTTTCTCACAAAAAAAAAAAAGAGGTTGTCAATTTTTACATTTCTATGTCACTTCGATGTATAAGGGGCATTTCATCCATTATATAATGGCCAAAAAAAAAAGGATTAAAAAATATTGAACTCACAGAAAAACCTTATAATGTAAAGAGCATGCATTTAAATAAGAAAGAAAGAGCATGCATTTAAATAAGAAAGAAAGAGCATGCATTGGTCTGAGTACCACTCTAACCCACAAATTAAGTCTTGAACATTTCCCATATCAACCAAAGTACTAGTCATTATTGGTAAAGTTTATGCATGTGTTGATTTTGGGCACTTGTATTAAATCCTAGGTATTAACCATTTGGCCTGTGGTTGAAGCAATGTTGAACTACAGACATTCTGAACATTGGTCTTACTCAAGCAGACAAGTAACATATACCCTTGACAGCTTGTAGTATAAACAGAGGGACCCAATGAGACCTCACTAAAGGAGAGCAAAATGGAAAAATTCTTATTTACTGGTTGACAATATACATCAGAAATTTCTGCAGAAGTATACTACAACATGGTAGACAAGAGTGAGTGATATAGCCACAATAGCTTGTTGACCCAGTGAAATAGTCTTTTCCTTGTTGCTTTGGGAGTCTGGCATGATGCTTGGAGGAGAATAGAGGAAAGCCATAGAAATGCAGTCCTTTACACCTTTAAAGATTGGCCTTCCTATCACATGTTTATACTGGCTACCACTCCATGCCTGTAATAGAAAAAAGTAAACAGGGTCATTCATATTAATGAGAGGGATTAATACAAATACAATATTCTCTTACCAAACAGTTTGTCATGCTATTTATCAAACTATTAATATGAACCATATATTCAAACAGTCTAGTAACGTAATATGTCAGATTGTCTAACAAGAGTACATTTCTCAATTACCATTAGACCCCTTCTTGATAGGTGGCAATAGATATAAATTATACATACAATGATGGTTGAAGGTACTAAAAGGGTAATTTTTGGTCATGATGGTGGGTTCACAGCCATCATACCCCTCTTTTTCAATGCAAGGGAGAACATTTCTTTTACCTGTATACATAACTTTAGAAACACACTGTAATATAAAAACAAAACAATATGCCATCTTGGAGAAAAAAGTTATTATCATGCTGGCTTTATTATTAGGTTGGTCTCTCTCTCTCTCTCTCTTCTCTCTCTCTCTCTCTCTCTCTCTCTCTCTCTCTCTCTCTCTCTCTCTCTCTCTCTCTCTCTCTCTCTCTCTCTCGGTCCAAGCTAGCTAGCACCAAATATAACTTTCAAAAATACCAACACAGTAACCACCTGAATCAGATCCCCAGTCGTGACCACAATAGCATCTTTTTCTGGGCCAAAAGACACCCAACCTTTCTTGGAGTAAACATGGAACTCTGAAGAACCATCACAAAGATATAAACACAAGGCATGAGAGTAGTCAGTTCCTCTTATCAGCATCCTCAGCACATCATATCTAAGAGAGCTATCCCATTCATCTGCTAAAACATTCTGGCTATGCTTGTACACACAACACCCTGTCCCAACTTCTTTCCCTTGCACCATACCATTTCCATGAACAATTTTTCTTTGAGAATTATTCAACAAGCTTAGCAGAATTTTCTCAGAAACTTTCTCAATATCTGTCATAAGGGTCTCCAATTTCTTGCTGCACAAGCAAGAAGTTTGGCATTATAGTCTTTAGTTTGATATATTCTTTAGACTTTATTTACCATAAAAGACAAAGAAATAAGGCCCAAATGAAATGTTTATGGCAGTTCTTACCTGAAATTTGAATACCCAATTGGCCAAATTCCCTCCATTCCCAACTTCAAACCTCGGTCTCTACACCAAACAAACTCCTCACTCAACACAGCGTCAGCCTCCTCCCCATGAACTTCCTCGAACCCGTATGGCTTCTCCGGCGACCTCATTATGTCCACCCTCTTCTCTGGCGATACCTGGAAAATTCCGGTGGCTGCAGCCTGCACAGACCTTACAAGCTCACTTGAAATTCCATGGTTAACTAGCTGAAAGCACCCATTTCTTGCTATACACTCCACAACCTTGGAGAGCCTTGCATCACATTCAGCTGAATTCAGTGCTTCAAAATCAATTGTGGGGGGATTTTCAATGGATTTTTGTTTGGGGAAGAACTTGTCTGGCAAGATGAGGTCAGGGACTTGGAGGGAGTGCTCGAGGAAGTCGGTGAGGACTTCATCGTTTGTGACAGATGATCGGCGGCCAGAGGCAACTGGAGAAGGCGGCGGGGCACGGAATTCGACGGGTTTATTGGAGACAGGTTCCGGTGAGATTGCCATTAGGACTAAAATGAAAGTCTAAAACTAGAGGTGAGTGATGGAATTAATAAGCTCACAGCTTCTTCTATACTATTTGAATGCCATGCCATGCTTGATTATTTTATGTTGTTGCTAAAGAAAAAGAGAAAAGAGTGAGGAGCAGCAATGATGGCTATGTCTTGGACATTGCATACAACCAGGAATGATCATCATGATCACAAGGTCTTTCACTTTGTTGGGGTTTGCTTTAATTTCTTTTCTCACTTTCTTTACAGCTCCAATATTAATGTTAATTATAAGGGGTCATGACTCATGAGGACCCCTTAATCTCATCTAAAGAAAAAGAAAATATTCACAAGACAGATGTGCATGTTGTGACTCATTCTAATATGGGTTGTTTGTACAAAGAATTATTATAAGGTGGATGTTGATTGTTGAGTGTCAAATTCAATCTCCACACAGATGCATATGATGTGATTCGATCAATAAATGGTTTTCTTCAAGCATGTTAGGACTGGTCCGGACCTATTGGGCTTTGACCCTGTTATTGAACTGGTCCGGCCCAACTTTTAATAGGATAGTCCAACTTGGACCTTTGTATTGAGTTCAGATCTGCCCCTCATATGGCCCATGACCACAAACAAATTCCCTCAAACTAAAGAATTGGTCCAGTCAGCCCAGATCTTGCTGCATCAAGAATGTGGTTGCAACTTGCAAATGTGCCTCAATCATCATCCAGGCCTTAAGTCAGTCACCCCATATATGGATAAATTTTTCGATGTAACGGTAACATCACTTGGCATTTTATCGTAATATTACGAATATAGTCAATTTATAACACATGTATTATTCAGCCCACGAACGTGAATAAATCTCACTCTCCACAAATGAATTAAGGATTACAACGTGTCAGCAAGCGACAAGAATATGAGTGGCTCTTATCAGTATCTAATTACTTAATAATTCAGACATTATCTGCAGGATTATGTATGCAGCAGCAACATCATGAGTCGGTCGGCTCGAATAGTTTTCGTTCGGCTAATTGTCTTTGTTTATAATATCATTAGTCACTAACCAATAATAATCATTATATATTGGATTATGGGCATTTGATTTGTATATGAGATGTAAACATATGGATTATGGACCATAATTACTGTAACCTTAATTTATTTTCTTTCCTTGGCAAATATATAGCATGTGTTACGTACTATCACAGGCTCAGATTAGTGTCTTTTCTGGTCATCATGAAGTGCACACAAGATGTTAACATTTGTTACTTCCAAATGCAAGCTTCGATTCAAGTCCCAACAATAATCAATAAGTGTATACATTGCCATTCCAATATTTGGGAATCTTTTAAGCACAACTAAAACAAGCTATAAGCCCAGCATATAAATATTTAATTGAACTCCATTTTGCAAAGGGCAAACTGAAACTTTGCCTCCATTTATACTTGAGTGTATTTAATTAGGATTTTAATAGACTTTTGTAGAGTTTTTAAAAGTCATTAACTTTGATAGAGTTGATGAATTTTTAATGACTTTTATAAACTTCACATACAATTTGGCAGAATTATGTTTAGAGTTTTAAGAAAGTTTGCCTGACTTTTTCATAGACTTTGATGAATTTTTATACTTTTAATAACTTTGATAGAGTTTTTTATTGTTTATCTTAGGATTTCTCTAGTATATTTTTTATTTTTTTATCCTCCATATTATTTTTTAATTAATTTATCACTGCAACCAAATCAACACGGTCAATGTTGAAAAGATAAATATCAGTAAACTAATACATATTATTAATTAATGTTGAAAAGATAAATACATGCAAATATTTATAGGTTGCGTGCATCAACACTAATACATGCAAATATTTCGTAACTTTCCACCCATCATTGATTAATTCTAACACAACTGATAATTGATTTGAGTTGAAAACTTCAATTTTACCACAATTGTTATTGCAGTTAGATTCTTATAAACAAATGAACCTTGCTTTGATTTCCTAGAAAGTTCAGTAGTTACTTGTTCCCAAGAGAAGTGCCAGAGCATATTTAATACAAGCTTAAATATTTTATGTTGACATATTAAGTTGGTATTTGAAATTTAAGGAAAAAAAAAAAAGGAAAATTTGAAATATTAGCTACAATTTGTCTCATTTGAAGATGATGGACAAGGTACATAATCCATATAGGAGTTTATAGAAAGGAAGTTTACAAGCAAAGGTTTTATTATAGACGTTTTTGTTATAACCACCAACTTTTTTAAAAATAAATGTTAAATCTTGAAATTCATAGAAATCTCTAGGGAGAAGGCTGAAGAATTATTGGACTTTGCTATTTGTATTTTATACTATAAAGTCTATGAAACTCCATCATTTAATAAAATCTTTAAAAGTCGACAACTTTTTGAATATCACATTGAATACCACTAAATTGTTATGGACTCTTTAAAAGTCTAGATTGAATACTACTAAACTTTTATAGACTCTTTAAAAGTCTAAATTAAATATACCTAAACTTTTAATCTCCATTAAAATCCATCAAACTTCATATTAAATACACCCCATGGACCAAATGACAGCCTGCATGTGGCTCTCTATCTTTGTCCCTTCCTTTGTTAATATAATTTTTGGAGTTGAATAATTAGCATGAAGATTTTCATGTTTTCCTGCCTTTACCGTGTGTCTCTAAGGAAGCTGTTGGAGAAAATACAATTTATATGATAAAAATATTAAATTTCTTCTTAAATAACACTTTAACAATTAGGCTTGATAATAGGTCCAACAATTTTAAGAAGATTCAAGTCCTCTGTGATTTGCTATAACCACGAAGGAGTGTAGTAGATGAAAACATTTTTTTATTTTTTAATATGTGGAAGGTTTAGCCGAACTACATACTCTGAGAACTGGGATTAAATTGTATGAACACAAAATTGAAAGGGAATCTACCCAGATGACCTTATTTTTGGGAGGTATTTAGGGTGACTGGTTTCATAATAATTGATGGGTGGGGACCTAATTAACTAACAACCACATACCCAATTTGCGACAATTCAACAAGGAGACCAAATTAAATGGTATAATTGATCGATCGAAGATAATTTGGTTTCGGCTATTCGATCCGCACACCACTTGCTCTCTCACCTACCACAAAGAAAAAGTCTTTGGAATTTGGATGGAGCTGAAACTGGATTTCGATCTCTTCCCTTGCTTGGGTCATTGGGAAGTTGGAATGTACGTCATTGACGCTTGGCATGATGAAATGTTAGTGTTGGTGTGATGAACATTGATACAAACCACATGGGGTCCATCAAAAGTATATCTACTCGGATAAAATTATCTATATATACCAAATCCCTAAATTGGAGTAAAAAGTGTTTACATTTATTCTATATTTCTCATTTGAACTAATACATGAGGCTATAAATATGTAAAATGACTAAATGAGTGTATACACTTGTGGATGAGAGTTTTCTCCTCTACATAGGAGACCGATATGTATATGTGAGTTAGAATGTAATAAAATAATGCGTTATAGTAAATACATAATGTACGTCTTCTACTTGTACATTTATTTTCAATTAGTTTTGGATTAAGTACCTAAACTTTTCTATGGTATAAGAAGAAAAGTCTCGTGTGATAATATAAGTTACACATGTGTTAAATCTTAAGACATGTCATACGTGATGAGGTGTGTTAAAAGTGAATATCTTACATCGATAATATAAAAAATTAATTTATAATATATAATGTCATGAGTTTCTCTGCATTTTTTTTAGCAAGTCTCTTTACACATTGACAATTGATTTTGAGTGGGATATTTTAAATATTAGGCATAAATTTAATTTAGACACATAACTATATAAGCTATTTCAACGGGGTCTATGAACTTTAAAATATTTCAAATATACACATGATCTATTATCTAAATTGAAAAATGAATTTCTGTCCATTGATTCGTTGAGAGATCAGTTAAATGACAGCTTGGCTTTTGTTGACCGGGATTAATTGGCGACGTGGCGCTATCTCAGCAAACATTTCCCGCCAAATGAGCGACACAGGCTCACAATTTAATAATAATAGAGAGAGAGAGTTTGTGGGCCCGTGTCAGGGGTTAGGTGGACTCGTGTCGCTCATTTCCCGCCAAATGAGCGACACAAGTCCACCTAACCCCTGACACGAGTCCACAAACTCATCATCTCTTTCTCGCTCGTTGAACACAAGTGAGATATTTATATTCGAATTTGGGGGAATACGTGATGTTTTTTGGAGACTAAATGGTTAGGAGAGCGTTCGACGAGCGGGAAAGAGGTGATGAGTGTGTGGGCCCGTGTCAAGTGGACATATGTTGCTCATTTGGCGGGAAATATATGTTGAGTTGGTGTCACGTTGCCAATTAATCCCCGTTAGCAAAATGCAAGCTGACATTTAACTGATCTCTCAATAAATTGATGGACGGAATTTCATTTTTCAATTTACATAATAAATCAGGTGTATATTTGAAATATTTGAAAGTTCGTGGATCCCGTTGAAATAGTATATATAGTTATGTGTCTAAATTGAATTTATGCCTAAATATTATTATAGGGTATCAGACCATGCAATCATGTCACACATGAAAGGGACATGGTCCCAGAATCAAGATCACTTCACGTATTGCCAATTAATTTTAAATTAGGTATTCTAATTTCTACATGTTAATTACATCGTGTAAACCGGTATCTAATGAATTCAACAGTTCCGACATAATATAAATGAAAGAAAAAAGGTAAACGACATGATAATGTGATCCTAATCACATTACAAAACAAAACAAAAAAAGGGATATAGTGAAATTGGTAGACGCTACGAACTTAATGGGATTGAGCCTTGGTATGGAAACCTACTAAGTGAGAACTTTCAAATTCAGAGAAACCCCGGAATTAAAAATGGGCAATCCTGAGCCAAATCTTGTTTTATGAAAACAAACAAGGTTTTCAGAAAGGGCAAATAAAAAGGGATAAGTGCATAGACTCGATGGAAGCTGTTCTAACAAATGGAGTTTGCTGCATTGTGTTAGTAAAGGAATCCTTACATCAAAACTTCAGAAAAGATGAAGGATAAACGTATATATACATACTGAAATACTATCTCCAAATGATTAATGACAACCCGAATCTGTCTTTTTTTTTTTTTATATTTATATGAAAAATAAAAGAATTGTTGTGAATCGATTCTAAATTGAAAAAAGAATCGAATATTCATTGATCAAATCATTCACTTCACCATAGTTTGATAGATCTTTTTAAGAATTGATTAATCGAACAAGAATAAAGATAGAGCCCCATTCTACATGTCAATTTTGACAACAATGAAATTTATAGTAAGAGGAAAATCCGTCGACTTTAGAAATCGTGAGGGTTCAAATCCCTCTATCCCCAAAAGACCCGATGACTCATTAATTATTTATCTTCTCATTTTGTTTTTGTTAGCGATTCCAAATTTGTTATGTTTATCAGTCATTATCATTCTACTCTTTCACAAGTGGATCTGAGCGTAAATTTATTTTCTTATCACAAGCCTTGCGTGTGATATATATATATATATGATATGCGTATAAATGAACATCTTTGAGTAAGGAATCCCCATTTAAAATTTGAATAATTAACAATACATACCATTACTTGTATTGTATTGAAACTTACAAAGTTTTCTTTGTGAAGATCCAATAAATTCTTAGGGTCTGGATACTTTGTAATACTTTTTTTGTTTTTCTAATTGACATAGACCTAAGTCTTATATTAAAATTAAATGAGGCTAATGCGTCGTGAATGGTGGGGATAGCTCAGCTGGTAAAGCAGAGGACTGAAAATCCTCGTGTCACCAGTTGAAATCTGGATCCTGACACATGAGTAATTTGTATGAGTGTATATATTCTACAAATTAATTGGTATATATGGAGTCATATCTAATCATATGTCATTCCACGTACATGATTTCAAGCAACATCAAACAATATTTGAGAAAGTAATTTTAGCCTAGTCTAGTCTAGAAATATAGCATATATATAATTAAGAAGTGCGTACGTAGGTAAAAGCCTGATGACTTTTGTAGACGATTTCTTGTTTACCAGCCAAAGGCCCAAACCTACATATGCACACATAAATATTGAAGACAGATTGACAAAAATGTAGCCAACATTCAGGTAGATTTCAAAGTCACCAAGACTTTCTGTAATTTATGTCTGGAATGAAAGCTTCAACCTAATATATTAATGAACAACGTCATGCATACTACATCATACTCATCAATGACTCATATTGTGAATTGCTTGTCAAATGTGATTAGCGTACAATTGTAAGTTTGAGAGTAACCTTCAACAAAACATAATAATTAAAGTTGATGACATCCAAACAAACTTGACAATAGCGATCAGTTTCCATTGAATAGCTAAAAGAAACCTTTTCGATCTATGTGCTTTTGGTATGTCAATGGTTAATTTAGACAACTTCCATATTGTGGCATCAAATTAATGTCTAATGCATTACGCTTTAAAAGGTAACTGTAAATGTAACTCAACTAGGGTAAGTGATCAATACCATAATTTCCAATCTGCCCTACTAGAAGAATTGGAATCAAGCACGAAATTTGCCGTGGTTGATAATTAATTAACATTACTAGTTATATATGGTTCATCATCATAACTAATAACAAGCGTAAGTCATTTAGTTATTGATTATTATGCAATCACGACTAAAAAGACTGTGACTAAATTAATATCGAAAACAAAAATGAATATATGTCGGTATAAGTTGTATAACATTAACATCTCATGTGCACATATGTCAACGAAACCATGAATTTGAATTTAGACACTATGTACCTAATACAATATTTTAATGAACCAATCATATATTTAATGGCCAATTTAGACACTATGTACCTAATACAATATTTTAATGAACCAATCATATATTTAATGGCGAAAAGTACTAGATAAATGTAAAACGCAATTAGTGTTATTCAATGTATACACCAATTTTTTGCTTTTAAGATATTAACTTTGAGCAAAATGGAGCTAAAGCTGTATACTTTATAGTTTATAACACTTCTAGAATAAAACTGTAAGAATTAAAAAGGAAAAAAATAGGACATGCTAAGATCAACTAAGATCTTATTAAAAGTACATCATGGCATGCGCAGCTTCCCCTTCATATTATCTAAGTGAAAATAACTTACCCATCCCTTTCTTCTCTCATTGACTCTCTCTTTGACAGGTAAGTTCTTATCTATGTAAGTCATTTTCTATTTAAGTTATTGTATACGGGTATACCGTTCTTTTTTCTAAATTAATATACAAAATATTATGGGAGGGTAAAGGTGGGCCTAGAGGCTAGAGAAAAAGCCTGACCCCTTTTGCCTTATTTCGACCGCAAGTGGTCCATTTAACAATTAAAAACCAATTAACAACTCCTACATTTCTTTGGGTGGGGTTGGTGGTCTGAGAAGAAGTCAGATGAAGGATTTGGCTAATTAATTATTAATTAATTTACTTGATGACCCAAATTCAAGTCTAGCTCCTAGCTAAGCTTACTTGGTTAATTTGCACTAAATCATAATGTGGAATTTATAATTTTAATGATGCTTAACAAAACTGTCAAAAAGGTACTATATAGTTTGTGTATGGTAGTTGACATCCAAACATATCTATGGTTTACAAATTTATACTCAGTATGATCAAAGTCTTTTACATACAACAAGATTTGAAACTAAAATTTATCACTTTTTTACTTTACTCCAATGCATCTTTACTTTCATTAGCACGAATAATAATATATAAGAAAGTGCATTTGCTGAGTTTCATGTGTCATGTTAGAAAACATTGTCCCCAAATTTCAAAGTAATGATCATATGAATTTTGCTTTGCTTGTTTATATTTTATAGCTATGCATTTAAATTTAAGAGTGTGTAAACAAAAGAGTGGTGATCCATGACAATTTTTTGGTGGGTGAAGTCACATCCATAAATTCATAACTATCAAATTAGTAATATATAACTATAATTGAAACAAGTAAAAACAAGAACAATATAGAGAATCTGTTTTGTAATATATTACTATTTCTAAAAAGACACGTTCTTTTTTCGTTTTTAGAAAATAGATCCCCCACCCCACCTTACTTTACAAGAATAAGTCCAATTTTTCGTTTAGCATGAGAAATGAATATAACTGTCTGCTTAATGGCACAATGAACGTACCCATGATCTCTTCAGTCTTCACCAACCAAGTTTTGAATATTCTAGCTATGATATCCTCAGTCCTCACATACAGAGACTACATAAATAACAGAGCCATCACCCACCCACCTCTTGCTCATGCTCATGATCGATATAAAACTCTACAGTGTTAGACAAATATGACAATATTCTTGTTCAACTACGAATCTAATTTACCTATTTGGGTTCAACAATTTTTTTTCATATTCTTTATTATTTATGCGTCAATAATGATTTAGGGGAGTACAAGTACTGGGCGGGTATATATGGATTACTTTCTGTTGGATTGTTGGGATATATATATTACTCACTCGACACGTGCTATTGGAGCCAATAAATCTTTTTAAATAAAAAAAATAGCAAATTAATAAATTATATAAAATGAAGAGAGGGAGAGGGATATGGGGATAGACAGTGAGTAACAATATAACACTGTAGTTGTGGTAAAAAAAAAATATAACACAGTAGTTAATAGATGAATTAGTTAATTATTTTTAATTTCATTTAAAAGATTTTTTATTATTTGACCTTTATTTGTCGAAGTTTGTAACACAAAACTTTTATTCTGACTTTATAATAATATAGACATTTATAATTTATGATGATCTTAAGATATGTCACATACACTTTCACAAAGTGAAAAACCAACTTTCCCCATCTCCTGTGGTATTGAGTACCACCCTGAAAAATGGAAACGAAAAAAAATTTAGGTGACCGACTCACTAAATTAGACTCTTATAATATTGAGCGTAAGACTCACTATTGTTTGTGAATCCAACTCTTTTTAGTGATAGACTGACCCAATGCAAGATTTTTTTTTTTCTCCCGAGCTTCTATATATATATATACATACATATGTTCAGCCAATTATAGAGGAAAAAGAAAAAAAGATCAAAAGAAGGGTTAGGATTAGTTTGACATTTTATTTTATTCTCTACCTATATTGGTAGGGTGTCACATAATTGACAAACCTCACGAATTACTTGACAATACATGCATTACGTGACAACGCATGTATAACATGTGTATTATATATAGAGAGAAGAATGTTATCCATCTTCTCTTTTAACTTTCTCTTTTCTATTTCTTTTTATTTCTTTTTGCCAAGTATACTCTTATGACACTTGAAACTAAATTATTAATGTACTAGATAAGCCAAAAAGAAAAAAACAGAAAAAAAGAGATGTCATGATAATTGCATGACAATTACTTGGACCTGTTAGCTGATTCCCAGAAATTTCCAATAATGCTTTTGTGAGTAAGCCAAAGCCATGAGTGATGCTATTTATCCCTTTCAGAGTTCAGTCCACCAAAATTCACCTCTAGCTCTTTCAATTCTGAGAAAAACCTTGCAAAAAAGGCAAATTGAAGTGGCGATCACAAAAATGTGAGCATTACATCGAAGACTAGGAAGGCAATGGTCTCATTTCAAGCATTGCAGGCAAATGGAGTGGGAGTAGATATATGCATGCTTGTCAATCCTGGCAAAATTAGCTGGTGAGATCTGCTGCACTGTCATTCTTCAACTTGTTCTAAACTGAAACAATAGCTAGCTAGCAGTAATAATAAGAATTTGGTCTATTAAGTTGCTATAATTGAACCTCTTGCTTTATTTTTTTTTGCCAAAAAATTCCTATAAACATGTTACTGAGCACTAAGCAATTGCAATAATCTAATTCTAAAAATAAAGGCAGCTGCAATTCACACTCTCAATTTGTTGTCATGCCCTCCAAATTTAATATTTTATTATTACAAAAACACAAAAATAGTACAGGATAACAAACTGGAAGTCTGGTAATAGCATTACCCAAAATTAAATACTCATAATCTCCAATTATTTGGTTAGACAAATAATTGGGGAATTGTTCTAATTGAACCAACCCACAATCTGTACAGTAATTAATCTCATATACCACGATTTTTAAATTTTAGTTTAATCAAGGGGTAGATTTAGAAAAATATATTGAATTAAGTTTTGAAGACATTAAATATTTTCTGAGGACACTTGGCACAAGAAGAAGGGCAAATGTAGGAGAAATTAAGAGTTATTTACACTTATACCTTTGATGTTTCAAAAATTACACTTACATCTTTTGAAGTTTCAAAACTGTTGTACATAACCCTTTGCAAGAGAAAACATTAGGCCATAATAAGAGGAGGTGTCCAAATAAGAATGTTGGAGAGGTGCAAAGAGGTGGTGTGAACATTTCAAGGGAAAGAGGAAGAGTGAGTGGATAAATCAATGAATTAAGAGGAATGAGGTTATGTTGGAGGGGTGCAAAGAGGTGGTGTGAACCTTTCAAGGGAAAGATGAAGAGTTTTTTTTTTGGTCAAATAGTGCTTCATTAAGAGGAAGGTGCAAAGGCCCAAGTACAAATATAAGCCTACTTCCAACTCAGACAAGGAGAGAGGGAGGGTTGATCAAACTAAGCAAAAAAAAACACATTAACAACTGAGACAATACATCGCGAATCTAGTAGAAAAAATTGAGGAAGAGTGAGTGGATGAGTCATTGCATTAAGGGGAATGTGGTTATGTTGGTGGAGTGCAAAGATCGAGGTGGTGTGAACGTACGTTTCAAGGAGAAGAGGAAGAGTGAGTGGATGAGTCAATGCATTAAAGGGAAGGGGGTTATGTTGGAGGGGTGCAAAGATCGAGGTGGTGTGAATGGACGTTTCAAAGAGAAGAGGAAGAGTGAGTAGATGAGTCAATGCATTAGAGGGAAGAATGTTATGTTGGAGGGGGTGCAAAGATCGAGGTGGTGTGAACGTTTCAAGGGGAAGAGGAATAGTGAGTAGATGAGTCAATGCATTAAGAGGAAAGGGGTTATGTGCAATAATTTTGAAACTTTATGGAGTATATATGTAATTTTTAAAATTTTAAAGAGTGTATATGAGAAGACAATGAACCTCAAAAGATGTAACCGTAAATAACTCGAAAATTTAATGGGAGTGGATACGAGTCATACGACCTATCACATTTGAATATTGTTAATATGCAATCCACATTCTGACTATTTCTTTCTCTAAGACATTAAATTCTCTCCCTATCCTTCTTGTGCATGTATAAATACCCACATCTTCTTTGAGTAGAGAACTTGCACCATACTCCTCTACCTTTTCACATCCAAACTCTCTCTCTCTCTCTCTCTCTTTTAGAGAGAGATCTTTATTTCCAAGAATTAGGAAAGTACAGGAAAGTGAACAGATTATAACAATCAAACCTCCACCAACCCCACTCCTCTTTATTCCAAGGAGTGAATTCAAATCCATCCCCCTTGCCACTCAACACACAACTAAGTAATTGCCTTCTTTCAGTCGATTTCTATCTCTATCCCCTGTTTGGTTGACAAGAAAACTCATAAAAAAATTTCAATTTTCTCAGTAATCAAACAAAGCATTAAGCTAGCTAGTTTTCGAGCTAGTTCCTACTTTGTTTTTCTTTTTCCGTTTCACGGTCTGGGTATGTTCCATTTCTTCTAAATATTCAATTTGTTTCAGGAGGGTATAGCACCAAAAATGGATGGAACAGAGAAAGCAAAAGCTGCAGGCTCACATCTAAGAAGCAGAAGCAGAAGCATGAGCTGGAGCATGGATGAAGTGATTGTGGGCGCAACGCACTCTCGACGAAACAGTCGAGTGGATGAAGACGAAGAAGCTCTGACATGGGCTGCCATTGAGAAGCTGCCAACATACAGTCGGCTCAGAACAAGCATCATCAAGTCCTTTGAGGAAAGCGAGCTGCCTCAAGCTGCTGCAGGAAACAGAAACAACAACAAAGCGGTGCACAGGGAAGTGGATGTTTTTAAGCTCGACATAGCCGAGCGTCAAAATTTCATTGACAGGATCTTCAAGGTTGCAGAGGAAGACAATGGCAAGTTCTTGAAGAAGTTTAGAACCAGACTTGATAAGTAAGTTCTTGTTTTACCACATTTTAACTATGACTACATTTCTTACCCAAATTATTTCAGACGTAACATATTCTGTACCAGATTTCTAATAAAGGTAAATATATACTGACCATATATTAAATGATATGATTAATGAGTCTCAACTCTCATCTCAATCAAAGAAAAAAAATCTCGAGACCTATTAATGTTTGTGGGTCCCACCCTCTTCAGTGAGACTATGAGAGACGTGTATGTCATGGTTTCATAGAAAAATCATCCTAGTGAGAGAGATATATGGTACATATAGTATTACTCATATTTTAAAATTTTACTTCATTAATCACTATGATTGTTTTTTTACACTATTTATCATAAATCACTTTCGTTTATCATTTATTCACTCTAATTAGAGGCCAAATGGAACGTTAAGATGTGAACTAAAACAAAATCATAAGTCGTTGTCTAGCTTGGTGAATAAAATGAGCAATGAGCAATCCAATGATGTCAATTATATGGCTTGACTAAGTCCAGATTTGTTTGTGGCTAGTTTTTGTGTTTGCTGGGCTTGAAGCCCTCCTTTCTACCAAAAAAAAAAAAAAATGATGTCAATTATATTGCATAGTTTGTTTCGTTCTACTTCTATTATAGTATTATATATTTTGCTTTATCTTGATTTGGATTTGTTTTCACTTCTTTTTTCGGGTGCAAGGGATTTTGGATTTGTTGAACCATTCTGTTAGTATGATGATGATCACTTTCTCATAGTATTTTTCTTTTAATTTAGTATTATTTAATTAATGTTGGTTTAGTCCTTTTCATGAATTTCTTAAGAGACAAACATATTAGGTCAAGAAAAGAACTTTAAGGCAGCTCTTTTATGGTAAAGTGAATCAAATTTGAGGACTTGGGTTTTTTCCTATACCCTACAAACTTATGAGTAATTAGTGGAATATTTACATCAAATGGTTCATTAATATATAATTAATTAATTAATTTGGTATTATTGTAATTGATTTCAGGGTTGGGATCAGACTTCCCACAGTGGAAGTAAGATTTGATCATTTGACAGTTGAAGCCGATTGCCATATTGGCAACAGAGCTCTTCCCACCCTCCTAAATGCTGCTCAGAACATTGCAGAATCAGCTCTTGGTTGTATTGGGATTAGTTTGGCTAAGAGAACAAATCTAACAATTCTCAAGGATGCCGCTGGCATTATCAAACCATCCAGGTACTTAGATTATAGTTTATATGCCATGGATAAAATTAGATCGAGTTACTAAAACATTTTGTTTATTTTGTGGCAAATAATATGTTAGTATTCGTAGTAGGTTCACAACTTCACATATATATGAATTAACGAAAAACTGTCGCAATATTATGAATTATTTATTAGATGTGCCAACTATATATAGGGTGGTGAATAGAGCACTCTATATATCCTCTAAGCTTGTCACAACTTTAAACTTAAAGCTTATCTATATATGTGAATGGAGCACGCCCTATATGAGAGTCAGTGCACTAGTAAAGTTACCATTATATATATGGTCTCATAAATTATTGATTTTTTAAATAAGAAATAATTAATTAGAAAAATAAATGATGGATTTGATTAAAGTTTTTTATGTAAGCTTTATTGTCTGGTTGTAGGATGGCCCTTTTATTAGGGCCCCCATCTTCAGGGAAAACAACCCTTTTGCTAGCACTAGCTGGGAAATTGGACCCAAGCTTGAAGGTTAGTAGTGGTCACCTCCAGAGTGTGCTTTGAACTTAATTAAGTAATTAGCTAATTAACTTTTAGTAATAAAAATAACAATAATGATAATTATTTAATTAGTAATAGTAATTTTTTTTATTTTTTTTAATTGGGGAACAGGTTAGAGGAGAAATAACTTACAATGGGTACAGGCTGAATGAATTTGTGCCACAGAAGACATCTGCATATATTAGCCAAAATGATGTTCATGTAGGAGAGATGACGGTCAAGGAAACCCTTGATTTTTCTGCAAGATGCCAAGGGGTTGGGACTCGATATGGTAAGTGGCCTGATGCACCCAAACCAAACCACATTCATTATGATGATCAAAATTGCATGGCTAAGTCTTCATTCATAATGTAATTTTGGAAGTGAATTTGTTAACATTTTTTAAAATTATTTATTGGATCATGTATAGAACTTCTTACTGAGCTTGCTAGAAGGGAAAAGGATGCTGGAATATTTCCAGAGGCAGAAGTAGACCTTTTCATGAAGGTATATATATATAACTATATATACATATCGCACACATAAGCCATTTTTACTAGATAATGCTCTTTTATCATATAGATATGTAACATATGTTATTAATTGTCATGTCAAATTGTCTCACAAGAGAAAATTTATTCACTGTTAAATTCATGATTAATTTATGTAGTTTGTATATGTATATATAACATATCTAAATTTGTGGTTTTATTTCAGGCTACTTCAATGGGAGGAGTTGAGAGTAGTCTCATTACTGACTATACTCTCAAAGTAAGTATATGATCAAAATCCCAAACCCCAAAATTAATGAAATCAATATTTCTTTCAAAAAACTTGTGACATAAAATGAAGTGTCTTTAATTTTGTAGAATATTATGAATAATAATTCATATTCTTGTGAAGACTTTTTCCACATAGTACCAGTTCCATGAGTTCCTAACGTCACCATCCCATTCTACGTTTTGTGTTTTGTCAAACTTTTCTCCTCACCACCTACTCTGCTGACTGCTGTCTGCTGTCTGCCAAAGCCACATTGCTGGATAATGAGGGCCCCAGCTGGGCCAGTAGGCCCTGCTAACCTCTTATTGTTTCATTGTACTTTTAGTTGGTGAACCAGAACAACCCTTTAGATAGTGTTGTTTATTTTATTCTCAGTAGCCCACTAAAATGGTGGAAAAAGTGACCTCATTCTGATATCACTTTTGTTTGTCATTGAATGGAACAGATTTTAGGGCTCGATATATGCAAGGACACCATTGTTGGAGATGAGATGCAGAGAGGGATATCTGGTGGCCAAAAAAAACGAGTAACCACAGGTCAATATTTCCCCATTTTTTTTCTCATGTTATTAACAAAAATTGGTCATCTTTGACCAAAAACAAAAAACAAAAAACAAAAAACAAAAATTGGTCCTCATAGACTCATATAGCCCACTCAAGGTAGGTTGGCCAACCATAAAGTGGATTAGGCTGCCACTTAAAACCCAGCATTGAAAAAGAGCTTCCTAATACAATAATACTATTGGGTTTTTTTTTTTAAAACTAAGTCAGAATCTAATGTATAAATTGACTGTGAAGTGGGAACAATAACTTCTTTGTCATCTAAGTATATACTTAATGTGATGATGTAATTTATAATAAATGTCTACACTTGTTACATGCAAGTTTTTCTTGTGATTATATTAACAATATTGAAGTATATGCTAAAATTCAGGTGAAATGATTGTTGGGCCTACTAAAACTCTGTTCATGGATGAGATATCAACGGGTCTAGATAGCTCCACGACATTTCAAATAGTGAAGTGCCTACAACAAATAGTGCACATCACTGAAGCAACAATCTTGATGTCTTTACTCCAACCCGCTCCTGAGACGTTTAATCTCTTCGATGATATCATCCTTTTATCAGAGGGCCAAATCGTCTACCAGGGCCCACGTGAGCACATATTAGAGTTCTTTGAGAGCTGTGGATTTCGATGCCCCGAGCGAAAGGGAACCGCTGATTTCTTGCAAGAGGTAAAGATCATGATAGGTCTCACTTTTACTATGGTAGGGTGTGACACATCTTATTAGAAAATAGGAGGCCCAACTCGTGGCCCATTAAGTGTAATGGGCCTTCACTAATCCAATTCCATGGGCTTTTATTTATAACCCATAGTAACTTAGCTCTACTTTTTCAGGTCACCTCAAGAAAAGACCAAGAGCAATATTGGGCAGACAGAAGCAAGCCATATAGATACATAAGAGTCACAGAATTTGCCAACAAATTCAAGCGCTTCCATGTGGGCATGAGGCTTGAGAATAAGCTCTCAATCCCTTTCGACAAGGCCCAAGGCCACAGAGCAGCCCTTGTATTCACAAGATATTCAATATCCAAAATGCAACTTCTAAAGGCCGGTTTTGACAAGGAATGGCTGCTGATAAAGAGGAACTCTTTTGTGTACATTTTCAAGACGGTCCAAATTATGATAGGGGCAGTTATAGCCTCCACAGTATTCCTGAGGACCCAAATGGACACTAGAAATGAAAATGATGGAGCAGTGTATATTGGTGCACTTCTATTTTCCATGATCGTTAACATGTTCAATGGTTTTTCTGATCTCTCATTGACCATTGTAAGACTCCCTGTATTTTACAAGCATAGAGACCTTCTTTTCCACCCTGCTTGGGCTTACACTGTCCCAACTGTCCTGCTCCGGATTCCTATATCCCTCTTTGAATCTGCTGTTTGGATGCTCATCACATATTACACCATTGGATTTGCACCTGAAGCTAGCAGGTACTACGTTTGTCAGCTTAATTTCATTTCTTTTTTTACGTTTTCGATTGTATGTGCATGTTATGTTGTGATCTCGCCAATCAGAACCGTTGGCTCGGTAGAATAATGTATCAATGTGTGATTCTCATTCACAATGTGACATCATAACATGTGAACAAGGAGTAAAACTTCCATGGAATTAGTGTCTAGCCCTGCCTAGGATATAGCCTATAGAGGTTGAATGAGTCATGGGCTTAAAAAACTGTCACAATGGTAGTTACTTGTTGGGATACTAATTGCAGCTATCACAATATTTGCAGGTTTTTCAAGCAATTTTTGTTGGTATTTCTGATCCAACAAATGGCTTCTGGGCTCTTTAGGCTTATTGCTGGAGTCTGCAGGACCGTGATCATCTCAAACACCGGCGGGGCTCTCACTGTCCTCATTGTTTTCCTGCTTGGAGGTTTCATAATTCCTCGAGGTTAGTATGAAACTGAATATTGAACTTATAGTTTTCAAAGCAGTCTAAAACCAACCAAAAAATAAGTAATTTAGTGCTTTACTGAATTATGAAAGAGTTGTTTCATTTGTGACAGGTGAAATTCCAAAGTGGTGGCTGTGGGGCTACTGGGTTTCACCTATGACATATGGTTTCAATGCTATTGCTGTAAATGAAATGTATGCTCCGAGATGGATGAACAAACTGGTATGCTGTAGATACTTAAACTCTTCCATACATCATTGACAAGCTAGATTTGTTTAACAAAAGAGGTTGCTTCATATATAAACTCAATTGTGCTGCAGGCTTCAGATAATGTTACCAGATTGGGTGTGGCAGTGCTTGAGAACTTTGATGTTTTCCCTGACAAGAACTGGTTTTGGATTGGCTCTGTGGCTATGTTGGGGTTTGCAGTTCTCTTCAACGTCCTTTTTACACTTGTACTTATGTACCTAAATCGTAAGAATCAACTTTCTTTTTTATGTCTAACATGGAAAGAAATTTCTTCTTAGATATGCTGTTGTATAGTGACAATGTTTCATGCTCTTGCTTCAATAAATTAGCTTTTGGAAAAGGACAAGCCATAATATCCGACGAAGTGGCAGAAGAAATGGAGGGGGACCAAGAAGAATCAAAGGAAGAGCCAAGACTTAGAAGACCTAAGTCAAAGAAAGAATCAGTTTCTCGATCATTATCTTCTGCTGATGCAAATAATTCAAGTAAGATTACATATCAATGTTGGCAATTGTTGTTCTATAATGTGAATATAGTGTTATCCAAGTTTCTAATTGGACCTAACAATCTTTCAGGAGAAATGGCAATCCGGAGAATGAGCAGTCGATCTAGTCCCAATGGACTAAGTAGAAATGCTGATTCGTCTCTTGAAGTAGCCAGCGGTGTTGCCCCCAAGAGAGGAATGGTTCTCCCTTTCACTCCTCTTGCAATGTCCTTCGACGACGTTAATTACTATGTGGACATGCCCCCTGTAATATTTCCTTTTCCCTACTTCACTCTTTATTCACCTCAAACATTATATTATATTATAGTCCACTTCTACTACTTGGCTAACTTAGTTCACTATAACAGGAAATGAAGGAAGAAGGAGTAACAGAGGACAGGCTACAACTACTGCGTGAAGTAAGTGGTGCATTTAGGCCTGGGATCTTGACTGCTCTAATGGGGGTCAGTGGGGCTGGGAAGACAACTTTGATGGATGTCTTAGCAGGAAGAAAGACAGGTGGTTACATTGAAGGCGATATTAGAATTTCCGGGTTCCCTAAGAAACAAGAAACCTTTGCAAGAATTTCTGGTTACTGTGAACAAACTGATATCCACTCACCCCAAGTCACTGTCAAAGAATCATTGATCTACTCAGCTTTCCTTAGGCTCCCAAAAGAAGTCGGCAAGCAGGAAAAGATGGTAAATCCATGACTTGTGATACTTTTCTTAACAAATGTATATAACAATTGTTTAAATACTAAAACTGCATTTTCTTTGTTTTATGTTTTTTTTTCAGATTTTTGTAGAGGAAGTTATGGAATTGGTGGAGCTAGACAATCTCAAGGATGCTATTGTGGGGATTCCAGGAATTACAGGGTTGTCAACAGAACAAAGAAAGAGGTTAACAATTGCAGTTGAGCTTGTTGCTAATCCCTCAATCATTTTCATGGATGAACCAACATCAGGTCTTGATGCAAGGGCAGCTGCCATTGTCATGAGGACTGTTAGAAACACTGTGGACACAGGGAGAACAGTTGTCTGCACAATTCATCAGCCTAGCATTGACATCTTTGAGGCCTTTGATGAGTTGCTACTGCTGAAGAGAGGAGGACAAGTGATCTACTCGGGACCATTGGGCCGCAATTCTCACAAGATCATTGAATATTTCCAGGTATTAATTAACCTTTAATCTTAATATTGTGCACAAAAGTAAAGAATGCAATTATATGATCTAAGTCATACTCATTGACCTATTGCAGGCAGTTCCTGGGGTGCAAAAAATTAAAGACAAGTATAATCCAGCCACATGGATGCTGGAGGCAAGCTCGGTAGCAACTGAGATCCGGCTTGGAATGGACTTTGCTCAACACTACAAATCATCTTCCTTGCACCAGTAAGTCAAAGAAAACAAAAAGTTATAGAAATACTAATAATTAATTTTTAGGGTCAAGAATTTGGCTTCCTTTGGGCTAAAATGAATTCCTATCTATGATCAGGAGAAACAAAGCTTTAACAAAGGATTTAAGCACACCACCACCAGGAGCAAAAGACCTCTATTTTACTACTCAGTATTCTCAGTCAATGTGGAAGCAGTTCACATCTTGCATGTGGAAGCAGTGGTGGACTTATTGGAGAACTCCAGATTATAACCTTGTTAGATTCTTTTTCACCTTGGCTGCTGCCCTCATGCTTGGAACTATTTTTTGGAAGGTTGGCACTAGAAGGTTTGTGCTTATCTCTACTTTACAAGTTCAAACTTTAACTTATTTTGGCTACAAAAACAATCTCTTCAAGAGTTTATTTAGACCAATCATTTACTTATTAATCTTTCCATATTCAGGGAAAGCACAGCTGATCTCACAATGATTATTGGGTCCATGTATTCTGCTGTTCTTTTCATCGGAATTAATAACTGCGCGACAGTGCAACCAGTAGTTGCCGTTGAAAGAACAGTATTCTATCGCGAAAGAGCTGCTGGGATGTACTCTGCATTACCTTATGCACTGGCACAGGTAAGTTGAGAGGGGCCATATATTAACCATCCAATGTCAATATAAGAAAATCATAAAACATTATTATATATAATTTTTGTCCTATCAAATTGCCTATTCAATCTAATTGATTCCACTAAACCACATGACATGCTGCAGGTCCTTGTTGAAATACCATATGTGTTTGTTCAAACCACATATTATACAGTGATAGTGTACGCTATGGTGAGCTTTCAATGGACAGTAGCAAAGTTCTTCTGGTTCTTCTTTGTCAGCTTCTTCTCATTCCTTTACTTCACATACTATGGAATGATGACTGTTGCCCTGACACCAAACCACCAAATAGCAGCCATATTCGCAGCATCTTTCTATTCGCTCTTCAATCTCTTCTCCGGTTTCTTTATACCAAGACCAGTAAGTAGTACTATTCTTCTTTCCACAACTCACAAGCAGCAATCTTTAAATTTAGTTATAAACTATGCGAATTATGATCTATCCATCACCATTGTCCATGAAAATTCAGGGTTACTAACCGTTAGACACAATTCAATGGTTACTTTATTGGGATTTGATCAACTACTGAATCTCGATCTAACAGTCGGTGATCATGAATGTTTACAATCATTGGTGACCAAGTAATTGAAACTCGTTATAAATGTACACTAACACCAAATTCTATAACTTGAATTTTCAGAAAATACCCAAGTGGTGGGTTTGGTATTACTGGATATGTCCACTGGCATGGACAGTGTATGGACTGATTGTGTCACAGTATGGTGATGTTGAGGACACCATTAAAGCACCTGGGATGACAACTGACCCCCCTATCAAATGGTATATAGAACACCATTTTGGGTATGATCCAAATTTCATGGGACCAGTTGCTGGAGTTCTGGTTGGCTTCACACTCTTCTTTGCTTTCATGTATGCCTACTGCATAAGGGCACTCAACTTCCAAGTTAGATAGTAAGGGTTCTTGTTCTATGCTGAGTTATATTACAAAAAGTGAAACATGAAAATACATGTAAGAACTTGTGTACCCAAGACAGGCAGTTTTATAAGGCTTGAATTTTTCCTTTAGGAAATTAAGTGATACCTTTGGTTTAAAGGTGTTGATGTTTAATACAGATGATGTAGATGAATTTAGCTGAGGACTTAAGTAGTAGTTTTTTTTTTTTTTAAATGTAAAGGGTCTTGTGAGTTGTGTTGTATTACTATCAAAGAAGAACTTTTTGTTTAATTACAGTACAAATGTTGCTGCCTTTTTACAGTCCAATTCCCATTTTTGATACTCTGCACTCAAGCAAATAACAAGAAATCTAAGCCTAGGTGGCCAGGGAATGTGGGAAATTGAGTCAGAATTAGAATAATTTAAGGGTCCGATTCTTTCCAATGTAATAAATAAATATATGAAACAACAAAAAATATAGAAGGACAAACCATTTTGTGCACTAAAGATTGAAGAACAAAAAAAAAAAAGAAAAAAAAAAATGAAACAAATGGAGCTAGCATCAGCATCTTTAGGCATACAACATGAGGAATATTATGATAAAATAAGAATGTAAACCTGGTTGAATATGCTGAATATAAATTAGTAATTATACGAAAAAAACTAATTATCCATTGTAATCATAAATCTTTTGTTAAATTTATTATAATCCTACCCATAACCCCTCGTGGCAATTCCCCATATTCTCACAAAATGGACTAGCTAGATTAAATGATTCATTATGCACACAAATGGGTTAAAACTTAAAGTAAATGGAAATTAATAAATATTGCAGGAATCTTAAATGGAATTTTGAATCTTGGTCATTACCATTAGAAAGATGACAAAGTTTGAAAGCTGTTTCCGAGCCAATTGAGCTTTTGAGAACCCACGTTTTGTCTGAGACTCTCATTTAATAATAATTCTTTCTCTCGTCAATGGCCAGTCGTCGCCACAAGACAGGAGAAGCATAAAACAAAACAACTCCCCAATTTCCCTCCCTCCCTCCTTATTTTCTTTCATTGTTTTCTTCTAATAGCTGAGAGAGAGAGTGAGAGGAGAGAGTTTTAGAGAGATGTGTTGGAGCCTCATCTCTAAGCATGGACGCTGCTCTGAAGAATCAGACCATCCCACATTCCCACCACTCTTTTCCTTCTAAATTTGAGGAAAATTTTTTATGCAAGGCACAGTGAGCTGCATTTTCCATTATGCTGGCTTTTTTTTTTTTTTGAATATTTTTCTGGGTTTATAATGGTTGTGGTCTTAGTTTGAGGTTCAGTTTATTTGGTTGTTTTTGGGGTTCTCTGGGGCTTGAATTTGAGAATTGAGAACCTGGGTTTGCATCAGTTTAAGTTTTTAGAATTTTAGGCCTCTCTTTGCCTATGTTTGATTGTCATTTGCTTAAATTCTATGCCAGAATGAGTTTTTGCCAATGTTTCTTTTCTACTGTGCATAATTGGGCTTCAATGTAATCTGTAACATAGACACCATGGGATTGCAACTTTATTTATTTTATCTTTAAACTGAAAGCACACACATGTTACTCTCTCCCTCTCCCTCTCTTTCTATTCATATATGTTTATACAACCCTTTGTGATTTTTCTACTCACTTAAAATTTTATTACGTTTTCAAGGTTATGCAATGAAATTGCTGATCCTCAACCTGCAGGATTCCCCTAAATTAGCAATCTTTCTTAAATTGAGCCAGTCAAGTCCTAGAAAATGACCACACGTTAACTTTTGCATCTGTTTTTACTGCACCGCAGAATGTTTCCCTTAGTAAAACTAAATTCTTAGGAACATATCCTTCTCCATGTACCCAATTATAGACAGTGACTTATCCAATGCAGGACAATTATATTTCAGATGCTTTGCTGAAATAAATATTGTAAGAGGCTGAACTCGAATCCAAAAAGACTTGTCCTTATATATATATTCCTTTTTTTTTTTTTTTCAAAGAAATTATGACACTGAACATGAAATGCTAGCAACTGATGTTACACTACTCACAATTATTAATACAAACTGCAGTAAAAGAGCAACAAAAGATTTAGTCTGAAAACCTTGTTTTTCTATGTGTTTGACAATGCAGAAGCAGTTGGGCTGCTTGGAACCTGGTATACAGAAACTGGAATGTACTTGACAAGCCAACCAATCGGCCATGACAAAGCTGCAATGCCAATGCAAGCACCCCATTGCCCCCAATCCAGCCTCTCAGTACTGGCAAGCCTCTTCAGAAATTCCACCACCAGCAGTTGAAGAACAATGGTAATACCAATTATGGCTAAGAACAGCTTGTTCTTGAGTAACCCCTTAACTGTGTTCTTCTCCATTTTTCTTGCATTGAACTCATTGAAGACTTGGCAAAGAACAAAAGTGTTGAAGATAAGGGTGTTCTTAACCTTTTCATCCACACCAAAGATGGATCTTCCCTTGAATTGTAGAGTCAGCAAGATGGTGACCTGATACAAGGCCTGAGCAATGAGGTTTCTCCACATGTCTCTGGTTATGAGTGGCTCTGTTCGACCCACAGGTTGCTTTTCCATGAGATCATTAGTCGGTTGTTCAGTGGCCAAAGCCAAAGCCCCCAATGTATCCATTATGAGGTTCACCCATAGCAACTGGACTGCAGTCAATGGAACTTTCCCAGAAGAAACAGCACCAACAAAGTTGATAACAAGCGCAGCCAAGATGACTGTGAGTTGGAACTGAAGGAACTTTTGAATACTGCTATACACACACCTGCCCCACCTCAGAACTGTCACCACAGAGGTGAAGTTATCATCTAAGATGACAATATCTGAGCTCTCCTTTGCAACTTCAGTGCCTTGGACTCCCATTGTAATCCCGATATCTGCTTCCTTTAGGGCCAGTGCATCATTCGTGCCATCTCCTATGACCGCAACCACGTGGTCTTTCTGCTTCAGGCACTGTACCATCAGAAGCTTATCAGATGGTGACGATCTTGCCATTACACGAATCTTATCAATCTTTTCCATCCTCTCTTCATGTGAGTAATTTCTGAATTGTGCACCTTCTACTACAGCCTGATCATCTTCCAAATCCTCATCATCTGGTTTGAGAATCCCACATTCAACAGCCATAGCTCTTGCTGTGTGCACGTGGTCACCAGTCATCATCTTAATGTTCACTTTAGCAGCTCTCAATGTATCTACTGTTTCTCTGACTCCTGGCCTGCGTGACTCCTCTAAACCCACAAGACATAACAATGTCAGTCCACTTTCTTCAAGCTTCTCAGGATTGATCCGACCATTCTCTTCTTCAAGCACAATTCTGTGAGCAAAGGCAATGCACCTCAGGCCTTTCTCTGCCATGTTCTGAACAATTGACTCAACATGCATTCTTTCTTCATCATTTATGGCTTTCACTGTCCCAGTTTTATCATAATAATTTGAGCACATGGCAAGTATCATCTCAGCAGCTCCCTTCCAGTGGGTTTGAGTAGCCTTTTTGCTGTTCCTCCGCATCAAAACACCACTTCTCTTTTTGTGTGAATTGAAGGTTTCTTCATGGATGATCTCACATCCTTGTTTCACTTCATCAATATTCATACCTAAATCATAAACGCCCCAAGAAAGTATTGCCTTCTCAGTTGGGCTACCAAAAATCTCAGGGAGGGATGAAGAATTTGGTTTACAGATACTGCCAGCAGTGTTTAAACCAACAGCCTGTTGGAGTAATAGGAGAATGGTAGGTGCTATCCCTGAATGATTCTCTTCTGTCATTGCTTCTGTACCAAGCCAGAATTCTGTAACATTCATCTGGTTCGAAGTAAGAGTTCCTGTTTTGTCTGTGCAGATTGTTGTGGCTGACCCCATTACCTCACAAGCAGAGAGTTTTCGAACCAAAGCATTGTGATTCATCATTTTCTTCATTGAATAAGCCAGAGTCAAAGTAACAGCCAGAGGCAGACCTTCAGGAATTGCCTCCACAGCAGTCGTGATTGCTGCAGCTACAATATCCACAACATTATTCATCACATCATCAAACTTGGTCCGGCTGCCACTGAATTTCTTGTTTCCCTTGGTATCTTTGGTGTTTCCTGTGAAATAATGAATCAGAGAAGCCACAAGAACAAGCAGATTCACTGCTAAACCAACCTTCCCAATATAGGAAGTCAGCTTGTTGAGGCGCGTTTGCAAAGGTGTCTGCTTATCCAAATCACGGACTATTGAGCCCAGGATCATCTCCCCCCTTGCTGTGTTCATGCCCACAGAGGTCACAAGCATCAAACCATTCCCATCTACAACCTTTGTGCCAGAGAACAGAAAGGGATTGTCTCTGTCATTGATGTCACCACTACTCTCCCCATTCATGACCTTCAACGAATGCCCTTCCAAGAACAACCCATCTGCCGGAACATGATCACCAATCTTCAGACACACGACATCACCAACCAAAATGTCAGAGATTGATGCAGAACGACGCCGTCCACCTCTTATAATTTCTACAAGGCTTGTATGCTCATCACCACCCTTTGTTGAGAGGTTTTGATCAAATTGTCTTGACTGCCTAAAGTTGGAGACAGCAGACACAACAACAACCAAAAGGACAGCAAAAATGATACCGCCACCATCATACCACCCATTCTTCAGGCCATGCTGTTTAACACCAAACCCTATTGAGAGTATTGCGCATACCACAAGTAATATAATTGTGGTGTCTTTGAATGCTTCAAACAAAAAACTCAGAAAACCTTTTGCAGAAGGGGGCTTCTGATATATGTTAGCACCAAAAACATTCTTCCTTTGCATTAGATCAGCCCCATCACTATCACTAATACCACCTTTCGCATCACTCCTAAGAACTGCAGCCAATTCTTTGGACCCGCCATATTGACTCAAAAGCTCAAAGTTCTTTTCCTTCACCATGTTGGCAAGGGTTTTCAGCTGATCAATATTGTGGAGAAAAGGAAGGTGCTGGTTCTCGTGGGCATTAGTATCGTCTTCATTGTTGGGCTGCACCTGCACGTCTATGGCTGTGTAAGAGAGGGAGCGCAGTAACGGGGCATTGTGATCATCAACTACTTGTTTCTTGGAGAGTGAAATAAGAACTCTGGTGGTGTATATGGCAGTGAAAGCCAACCTCCACCTCTGCTTGTGGGGTTTCGGCACAGGTGGGATATCTTCGTGATCATCTGACATGGTTGGTTATGCAGGTTTTTGAGGCCTCAGAGATATATGTGGATTGTCTGACTGTAGTGGAAATTGAAGAAGACAGAAAAAAGAAGTGATTGAATTAAAGAAAAATGCTGGTTGTAACGAGTATGTTAGTTGGGGGGAAAAAGATACGTAGCTAGCAATGTTTATATATGGGCGTTTCAAAGGCAGACGTGGAAGGAGGGAAGAAGGTGCACTCGAATTTCCAATTCAGCTATATACGTACTCGTTTTAGAATTATTATCAGCTAGAGTCATTATCAAGAGAAAAATATCAAGAAAAAAGAAGAAGACGTTATCAGCTAAGTATTTTACGCAAGACACTTGACAATATCACCCGGTCACCACCATATATCCACCATAAGCAGCTGCTTTCAATCTGTTGGGTCCCATGACGCCTGCACCACCATATACATATATATATATATGTATATATATACATATATATATGTATATATATATGTATATACATATATATATATATATGCGAATGCGACCAGTGAAAAAGAGAAACAAGTCACACGTCACGTACAGTAGACATTATTCAAGAGTTGGACTGCATGTGCACTAATTAGAAGTGAACAAGACCAAGAAAGGCTTGCTAGTGTCTGCCTTGGGACATGTGGATGGGAAAAAAGACCAAGCCATTTAATGATTAAGAATATAAGATGATGCTTGGCCAAAAAAAAGAATCTAAGATAATGATAATACAAAACATAAATCACAAAAAACAAAAAGATTCAACCTCCAAATCAGCCATCATGAATGGTATTGAGCTCATGATCATAGCTGATTTGAGGTGGAATTTTTTCAAAGTCGACATGTCACCAGTCAGTGTCACCACTATATGTTATTACAGCTTTTTCTAAGGTTGAATATGTTACGATACAGTAACAATATGTTTTTTTTTTTGTCAAATACAGTAATAATATGTTAGGATAGCTTTTTTCTTTTTTTGGCCAGGTATGATAGATTTTTTTGGTCAAATACAGTAATAATATGTTATTTTAGAGTTTAGTTTTGAAATTTTGGGAACCATAACACAAACAGCGTTGAATCAGCACTGAACGCTTGGCACTGGTAGCGTGCCGAGCACTTAATTTCATGTACGAACATACGGATATTCCCATCTGAATGGGCCTATATATATATATTATTTCTTTTATGACGTGGGTTTGTAAAGCTTAAATTAAAATAATGAGTAAAATTGTCTTGGAAAAAGTTTTATGTGATAAATGAATTCATGTCATTAAGGCATAAATTTTGATTGCCTTACTAAGTTGCTTTTTTTTTTTTTTCCCAAAGACTGCCTTACTAATTAATTAAGGCCCTCTAGCATGCATCACCCTCGAACTTATATAGGAGATTGACTTTTCAGTTTTCACCGTGTCGTGCATGGAAGGAGAAGGAAGTAACTTCAATGTAGCTTCCTCTGATTTTTTTTTTTTTTGTTGGTCATGCATCAATTTTCCTCATATTGTTTGGATGCATCATGGGCCAAAAATCTTTCGAGGTACGTCCAACGATCCAAGAAAGTGATTCTATAAATTAACTAGGCTTGAACTTTTCCTTTAGGAAAGTAGTACGTGTACCTATTGGATCTCAGATTGATCAACTTGTGGCAATTTAAAATTGATATCTAACAGTTTTCATTTTAATTTTTAAATCCAGTGTGAAACTGTGAAGAAGGTCATATATGCCACGACAGCCATAACTTTCTGAACTAGAAAATCATGCAAGGACAATATTATATTAATTCCTAAGTTTAAAATCATTAATCCACCACATACAATTCCTAACAAAAGTAGTACGCACTGACCTTCCAATCCCAAACAATATACAAGTCTTGTTGGGAAGGAATATATACTGAGATTTGAGATGATGCATGGAAATAAGAAAACTAGAAAAGGGATCAATGGAGAACCCAATTAAATGTATATGGGTCCACAAGGACCAATTGTCCATCTAAGATACCTTTATAAAATAACTCTCTAGCTCCGACAATTCCTTAGCAATATAACCTTATTGAAAATGCTAAATACTATTCACCAAAAAAAAAGCTAAATAATTAAATTAGTAATATACGTAAATAAATTTTCGATTGCTAACATAAGTAATTCATTGAACGTACATAGATCAATTATCTAATATTGCATGTTTAGTTCTCATCAGAAAATTGAATAAGATTAAATGAATCCTTGCATACACACAAATTATAAGTTATGAAAAGTTAATATATATTGCAGAAAAAGATAATCATGACCATATATTATATAACAACAATGTAGAAACAATAGCATTGTTGACGTAGCTATAGCTTGCTACCACTAAACAAACAAAAAAATTACATTACGATTGTATGCAAACAAACAGTGCAGTATATATATTGGTTGAAAATGTTCATTATTTTTGTAGGCAAAGGACATTGGGAATAGTTGAGTTGGAAGTTCCATTCACGTTGTTGCAAGAGGCTGAAATCTCCTTTCCTGGAATTGCCCAATTGATATTGGTTTTGGTCCATAACAATGTTCACACAACCTGGACTCTGGGAGCAATTAATATCAAAGTAATGGCTAGCTTGTTCATTTGCAGAACTTCCTTGAAAGCCACTAGCTGTATATATGTCACATCGCTCACCCCTACTGCCGAAGTCTATCATGTTTCAAAACACGTCACAGCCATATAAACTATATAATATCAGATATTATATAATATCAGAACCAATTAATCAGATTTTGTTCATTGTATAAAGTATAAACTATGATGCAGACACATCCCACATACGAAAACATTTTTAACTATTGAATTTAATTTGACGGGTTCAATTATACATACTAAGTATATATTTGTAAATCATTAGTTCTGTTAATTTATATGTCACTATAAAAATCCTATTTTGTAAAAGTTTAATTTGTATTCAGAAACTCACTGAATTTTTGCAATATTCGTGTCTTCCATTACAGTAGTACGTGTTGGTCAATGATAATAGGATTTTAGCTGCTACTAGTGTGATTTGCTCAAGGGATATCTTCTTGGCATATCCAGGTCGAACCACCCTGAAAAATCAAGGGGATATATTTTTAAAAAACACTAGGTTCAAAGACATGAGGCTTAACTCTATTGGGTTCATGTCAGTGCCCAATTATTTTACCATCTCACCAAATATTTTTTTTAAAAAATGCAACAAAGTTTTTTATGAGTGTTGTATACCTGCCATGTCTTTATTCTAGCCCCATTTTGAGTACCATATATTGAAACTACAATATCGTACATGAATCCCTCTGCTGTCTCAAAAGCTCCATTTACACCTAAGCTTCCCACACTATATATGTATAAATATATTTAAGACAAAAGTTAGAAATTTAGCACAAATTAATTCGCCACAAGAGTGCTTAATTACTGTAATTAAGGTCAATGAACTAATTAATTACCTAATTGCATGGCCTAGTCCGCATGCAATGTTTAGTGATATTAATATGGATGAGCCATTGTTAATAGCAATACATTCATCACCTATTGCAATTTAATTATACCAATCCCAAAAAATAAATTTATTAATTATACATTCATCGATCACCATGGTGATCATAATATTGCTAGCTAGTATGTAGAAGAGAATAAGATATATAGCTATATATATGGATATATTACCAGTTCCAATTAATGTGGAGTCTCATGGATATTGACATAGCTTGAGTGCTTGACATAGAAATATCAATTCCTCAATTCCATCTGTGTTGGGACTATCTTCAGGTGCACTAATATGAAGGTGGGAGACACTAACATTGTTGCATCTGTTTATACTAATATGTCCCATTGGACTGTCAACATGTGTAAGTCCACTTAGCTCAAGATAATATCACATTTGAAGAAATGTAGAGCCTGCAAAAAAATATCCATAACACATTATAAGAATTTATTTTTAAATTAATTTCTGGCAATTAGTACCTCTTCAATATATATACATATATATATGGGTGTAAGTGCATGCATGATTATAGAGCTAACCTTTGGTCGTTGCTGGCATTGTACCTTGTTCACCAAGGAATGAGTGATAATCTTTCACATGTTAGACTTGATGACTCAAATAAAAAATGTAGAATTAATTAAGCACACAAATTGTAATTTGAATATCAAAGGGTGCACAAATTTATACACATTTATAAGACGGTTAAGTTGGCTAGCATTGCTCCACCAAAGTGAACCATGCCCATTGATTTCTCCTGTTCCATTGATGATGAGGTTGGGCACCTCTAGTAGCCATGATTCTTTTACAAACTCTTTCCATGCATCCGGATCAGTGTTGGGTGCCACAATTTTCCCCAAAATCTGTCATCAAACCCAACTCAACAATGTAAAAAAATAGCTTAATACATAATTTAAGAAAAAAAGTCTGTCATTAATTCCATTTTTTGGGTTAATTATTTGCTATAGTTTGAACTCCATTTATTATTATTTCATTGGTCTTTGCTTAATTTCTTACCTAATAAAATTATTTACATCACATTTTGGTAAGACTTTGTATTCTTCATTTCTAATATTAGAAGTTGGTAATACATCTAGCTAGCATTACGTACTCTTTCTTACCTCAACATGTACAGAGCTAGATTTGCAAGGACCCGAGAATATTGTAGGTTGCAAAAGGAATGTTTTCTTATGTATCGGAAGTGTACGTTGGTGTCCCTTTATAATTATCTTCAGTAGTTGCTACACATGAAGCATTTCATGCTTTCAAGAAAACCTTTGATCATGCAATTATATATATAGTTAATTAAAAAATTAATTTTCAATAAGGAATAATTACAGAATCACAAAATGAGAAAAAAAAAAAAGAAGACAATGTCACACCCCAATCCTGAATAAAATCTAATATCTAGGAGTGAAGCGTGACTTACGTCTTAATCGCAGATTTATAAAAATTTTCTACAATTAAGACGTGAGAAGAAAATAAAAATAAAAATAAAATAAAATAAAATAATATAATATAAAATAATTGAAGAGACTAAGTAAAGTGAAAATGAAAAATAGACTTTATTTAGCAAAATACTATTCCAAAAGTACCATACTAGATGTTCATCTTCTTATATATTACAATGTATTGTTAAACAAACAAAACATAGTACTCCAGCAAATTCTCTAAATTTCCCTTGGGTATTCCACATCATTGGTCATATTTCCGTCACCTGCATGATTTATTAGGGTGTGAGCTTTTAAGGCTCAGTAGGGTATATTGATCCCTCATGGCCAGTTATCACATTTAATCAATGTCTCAGTAAAAGAAAATAAATACAGATAATGATTTCAATTATATGCAATGAGAATGTGTGTACTCACTCCTTAACCATTCCCGTTGACACATACCCAAGACAAACAGGCCTACACGTCCCATACCATGCATCCTTCCACTGTGGCCCCGAATGTCCCAAGTATGAGCCAACACCCGTCCGTCCCTTAAGCCTAAATATTTTGAATATAATTAATTCCACTTTTTCTTCAATAATTCTTCCACAAATCATGAGATCACCAGGTACATCTCCCTTTCTCCATGGTATCTCTAATAAATCACAAGACCACCAAGTTCATCTCCCTCTCTTCTTGGTGTCTCAATTAATCATTTTCTTAACCTTGTTCACAATCACACTTTCCTTATGCACTTGTGATTATGCATGTAAAGATAAACATTAATGCATGTATAGAGAAATTAAATAGTACATGCATAATAATAAATATCACAGACTTAGGAATTTCACAGTGCTCACACAAGATTAATAATAAAAGCTTATTCACAAATATAGTGCACTTGATACATTTAATGAAGAAATAACATCACAAGTAATAAAGATAAATTATCACAAGAAAATAAATCACACAACATGACACAAGGATTAATTGTAATATAGTCCAATCATTGGGGAAATAGAGACCCTACCTTAATCTCTTGAGCTCGAGTTCCTTCTTGGTCCGTTCCTATGTGTTCGGGTCTTTCTTTATTCCCTCCTTGAGTTCTATAGAGGCTAAAAGCTGTGAGTTCCTCTCCTTCTCTAACACTTTCTAGTTCAGTCTCTCTCTCTCTCTCTCTCTCTCTCTCTCTCTCTTTCTCTTCCTCTCTCTTTTCTTTTTCTCTCGGGTTTCTTCTTTGTCTCCTCTGTTCAGTTTTCTTTTTGCTGCTCAAGACTATTCATACCTTATAATCTAATTGACATGCATTTTCAGTTAAGAAGGGATGTATCTAATGATTATTTAGATAAGGATTATCCCTAAAGGAATCACCACCCTTGATCAAAGCTTAGGTGTGCTAGTTTTGAGAAAGCTAATGGCGTTGGTGATTATCTTCAAACCCTTTCAGATTTTTTTTTTTTATTTTTTTTTTTTTAAGTTGGGCTTTTCATCTCTTGTAAAACAATTGGGCTAAAGCCCAAACTTAGAAGTTTAACCCAAATTTTTAAAGCCCATAAATATTATTATTATTATTATTATTATTATTATTATTATTTATTTTTTTTTTTGGACATTACAATCTACCCACCTAAAAAAAAAAAAATTTCGTCCTCGAAATTTAGACGTACCTGTGTCAAAAATCTCTGGATATTTTTTGCGCATGTCAGATTCTAATTCCCATGTAGCTTCTTCTACATTCCCATGTTGCCACAAAACCTTGACTAATGGAATGGTCTTTGTGCGCAAAACTTGTTCTTTGTGATCGAGTCACTACAAGAAAAACTGTAATAGACATCACTTCTTTAATATCAGTTTTTACATTAACCGATATTATAGAGTTTTAGATATCAGTTAATTTTTTAAGTGATATCTAATCTCATTTACATATCACCAATTTTTGTTTCCGATATCTAAATTTTGCAATTTGGATTAAGATTTTTTTAAAATCGATATGTAACCACACCATCTGATATCTATACTTCAACTAAAAAAAAACACGGAGAATTTTTTCCCCAACTTAAGTTCCCAACCCCAGCCCAGTCACGATATCCCTCACAAAACACACACATTCCCATCACGCTCTCTTCTCTCTCACCCTCGCTCACACTCACTCAGTCCGTCTCTCTCACTCGATCCTTCTCTCTCGTTCTCATTCTCAGTTGGCCCCCAAATCTTCATCTCCCCATCCTCTCTCTTTCTCTGCGCTTCGCTTGTTGAAATCGACGATGAACAGATTCCGGTGATCTGTGAGCTGGGAGGGTGGGGGGCTGGGTTTCGGGGGGGTGGGTTTTCGGTGGGAATTAAGGTGGGTTTCGGGGGGGGGGGGGGGGTGGCTTTTTCGGTGATCGGTGAGCTGAGAGGGTGGGGGGTGGGTTTCGGTAGGGGGTGGGTTTTCGGGGGATGGTGGGTTTCGGGGGGGGGGGGGGGGAGGAGGGGCGGGGGTGGGTTTCAGGGGGGGTGGGTTTTCGGTGGGAATTAAGGTGGGTTTTCGGTGAGCTGGGAGGGTGGGTTTTCGGTGATCGGTGAGCTGGGAGGGTGGGGGGGTTTTCGAGGGAGGGTGGGTTTCGGGGGGGTGGGTTTTCAGATTAATTGCATTTGAAGTGGTTTTTGTGTGTGCATGTTTTGCTGCTAAGCCTGTTATTTTTGAGAATCTATTTCTCTGCCTCATGAGTTTTTGTGGGCTGCTATTAACCAGGAAAGTCAACGCAGAGCTGTTGTAGAGTCATTGATGGCAGCACAACAGTATTTCTTCAGGTTTGTATCTCTCTGTCAATGTCATACCTTAATTTTGTTTATTTGTTTAATAAAACATGTTACATTCTCTTTCTTTAATTCAGCTCTCTCTGCATGTTTGATGTCTGTGTCTATTTCTGAAAGCTTTTAATGATTTGTTTGTTATTTGTCCGACTGAAGTGAATTGATGAACTGCTTTTATTTGAGAGAGATATTCTGATTTTTATATTGGCTTCTGTATAAATCACCAGTGGGTTCAGGTGTTTAGTTTTCTGGGATATGTTTGATTTTGGATTCTTGGTCAGCTTCAATTTGTTTACATGCAAGCCCTCTTTTATTAATCTTAATAAAAGAAAACCCTTACTTTGATGTCTGTGGTTATCTGTTGATCGAATGGGGATTTTTTACTTGTTGAAGGTTTTGGTGGTGCAGGATGAAGAAGCTGATGCTTGCTATCAGCACAAGGGGAGAGATTTTAAAGAGCCTCTTGTGGATGTCCTCCAAGAGGATGACAATGTAGTTGGAGCAAAAAGGGGCTTGGGCATATGGTTAGGTAATTGAAACCATTATATGCTCTGGTTCACTTTATTGATTTGTTTGTTGTATTTTTGGATCTTTTCCACTTTACAATTATTTTCAGTTTGAACTAATTTGTGATTTTCCAAGAAATCTTGTTACAAAAGTCGCAGATGAGTGAGTACTTTCCTAATTAAACATAAAATTGAAATTGAGTCCATTGTGTATAAGGAATTAAAGAAAGGCAGTTTTTCTTAGTCTGAGAGTTCATTATTTTTTATTTTTCCTTCTTGAGTTTATTTGGTGTGGTTTTGCATCCATGTACAATCAATACCAATAATTGAGCCAAGTGGCTTTTTCGCAGCTAAGTTGTAGTGCCTACACATCCCTACTCTTGTTGGTTGCTGTTAAGTTGGTACTTTTGATATTCTATCCATGTGCACTAGGCTTACATTGAGAATGTGAGAGCATGGCTGAATGATGGAGTTGCAGCTGTCTTAACAGCAATGCTGAAGGCAACTAGATCTGCAGAGAAAAAAGTGAAAATAGATTCAGGTAAACTGGAAGTTCGTATTATTAAATGATGAATTGGTCATATATAATTCAATTTGTATAGGCCAAAAAGAATTATTGAGTACTAGTGTGGCAGTTGGTCATGGGATTGTGTCTACTGATATATATGATGAATGGTTTTTTTTTTTTTCAGGCCATTAGAATTGCATAATTTGCAGGTTGATGGAGCTTTATTCATAGTCCATTTTTAAAAAGTAATCTACCTTTTTTCATGGTATTTGTTCCTAAAATAATTTCATTGGCAGGTTAGATAAAATATTTTCATTATTGATGCCAGCTAACATAAATGAATTTGCCATGTTGCTTCCAGCAGATTAATACATTGAATATGTTGCGTTCTGCACAGAATTTGCTACTAGCCTGTCATATTTTCATGCCGTTATTACTTATTTAATTTCTTAGATATAACGTCCTCATCAAAGATCAGAAAATGACAAGCAATTGTTAATATCAAGTCTATGGTTCACGCACCTTGGGAAAAATAATAAAAATTAGGATTGCTCAGTTACAGGATATGTGAACACAACCTTCCATATGTAAAATCTTGTTTTGTGCTGGCTGAAGTTACCAAGCTGCCATCTTACTTTTGCTTCATTGGAGTCTAGCTGCTTCCCTATCCCATTTTTAGTATAATTTACATGCCTACATTTTATTTGTCCAAATTATTAACCTATCTTCCTACACTTTACATCAGTAAAATTTTGCTTTTAGTCCATCCACGTATAATTTTTCAATCTTTATCATCTCATTAAGCATTTAATTAACCATATCATTGCTATCTATTCCCATGCATTTCTGCCTTGGTAGGAAACATCATGTCGGTGAAGTTTATTCATTTATTGTATCATTGGGTTTAAATTGGTGGTCATTAGTTCACTTAACCATTTAGTAATTCTTTTTTTTTTTTTTTTGGTTAAGACCAATTATTTAGTAATTCTTTAGTATTATTATTTCAAACTTTTGTGGTTGAAGTTTCATTGTACATGATATGATTAGATAAACTCTGTGAGAAATATTTTTTAGCATCAAATTATGTTATTTAACACATTTCTCTGCTTGGTTATATTTGTATAATGGAGTTTGTTTCTGGAATTTGTTCTAATATTATTTGTCTGCAAACTTAAATTTTTCAAATTTTGTGTCTGATAGGTATGAGTTTTCTTGCACTATATCAGAATGCTTTTGGAATTTCATGTTTTGTCTCTGTAAAGTGATTTATTTCATCCTATGAGCTACTTTTGATGCATCAGGACTTGTAAGATTGATTACAACAAAGTTCTAGGTAGCTTTTAATCTTGTTCTCTTATTTGTTGATGTATTTTGGAGCAGGAAGAGGCGAAGTTGAAACAAAAACGTGTGAAGAAAGTTAGGGATCTGCTTCAGCTGGTATACCATTAATTCCTAACATCATTGCTTGCATAATTCACTTTCTTTTGAACTATATGTGATGGATTGCTATTACATTCTATATTCTGCAGTTTGAGTTAAGAGTGATGGGTGTACTGTTTAAACTTTTATCTATTTCTTAATCTCTTGCACCTCTCTCTCTCTCTCTCTCTCTCTCTCTCTCTCTCTCTCTCTCCCCTCTCTCTTTTAAGTGGCAATTCGGTAAAACTACAGGGGCCAAAAATGTAGTGTAACTGAAACAAGAAAATAAAAGATACATTTTTGGGCCACTTAATCATTCACGTCTTCTTGGAGGCACTTCTGTAATTCCATGCACAGGTCTTTCTGGGATTGATTCTTCAGTTTGCCTTCAGCGCAGGTTAGAATACTTAGCAGGTTAGAATACTTACTCCTATTGGGGCAGTTGACTGGTATATTTTGCTATCCTTTGTATAGTTCTAACTTGGGAAACTTGTAAAAGGGAATTACAGAAGGAAGGGATGGCCTAGCTAGGATACTAGTTTGTTGCTGGTTTTTAAGACTTTGTTTTCTGGCTTTGCTTTTAATTTTTTATGTGTATGTGTGTTTGGGTTGGTGCTGTGTGCATTAAAGAGTGTGTTTGGGTTGATGGTCTGCATTTCTCTTCTATTTCCATTATTGCTGAACTCTAGGCTGAACTCTAGGCTGATGGTTTGCAAAATGTAGGCCATCTGAATCATATATATGTGCAGCCATCTAAATTCAATACTTGCTGCAATCTTATTAATGCTGAATCATATATATGTGCAGCCATATAAATTCAATACTTGCTGAAATCTTATTAATGCTTTTGGCCTATATTTTCTTAATGCCCTTTGGGATCTTTGCTGAATGCACTTTTCAATACTTTAGGATCCTTGCTCATATAGATTTATTAATTAATGCACTTTTCTTTCTTGTTTTCAGTGGAGTAACCTGAAAAGCAAGAGGAGCAGTTACACACAGGAACAAATAGATGAAGTCCGGGTTGAATGGGGAGATTATGTTTCCATGAATTTTATTTAGTAGTCACATGCATGTTTTTGGTACCTTTTTGAGCATTTTGTTGTAGATATGAAGATATATACTAGCTAGTTCACATTCAAATCTTTTGTATAGGCAGAATTTAGGCCTAGTTGAATTGCACTATCATGCCTTCATTATTTTTGTACATGTTGGCATGTGTTTAATTAGGATCTAGCTAGCTAGAGATGGATAGTGATTTTGGGGTATACATGATGAGGGCTAGCCATAAATCTATATGGATTTGTAATCTGATTTTGTTAACTTCATTACTGAGTTTGGATGTTGGATTCATTTACATGAATGGAAGAATTTAATTTAAGTTAGATTACTTTAGAAGCTTAGTAATTGTTGCGTGGATGTATATTTACCAATTACTTTTTATCAATATCAGAAGCCTATTGCATATCAGATTATGTAAAAATGCAACGATAAGGAATGAAGTTTCAACATCATTTAAAAAACAAAAAACCGATATCTAAAGAATACTTTTATATTAGATTTTAAGTACAGATCCGATATGTTATATACCTTTTATATCCGATTTTAAGTACAAAACCGATATTGAATACACCTTTTATATCCGATTTTAAGTACAAAACTGATATGTTATACACCTTTTATATCCGATTTTAAGTACAAAACCGATATTGAATACACCTTTTATATCTGATTTTAAGTACAAAACCGATATGCTATACTCATTTTATATCTGATTTTAAGTACCAAGACGATATTGAATACATTTTTTATATCGGTTTCAAAATTACTAATGATATCATAAGTATCTTACATATCGGTATGCAGTTTTTAAGATATCAGAAATGATTAATTTCTGATAACGATGGTGGTATATCATATCAGATTATCAAACAAATACGATATCTAATATAGTATAGATATCAGTGTATAACCGATATGTAATATGAGAGAATAGATATCAGCACTCAATATATCGGTTGGAAACCTAAATAGATATCGGTTTATCACTGATATATATTAAGGTTTTTCTTGTAGTGAGTATCTGAATTGGTCGATCTTCAAAAGATACTTGCTCATCAACGCTGAGTTCTCCCCAGTCCAAAACGTGTGCTGGATCTGGTTCATACTTCCGAAGCATAGATATATGAAAAACATTATGGATACTAGAGAGTTGGGGAGGTAATGCTAATCGATATGCTACCTCTCCAATCCGTTCGAGAATTTCAAACGGTCCGATAAATCTTGGAGCAAGTTTCCCAGATTTCCCAAACCTCTTGACTCCGCGTCGTGGCGAGACTTTGAGAAAAACATGATCGCCCACGTTGTATTCTAGTGGCCTTCTTCGTCGGTCTGCATAATTCTTTTGCCGACTTTGAGCAGTAAGCAAGCGTTGTCTGATGATCTTTATCTTCTCTGTGGCTTCTTGGACCAAGTCTGGTCCTAACAAAATATCTTCTCCCACTTCAGCCCAACACAAAGGCGATCTACAAGGTCTTCCATAGAGTGCTTCATAGGGTGCCATCCCTATGCTAGACTGGTAGCTGTTGTTATAGGCAAATTCTGCTAATGGTAGGTGGTCTTCCCAATTTCCTTGAAAATCTAGTATGCATGCCCTCAACATGTCTTCCAAAATTTGGATAGTTCTCTCAGACTGTCCGTCTGTTTGGGGATGAAAAGCGCTGCTGAGGTTCAGTTTCGTTCCAAGTGCATGCTGTAAACTTCCCCATAATCGAGAAGTGAATTTAGAATCTCTGTCTGAAACGATCGAAATTGGGATTCCGTGTAGTCTTACTATCTCCCTAATGTATAGCTTTCCCAATGTTTCGGTGGAATCAGTGGTTTTTACGGGTAGAAAATGAGCAGATTTGGTTAAACGATCTACAATAACCCATACAGCATCTCGTCCCTTTGACGATCGCGGTAGCCCCGTCACGAAGTCCATTGTGATGTTATCCCATTTCCATTCAGCTACAGGTAGTGGTTGGAGCATCCCTGCTGGTTTTTGGTGTTCTGCTTTCACCTGTTGGCACGTGAGGCACTTTGCAACATAAGTCGCTATTTCTTTTTTCATGCCCTTCCACCAGTATTGTCGTCGAAGATCGTGGTACATCTTAGTGCTACCAGGATGGATGGTGTAGGTAGAAAAATGAGCTTCATGTAGTACTTCGTCTCGCAAATTCGGGACTTCAGGCACGTATATCCTTCCCAGGTATCTTAATCCACCATCTTTTGGAACGGTCCATCCTTTATTTTCATCTTCTGCAGCGAGCTTTTCACGTATGGATTTGCAGAATACATCTTCTTGTTGCCTTTCAATGACTTTTTCCTTTAAGCTGGGTTGAGCAATTAAGTTGCAAAGATAAGCATCATTGTTATTGGCGTCAACGTATAGATTATATTCACGAATGGTTTCTACAACCTTCCACTTCTGAATCCGTAAGCTTCCCACCGTTCCTTGAGATTTTCTACTCAATGCATCTGCGACTACGTTAGCTTTTCCTGGGTGATAATGTAGTCCAAAATCATAGTCTTCTAAATACTCCATCCATCTTCGTTGTCTCAAGTTAAGCTCCTTTTGCGAGAAAAGGTACTTCAAACTTTTGTGATCGGAATAAAGTTCAAAACGTTCGCCATATAAGTAATATCGCCATACCTTCAAAGCATGAATAATTGCTGCAAGCTCCAAATCGTGTGCAGGATAATTCTTTTCATGTGACTTTAGTTGTCGAGAAGTATAGGCTATGACCTTGTCAGATTGCATTAAGACACCTCCTAATCCTTGTAAGGAAGCATCAGTGTAGACTACATAGCCTATACCTCGCTCAGGAATGATTAGTACTGGAGCAGTGGTTAATCGCTTTTTTAGTTCCTGGAATGAATTCTCGCACTCCTCGTTCCACTCAAACTTTGCCCCCTTACGTGTCAACTTTGTCATTGGGGCAGCGAGTCGGGAGAAATCTTTTATGAATCTTCTGTAGTAGCCGGCTAGCCCAAGGAAACTCCGTATTTCAGTGACATTTTTTGGTTGATTCCATTTCAACACTGCATCAACTTTGGAAGAATCTACTGATATACCTTCTTTAGAAATCACATGCCCTAAAAATTTTACCTCTGTTAGCCAAAACTCACATTTGCTAAACTTGGCATATAACTTGTGTTCTCTCAGCGTTTGTAAGACGTAATGCAAGTGTTGTTCATGCTCTTCTTTAGATGAGGAATAGACGAGGATGTCATCGATGAATACGATCACGAACCGATCCAGGTAAGGTCGAAAAATTCGGTTCATCATATCCATGAAAGTTGCTGGTGCGTTCGTTAAGCCGAATGGCATCACCAAGAATTCGTAATGCCCGTATCGAGTTTGAAAGGCTGTCTTTGGTACATCTTCCTCCTTGATACGAAGCTGGTGGTATCCAGATCGAAGGTCTATCTTGGAAAAGAAACAAGATCCTCTTAGTTGATCAAATAAATCATCGATCTGAGGCAGCGGGTATTTGTTCTTTATTGTGACTCTATTCAGCTGGCGGTAGTCGATACACATCCTGAGAGATCCGTCTTTCTTCTTCACGAAAAGAGCTGGTGCACCCCATGGTGATGTGCTGGGACGAATGAACCCTTTTTCTTGCAATTCCTGAAGTTGAGTCTTCAGCTCCTTAAGCTCTGCCGGTGCCATTCGATGTGGAGGTATAGAGATAGGTGATGTGCCTGGATAAACTTCTATGGTGAACTCTATTTCTCTTTTCGGGGGTAATCCGGGCAAATCATCTGGAAATACATCTTCGTATACTCGCACCACTGGGATGAATTCAATCTGCGGTCCATCTTCTTTTTCGATCTTGAGGTTAGCGATTAAGCTCCTAAAGTCATCCTCTTTTAAGTTAACAGTTAATCTAGGATGGTGAGTTTCCCTATCCCCGTAAAATTTAAATGTTTGTCCATCCGATGTACTTACCGTTACCATTTTTCTTCTACAGTCGATAATAACTTGGTATTGTGTGAGCCAATCCATTCCGAGGATGATATCGTACTCCGACATGTCCATTATCATCAAATCAAAATATACTTTATGACCCGCTATTTCTATCATGCAATTTTTACATATTCTATCAATTTTTCTAGCACCTCCTAACAGAGACCCAACTTTCAGTGGAAATTTCATGAATTCAGATTCTAACTCAAGGATGGATGCAAATGACTTTGAGATGAAAGAATGTGTAGCGCCAGAGTCAAACAATATTTTAGCCCAAGAATTAAATACTAGGAATGTACCTTCCACCATCTCTGGTTCTGTTGACTCCGCCTTTGCTCCATAGCATACACTCTTGCCTGGGCAGGTTGTTCAGAACGTTTTATACCGGGTGGAGGTTTAGGTCTTATTTGAGTGGGTTGTCTTCCGGGACGTGGTGGCTGTTGTACCATCGGTGGCCTCCATTGGTTCTGTTGTGGCGGGTACGGAGTACGGTATTGGAATTGAGGTGCGTGAGGAGCCTGATATGTCTGCAACTGTGGACAGAATCGTTGGGAATGCCCAGCTTGCCGGCAGTGATAGCAAATTATTGAGTCTCGGTTCACCACATTTGATCTTGGTGGCGGAAGTTGAGAAGGTCCAAACCTTGGGCGCTTGCTGCTTGGTCCTCCACTTGCATTCTTATGAATCCAATTTTTCCTTACCTCTGGAGTACTTCGTTCAGCTATAAGTGCTCGATCTACGACATCTGCATAACGAGTTAATTTGAGAATATTCACTTTTTCTTTGATTGCAGGTCGAAGACCTTCCTCAAACCTTTTTGCTTTTGTAGCATCATCAGGTATCATGTAAAGCGCAAAACGTGATAGTTCTTCAAATTTGGCTTGATACTGGACCACAGTCATTTCCCTTTGGAGAAGGTACATGAATTCACGTGCTTTTGCTTCTCGTACAACTCCAGGAAAATATTTTTCAAGGAAGATCCTCTCAAACTCTTGCCAATTCATATTTTCTGTGTCTTGCATCCCTTGAACTGATTCCCACCAATGATATGCCTGTCCCTCAAGATAAGAACTGGCAATAGTTACTCGTAGTTCTTCTGGTACCCTCTGATTCATCATACTTCTTCTGATTTGACGTAACCATTCTTCTGCTACTATTGGATCTGGTATACCCTTAAAGACAGGGGGTCGAGATTTTCGAAATTCTGCCTGAATTCGCATGACTCGTTCCACTTCATCTTCTTCGTGACGTCCTCGATTGCTTTCACGAATCGCATTTGCCATGTCTTGAATAGCGGCGATTACTCCATCGTTTCCATTCAACACGTGGTTCGCATCCTCTGCTTCTCCAGCCATCTTAATAGAATAAGAGTTAATGCTAGTTAGCATTTCTACAAATATAAAATAATTTTCAAACTTATTTACCGCAAATACATATATAATCTATAACCACACCACAAAAAGGGTAAACAACCATTTAATATTATAGTTAGAAATCCAGGTATCTTTTTTTTTTTTTTTTTTTTTTTTTTTTTGACTTTGTCATTTTTTTACAACTCCTACCTTCCATTTTCATTATCCTAGTATTTAAGTCAAAAATATTTCCAAAACATTCCCCAAAATATTTCCCCAAAATATTTCCAGTTGCCAAAATCAACCCCCTTAAATATGGTCATCTTTAAGTAATTTTTTTTTAGTGCACTCTATCCTACTCGTCGTCAGAACTATCATCGGTGACTGGTGGTGGGGGTGTGTGGGGCTCGCCACAAGCTAACTCTGTAGAAATCTCTGACACAGGTGCCACTCCTGCTATAGGTATTGCTTCCATAACATGTTGTTCTGCATGTAAATTTTGTGCTACTGCTATCTCACGGGAAATCTCATAAATCTCATCATTCATAGCCAACTCTAATGCCCCAACTAAAGCCCGAGTCTGTCCTCTTACACTGTGTCGAACCATCTCCCTTTGAGATTCTGGTGCAAGGTGAGGAAACAAAATCAAGATATCTCTAATCTCATTAATCAAGAAGTTACGAGCATCCTGATTGACCGCTTCATCATATACCGCTTGGTTAAGAGGAGCTATCCCCTCAGGACCGATGCGATAACCCCCCCATCTATCCATTCCTTCAATTACATCCATACTGTCAACATAATTAATTTGTCCATAGGGTTAGTAGAACATAAACAAATAAATATTGAATACAAACAGCAAACAAAAATCAATCATATACATACATATATTATTTCTTTTACCTTTTAAAATCGTAGATGAAATATAATCCTACTCAATTTGTCCCATTTCTCAAACCTATAAGCTCTGATACCAACTTGTCACAGCCCAATCCTGAATAAAATCTAATATCTAGGAGTGAAGCGTGACTTACGTCTTAATCGCAGATTTATAAAAATTTTCTACAATTAAGACGTGAGAAGAAAATAAAAATAAAAATAAAATAAAATAAAATAAAATAATATAAAATAATTGAAGAGACTAAGTAAAGTGAAAATGAAAAATAGACTTTATTTAGCAAAATACTATTCCAAAAGTACCATACTAGATGTTCATCTTCTTATATATTACAATGTATTGTTAAACAAACAAAACATAGTACTCCAGCAAATTCTCTAAATTTCCCTTGGGTATTCCACATCATTGGTCATATTTCCGTCACCTGCATGATTTATTAGGGTGTGAGCTTTTAAGGCTCAGTAGGGTATATTGATCCCTCATGGCCAGTTATCACATTTAATCAATGTCTCAGTAAAAGAAAATAAATACAGATAATGATTTCAATTATATGCAATGAGAATGTGTGTACTCACTCCTTAACCATTCCCGTTGACACATACCCAAGACAAACAGGCCTACACGTCCCATACCATGCATCCTTCCACTGTGGCCCCGAATGTCCCAAGTATGAGCCAACACCCGTCCGTCCCTTAAGCCCAAATATTTTGAATATAATTAATTCCACTTTTTCTTCAATAATTCTTCCACAAATCATGAGATCACCAGGTACATCTCCCTTTCTCCATGGTATCTCTAATAAATCACAAGACCACCAAGTTCATCTCCCTCTCTTCTTGGTGTCTCAATTAATCATTTTCTTAACCTTGTTCACAATCACACTTTCCTTATGCACTTGTGATTATGCATGTAAAGATAAACATTAATGCATGTATAGAGAAATTAAATAGTACATGCATAATAATAAATATCACAGACTTAGGAATTTCACAGTGCTCACACAAGATTAATAATAAAAGCTTATTCACAAATATAGTGCACTTGATACATTTAATGAAGAAATAACATCACAAGTAATAAAGATAAATTATCACAAGAAAATAAATCACACAACATGACACAAGGATTAATTGTAATATAGTCCAATCATTGGGGAAATAGAGACCCTACCTTAATCTCTTGAGCTCGAGTTCCTTCTTGGTCCGTTCCTATGTGTTCGGGTCTTTCTTTATTCCCTCCTTGAGTTCTATAGAGGCTAAAAGCTGTGAGTTCCTCTCCTTCTCTAACACTTTCTAGTTCAGTCTCTCTCTCTCTCTCTCTCTCTCTCTCTCTCTCTCTTTCTCTTCCTCTCTCTTTTCTTTTTCTCTCGGGTTTCTTCTTTGTCTCCTCTGTTCAGTTTTCTTTTTGCTGCTCAAGACTATTCATACCTTATAATCTAATTGGCATGCATTTTCAGTTAAGAAGGGATGTATCTAATGATTATTTAGATAAGGATTATCCCTAAAGGAATCACCACCCTTGATCAAAGCTTAGGTGTGCTAGTTTTGAGAAAGCTAATGGCGTTGGTGATTATCTTCAAACCCTTTCAGATTTTTTTTTTTTTTTTTTTTTTTTAAGTTGGGCTTTTCATCTCTTGTAAAACAATTGGGCTAAAGCCCAAACTTAGAAGTTTAACCCAAATTTTTAAAGCCCATAAATATTATTATTATTTATTATTATTATTATTATTATTATTTATTATTATTTTTTTTTGGACATTACAGACAAAAACAAAATAGCACTGCAAACTTACCTCAGAATCATCACGTTGGCCATCTCCAAGTGCACGAGAGTCAAGAACATTAAAACTTGTTTGGCCGGGCATACCCAATATACCAAAATTTGATGAAGCAATTCAAAAATATATGATCAAAAAGCTCATAGTTAGAACGTTGCTCATGTTTGGAAGCACCTCAAATTAAAATAGTGATTATAATATTGCAATTGTTGATGTGTGGTTAATAGAAAATGCAATTAACCATTGTATATATATATGCAAGGGTTATATGATCATGAAACGAATATAAGCCATGTTTGTTTTATTAATGAATTCTTTAAACTTTATGATTTTTTATTATTCACAATTGAGTGATTAAGTACTGTACATCATATTTATAGTATACATGAGTTCCCGAGCCTTATACAATAAGAATATATTCTTGGTGAATAATAAATAATACATAACAAAGGAAATCTAATGAGAAGAAACCACATCAACTAAGGGTTTATTATTAACAAATTCACATTAATTATTTATCTTCATCAGTGCTTTTTTTTTTGGTTCGTGAATTTTCATTCATCTTCAGCTGCTCAGCATGTAGATACATTTAAAAGTTAGTGTGCAATCCCTTTTAGCCCCGATTGGGATTGCGGTGAAGGACCCAAAAACTGTTGTGGATGACAATTCTCAATCACCTACAACAATTTTGGTGTTTGGTAAAAAAATAAAAAACTGTTTTTTCCCACAATTCTCAACTCCCCACAACAAAAACAAAAAACAGGTTTTTAGGTGCTTTTGAAAGCTGCAGTGACTTACAGCAATAATGAATATTTTATTTTACCCATAATACCCTCATTGATTTCTATAATTTTTATTTGTTTATTTTAAATTAAAAAAAATGTTCATTGTTAGTTATATTTTATATTGTGATAATTAATTATGATATTTTATTTATACGATTAAAATTATAATATACCTAAAAAAATAATAGGCATACTTATGTAATAGTGTTGTTCTTAGAAAAATTAATGCTAATAAAAATTTGTAGTCAAAAATTTCAAAAACAAGTAAAAAAACATTTTATTTTTACCAAACAAATAAGTGAAATGCACTTTCAGCATCATGTCCATTTTAGTAATTATACACAGTCACATCATTTTTATATTAATATTTATCAAACACTTTGATACTGTTTTTTGCACTCACAGCATTTTTGAAAATATAGTTTACCAAACACTCAACTGCTTTATTTTACGGCTCACTTTACTTAACAGCTGTTTTTTCTGGCAGCAATATCAAACTGGCCCTTACTCAATCCCATTTATTTCTTAATAACTAGTCACTTTTCTTTAATTTAAAGTTTTAATTCAAAGTATCAATTTCAACAAGTTTACCTATATTTTAGCTAAATTTGTGCAAAAAAAGTTGAAAATCTATTTTAGCTAACTGCTTTTAAAATCTTACCCTAGCAATGTTCTCTACTTTAGCTAACATTAATATTTTATTATTTTAATATTTTAATATTATAGCTCATGAGAAATAAATTTGTACTATTGTATTTAAAGAATTCAAAAATTATTCCCATTATGCTGCTTTGGCTATAGTTATTTTCTCTCTCCTCTCAACCAAATTTAGCTAATCTAAAAGCAAATCCTAAATTAACTAATTGGATAACTAATCTGTTGGAGAATGAATTTGAGAGGAAATTAGCTAATATAGATAGAAAGGGAAAGATAGCTAAACGTACTGTTGGAGATGCTCTTAGGATTCCATTTGAAGAAGTGAATATTCCTAATTTCATGTAGTTTGCACTGTTAATAAGCTAGCATGCATGGTTAAATATATGGACGTACAACATGTTTTGGACTTTAACTACATATATAGAACCTGATTATAGCTAGTACTTTGATTAATTAAGCACTCCCAGACAAATTGTACTTTGATTTTTTTGTGCTTTGAATTATGTGTAATCGAAATGATTTTCATTCATTTTCATATAATCATATTAATTTGGACTTCAGTCTCTTTTAATATATTCTACTTAACGCAGAGCCTAAGACCTAAGACTTTTTTTTTTTCTTTTGAAATTAAGAAAACGAAATTCATTAGCTAGAAAGGAAAGTACATAAATTATCTTTAAAAGTGTTAATTACTTTTACCTAGTTTTGGTCCTTTGGATTTTCACACAGTGTGAACATATTGATTTAAATTTTTAATTATTTTTACATTTGTAGTGGAGACCGGCCCTCACCGGCCTCAAGCAAGGGAGGGCAGCCGCCGTCAGCCATAGCTGGCCACTTTTAAAAAAAAAAAATTTCAAAAAATTTAGGATTAGTTAATAAACTTGCCATTAAGAATTATATTGAAATTTGGGTGTGTGAATATCAGTTTTTGAATGTGGTCATAGAAGCCTCCCTACTGAAATTAGTATCTAGTATTAAGCATGCATGAATAATGACTATTAGCCCCAAATCGTCATAATGAGTTAATGACCCTAGAAAGAATTTTCATTTGGGTGGCGATTCTGGTGAAATAAAAAAAAAAAAAAAAAAAGCCCATTACCGCCAGAGCCCATAATTTCGGTTTTTATAGAAGGGGCTTCTAAAGACACCCCACAATCTTCTTCACATACCACACACAAATTTTTTTTTTCAAACTTTTACTTTTTCCCTTAAACAAAATAAAATAAAATAAAATTTGTGTGCAGAGAATGTGAGAAGATTGTGCGGTTGTCTTTAGTAGCCCACTGTCTAGATAACACATTGGTTTTAATACGAGAGACTAGCATGTTAAGTAAGGCAGCAATTTGTGTTAGTCGGTTGAGTTCGTGTCGTGTCATTTTGTGTTCGTATTCAATACTAGTTAGTTTTAATTCAATTTGTTTAATTAATCGAGTTAAATGACTCAATTCTAACTTAACCTATTTATAATCATGTTGAATGAGTCAATTTTAACTCAACCCGTTTATAATTGTGTCGTGTTCGACTTTAACTATATATTTTGTGATCTAAAAACTTAAACATAATTTTCTTTAAATTTTAACTAAAACTATCACTTATGCATCATTTATAAGAACAATCTATTTAATTATGATATTAACAAAATCATTAAAAAAAAAAACTCTATAACTTGGTTTGGTTTTCGAAAATCGAAAATCTTAAACCAAAAAAATTGGTTTAGTTTTTCGAAAAAAGTTGGTAAACCGACCAATTATCGAAAAAAATTGAATCGATTGTTACTGAAAGAAACCAAATCAATTATTACCGAAAAAACAGAAATATTTACCCAAAAAAGCCGAAACAATTACTGAAATTTAATAATATATATGTTTATATAATATTATTATATTCGTAACATAAATGCTAAACTACTAATATTATAAACTAACTATAAAAAAATATAAATATATAATGTATCAAATAAATATTATTAAAAGTGTGGATTAAAATATAAAGTTATTCTATAATAAAGTAAAAGTTATCATTTTTAGAAAATAAGAATCTTATTGTTAGGTAAGTTATCACGATAGTATTAGAGATTTTAATTTTTTTTTTTTTCAACTTACGTGACATTCATATATTAGACACTAAAAAATATGTTAGAAAAAAAGTTAGAATGCAGCAAAGTAAGTTGGGAATATTATGAATGAATTGCCACTAAAAAAAGTTGTCACTAAAAAATTGTCATGTTAAATTTGCCACTTCTACCGTTATGTGCTACCTCCTATTCAAGAGTGTAAATATGCGAATATTTATTACTTAAATGGGACTATCGGAGTTAATAAATATTTTAGGAAGAAAAAAGATAATTAATCGCTTTTGCTCATTTGCAGAAGTTACATGAGCCACACTGTATGACATCGCACTCACCCCTACTGCCCAAGTCTGTCGTTTTTCAAAACAGATCATCACAATTCACAACCCTATTATTAGAACTTGATTAGCTTGCTTGGGTGCTCTATGCCATTAGAGAGATGACAAAGTTTGAAAGCTATTTCCGAGCCAATTGGCATTTTGTCTGGAATTCAATGAATGTGTGAGTGTGACCCCAAAATTATTGATTTAACAAGTCTTTCTCTCACAATGGCCAGTGTACTGGTACCCACAAGACAGGAGAAGAATAAACTACCTTCCCGCCTTCACTCCCCCCTCCCTCATTTTCATTCATTGTTTTCTTCTAATAGCTGAGACTGAGACAGAGGAGAGTTTGAGAGATGTGTTGGAGTCTTATATATCTCTGAGCATGGACGCTGCTCTGAAGAATCAGACCATCCCACCACTCGTCCTTCTAAATCTGAGGTCAATTTTCTATACACAAGTCACACTGAGCTGCATTTTCGATTTATGTTGGCTTTTTTCATGAATATTTTTCTGGGTTTATATTGGTTGACTGGTTGTGGTCTTAGTTTGAGGTTCAGTTTATTTGGTTGTTTTCGGGTCTCTGGGGATTGAATTTGAGAATTGAGAATCTGGGTTTGCATCAATTTAAGTTTTTAGGCCTCTCTTTGCCTATGTTTGTTTGTCCTTTGCTTAAATTCTATGCCAGAATGAGTTTTTCCCAATGTTTCTTTTCCACTGTGCATAATTGGGTTACAATGTAATCTGTAACATAGACACCACGGGGATTGGGTTGCAACTTTGTTTATTTTATCTTTAAACTGAAAACACATGCATGTTACTAGATTGCATACATAATCTCTCTCTCTCTCTCTCTCTCTCTCTCTCTCTCTCTCTCTCTCTCTCTCTCTCTCTATACATATATGTTTATACATCCCTTTGTGATTTTTCTTACTCACTTAATAATTATTACGTTTTCAAGGTTATGCAATGAAATTGCTGATTCTCAACCTGCAGGATTCCCCTAAATTAGCAATCTTTCTCAAATTGAGCCAGTCAAGTCCATAGAAAATGACCACACGTTAACTTTTGCATCTTTTTTTACTGCACCGCAGGATGTTTCCCTTAGTGAAACTAAATTCTTAGGAAGATATCCTTCCTAATTATAGGCAGTTACTTATCCAATGCACAACAATTATATTTTTCCACACAATTCATAACTTACTGTTCATGTTCTTTGCTGAAATAAAGTGAAAAGCATATTAGTTGCTAGATTATACAAGTGTTTTATGTCATGTTCATGTTGTCAGGAGTGACTTCTCCGACCCATCGAAACCTGAGTCCTTCCAGGAAATCATAATAATGCATGTGAAGGAGTTTCAGTTGTTGTTCAACAATCTTCTTTGGGTACAGATCAACTGGAATCCTTTACATCTGCAAGTTCAGCTATAGAGGTTACTAATGCAGTGCCAACTGAGAATTTGGAACTAGCAGTTCAGTTTCTAAGTACCTTGAATTATAAGCAATGTATTGCCTTGTGATGCTATTGACACAGATACTGTGCTGGAAGTAGCCGGCATCATTTGTTCAGTTGTTATACATCACTCAAAAGAAAGACACTCTTCTTTTGAAAGTGAAGCACACACATTTGCGCAGAATCTGCCGAGTTGAGCAAAGAAGAAGCAGCTGGATGCGATTGGGTAATGTTGATTTCTGAGGATGATGGTCAATTAAAGTTTGATCATCAACCATTAAAGAGAATTCTGCAAGGCAGGATCCTAAAACAGTGGATCCTGGAACAATCTCTTTTAGCTCATACATCCTACAAGACAAGCACAATCTATCCTAGCTACAAGGTAATATGTTCACTTTACCAATATATTTCTCTAGCTCTCGATGAGAAGCCTCATCCTGCACATGGAGAGAGGGTGCTAACTTGATATACATTAGCTCATTCCCTTAACAACTAATTAAGTTTTTTTTGGGTCTAATAGTGGTCTAACAAATAGATGTCGATATTGTTTTCCCTGGAATAATTGAAAAGGTGACTAACAAGCCTCACATGACCAAGTTGAGTTTTGCTAAAGCTTACCAGTAATCTAAACACATCCATATATTGAGATTTGATGCACATGTAACTGAAGAGATATATGTTTCAAGTACAATTCCATAATATTGCATATTGCCAAAGTCACAAGGTGGCTGTATTTTGTTGGGATAGTAGCAGATTCTTTTATTACAGTGGCGGGGATAGGTTTAGGTGTAAGAGCTTTTGTCTAAATGGGTTTCTGTTTTAAATTTGAGTGTAGACAGCTAAGTTAAAAAAATGTTGTTGGGATAGGATAATTCTTTGAGGTTGTTCTGTAACCCATTCATTTGAATACATTTCTCCTTTGAACTGTATAAATATTGTAAGAGGCTGAACTCAAATCCAACTTCGGAAAAGACTTGTCCTATATAAGTATATATTCTTTTTTTTTTTTCAAAGATGTTATAACACTGAACATGAAACGCTAGCAACTGATGTTACACTACTCAAAATTATTACAGTAAAAGAGCTACAAAAGATTTAGTCTGAGAACCTATTTTTTTCTATGTGTTTGACTATGCAGAAGCAGTTGGGCTGCTTGCAACCTGGTATCCAGAAACTGGAATGTGCTTGACAAGCCAACCAATCGGCCATGACAAAGCTGCAATGCCAATGCAGGCACTCCATTGCCCCCAATCCAGCCTCTCAGTATTGGCAAGCCTCATCAGAAATTCCACCACCAACATTTGAAGAACAATGGTAATACCAATTATGGCTAAGAACAGCTTGTTCTTAAGTAACCCCTTAAATGTGTTCTTCTCCATTTTTCTTGCATTGAACTCATTGAAGACTTGGCAAAGAACAAAAGTGTTGAAGATAAGGGTGTTCTTAACCTGTTCATCCACACCAAAGATGGATCTTCCCTTAAATTGTAGAGTCAGCAACATGGTGACCTGATACAAGGCCTGAGCAATGAGGTTTCTCCACATGTCTCTGGTTATGAGTGGCTCTGTTCGACCCACAGGTTGCTTTTCCATGAGATCATTAGTCGGTTGTTCAGTGGCCAAAGCCAAAGCCCCTAATGTATCCATTATGAGGTTCACCCATAGCAACTGGACCGCAGTCAATGGAACTTTACCAGAAGAAACAGCACCAACAAAGTTGATAACAAGCGCAGCCAGGATGACTGTGAGTTGGAACTGAAGGAACTTTTGAATATTGCTATACACACACCTTCCCCACCTGAGAACTGTCACCACAGAGCTGAATTTATCATCTAAGATGACAATATCTGAGCTCTCCTTTGCAACTTCAGTGCCTTGGACCCCCATTGAAAGCCCGATATCTGCTTCCTTTAGGGCCGGTGCATCATTTGTGCCATCTCCTATGACCGCAACCACGTGGCCTTTCTGCTTCAGGCACTGTACCATTAGAAGCTTATCAGATGGTGACGATCTTGCCATTACACGAATCTTATCAATCTTTTCCATCATCTCTTCATGTGAGTAATTTCTGAATTGTGCACCTTCTACTACAGCCTGATCATCTTCCAAATCCTCATCATATGGTTTCAGAATCCCACATTCAACAGCTATAGCTCTTGCTGTGTGCACGTGGTCACCAGTCATCATCTTAATGTTCACTTTAGCAGCTCTCAATGTATCTACTGCTGTTCTGACTCCTGGTTTGCATGGATCTTTTAAACCCACAAGACCTAACAATGTCAGTCCACTTTCTTCAAGCTTCTCAGGATTGACCCGACCATTCTCTTCTTGAAGCACAATTTTGTGAGCAAAGGCAATGCACCTCAGACCTTTGGCTGCCATGTTCTGAACAATTGACTCAACATGCATTCTTTCTCCATCATTTATGGCTTTCACTGTCCCAGTTTTATCATAATAATTTGAGCACATGGAAAGTATCATTTCAGCAGCACCCTTCCAGTGGGTTTGAGTAGCCTTTTCGTTGTTCCTCCTCATCAAAACACCGCTTCTCTTTTTGTGTGAATTGAAGGTCTCTTCATGGATGATCTCACACCCTTGTTTCACTTTATCAATATTCACACCGAAATCAAACATGCCCCAAGAAAGTATTGCTTTCTCAGTTGGGCTACCAGATTTCTCAGGGAAGGATGATGAATTTGGTGGTTTACGAATACTTCCAGCAGTGCTTAAACCAACAGCCTGTTGGAGTAATTGGAGAATGGTAGGTTCTATCTCTGAGAGATTCTTTTCTGTCATTGCTTCTGTACCAAGCCAGAACTCTGTAACCTTCATCTGGTTCAAAGTAAGAGTGCCTGTTTTGTCTGTGCAGATTGTTGTGGCTGACCCCATTACCTCACAAGCAGAGAGTTTTCGAACCAAAGCGTTGTGATTCATCATTTTCTTCATTGAATAAGCCAGAGTCAAAGTAACAGCCAGAGGAAGACCTTCTGGAATTGCCTCCACAGCAGTCGTGATTGCTGCAGCTACAATATCCACAACAGTATTCATCACATCATCAAACTTGGTCTGGCTGCCACTGAATTTCCTGTTTCCTCTATTATCTTTGGTGTTTCCTGTGAAATAATGAATCAGAGAAGCCAGAAGAACAAGTAGATCCACTGCTAAACCAACCTTCCCAATAGAGGAGGTCAGCTTGTTGAGGCGTGTTTGCAAAGGTGTCTGCCTATCCAAATCACGGCCTATTGAGCTCATGATCATCTCGCCCCTTGATGTGTTCATGCCCACAGAAGTCACAAGCATCAAACCAAACCCTTCTGTCACCTTTGTGCCAGAGAAGAGAAAAGGATTGTCTCTGTCATTGATCTCATTGAGTATATTGTCACAACGACTATCCCCATTCATGACCTTCAAGGAAAAGCCTTCCAAGAACAACCCATCTGCCGGAACCTGATCGCCAATCTTCAAACACACGACATCACCGACCAAAATGTCAGAGATTGATGCAGAACGGCGCAGTCCATCTCTCATAATTTCCACAAGACTTGTATGCTCATCACCACTAATCTTTGTCGAGAGCCTTTGATCAAATTGTCTTGACTGCCTAAAGTTGGAGACAGCGGACACAACAACAACCAAAAGGACAGCAAAAATGATACCGCCACCATCATACCACCCATCTTTGAAACCATCTTGTTTAACACCAAACCCTAGAGAGAGTATTCCGCATACCACAAGCATCATAATTGTGGTGTCCTTGAATATTGCTTCAAACACAAAACTCAGAAAGCCTTTTGGTGCAGGCGGCTTCTGATATATGTTGGCACCAAAAACATTCTTTCTATGCAGTAGATCAGCCTCATCACTATCACTAATGCCACTTTTTGCATCACTCCTAAGAATTGCCACCAATTCTTTGGACCCTCCATATTGACTCAAAAGCTCAATGTTCTTTTCCTTTACCATATTGGTAAGCATTTGCTGATCAATATTATTGTTGAGGAAAGGAAGGTGTTCGTGCAACTGGGCATTGTTGGGTTGGACCTGCACGTCTATGACTGTGTAAGAGAGGGAGCGCAGTAACGGGGCATTGTTTTCACCAACTACCTGTTTCTTGCAAAGTGAAACAAGAGCCCTGGTGGAGTATATGGCTGTAAAAGCTAACCTCCACCTCTGCTTCTGGGGTTTCGGCAAAGCTGGGATATCTTCTTGATCTTCTGACATGGTGGCATTGTTGGGTTGCACCTGCAAGTCTATGGCTGTGTAAGAGAGGGAGCGCAGTAACGGGACATTGTTATCACCAACTACCTGTTTCTTGCAAAGTGAAACAAGAACCCTGGTGGAGTATATGGCTGTGAAAGCTAACCTCCACCTCTGCTTCTGGGGTTTCTGCAAAGCTGGGATATCTTCTTGATCTTCTGACATGGTGGCACGTTCTCCAGGTTTTTCAGGCCTCAGAGACATATATGACAGTGGGAAATGATGAAGACAGAAAAAAGAAATTAAGGGGGTGTAGGCTGGGTGTAACGACTATGATATATAGTTGAGGGAGAGATACGTAGGTAGCTAAGGAGTTCATGTGCAGGGACTGCAACTGTAAGGTGAACCATATTTATAGAGATATATGGGACCCTTCAAAGCATTCATATGGAAGGAGGGAAGAAGGTACGTACCAAATGAAAGTAACAGTGCACAACTAGAATAAAGGCTTAAGGGTGCAAAATAAAGGAGGTCATACAGGTCAACGGCAACCCAAAAAGAGAAAAGGAGGTAGAGGTCAGCGGACAACTGCATATGTTGATGCTGATTTGGGGTGGAATCTTTTTGTTTATGATGGGAATTCCAACTCGTGAATACCGATCGACCTCTTTTAATGAAGACTAAAATATTAAAATGGTTGAAAAAGTTCATTTTACGGTTCTGTAGGCAAGGACAGTTGTAGGCAAGGACAATTGGGAGTGGAAAGGGGTGTAGGGTGACATATAGTAGCTTTCAAGGAACTTGTGCGCGCAAAGAAAACGATTGCAGCTGACCGATTTCAGAGACCTGCGAAGCCCTGAATGACATGTAACGAAGAAATGGTAGTTAAGCATAAAGCATTATAACATGTGGATTAATGGAAGCATTATAACATGTGGATTAATGGAAGCATTATAACATGTTCAAAGGAAGCATGTGGATTCTGGAAGGAGGGATCGAAGAAGTCGTCATTATATGCAACATGCATCACTATCATGCTTTATGTTTACAGCATTATACGAAGCCTTGTATTCATATATAGGCCGTATTGACAGAAAATATTCATTTCTGTAGGCAAGGGACATTGGGAATGGTTGCATTTGAAGTTCCATTCACGTTGTTGCAAGAGGCTGAAATAGTGAAATCTCCTTTCCAGCCGAATTGATATTGATTTGGTTATGTTCACACAACCTGGAACTCTCTGAGAGCAATCAAATGTAATGGCTTTCTCATTAAGTTTCTTGAAAGCCACGGTATGTCACTTGACTCGCCCCTACAGCCCAAGTCAGTCAATGTTCAAAACAAATCACTGTTTGGTTAGACAGAAAAGCAGAGAGAATCAAAGAGAAAACAAAAATAGAACTGGTAAAAGTGATTTTCCATTACTAGCTCAATAATACAGAGAGCCCTTTATTTGGGCTTATAACTTTAAACAGCTGTCATAACAGCAACCACAGACTAATAGGCTAGGATATATGGATATTGACCCAGATAGATATTGACCCAGATATATAGATAACTTTATACATGGAATGTACAGCAATAGATATTGACCCAGATAGATATAGGATATATTAACAGTGCCCATTATGGAGTCATGGATATTGACATAGCTTGACATAGAAATATCAAAATATTCCATGTGTTGGGACTATCTTCAGGTGCACTAAAATGAAGGTGGGAGACACTAACATTGCTGCATCTGCTTATACTAATATGTCCCATTGGACTGTCAACATGTGTAAGTCCACTTAACTTAAGATAATCACATTTGAAGAAATGTAGAGCCTGCAAACATTTAAAGAATTTATTATTAGATTTCTTGTAAATATCTCTACAATATATGTAGGAAGTTTTCAATTTTTCATTAAGAATTTCTCAAATAAGTATATTAAATATATATATGTGGGTGTAAAAGTGCATGCATAATTATAGCTAACCTTTGGTCGTTGCTGGCAGTGTACCTTGTTCACCTAGAAATGAGTGACAATATTTTCCATGTAAGAGTACTTCACGAGCCACTCAAATAAAAAATGTAGAATTAAGCACTCAAATTATAATTAGAATGTCATGTATAACTGTATAAGATGGTTAAGTTGGCTAGCATTGCTCCACCAAAGTGAACCATGCCCATTGATCTCGCCTGTACCATTGATAAGGAGGTTGGTCACAGCCGAGAAGGATAGCCATGATTCTTTTACACATTCTTTCCATGCATCCGGAGTGTTGGGTGCCACAATTTTCACATAATATATAACTTAAGCTTCATATATGTGTATATATATGGGAAGAAAAAAAAAGGTGTCTCTCATTAATTCCATTTTTTGGCTTAATTTTGTTATAGTTTGAACTCCATTTGTTATTTCAATATTGGTCTTTGTTTAATTTCTTGCCAAATAAAATATCAAAGTTAAATATAACATAAAATTGACAGACTTGTGTCAAGTGTTCGAGGAAGAAGTAAAAATGCACTGTCAAGCACTTTGCAATGGCTACCGAGCGCTCGGCGCTTGGTGTCCGTAAAAAAAATTACAGACGTCCGCCTGAGAGAATTACTATACGCAAGGGTTATATGATCATGAAACGAATATAAGCCATGTTTGTTTTATTATGAATTCACATTAATTAGGCACGACTCCTTTAATATTGTTTTCTCCATTTTTAAAGAACTTTTCAACAAGAATATTCAATTTTCATACAAAACAATATGAATATTTAATTATAATTTATAAACAAGAAAAAAATATCATAAGATTAGTTTTCCAACCCTAAAAAATAAAAAGAAAAAAAAAGACCTATAGGCAGGGTCGTTTAAGGCACGGCACGAGCACGAATGGTCCGCGGGCCGTGTTGGTCCTAGTTTTTAACTATATGGACCGGCCCAAACACGACACGAAAGCACGATGAGCTAAACTTCAACAGGTTGGGCCAGGCTGGGACGGCCCGTTTGACACATCAACATGCAAATAACTTTTCAAGTCAAGTCCCCTTTATGATGTCATAAGATTCTTTTGTTCGCTCGATTACTCCTGCTAAGTTGTTGTGTAATTGGTTACGGCCGAACTTTGTGTTGTAGCTGAGATTATATCATCTCGGCCGAGAAGTTGTAATTTCCTTTGATTGGATATGACCTTGGTGCAGCTTTCTCTTGCATGACAAGGTTAGGGTGGTGGCATGTGGCATTTTATTTCTAGTATCAACAGTTGTTATGCCACGTGGTGTTACGGTCACACACAAGAATTTCTTGCGAAAAAGGGGAGTAAGTGGCAGACCCGTGTTAGGAGGAAGGCGGACACATATTGGGATTGGGCGGGATGAAGCGCGGAACTAATGTCACGTCATTAAACATACTGCATCATGATTGGCCACGCTAGCATTTAACCTCCAACTCTAACGGTGCATCGAACATAAGCCTAGTTTTCAATTTAAATATTAGTTTATGGATACACTTGAAAAATTTTATTGTTCGTGGATCCGCTTGAAGGCTAATTTGGTATTGAGCCTATATTTTTTCATGTATATGTTGTCTAACCCTAGACCTCTCATTTTGATTTTACTGTTAATATTCTCATTTCTAACTCTCTCTCATCTTCTTCTCTTTCTCTCACTGTCTCACGTTCTCATTTCTAACCCCTTATCTTTTCATATTTTATTGGCTTATTTACTTTAAATATTTTATTTTTATGTTTTGATTTTTTTTTTTTTATGGCTAAAATGAAAATTTAAAACTTACAAAAAAAGAGATTTGATTCAGTAAAGTTTTGAGTTTAAACAGAGTACCCCTATACAAAATGAAGAGGGCTATGATCTCAAAAAAATAAAAGGCTATAATTATAAGGGTCTAGTACTCTAGTCTCACCCAAATAATAGATGTGCAATATTTAATTGCTATCAAACGAATGAACAATCCCAAAAAATGAGTACTATGTATGTTCTATCGAATAAGTAAACATTGTTACAATCCATTAGAGGAAAGGACCTAGCAAGGCCTATATATAATTGATGACCAATCTAATTTGGAGGAAGATGTCGGTGTATAAAACCTAATTTCTTCACACACCTTTTACTTGAAAGCGATCGACCATAATCCAAATATTGCTCATTTGCTCATACTACACATCAAATTAATTGAAGACCGATTAAGCAGTTCATTTGCTCATTTGCTCATTTGGGTCACTGCGGCGTATGTGGTTCAGTTTGATGCACATGTAACTGAAGAGATATATGTTTCAAGTACAATTCCATTATATTCCATATTGCCAAAGTCACAAGGTGGCTGTATAATTTTGTTGGGATAGTAGCGCGCAGATTCTTTTATTACAGTGGCGGGGATAGGTTTAGGTGTAAGAGCTTTTGTCTAAATGGGTTCTGTTTTAAATTTGAGTGTAGCCAGCTAAGTTTGGAAAATGTTGTTGGGATAGGAGAATTCTTTGAGGTTTGTTCTGTAACCCATTCATTTGAATACATTTCTCCTTTGAACTGTATAAATATTGTAAGAGGCTGAAATCGAATCCAACTTCGGAAAAGACTTGCCCTATATATTCTTTTTTTTTCAAAGATGTTATGACACTGAACATGAAACGCTAGCAACTGATATTACACTACTCAAAATTATTTACACAAACTGCAGTAAAAGAGCTACAAAAGATTTAGTCTGAGAACCTATTTTTTCCATGTGTTTGACAAGGCAGAAGCAGTTGGGCTGCTTGCAACCTGGTATCCAGAAACTGGAATGTACTTGACCAGCCAACCAATCGGCCATGACAAAGCTGCAATGCCAATGCAAGCACTCCATTGCCCCCAATCCAGCCTCTCAGTACTGGCAAGACTCATCAGAAATTCCACCACCAGCATTTGAAGAACAATGGTAATACCAATTATGGCTAAGAACAGCTTGTTCTTAAGTAACCCCTTAAATGTGTTCTTCTCCATTTTCTTGCATTGAACTCATTAAAGACTTGGCAAAGAACAAAAGTGTTGAAGATAAGGGTCACTACAAGAAATGTGAGCAAAGCACACCCCTCGTTAGTGGCACAAAATGGGGTGTCAATTGGGAACTTCAGTCTCTATTACCCAATTGACACCCATTTTTGTTAAAATCGAGACACTTCAGTCCCTATTGCCTAATTGTCACCCCATTCTATGCCACCAATAAGGGTGTGCTTTACTTATATTTTTTGTAGTGGGTGTTCTTAACCTTTTCATCCACACCAAAGATGGATCTTCCCTTGAATTGTAGAGTCAGCAAGATGGTGACCTGATACAAGGCCTGAGCAATGAGGTTTCTCCACATGTCTCTGGTTATGAGTGGCTCTGTTCGACCCACAGGTTGCTTTTCCATGAGATCATTAGTCGGTTGTCCAGTGGCCAAAGCCAAAGCCCCCAATGTATCCATTATGAGGTTCACCCATAGCAACTGGACCGCAGTCAATGGAACTTTACCAGAAGAAACAGCACCAACAAAGTTGATAACAAGCGCAGCCAGGAGGACTGTGAGTTTGAACTGAAAGAACTTTTGAATATTGCTATACACACACCTGCTCCATCTAAGATGACAATATCTGAGCTCTCCTTTGTAACTTCAGTGCCTTGGACCCCCATTGAAAGCCCGATATCTGCTTCCTTTAGGGCCGGTGCGTCATTTGTGCCATCTCCTATGACCGCAACCACGTGACCTTTCTGCTTCAGGCACTGTACCATTAGAAGCTTATCAGATGGTGACGATCTTGCCATTACACGAATCTTATCAATCTTTTCCATCATCTCTTCATGTGAGTAATTTCTGAACTGTGCACCTTCTACTACAGCCTGATCATCATCCAAATCCTCATCATATGGTTTGAGAATCCCACATTCAACAGCCATAGCTCTTGCTGTGTGCACGTGGTCACCAGTCATCATTTTAATGTTCACTTTAGCAGCTCTCAATGTATCTACTGTTTCTCTGACTCCTGGCCTGCATGACTCCTCTAAACCCACAAGACATAACAATGTCAGTCCACTTTCTTCAAGCTTCTCAGGATTGACCCGACCATTCTCTTCTTGAAGCACAATTCTGTGAGCAAAGGCAATGCACCTCAGACCTTTGGCTGCCATGTTCTGAACAATTGACTCAAAATGCATTCTTTCTCCATCATTTATGGCTTTCACCGTCCCAGTTTTATCATAATAATTTGAGCACATGGAAAGTATCATTTCTGCAGCTCCCTTCCAGTGGGTTTGAGTAGCCTTTTCGTTGTTCCTCCTCATCAAAACACCGCTTCTCTTTTTGTGTGAATTGAAGGTCTCTTCATGGATGATCTCACACCCTTGTTTCACTTTATCAATATTCACACCTAAATCAAACATGCCCCAAGAAAGTATTGCTTTCTCAGTTGGGCTACCAGATTTCTCAGGGAGGGATGAAGAATTTGGTGGTTTACAAATACTTCCAGCAGTGTTTAAACCAACAGCCTGTAGATTCTCTTCTGTCATTGCATCTGTACCAAGCCAGAACTCTGTAACCTTCATCTGGTTCAAAGTAAGAGTGCCTGTTTTGTCTGTGCAGATTGTTGTGGCTGACCCCATTACCTCACAAGCAGAGAGTTTTCGAACCAAAGCATTGTGATTCATCATTTTCTTCATTGAATAAGCCAGAGTCAAAGTAACAGCCAGAGGAAGACCTTCAGGAATTGCCTCCAGAGCAGTCGTGATTACTGCAGCTACAATATCCACACCAGTATTCATCACATCATCAAACTTGGTCTGGCTGCCACTGGATTTCCTGTTTCCTCTATTATCTTTGGTGTTTCCTGTGAAATAATGAATCAGAGAAGCCAGAAGAACAAGTAGATCCACTGCTAAACCAACCTTCCCAATAGAGGAGGTCAGCTTGTTGAGGCGTGTTTGCAAAGGTGTCTGCCTATCCAAATCACGGGCTATTTCGCCCATGATCATCTCGCCCCTTGATGTGTTCATGCCCACAGAAGTCACAAGCATCAAACCAAACCCGTCTGTCACCTTTGTGCCAGAGAAGAGAAAGGGATTGTCTCTGTCATTGATCTGATTGAGTATGTTGTCACAACAACTATCCCCATTCATGACCTTCAAGGAAAAGCCTTCCGGAACAACCCATCTGCCGGAACCTTATCGCCAATCTTCAAACGCACGATATCACCGACCAAAATGTCAGAGATTGATGCAGAACGGCGCAGTCCATCTCTCATAGTTTCCACAAGATTTGTATGCTCATCACCACTAATCTTTTTCGAGAGCCTTTGATCAAATTGTCTTGACTGCCTAAAGTTGGAGACAGCATTCACAACAACAACCAAAAGGACAGCAAAAATGATACCGCCACCACCATACCACCCGTTCTTCAGGCCATGCTGTTTAACACCAAACCCTAGAGAGAGCATTCCGCATACCACAAGTATTATTGTGGTGTCCTTGAATATTGCTTCAAACACAAAACTCAGAAAGCCTTTTGGTGCAGGCGGCTTCTGATATATGTTGGCACCAAAAACATTCTTTCTATGCATTAGATCAGCCACATCACTATCACTAATGCCACTTTTTGCATCACTCCTAAGAATTGCCACCAATTCTTTGGACCCTCCATATTGACTCAAAAGCTCAAAGTTCTTTTCCTTTACCATATTGGTAAGCATTTCCTGATCAATATTATTGTTGAGGAAAGGAAGGTGTTCGTGCAACTGGGCATTGTTGGGTTGGACCTGCACGTCTATGACTGTGTAAGAGAGGGAGCGCAGGAACAGGGCATTGTTTTCACCAACTACCTGTTTCTTGCAAAGTGAAACAAGAACCCTGGTGGAGTATATGGCTGTAAAAGCTAACCTCCACCTCTGCTTCTGGGGTTTCGGCAAAGCTGGGATATCTTCTTGATCTTCTGACATATTGGCATTGTTGGGTTGCACCTGCAAGTCTATGGCTGTGTAAGAGAGGGAGCGCAGTAACGGGACATTGTTATCATCAACTACATGTTTCTTGCAAAGTGAAACAAGAACCCTGGTGGAGTATATGCCTGTGAAAGCTAACCTCCACCTCTGCTTCTGGGGTTTCTGCAAAGCTGGGATATCTTTTTGATCTTCTGACATGGCGGCACGTTCTCCAGGTTTTTCAGGCCTCAGAGACATGTATGACAGTGGGAAATGATGAAGACAGAAAAAAGAAATTAAGGTGGGTGTAGGCTGGGTGTAACGAGTATATATGATATATAGTTGAGGGAGAGATACGTAGGTAGCTAAGGAGTTCATGTGCAGGGACTGCTACTGTAAGGTGAACCATATTTATAGAGATATATGGGACCCTTCAAAGCATTCATATGGAAGGAGGGAAGAAGGTACGTACCAAATGAAAGTAACAGTGCACAACTAGAATAAAGGCTTAAGGGTGCAAAATAAAGGAGGTCATACAGGTCAACGGCAACCCAAAAAGAGAAAAGGAGGTAGAGGTCAGCAGACAACTGCATATCTTGATGCTGATTTGGGGTGGAATCTTTTTGTTTATGATGGGAATTCCAACTCGTGAATACCGATCGAACTCTTTTAATGAAGACTAAAATATTAAAATGGTTGAAAAAGTTCATTTTACTGTTCTGTAGGCAAGGACAATTGTAGGCAAGGACAATTGGGAGTGGAAAGGGGTGTAGGGTGTTTTACAGTTGATATACGTGGTGACATATAGTAGCTTTCAAGGAACTTGTGGGCGCAAAGAAAGCGATTGCAACTGACCGATTTCAGAGACCTGCGAAGCCCTGAATTCCATGTAATGAAGAAATGGTAATTAAGCATAAAGCATTATAACATGTGGATTAATGAAAGCATTATAACATGTGGATTAATGGAAGCATAATAACATGTTCAAAGGAAGCACGTGGATTCTGGAAGGAGGGATCGAAGAAGTCGTCATTATATGCAATATGCATCACTATCATGCTTTATGTTTACAGCATTATACGAAGCCTTGTATTCATATATAGGCCGTATTGACTGAAAATATTCATTTCTGTAGGCACGGGACATTGGGAATGGTTGCATTTGAAGTTCCATTCACGTTGTTGCAAGAGGCTGAAATAGTGAAATCTCCTTTCCAGCCGAATTGATATTGATTTGGTTATGTTCACACACCTGGAACTCTGAGAGCAATCAAATGTAATGGCTTTCTTATTAGCACAAGTTTCTTGAAAGCCACGGTATGTCACTTGACTCGCCCCTACAGGCTACAGCCCAAGTCAGTCAATGTTCAAAACAAATCTGTGTTTGGTTAGACAGAAAAGCAGAGAGAATCAAAGAGAAAACAAAAATAGAACTGGTAAAAGTGATTTTCCATTACTAGCTCAATAATACAGAGAGCCCTTTATGTGGGCTTATAACTTTAAACAGCTGTCATAACAGCAACCATAGACTAATAGGCTCGGATATATGGATATTGACCCAGATATATAGATAACTTTATACATGGAATGTACAGCAATAGATATTGACCCAGATAGATATATGGATATATTAACAGTTCCCATTATGGAGTCATGGATATTGACATAGCTTGACATAGAAATATCAATTCCATATGTGTTGGGACTATCTTCAGGTGCACTAAAATGAAGGTGGGAGACACTAACATTGCTGCGTCTGCTTATACTAATATGTCCCATTGGACTGTCAACATGTGTAAGCCCACTTAACTTAAGATAATCACATTTGAAGAAATGTAGAGCCTGCAAACATTTAAAGAATTTATTATTAGATTTCTTGTAAAAATCTCTACAATATATATAGGAAGTTTTCAATTTTACATTAAGAATTTCTCAAATAAGCAAGGAATTAAATTTCGGATTTCGAGGAAATTTTGAAGATTTTTAAATTTCGACAAAAATTAGACGGAAACGACAGAAATTGCTATCAAAATACGAAAATTTTTAATGAAACTTTACCATATGTTTATTTAACATATCATCTATTAAATTGATAAAAAAACATTAAAGAAACCAAATTATATAATAGGTTTTATGTGATATAAAGTGAATATAATGCGCGCTGGATCAAATACTGTTAAATAAAATTAGTATAATGAATAAATAAAATTAGTATATTCTTTATACTGTATAATTTAATTATAAACTAAAATCTAAACCCTAATACTCTATATACTCTATATACCCTAATACTCTTTATACTCTATAATCTATACATTAAATCTTATATACATTATATTCTTTAGGATACTAGGTTTTAGGCCCTTTAGGATATTTTTAATTATTTTTTTATATATAAATGTATTAGAGTTTAAGGTTTAAATTAACTAAACGAAATCTCAAACCTTTTTTTTTTCTTTCCAATTGCCCAAAGGCCCCAAATCCCCCCTCCTTTTTTCTCTTTTTTTTTTTTTAAATTTTTATCTTTCCTTCCTTTTTTCCCGTGCCTCTCACCCAGCCAAGCTTTGTCTTCACTGAGTGTAATTAACAACCCAAATTTTGGCTTATGATAATTTTGTTACTTAAATTTTTCAAACTTGCTTTAAGGTTTGTTTAAAGGAATTAAAAATTTACTTAAGTTTATTTTAACTAACTTAGACCTTTGGTTATGGTTCTAGAGTTTAGTTGTGTTGAAATGAATTTTAGAAAATGAAAAATTCAAGAATTTGACGATTATTTTTTTTTTTTTCAGAATTAAATTGTGAGAGTAGGATTTTTCATAATTTTTTTGAAATCAATTTGACTATTTTGAAGTCATAGGAAATTAGTACTCATCAATACGAGTCCGTTGAATTTTTCGGTGAATTATTTGAAGTCTCGAACTATTTTTGATGAATTTTTGAAGTTGGAGAAATTAGAAAATAGGAAAATTTCGATAAATTTCTGTATATTTCGCCGAAATCATCACAAAAAATTGTTAAATATGTGTTTCGATTTCAGAACCCTAAAAAAATGAAATTTCGAACTTTAATACCTTGCAAATAAGTATATTAAATATATATGTGGGTGTAAAAGTGCATGCATAATTATAGCTAACCTTTGGTCATTGCTGGCAGTGTACCTTGTTCATCTAGAAATGAGTGACAATATTTTCCATGTAAGAGTACTTCACGAGCCACTCAAATAAAAAAATGTAGAATTAAGCACTCAAATTATAATTAGAATGTCATGTATAACTGTATAAGATGGTTAAGTTGGCTAGCATATATTGCTCCACCAAAGTGAACCATGCCCATTGATCTCTCCTGTACCATTGATGATGAGGTTGGTCACCGCCGAGAAGGATAGCCTTGATTCTTTTACACATTCTTTCCATGCATCCGGAGTGTTGGGTGCCACAATTTTCATATAATACATAATTTAAGCTTCATACATATATATATATATATATATATGGGAAGAAAAAAAAAGGTGTCTCTCATTAATTCCATTTTTTGGCTTAATTTTGTTATAGTTTGAACTCCATTTGTTATTTCAATATTGGTCTTTGCTTAATTTCTTGCCAAATAAAATATCAGAGTTAAAACCTAATATAAAATTAACAAACTCATGCCAAGTGTTCGAGGAAGAAGTAAAAATACATTGTCGAGCACTTTGCAATGGCTACCAAGCGCTCGGCGCCTGGTGTTCAAAAAAAAAAAATTGCAGACGTCCACCGAAGAGAATTACTATACGCAAGGGTTATATGATCATGAAACGAATATAAGCCATGTTTGTTTTATTATGAATTCATATTAATTAGGCACGACTCCTTTAATATTGTTTTCTCCATTTTTAAAGAATTTTTCAACAAGAATATTCAATTTTCATACAAAACAATGTTAATATTTAATTATAATTTATAAACAAGAAAAAAATATCATAAGATTAGTTTTCTAACCCTAAAAAATAAAAATAAAAAAAAAGACCTATAGGCCGGCCCGTTTAAGGCACGACACGAGCACGAATAGTCTGCGGGCCATGTCGGTCCTAGTTTTTAATTATATGGGCCGGCCCAAGCACGGCACGAAAGCACGATGAGCTAAACTTCAATAGGTCGGGCCAGGCTGGGACGGCCCGTTTGACACTTCAACATGCAAACTAGGCGTGGGCATTTTAACCGTGCACCGCCAAAATCGGCCGAACCAAACCGTCAAAAAACCGTAAAAAACTGCATTGACTAAAAAAAGTCAACACCGTCAAAAAAACCGAACCGCACCGGTTCTCTCCGGTTTCGGTTCCGGTTCCACATCTCATTTAACCGCACCACACCGAACCGCACCGCATAATTGCAAAAAATATATTTTTTTATATTTTTATACATATATATATATACCATTTTATATATTTTTTATACATATTTATACCATTTTTGTATACTTTTTATACACTTTTTGTACACATTTTTATACACTTTTTATAATTTTAGTTATACCCATTACCCTATATAATAAAATTAGTATATTATTTATAGTTTATACTGTATATACTAAATTTTTTAATTTTTTATAGTTCTAGGGTATAATATATAGTTATATACTATATAAGTGTGTAGGGTATACGCCATATAAGGTATAGGATTTAAAATTTATGGTATAAGATTTAGAATATGGTATAGGTCTATAGGATATTAGGGTTTATGGTATAAGGATTTAATATCTATGGTATAGGGTTTGATCGATTACAACTCATCTCTCATTCTCTAAACCTTAAACCCTAAGCTTTAAAATTTTATATATTCTATATATATACTCTATATAGTCTAGTTACATAAACTAGTTTGCCCAACCAAACCCAATTGCTCAAATCCCAAAACATATGTTTTATATAAATTATAAAACATTAAAAAAATTTAAAACATATGTAAATATTACAAAACCGCAGTGGAGAACCGCACCTTGAATGGTCTGGTTTGGTTTGGTTTTTTTACTCTTTTCTCGGTTTTAAACACCGAACCGCACCGCATATGAATGTTCGGCGCGGTGCCCGGTTTCAGGGGAGAAAAGGACCGAACCGCACCGCGCCCACCCCTAATGCAAACAACTTTTCAGGTCAAGACCCCTTTATGATGTCATAATATTCTTTTGTTCGCTCGATTACTCCTGCTAAGTTGTTGTGTAATTGGTTACAGCCGAACTCTGTGTTGTAGCTGAGATTGTATCATCTCGATCAAGAAGTTGTAATTTCCTTTGATTGGATATGACCTTGGTGTAGCTTTCTCTTGCATGGCAAGGTTAGGGTGGTGGCACGTGGCATTTATTTCTAGTATCAACAGTTGTTATGTCACGTGGTGTTACGGTCATAGACAGTAATTTCTCGCGAAAAAGGGGAGTGAGTGGCAGACCGGTGTTAGGAGTTAGGCGGACACATATTGGGGATTGGGCGGGATGAAGCGCGGAACTAATGTCACGTCATTAAACAAACTGCATCATGATTGGCCACGCTAGCATTTAACCTCCAACTCTAACGGTGCATCAAACATAAGCCTAGTTTTCAATTTAAATATTAGTTTATGGACACACTTGAAAAATTTTATTGTTCGTGGATCTGCTTGAAGGCTAATTTGGTATTGAGCCTATATTTTTTCATGTATATGTTGTCTAACCCTAGACCTCTCATTTTCATTTTACTGTTAATATTCTAATTTCTAACTCTCGCTTGAAGGCTAATTTGGTATTGAGTCTATATTTTTTCATGTATATGTTGTCTAACCCTAGACCTCTCATTTTCATTTTACTGTTAATATTCTCATTTATAACTCTCTCTCATCTTCTTCTCTTTTTCTCACGGTCTCACTTTCTCATTTCTAACCCCTTATCTTTTCGTATTTTTTTGGCTTATTTACTTCAAATATTTTACTTTATGTTTTGATTTTTTTTCACGGCTATATGAAGATTTAAAACTTACAAAAAAAACAAAGAGATTTGATTCAATAAATTTTTGAGTTTAAATAGAGTACCCTTATACAAAATGAAAAGGGCTATGATCTCAAAAAAGTAAAAGGCTATAATTATAAGGGTCTAATACTCTAGTCTCACCCAAATAATAGATGTGCAATATATAATTGCTATCAAACGAATGAACACTCCCAAAAAATGAGCACTATGCACGTTCTATCAAATAAGTAATCATTGTTACAATCCATTAGAGGAAAGGACCTAGCAAGGCCTGTTTAAGGCACAGCACGAGCACAAATGGTCCGCGGGTCGTGTCGGTCCTAGTTTTTAACTATATGAGCCGACTCAAGCACAGCACGAAAGCACGATGAGCTAAACTTCAACAGGTCGGGCCAGGTTGGAACGACCCATTTGACACCTCAACATGCAAACAACTTTTCAGGTCAAGTCCCCTTTATGATGTCATAAGATTCTTTTGTTCGCTCGATTATTCCTGTTAAGTTGTTGTGTAATTGGTTACGGCTGAACTCTGTGTTGTAGCTGAGATTGTATCATCTCGGCCGAGAAGTTGTAATTTCTTTTGATTGGATATGACCTTGGTGTAGCTTTCTCTTGCATGGCAAGGTTAAGGTGGTGACACGTGGCATTTTATTTATAGTATCAACATTTGTTATGTCATGTGGTGTTACGGTCACAGACAGTAATTTCTCGCGAAAAAGGGGAGTGAGTGGCAGACCGGTATTAGAAGTTAGGCGAACACATATTGGGGATTGGGCGGGATGAAGCGCGGAACTAATGTCACGTCATTAAACATACTGCATCATGATTGGCCACGCTAGCTATTTAACCTCCAACTTTAACGGTGCATCGAATATATATAAGCCTAGTTTTCAATTTAAATATTAGTTTTTGGCTTGAAAAATTTTATTGTTTGTGGATATGCTTGAAGGCTAATTTGGTATTGAGCCTATATTTTTTCATGTATATGTTGTCTAACCCTAGACCTCTCATTTTCATTTTACTGTTAATATTCTCATTTCTAACTCTCTCTCATCTTCTTCTCTTTCTCTCACGGTCTCACTTTCTCATTTCTAACCCCTTTCTTTTCATATTTTATTGGCATATTTACTTCAAATATTTTACTTTATGTTTTGATTTTTTTTTTTACGGCTAAAATGAAAATTTAAAACTTACAAAAAAAAGAGATTTAATTCAATAAATTTTTTAGTTTAAATAGGGTACACCTATACAAAATGAAAAGAGCTATGATCTCAAAAAAGTAAAAGGCTATAATATATTAAGGGTCTAGTACTCTAGTCTCACCCAAATAATAGATGTGCAATATTTAATTGCTATCAAACGAATGAACACTCCCAAAAAATGAGCACTATGTACGTTCTATCTAATAAGTAAGCATTGTTACAATCCATTAGAGGAAAGGACCTAGCAAGGCCTTTATATATAATTGATGACCAATCTAATTTGGAGGAAGATGTTAGTGTATAAAACTTAATTTCTTCACACACCTTTAAATATTGCTCATTTGTTCATACTTCACATCAAATTAATTGAAGACCGATTAAGCAGTTTAGTACCTTAGGCTTTGGGTCACTGCCGCGTATGTGGCTCAGTTTGATGCACATGTAACTGAAGAGATATATGTTTCAAGTACAATTCTATTATATTGCATATTGCCAAAGTCACAAGGTGGCTGTATAATTTTGTTGCGCGCGATAGTAGCAGATTCTTTTGTTACAGTGGCGGGGATAGGTTTAGGTGTAAGAGCTTTTGTCTAAATGGGTTTCTGTTTTAAATTTGAGTGTAGACAGCTAAGTTAGGAAAATGTAGTTGGGATAGGAGAATTCTTTGAGGTTTGTTCTGTAACTCATTCATTTGAATACATTTCTCCTTTGAACTGTATAAATATTGTAAGAGGCTGAACTCGAATCCAACTTCGGAAAAGACTTGTCCTATATATTCTTTTTTTTCAAAGATGTTATGACACTGAACACGAAACGCTAGCAACTGATATAACACTACTCAAAATTATTTACACAAACTGCAGTAAAAGACCTACAAAAGATTTAGTCTGAAAACCTTTTTTTTCTGTGTTTGACAATGCAGAAGCAGTTGGGCTGCTTGGAACCTGGTATACAGAAACTGGAATGTACTTGACAAGCCAACCAATCGGCCATGACAAAGCTGCAAAGCCAATGCAAGCACCCCATTGCCCCCAATCCAGCCTCTCAGTACTGGCAAGCCTCTTCAGAAATTCCACCACCAGCAGTTGAAGAACAATGGTAATACCAATTATGGCTACGAACAGCTTGTTCTTGAGTAAAGCAAAATATTGGGTGTAACGATACGTAGCTATAGCAGTATTTATATATGGACGTTTCAGAGGCAGGAAGGAGGGAAGAAGATGCACTCGATCGAATTTCAAACTCAGCTATATATTTACTTGTTTTGTAACACTAAGTAGTTTACGCCAGACCATATATGACGCCCACCACCCAATGTGAGTTTTTTATTTTTACTTGCCTCCCCGCCGTGGTGCAAAGAGAAAAAGTATATATATATATGGTCGAAAGAGAAAAAGAGAAAAAGTATTTTTTTTTTTTTTTTGATGAAATCCTCATTTGTTTTATCAAAGTTAGATATGCAAATGATTTTCGATTTAACTAATTTTTTGTAAGGATATCTATCAATGGAGATGTAAAAAATGAACAATTTGGATCGACACAAAACGACTCGTGTGGGCCATAATAGGGTATACTTCAATATAAATAAGTTGAGGTATACCTCAATAGAAAGAGTCTGTACAGGTTTCTTCTATTGAGGTATACCTCAACTTATTTATATTGAGATATGACCTTTTTGGGGCCCACACGAATCGTTTTGTGTCGATCTGAACCATTTGCAAGGATCATCTTCATTGATAGATTATCTTTACAAAAAATTAGTCAAATCGAAAATCAGTTGCCTATCTAACTTTGATAAAACAAATAGACGGTTTCATCGAAAATATTTGGTTCGTCTATTTATTTGATCAAAGTTAGATAGACAAATAATTTTCGATTTGGCTAATTTTTTACAAGAATAATCTATTAATGGAGATGTAAAAAATGAACGGTTTGAATCGACACAAAACGACTCGGTTGGACGCTAATAGGGTATATGTGGATTGTCTGACTGTAGTGGAAATTGAAGAAGACAGAAAAAACGAATTATCGAATTAAAGCAAAATGTCGGGTGTCACCAAAGAGTAAAATTTCGGATTTTGCAGAAATTTCGATGGAAATTTCGAGAAATTTTAAATTTCGACAAAAATTAGACAGAAACGACGGAAATTACTATCAAAATACGGAAATTTTGAATGAAACTTTACCATATGTTTATTTAATATATTATCTAGTACATTGATAAAAAACATTGAAGAAACCTAATTATATAATATGTTTTATGTTATATAAGATAAATATAATGCGTGCTTGAGGTAAATACTATTAAATAAACTTCGTATAATAAATAAATAAAATTAATATATTCTTTATACTATATAATCTATACTCTATATTTTTTATGATATGATATAAGATATTAGAGTTTAGGCCTCTTAGGGTATTTTTTATTATTTTTTATATAAAAATATATATATTAGAGTTTAGGGTTTAAAAATAATTAAACGAAACTCCAAACTATTTTTTATTTTTTTAATTGCCCAAAAGCCCTAAATCCCAAACCCCAATCAACCCTTAATTTTTTTTTACTTTTTTGTTTCTCTTCACATCATAATGGTATCCATTAAGTACATGATACAGCACCTTTTTTGTTTCTCTACACATGATAATAGACTGAATAGTATCCATTAAGTATTTGAACTTTGACTATGTCAGCGTTGGCCTCCCAAAGAGGAGAAATAAAAGCTCCATGGGTCATAGGTGGACACCGTGTAACGAGTATGTTAGTTGGGGGGAAAAAGATACGTAGCTAGCAACGTTTATATATGGGCGTTTCAAAGGCAGACGCGGAAGGAGGGAAGAAGGTGCACTCGAATTTCCAATTCAGCTATATATGTACAAGAAAAAAGAAGAAGACATTATCAGCTAAGTATTTTACGGAAGACCTTGACGTACAACATCACCCGTTCACCGCCATACCACCATAAGCATGCAGCTGCTTTCAATCTGTTGGGTCCCATGACGCCTGCACCACCATATATATATATATATATATATATATGCGACCAGTGAAAGAGAAACAAGTCACACGTCACGTACAGTAGACATTATTCAAGAGTTGGACTGCATGTACACTAATTAGAAGTGAACAATACCAAGAAAGGCTTGCTAGTGCATGTCTGCCTTGGGACATGTGGATGGGAAAAAAGACCAAGCTCTTTAATGATTAAGAATATAAGATGATGCTTGGCCCAAAAAAAAAGAATCTAAGATGATGATAATACAAAACATAAATCACAGAAAACAAAAAGATTCAACCTCCAAATCAGCCATCATGAATGGTATTGAGCTCATGATCATAGCTAATTTGAGGTGGAATTTTTTCAAAGTCGACATGTCACCAGTCACTGTCACCACTATATGTTTTTTTTTTTTTTTTCCCAAAGACTGCCTTACTAATTAAGGCCCTCTAGCATGCATCACCCTCAAACTTATATAGGAGATTGACTTTTCATTTTTCACCGTGTCGTGCTTGGAAGGAGAAGGAAGTAACTTCAATGTAGCTTCCTCTGATTTTTTATTTTTTTTTGGTCATGCATCAATTTTCCTCATATTCTTTGCATGCACGTCCAACGGTCCAAGAAAGTGATTCTATAAATTAACTAGGCTTGAACTTTTCCTTTAGGAAAGTAGAACGTGTACGTGATCAACTTGTGGCAATTTAAAATTGATATATAACAACTTTCATTTTAAATCCTCAGTGTGAAACTGCGAACAAGGTCATGCCAGCTGGGGACAGCCATAACTTTCTGAACTAGAAAATCATGCAAGGACAATATTATATTAATTCCTAAGTTTAAAATCATTCCACCACATACAATTCCTAACAAAAGTAGTACGTACTGACCTTCCAATCCCAAACAATATACAAGTCTTGTTGGGAAGGAATATATACTGAGATTAGAGATGATGCATGGAAATAAGAAAACTAGAAAAGGGATCGATGGAGAACCCAATTAAATGTATATGGGTCCACAAGGACCAATTGTCCATCTAAGATACCTTTAAAAAATAACTCTCTAGCTCCGACAATTCCCTACCAATATAACCTTATTGAAAATGCTAAATAATATTCACCAAAAAAAATGCTAAATAATTAAATTAGTAATATACGTAAATAAATTTTCGATTGCTAACATAAGTAATTCATTGAACGTACATAGATCAATTATCTAATATTGCATGTTTAGTTCTCATCAGAAAATTGAATAAGATTAAATGAATCCTTGCATACACACAAATTATAAGTTATAAATGAGAAGTTAATATATATTGCAGAAAAATATAATCATGACCATATATTATATAACAACAATGTAGAAACAATAGTATTGTTGTAGAGTCATTATCAAGAAAAAAATATCCAAGTCATTATCAAGAAAAAAGAAGAAGACATTATCAGCTAATTAAGTATTTTACGGAAGACCTTGACAACATCACCCGTTCACCACCATACCACCATAAGCATGCAGCTGCTTTCAATCTGTTGGGTCTCATGACGCCTGCACCACCATATATATATATATATATATATATATATATGCGACCAGTGAAAGAGAAACAAGTCACACGTCACGTACAGTAGACATTATTCAAGAGTTGGACTGCATATGCACTAATTAGAAGTGAACAAGACCAAGAAAGGCTTGCTGGTGTAAGAGCTTTTATCTAAATGGTTTTCTGTTTTAAATTTGAGTGTAGAAAGCTAAGTTAGGAAAATGTTGTTGGGATAGGAGAATTCTTTGAGGTTTGTTCTGTAACTCATTCATTTGAATACATTTCTCCTTTGAACTGTATAAATAATGTAAGAGGCTGAACTCAAATCCAACTTCGGAAAAGACTTGTCCTATATATTCTTTTTTTTTTTTCAAAGATGTTATAAAACTGAACATGAAACGCTAGCAACTGATGTTACACTACTCAAAATTATTACAGTAAAAGAGCTACAAAAGATTTAGTCTGAGAACCTATTTTTTTCTTTGTGTTTGACTATGCAGAAGCAGTTGGGCTGCTTGCAACCTGGTATCCAGAAACTGGAATGTGCTTGACAAGCCAACCAATCGGCCATGACAAAGCTGCAATGCCAATGCAAGCACCCCATTGCCCCCAATCCAGCCTCTCAGTACTGGCAAGCCTCATCAGAAATTCCACCACCAGCATTTGAAGAACAATGGTAATACCAATTATGGCTAAGAACAGCTTGTTCTTAAGTAACCCCTTAAATGTGTTCTTCTCCATTTTTCTTGCATTGAACTCATTGAAGACTTGGCAAAGAACAAAAGTGTTGAAGATAAGGGTGTTCTTAACCTTTTCATCCACACCAAAGATGGATCTTCCCTTAAATTGTAGAGTCAGCAACATGGTGACCTGATACAAGGCCTGAGCAATGAGGTTTCTCCACATGTCTCTGGTTATGAGTGGCTCTGTTCGACCCACAGGTTGCTTCTCCATGAGATCATTAGTCGGCTGTTCAGTGGCCAAAGCCAAAGCCCCTAATGTATCCATTATGAGGTTCACCCATAGCAACTGGACCGCAGTCAATGGAACTTTACCAGAAGAAACAGCACCAACAAAGTTGATAACAAGTGCAGCCAGGATGACTGTGAGTTGGAACTGAAGAAACTTTTGAATATTGCTATACACACACCTTCCCCACCTCAGAACTGTCACCACAGAGCTGAATTTATCATCTAAGATGACAATATCTGAGCTCTCCTTTGCAACGTCAGTGCCTTGGACCCCCATTGAAAGCCCGATATCTGCTTCCTTTAGGGCCGGTGCATCATTTGTGCCATCTCCTATGACCGCAACCACGTGGCCTTTCTGCTTCAGGCACTGTACCATTAGAAGCTTATCAGATGGTGACGATCTTGCCATTACACGAATCTTATCAATCTTTTCCATCATCTCTTCATGTGAGTAATTTCTGAATTGTGCACCTTCTACTACAGCCTGATCATCTTCCAAATCCTCATCATATGGTTTGAGAATCCCACATTCAACAGCTATAGCTCTTGCTGTGTGCACGTGGTCACCAGTCATCATCTTAATGTTCACTTTAGCAGCTCTGAATGTATCTACTGCTGTTCTGACTCCTGGTTTGCACGGATCTTTTAAACCCACAAGACCTAACAATGTCAGTCCACTTTCTTCAAGCTTCTCAGGATTGACCCGACCATTCTCTTCTTGAAGCACAATTCTGTGAGCAAAGGCAATGCACCTCAGACCTTTGGCTGCCATGTTCTGAACAATTGACTCAACATGCATTCTTTCTCCATCATTTATGGCTTTCACTATCCCAGTTTTATCATAATAATTTGAGCACATGGAAAGTATCATTTCTGCAGCTCCCTTCCAGTGGGTTTGAGTAGCCTTTTCGTTGTTCCTCCTCATCAAAACACCGCTTCTCTTTTTGTCTGACTTGAAGGTCTCTTCATGGATGATCTCACACCCTTGTTTCACTTTATCAATATTCACACCTAAATCAAACATGCCCCAAGAAAGTATTGCTTTCGCAGTTGGGCTACCAGATTTCTCAGGGAAGGATGATGAATTTGGTGGTTTACAAATACTTCCAGCAGTGCTTAAACCAACAGCCTGCTGGAGTAATTGGAGAATGGTAGGTTCTATCTCTGAGAGATTCTCTTCTGTCATTGCTTCTGTACCAAGCCAGAACTCATTAACCTTCATCTGGTTCAAAGTAAGAGTGCCTGTTTTGTCTGTGCAGATTGTTGTGGCTGACCCCATTACCTCACAAGCAGAGAGTTTTCGAACCAAAGCATTGTGATTCATCATTTTCTTCATTGAATAAGCCAGAGTCAAAGTAACAGCCAGAGGAAGACCTTCTGGAATTGCCTCCACAGCAGTCGTGATTGCTGCAGCTACAATATCCACAACAGTATTCATCACATCATCAAACTTGGTCTGGCTGCCACTGGATTTCCAGTTTCCTCTATTATCTTTGGTGTTTCCTGTGAAATAATGAATCAGAGAAGCCAGAAGAACAAGTAGATCCACTGCTAAACCAACCTTCCCAATAGAGGAGGTCAGTTTGTTAAGGCGTGTTTGCAAAGGTGTCTGCCTATCCAAATCACGGCCTATCGAGCCCATGATCATCTCGCCCCTTGATGTGTTCATGCCCACAGAAGTCACAAGCATCAAACCAAACCCGTCTGTCACCTTTGTGCCAGAGAAGAGAAAGGGATTGTCTCTGTCATTGATCTCATTGAGTATGTTGTCACAACTACTATCCCCATTCATGACCTTCAAGGAAAAGCCTTCCAAGAACAACCCATCTGCCGGAACCTGATCACCAATCTTCAAACGCACGATATCACCGACCAAAATGTCAGAGATTGATGCAGAACGGCGCAGTCCATCTCTCATAGTTTCCACAAGACTTGTATGCTCATCACCACTAATCTTTTTCGAGAGCCTTTGATCAAATTGTCTTGACTGCCAAAAGTTGGAGACAGCAGACACAACAACAACCAAAAGGACAGCAAAAATGATTCCGCCACCACCATACCACCCATTCTTCCGGCCATGCTGTTTAACACCAAACCCTAGAGAGAGCATTCCGCATACCACAAGTATCATTGTGGCGTCCTTGAATATTACTTCAAACACAAAACTCAGAAAGCCTTTTGGTGCAGGCGGCTTCTGATATATGTTGGCACCAAAAACATTCTTTCTATGCATTAGATCAACCTCATCACTATCACTAATGCCACTTTTTGCATCACTCCTAAGAATTGCCACCAATTCTTTGGACCCTCCATATTGACTCAAAAGCTCAAAGTTCTTTTCCTTTACCATATTGGTAAGCATTTCCTGATCAATATTATTGTTTAGGAAAGGAAGGTGTTGGTGCAACCGGGCATTGATGGGTTGCAGCTGCACGTCTATGGCTGTGTATGAGAGGGAGCGCAGTAACGGGGCATTGTTACCACCGACTACCTGTTTCTTGCAAAGTGAAACAAGAACCCTGGTGGAGTATATGGCTGTGAAAGCGAACCTCCACCTCTGTTTGGGTTTCGGCAAAGCTGGGATATCTTCTTGATCTTCTGACATGGCGGCATGTTCTCCAGGTTTTTGAGGCCTCAGAGACATATATGACAGTGGGAAAGATGAAGACAGAAAAAAGAAATTGAGGTGGGTGTAGGCTGGGTGTAACGAGTATGAGATATGGGAGAGATACGTAGGTAGCTAAGGAGTTTATAGAGATATATGGGACCCTTCAAAGCATTCATATGGAAGGAGGGAAGAAGGTGCGTACCAAATGAAAGTAGGGAAAAGATTTTGTGACCTATTGTGGCACAAACTTCATGTGCCCTAATCTTATATGGCAAAGTAAAATAATACACATAATTTTTTTTTCTTTTTGGTGATTATACACATCATTATATATTTTTTAAAATCAAATTAATATCATTTTTATTGAAAGACTATCTTACCCATCCCAAATCTAAGGGCTATAGTTTACTTTACATTGTTAATTTGTTATCTTCCTCCAACATTCAAAACCTGCAACCTATAATCTGCAACACACGTTGAAATTCTCCAACAACAACTTTGAATTAATGTTCTTCAACTCCAAGTCTCCAATGTTTAAATCTTCTCTCAAATAATCCAACACTTTTTTATTCTATTTAAGAATCCAATTCTTATTTATCCTCTTTAAGAATAAAATTCTCTTATCTAGAACAATTATTTGTCTCTATGTAGATCAGAATTATATCAAGAACTGAAATCATCGTGATTGAATTACAAGCTTGATTAATAATGGTGAGTGGGGATTGAGTTTTATAACTAGTGCACAGTACATGGGTTAAAGACTCATTAAAGTTTGTGTAATTCATTTCTATTCAATTTGAGGCCAGGCAGTTATTTACTCGATCCCTCTACGCTCCCAAGATTAAGAGCGTAATGGAGCTTCAGAATTGAATCAAGCAATAGAATCCAACTGCGCGCTACTTATTAAATCAATATTGATGGTGTATACGTTTTATTCAATCTATGGTCTTGGTCACTTGGTCAACTCAGTAGCCATGGCAATCTCGGTTTTGTTTCCTTCTGGAGTAGTAAATGACAATAGCTACTTATTAGATTAATATTGATGGTGTACGTGAATTAGTTAAAATGGTTATGCTTTGATTTCTATTCAAGCATTAGAATCTTTGTTTTTCTTTGATTTATTAAGTTACTTTATCCCATATATTGTTGTTATCTTCTCAACTTTCAAGTTTTGCAAATATAAAATTGAAAAATATACTAAGTAGCTTTTTAGGGTTCTAAAATTGGGAGAAAATGATGAATGTATGTGCAGAAGTTTTAATTTTGCAGTGAAACTTTTTTGTAATTTAATTAATGTTTTGTAGAATTTTAAATAAGGTTATATTAGTCTTTTTAAAAGCTTATGTGGTAATTATATATATTATTAGATGTATTAAATAATTTAATTGACATAGAAATTCCATGTCATTAGGGCACTCTAGCATTGCCCATGAAAGTAACAGTGCACAACTAGAATAAAGGCTTAAGGGTGCAACCGTGCAAAACGAAGGAGGTCATGCAGGTCAAACGACAACCCATGAAGAGAAAAGGAGGTAGAGGTCAGCATACTACACTAGAGGTATCAAACGGGTCGGGTCAATCCGAGCACGACACGGCACATCACAATTAAAATAGGCACGGCATGGCACGAGTACGACATTGGTCATGCACATCACGAGCACAGACACGAAATAGGCTCGAATTAAGCACGACTCTTTTAATATTATTTTTTCTATTTTTAGAGAATTTTTTAAAAAAAATATTTAATTTTCATGAAAAATAATGTGAATATTTAATTATAAACAAGAAAAAATATAATAAGATTAATTTTATCATCCTAAAAAATAAAAAATAAAAAAGTCTGTGGGCCGGCCCGTTTAAGGCATGGCATGAACACGAATGGTCCGCGGGTCGTGTTGACATAGGTCTTAATTATATGGGCTGGCTTAAACACGGCACGAAAGCACGATAAATTCAACTTAAACGGCCGGCCCAGCCCGTTTGACACCTCTAAAATACGTCATGTCTTGATGGTTGATTTGGGGGGGGGGGGGGTGGTGGGGTGGAATATTTTTGTTTATGATGGGAAGTCCAACTCGTGAATACGGATTGACCTCGACTGCAATATTTATTTATTTTTTTGGTCAATAAGACTAAAATATTTAAACGGTTGAAACTGTTCATTTTTCGGTTTTGTAGGCCATTGGGAGTGGAAAGGGGTGTATGGTGTTTTACAGCAAATGACAGACTTGGATAGACTTAGTAGATATAAATATATAATATGTGATGTCTTGGCCAAAAAAAAAGATATAATATGTGACGTGAGAATGTGACATATGTGGCTTTCAAGGAACTTGTGCAACTGACCGATTCCATGTAACGAAGAAATGGTAATTAGGCATAAAGCATTATAACATGTTCAAAGGAAGCATGTGGATTGTGGAAGGAGGGATCGAAGAAGTCGTCATTATATGCATGCAACATGCATCACTATCATGCTTTATGTTTACAGCATTATACAGAGCCTTGTGTATGAATATACACCGTATTGACTGAAAATATTCATTTGGTTATGTTCACACAAGGTAATTAAATAACCTTTTAAAGCTTTTTTGGAACCCTTTGGACCAAAACTTACTTTTATAGCATTTTGCATTTTCTGTGATTAAAATAACCCTCTATATATATACTTTATAGATCAAAAATTCCACTAGTAGACCAGAAAGTTTACTAAGATTTTTTTTTATTTTTATGTGTCGACCGCACTGTCCACTAAGTGCTATAGCACCACAGGTCGACCGGCTATATATAGCACCACAGGTCGACCGAAAATTCCACATCTATAATCATCGTATATTCTTCTTCTCCATTAAATCCAAATCTAGTTTTGAAAACAAGATCTGGATTGAATTAAGATCTGTTGCAACTTTTTGGTAAATCCAAGCTAGCTCATTAGGCTAGGATCCTATACATGGAATGTACAGCAATAGATATTGACCCAGATAGATATATGGATATATTAACAGTTCCTATTATGGAGTCATGGATATTGACATAGCTTGACATAGAAATATCAATTCCATGTGTGTTGGGACTATCTTCAGGTGCACTAAAATGAAGGTGGGAGACACTAACATTGCTGCATCTGTTTATATTAATATGTCCCATTGGAGTGTCAACATGTGTAAGTCCACTTAACTTAAGATAATCACATTTGAAGCAATGTAGAGCCTGCAATAATTATCCATAAACATTTAGAGAATTTATTATTAGATTTCTTGTAAATATCTCTACAATATATATATAGGAAGCTTTCATTAAGAATTTCTCAAATAAGTATATTAAATATATATATATATATATATGTGGGTGTAAGTGTGCATGCATGATTATAGCTAACCTTTGGGCGTTGCTGGCATTGTACCTTGTTCACCTAGAAATGAGTGACAATATTTTCCATGTAAGAGTACTTCATGAGCCACTCAAATAAAAAATGTAGATTAAGCACTCAAATTATAATTTTAATGTCATGTATAAGATGGTTAAGTTGGCTAGCATTGCTACCCCAAAGTGATGAACCATGCCCATTGATCTCTCCTGTACCATTGATGATGAGGTTGGTCACCGCCGAGAAGGATAGCCATGATTCTTTTACACATTCTTTCCATGCATCCGGAGTGTTGGGTGCCACAATTTTCCCCAAAATCTGTCATCAAACCCAACTCAACAAGCTAAAAAATTAGCTTATATAATACATAATTTAAGCTTCATATATATATATATGTATATATATAGGAAGAAGAAAAAGGTGTCTCTCATTAATTCCATTTTTTGGATTAATTTTGTTATAGTTTGAACTCCAATTGTTATTTCATTGGTCTTTGCTTAATTTCATACAAAATAAAATTTTAGAGTTAAAATCTAACATAAAACTGACAAACTCGTATCAAACGCTTGAGGAATAAGCAAAAATGCACTGCCGAGCACTCGGCAATGGCTACCAAGCGCTAGGCGCCTGATGTTCGTAAAAAAAAAAATTGCAGACGTCCGCCTAATAGAATTACTATACGCAAGGGTTATATGATCATGAAACGAATATAAGCCATGTTTGTTTTATTATGAATTCACGTTAATTATTTATCTTCATCAATGTTTTTTTATTTTTTTGGTTCGTGAATTTTCATTCATCTTCAGTGCGCTGCTCAGCATGTAGATACATTTAAAAGTTGGTGTACAATCCCTTTTACAGTTTTACTCAATCCCATTTATTTCTTAATAACTAGTCAATTTTCTTTAATCTAACGTATTAATTCAAAGTATCAAATTAGGATTCCATTTCAAGATGTGAATATTCCTAATTTCATGTAGTTTGCACTATAAATAAGCATGCATGGTTAAATGGACGTACGTACAACATGTTTTGGACTTGAACTACATATATAGAACCTGGTTATAGCTAGTACTTTGATTAATTAAGCACTCCCAGACAATATTGTACTTTGATTTTTTTTTCTTTGAATTATGTGTAATCGAAATGATTTTCATTCATTTTCATATCAATTTGGACTTCAGTCTCTTTTAATATAGAGCAGTAATTTGGCCTTCAGTCTCTTTTAATATAGAGCAGTGCTAAGGATTTTAAATTTGTATCCGAATTTTGTATTCCAATTTTGGATTCCAAATGATATGTCAGTACTTTATTGATTCATACATGACTCACCAAAATAATTATTAATTTTATAACAAGTAAAACACTGACATATGTATTTGGGATTCAAATTTAAGATATAAATTTAGGATCTCTAACATTACTGTTTAATATATTCTACTGAATGCAGAGCCAAAGACCCAAGACTTTTTTTTTTCTTTTGAAAGAAAACGATATTCATTAGCTATAAAGGAAAGTACATAAGTCATCTTTAAAAGCGTTAATTACTTTTACATAGTTTTGGATTTTCACACACAAATACAGTGTTTGTTTGATGGTAATCTAAGAACGAGAATTGAAATTGTATTCCATTACACAACCATCTTTGAATGAAATGGTATTGAAATTTTCATTACAGCGTTTGAAACAATTATGGAATCGAGATTAAGAAATGACTTCTATTCTCAATCTAGTGTTTGGTAAATCCATGAATGGAATGAAAAAACATAATAATTTTTAAAAAATAAAAAATAACTTTTCAATACTAAAAATATAAATATTTGAGTAAAATGCACAATTAGTCCACTAATTTTAACCCTTTTCCCAAGTTGGTCCACAATTTATTTTTTGTCTCAATACAACCCAGTTATTAATTAACTTGGCCCAACATAGTCCATTCCGTCAATTTTGTGTTAACGCCCGTCTATTTTCATCACGTGCCACACACATGTTCGTTTGCTGAGGGCAAACCAGTAATTTCACGGGGGATAGATTCTTATCTACTTTCTGCACATAAATCACACTTCCTCCCGCCATTGCTTTCAGACATCCCCGCCAAAAACCTGTCCTCTCCTATTTTCTGTATAACCCATCAGATAGGTTAAAGGAATACCAAAGCTGTCCATATTTTCGATCCCAATATGTCGTCCAACTCAAATTCTTCAACCCACAGTCCCTACACTTCACCAGGAAGGTTTTGTCATTGTGGGAGGGTTGCGGTGATAAGGACCAGCTGGACCGATGCGAATCCGGGAAGAAGATTTGAGGCTTGTTTAATACTGAAGGTAAGCAAGTATGAGTAATGGGTCTTTGTGTGGTGTGAGTGAATATTGCTTTATTCCAGGTATTTTTTCGATTTAAGGTAATGGATATTTCTCTGTGTGGGTGAGAATTTGTTGATTTTGTAGCGAAATGGAGGATGTAACTTCTGGAACTGGTTGGACCCTCCTATGTGCGCACGTTCTAGGCAAATGATTCCTGGATTGCTTAAAAGGATAGATCCACTAGAAGAGGAATTGAAATTGGTTCACAAAAGGGTGAAGTGGTTGCGCCTATGTTTGATTATGTCCTGGGTTTTCTTCATAGTGACGATGATGATGAGATAAAACTTTGGTGTGGGGGTGGCTGGGTATGCTATAGTTTGGGTTGGTTGAAATTCTCTATTTTGGGGTGGTTTGATGTGGATGTGCGTATGAGTAAAGTAATATATTTTTGGTTTGGGGTGGTTTGATGCAGTAAAGTATATATGGTTTCGGGTAGATGTTAAACCCTATGGTTGTAATTGTAATGGAAGCAAGTTCTGTAATTGTAATGGAAGCAAGTTCATCTATGGTGAACATTTATGCTTTGCATTGAAATGAAGCTGCGCTTATTTAATTTTGGGAAAACAATATAATCTTCTTTTGATATATTATAGCTACATAAAATTGGAACAATTGGTTTATTAAGAAGAAATTGACATAATTACATCACATTTTGAGCTAGCTATGCATGAGCTATGCATTTAAGATAAACCATAAAGTGAAATAAACTTTAGATTTTGGCTGGAAGCCTCTATCAAATTCAACCATAGAAAATAAATCAAGTATGAATTGGAGATCAAGCATGAATTGAAGACTGTAATGTGTGTAAATACATCAAGCCTGTTGGCCAAACCCTTGCAATCATTAAAATACACATTCAAGCTGCCATGGCCATCAAAATACACAATTTAACATGTTTTTAAGGCCATTAAAATACACAAATCAACAAGGATAACCATAAAGGCCTGCAAGATACACATCCACATCTAAATACACATCTAAATGCTGATGCATGCAAAATTAACATCCATTCCAAAATACACAAAATGCACTTCATCTCCAAGTTCCAGCCTTCATGCAGTTCTAATCCTTCCAGCCTCTACCCCTTTTGGCAGCAGATTTGAACCTCTTTTCAAGGCTCACTGCTACAGAGGAACCCTGTGATGAATTAACACCTTTAGCTCTTCCCTTCCCTCTTCCTCTGGGTCTACCTCTCCCTCTCCCTCTCCCTCTTGTCATCTGTCAAATAAACAATGTTTACAAACATTTGGTCAACATCAACTACCATGGTAATCACTTATTAATGACTTAAGTAATTACCATTGCATTTCGGGGTTGGCCTTGGGCTTGCTGAGCTTGAGCCTGTTCAAGTGCCACACAAAACCATTAGCAGTTTGAACCATATATTAAACAATCAAACAAAGAACATTAAAATGGTCTCACTCAGTACCTGAGAATTGCTTGAGCTACCAATGACTCTTCCACATGTTTTGGTGTTGTGACCCTTCTGCCCACACTTACTACATCTAATTGTTACCCATAGCCTTCTCAGTTTGATTGTGAGTGGTGGTGCCAAAGGGTTTGCATTTGGATTGTTTGGAACTGGGTGGGTCGTTGGGACTTTACCTGCACTTTTGGTTCTACACTTCCTTGGCCTTCCTGGTTGTTTCTTGAATAGGGGAGGTGCAAGTTGAGCATTATCAGACTTTGGCCATAAATCCATGCTAGGCATAGGATAGATCATGGGATCATATGCCTTGAGGTATGCATCCTTCTTGTAACAGTTATGAACATAATCCAATGGGTTTTCCTCTCTAAACCAAATGCAAGCAATGGCATGTTGGCAAGGAATCCCATTCAGATCCCACCTTCTACAGCTGCAAGTCCATTGCCTAAGATCCACACACATAGTGGTCCCATGCATGGTTCGAACCTTATAGATTCTATCTCTTGCAAGTTCAGGGCTGCACATGCTTGTATCAATTTTTCTTTTCTCCATTATCTTCAGTATTCTTGGACCAATGGGATGCTTCCAACTCCTACATGCAGCCCTCCTATTAGCCATCCTTAACATCAAGTAATGTATAATTTCTTCAAGCATGGTAAGTATTGGTTTGTCCCTTGCTCCTAGAATAGCACTATTGAAACTCTCACATAGATTATTCAAGAGTATATCACACTTTCTTAGTTTCTAAGATTTGTTATATTGGCTATTTTCCTTGTCAAAACCATTGTATTTATTTTTATTTAATCACTCACAAGCTCTAGGCTAGATTAAGGACAAGTTCAGCTGTATTGAAGAAGTCAAGAATGAACAAGACTCAAGGTATACTGCACTTCATTCAATTCATGAAAATATCAGTTTTGTGTCCATTTGACTAGTCATAAAGAACAATGTTTTTCACGTACAGTGGTTGATACAGTGACAGACACTGCAGTGGGGCCATTTCGGGTTTTTCTTTTAAAGCCCATTTCATTGAAAGCTCATTCTCTGTTTTTTACTAAACATACATGTGCATTGCACATGACTTGGTTCCCCCACTGTATCAATCAGATCTGATTGCATCTTAGTCATTCACGCCACACACTTACACACACATTAGCACTATTCATCATCTTCTCTATTTCTGATTTTTACAAAATAAAGCAAAATTCGTTTTTACAGCTCCTCATTCCCATCCTTAGTAATACTAGGATACCCCTCTAGGACAAAAGGAATATGCCCCTCATTTGTCTCTTGTGGACAGCCATTGATTGGCTTCCACGTGGGTCGGGCAAACATAGAAATGGTGTGTGTGTGTGTGTACGGGTATATGATGCACTCTGTTCAGATCTTTTTGCGTGTGTCTATGAGCATTTTCAGTGGGTATTTTCGTGGTTTTATGCCTGGGTATTTTCGGGGTGAGTGCTCATTTTTTATCAAGTCAGAAAATGTTCATTTAATTCTTAAAAATCAAAATGATTTTCTGAACTTGTTTGTTTCATCTAAAATTCTGAATGGGCTTGAGTGTTTAAATCTTTTTATATATTTTTCAAACACATTCATTCTAGATTTTAGTTGAAGGATTTAGTATCAACCTTTTCATGCCTCTAGCTTGAGAAGGTTGATCTTCTTTTTAAGAATCCAACATTGGCATATCATGTTCATACATTGATGAATCTACTGGGCTTGGTGTGAATTGGTGCCATGAGTTGATGAGCTTGGAGTTGGAGCTGCCTTCTTCATGAATGACCGATTGCCTTGCTTATGGAAGTTGCACAAAGGGGTAAGAAAGCTGCCACTTAGTCTAGGACTTAGTGATTGAGCTTGTGTGATGTGTGCTCCCTTTGTATTGAACTTCTTCTTTAGTGGATTGCTTGGTCAGCTGGAAAGACCCCCAGTTTTTAACCATTAGTGGTTTTCTGGGTGAACAATCGTGTGGCTTGTTTGTGATTTGTTTCCTATGTGTTGCTAATTATTAATTCGAAAATAACTTCACAAGATCACACACTTCACTTTAGCATGTTAACTTAGATCATCAATGCTAAATGAAAGTTTGTTAAATCTGTCCACACACCACTTTAGTTGTTGATAGCACTGGGATGCCTACATTGATGGATCCTTTGAGTGCATAGAATGTCACTCAATTCCTTGGTGTGTTCTGACTTGTGGTATTTACTGAAGTTGGTTTGATTTTACAAGTAAATCTGGAGTTTCAAATTTTAGTTACTGCATCGTCAGAGTTATGTCTGTTTGACTAGTTCCTGAATGATCATATAAAATAAAAATTGGGGTCCGATCACTGAAAGTGAATTTAATCAAGTTAATTGAGTGAATAGATCACCTAAATTAAACTTTCACACTTTGTGTGAGTCCCAAAGTGAGCTCTACTCCACTGTTTTGGCGGTTTATCATTAAGCCAACCCCATGCTTTATCATTCAACACCCTCATCTTATCCATCTCTGTCTTCCACCATGGTTCAAAAGTTGCCCTCGCAGCAGCCCACAAGACATTTTTCAATGCAAGCCCAGGATACTTAAGTTTGAAGTTACTATGCAAATGTCTGACACACATCCTGTGTTCAGCTGTGGGTAAAAGGGTTTCTATGGCTGGAACCAAACCCTTCTGTTTATCACTCATAAAAACCCAGTGAGATGCATCCTCAATCTTCAAGTCTTCCATTAGAAGCTCTAGAAACCACATCCATGAGCTCTTGTTTTCAATTTCTACAATGGCATATGCAACAGGGAATAAACCATTGTTGGGATCTACACCAACTGCTGTCAATATCTGACCTGGACATGGGCCTTTGATGTGGCACCCATCAACACAAATAACTGGTCTGCATTCATTTAAGAACCCCTCCCTGTATGCATCCAAGCAAATGTATATCCTTTGAAACACCCTTTTGCCACCCTCCTCCCTTGAACATATTTTCACTGTCGAACTTTTATTGGTTCTCAACAACTCAGCTGCATAGTCATTGAGTCGGGCATACTGCTCCACATAATAGCCTTCATTCAAGACATAGGCCTTCTTCTTAGCTCTGTACACCTTGTTCCTTGTGACATTTACACCATAATCTTTTCTAACTTGACTTTGAAAACTTGATAAATTCCAGTTTGAATCCAATCTGAGTCTCTCAGCATATCTATCAGCAACCCAATTTGCATTTGCATGCCTCACATTCCCTGCTTTGGTACATTGATGCTCCAACTGCAATTTCTTGATAACCCATGTATCAGAACCACCATAATTGGGATTGCATCTGACCATGAATGGACAACCCTTACTGCTTACACATATGACATTCAACCTTATATTATCATTCTTTACAAACCTCAACTTTCTGCCATTCACAATTCCCCACTCTTTAATTAATTCAATAGCATTATCCTTGCTAGGGAAATGTTCCTCTATTTCCATAATAGGATTTTTTTCAAATCTATCTCTCTGTTGAATACCTTGAACTTTGGCACCTTTCTTTTAACCCTCCTTTCACCTTCATTAGATGAAGACTCACTCAGACTCTCAAGCTCATCAGAGTCATGACAATCATCTGAAATCTCACCTGCATCATTAGTAACAGTCACAGGATCAATTTAAGGGTCAACATTGGCAGAAAACATAGCTTCATCATCCTGTTCATCACCAGAATACTCATATTTATTATCAACAAACTCTTCATCTTCATCATCACCTTGCTCATCAGCCAGGCCATCACATTGTTCATCACCATGGTCAACAACCTCATCATCACCTTCCTCATCACCACTCTCATCACCATGTTCAACAGCCTCATCATCACCTTGCTCATCACCACTCTCATCACCATGTTCAACAGCCTCATCATCACATTGTTCATCACCATGTTCATTACCTTACTCATCACCCTGCTCATCACCAGAATACTCATATTCACTACTATCACCCTTACCACCATTTGCAGTGTCAACATTTGCATCACCCTTACCACCATCTTCTATAACCTACGTAGCTGCATGTTGATCAACCATCTTCTCAGATACAGAGACCTGTGTTAATAATTTGAGAGTGTCAATCTCATCTATCCCTAAACTATACTCTGGACCATGCAAACTGGGCCACATAGTAGATGACTGACTCTCATGCTCATTTCTGATTGGATTTGGGCCTAAGTAGATAACTGCAACCCTATTGGCTTGTACAATAGCAACCATATTAAGTACCTCTCTGTCAAATCCAATATAAAATAGGCCTTCTGACCCATTGAGGTTAGGAACCTTCTAGTATACACTACACTTCTCGGGCTCAATCTTTTCCCTCTTAACTTCATATCCAAGTTCTTCACCAATTTTCATAAGGTCCAATAAAGACAAAAGGTCTGTTGAAAGATAGTCTAGGAAACACACCTTCCCCCCCTTATAAACCCCATCAGTAATGTCACCCCCATAGTGAATTTCTATTATAAGCCCATCAGGATCACCTACAAACAATAACTAGCTGTTTAAGTAACACATTCTTCACCATAAACAATAAACATATTAGGAAATAAAATGAAGTACAAATTTCGTAAACTAAATTGGTATCCGAAAAGTAAATTAAGTACAAAATGAATGACCATATGGCAATTTAAGACAAACAAAAAATTCCTGGCAAAAAAAAAAGACAAACAAAAATGGAAATCAAAAGTTTAACTATCCATGTTAAACCCTATACCCTATTTCGTACCAGCCTTCAATGTTCAACTACCAATGCCCAAAATTCATTACTTTTGAGTACAGCATACCCATGTTTAAAAAATCAAAATATATTCCCATACTTTTGAGTATTAGCAGACAATATATATTCTCATCTGGTGAGTGGCAGACCATCGAGAATAACCAAGAAGCAAACAAACATTGAGGACCACATAATAGTAAAAAACCCTAAACGTGGCAGGCCATGGAGAATACAACTCAGACAAAAGCCATCCTTTTCAGACAAAAGATTCTCAGCAAACAAACAAAAGAAACAGAAGCAAAATGCCAAGAACAAACAAAACAATATTATCAACAAACAAACAGAAGCAAAATGTCGAAAACACACTTACCGTATATGGGATTATCTCCATCCCATCGAAAATCAAGAACCATCTTTGCAAAATTGCAAAAAACCGAATTAACCCATTGATTAGTCTTCTCTGACTACCTTTGATCCAATTAATTTCAAGCTTGGATCGACTCCTCGGTTTTTTTTTTTTTCACTTTTTCGAATATACTGCATATGTGAGAGTATGTGACAATGCTGTTACCTTTTGGAGTCTTCGACCTTTCAATATCCCCCGTGAAATTACTGGTTTGCCCTCAACAAACGAACACGTGTGCGGCACGTGATGAAAATAGACGGGCGTTAACACAAAATTGACGGAATGGACTATGTTAGGCCAAGTTAATTAATAACTGGGTTGTATTGAGACAAAAAATAAATCGTGGACCAACTTGGGAAAATGGTTAAAATTAGTGGACCAATGGTGCATTTTACTCTAAATATTTTAATACTATAATAAACTAATGCCCAAACAAAATGTAGAACCAATGATAACATTTTATATTATTGTATCATTTTAAAATGTAAATTTGTTTTGCAAAAAAAATTGTAGAACTAATAAATTAATATGACAAAACAACAAGTCATGAAATATTATTAAATCAAAATCAGTCTTCATTCATCGCTAAAGTCAAACAGGATTAATATAAAGTCAAAAAGGATTAACATTTTATATTATGACAGTGATTTTTGTGTAGAAGAAACACAACTATGCCAAGCACTTCACGTTGGGCTATTCACCAAAACACGAGATTCATTAATTTTTGTATAGCTAAAAGGCACTTCGTCTTCTTCTTCATCATAAGGTCAAAATTTAGAGAGAGAAAAAATTTAGAGAATAATAACCCAAAAAAGTAAAAGCATATTTGCTTCTCTACGTCGACTTCAAGAAGCAGGTTCAAGAAGATTGACGGAAGAAACTAAGTCTAACAAGGGTTGCCAATATTTTGTAATTTTCTTTTATACTTGTCGATATTTGCAGAGGTAATAAGCGTAATTTTCATTCTGATTATTGGATGTAATTGCAATACCACCCCTTCCCTAGTATTGTTATTACGCCTATCTTCAGGAATTTAACTTTGGTCAATTTTAATTTTTTCCGTTTCCTATTCAAGGTTAAGTGCAATCAAACACCGCATTTAAATGAAATAGGAAAAGCATTCCTATTACAGTTAAGGATTGCGGCCAAACAAACACATCGGCAGTGTGAACATATTGACATAAATTTTAATTATTTTGACATTTGTAGTAGAGACCAGTCTATGTGATGTCAATTGATAGAGACTAGGGGTGTAAACAAGCTGAGCCAAGTCGAATACTACCGTGCTCAAGCTTGACTTGTTTTAAATTTTTTGAGCTTGAGCTTGGCTTGACTTGTTTTTTATACGAGCCAGGAAAAATCGAACTCAATACGAACTCGAGTTGTATCAAGCTTATTTACATAATTTTATCTAAGATATTTCATTAGCTATTATTTAAAAAAAAATATTAATTTCGATTGAACATTTTCTTCTTGGAACTATTATATATGTTAATTTAATTTAGAATTAATATATATTTTTAATTAAATTAAATAGGCACCAAAAACTTTTTTAAAATGCCATATAGATAGATATGAGCTGTCTCATAAGAAAATACGAGTTGTTCATGAGTTTTTTGAGCCGAACAAACCAAATCTCAAGCTTGGCTTGTTTCTTAAACGAGTGAACCTCGGCTTGACTTGTTTTTTTTACGAGTTGAGGTTAAACGAACCAAGCTCTAGCAGAACTCGATACAAATTCGAGCTGTATCGAGTCGATTTACAGTCCTAATAGACACCGGCCTCAAGCAAGGCAGGTCAGCCATAACTATCCTCTTTAAAAATAAAAAATAAAAATAAAAATATAAGATTAGCTAAAAAACTCGCCATTAAGAATTATATTGAAACTTGGGTATATCAGTATATGTATTAAAAACGAATGTAATAGTTCTACGCATATGTATTAATCTAATTCAAATTATGAAATTAGGATTCCGTGAATATTCCTAGTTTCATTTAGTTTGCACTATTAATAAGCATGCATGATTAAGTAGACGTTCAACATGTTTTGGACTTGATCTATATATATAGAACCTGGCTATATATATAGCTAGTAATTATAGATAGATTAATAGAGGCGCTATTAACACTCCTAAAATGTCATATTCTACACTCCTCTCTTACTTTTTTATTTGTTTCAATTTTATTTATTAATTCAGTTGTCAAATTTTACCCTTACATTTTCATATTCTTTTTTTTTTTTTCAAGATTATTCTTTTATTCTTTTACTAAGGAAATATATCTTTATATTGTTCAAATCAAATCATTAATCATCAATTTAGATGTTGAATATTCACACCAAAATCTCCCTTTTAAGTTTTATATTCATCTGAATAATCTCAACATAAAAGCTTAATTCCTTATAATTTCTTATAACTTCTTAATTAATTTCATGCTATAAGATAAAATTAAACAATATATATGAAATTTAATGTAATTGTACGTGTATAGATATTGATTCTATGATTGAGATCAATTTTTATATTTAGATGATATGATGCAAAGCAAAAGAATTATTAACTTTGTCCTAAAAGGTTGAAAACAATTAAGGGTAAATCTTGAAATAAAATTAAAAGAAATAAAAATATAAAAAAAGTGTAGAATGACTTAGAGTGGCAATAGCTCATCTCTTAATTAAACACTCTGAGACAATATTGTAAATTGTACATTTGTACCAAAAACATTATACTTTAATTAAGAGATAATTAGGCTTAGGTCCTTTATAAAAACAGTTTTTAGATGGAGACCGGGGGTGTTTTAAAATTTATAAAAAAATTCTTTTAATTCATAATAATTTATAAGAAAATCCTTTTAATTTATAATAAAGTCCTTTTAATTTATAAGAAAATCTTTTTAATTTATAATAAAGTCCTTCCCCAATTTGAAGGGTATTTCCCCCTATTTGAAGGGTATTTCCCCTCCTTGGGTGTAAAGTGGGCTTTGTAGAGGCTGCATGTTAGGTTTTAACTCCGAGATTTTGGCCGGAGCCCAAAATCTCGGAGTTAAAACCTAACATAAAGCCGTCAAAGAAGAAAAATAAAAGGACTTAATTAAAAATCCTAAATCACTACCGGTCTTAATCTAAGAAAGGCTCAAAAAATAGACTAAACTCTAAGTCTTCCCTTGAATTAATTTGTACTTTGAATCACGTGTAATCTAAATGATTTTCATTCATTTTCATAGAAAATTGGACCTATGAATCAATCTCTCTTTTAAATTTTTAATATATCCTACTTAATCCAAAGACAATGACTGTGTGAGCTAAGATTTACTTTTTTAAAAGGAAACAAAATTCACTGCTTAGAAAGAAAGTACATTTAACCAAAAATAAAAAAAAGGGATGTAAGTCCTCATAAAAGAATGTCCGGAATAAAGTCATAAGGCTCATCAATCTAGAAACAGAACGCCGACCAAAAAGCGAGCTAAGAGTTTAAGTAAATTACTTTTACATAGTTTTTGATTTATACACACTGTGGACATATTAATATTAATATAAATTTTTATTTATATTTGTATTGGAGACCGGGCAGTCTTTGTGAAAAAATTATTGGATGTATCCGATACATTTAAATGTGGTGTAACCAATCCAACGTATGAGAGTACTATTGGACAATATATTTATATTAGAGCAAAATACATCATTGGTCCACATACTTTGATGGTTTTCCTATGTTGGTACACGAACTAATTTTCGTCCCAAGTTGATCTACGAATTAATTAAAATGACTCAAGTTGGTCCATTCCGTCAAATATATGTCAAGTCAACGTCTGTCAAAAACTTATCACGTGAGGTACACGTGGGTTTGTTTTAGGCCAAATCAGGAATTTCACAATTGGTTTGCATCCCCATCCTTTAACCATCATTTCCTCCAGCTATTTTTCTCTATAATGCCCGCCTAAAAGACCCGCCTTGCCCTATCTTTCTTTTATTTAACCAAAAACATAGGGCTCCAAAGCACCAAAATTGATCAAACTCCCCCTTCATTCTGCCCCCAAAAATGTCAATCAACTCATCATCTTCAACACACAGCCCTTATCTTCATCCAATTTATTGCGATTGTGGGCGGCTTGCCGTGACGAGGACCAGCTGGACCGATTTGAATCCAGGAAGAAGGTTTGAGACATATTTAATACCAAATGTAAGAAAGTATGGTCAATGGGTTTCTAAACACAAGTGTCGGTTTTTGTCAATTTATTGCAAGTAATTGATTGGGGATTTCTGGTTTTCCCAATTTCTTGCAGCGAAATGGAGGGTGTGATTTTTTTAAGTGGTTGGACCCTCCTATGTGCCCACGGTCTAGGCAGCTGATTCCGGGATTGCGTAGAAGAATCGACCCATTAGAAGCTAAAGTGAAATTGCACTGCCAACGAGAAAAGAGGCTCAAGACATGTCTGATTCTGTCTTGGATTTTTTTCATAATGGTTATGATAGTTATGATGATGAAATAGAATATGGTGAGTGTTGTTTGTATGACTGGGTTCAATGAAATGGCTGGGTTGTGTGTATGGTTGAGTTGTTGTATAGTTGGGTTAGATAATGCAAAATGAATTTTGAGAATCTTGCATCATTTTGTGTATGGCTGGGTTGTGTGTATGGTTGGGTTGTTGTATGGCTGGATTAGATAATGCAAAATGAATTTGAGAATCTTGCATCATTTTGTGTATGGTTGGGTTTAGAGATAATGCAAAATGAATTTGAGATCTTTGTTGGAGTTATAACCAAAATGGCTAGGTTTATAGATAGTGGATTCAAATGCTTATAACCAAAATGGCTGGGTTTAGAGATAGTGCATTCAATGCTTATAACCAAAATCCAAATAAACCATAGAAATTGAACAACTTAGATTGATCAAAGGGTACTGCAGAAATTGAAAAAAGGCTTACAATGCAAAATTGCATATATCAGAAGGTTTCACAAATCTTAAATACAATTGATCACCAATACCAACTTGCAAGCCTACAAGGCTACAATGCAAGCCTCAATTGTTTACACTTTCCTACCAAAAGGGTTTGGAACCATGAATTGTAACTAGTCAAAATACCAATTCATTCCTACTAATTTTATGCAATTTCCTACCAAACGCCTACCAAGTCAAAATATTCACTTTCCTACCAAAATATTCACTTTGCAGCCAAAATATGCACTTTCCTACCAAAATATTCAATTCAAAATATTCACTACAAAAGCTAAAATATTCACTATCAAAGCAACTCCAACAAACAAAGCAACTCCAGCAAGTTTAAACTTACTCCTTCCAGAACTTACCCTTTTTGGCATATGATTTCACCCTTTTCCTCGCAGTCCCACTCTTCATGCTCGCATTCCCACTCTCCATGCTGAAGCTTACATTATCCCTACTCCTACCCCTGCTTCTGCCCATGCCTCTGCCTCTTCCTCTTCCTCTCCCTCTTGTCACCTGCAACAATATCCACAAATCCAACAATTAATCCACAAATCCAACAATAGGCGGCAAAGAACCACAAATAGGCAGTAAATCCAACTAATCCACTAAACATCAACAATATGCAGTGATTACCCTTGTGTTGGTTGGTTGTTGTTGGACTTGGGGTTGTGGAACTAGTGTTTGGGATTGTCGAACTTGTACTTGGGGTTGTTGGGCCTGGTGTGGGGACTGATAAGGATAATGCACAAAAAATTTTTAGTATACCTAAAAGAGAAATTAATTTGAATTATTTGAAGCTAAAACACACACTCACATACCTGGTTGCTGGAATTTCCAATATGCCTTGTACATGACCTAGTGTTGTGACCTTTTTTGCCACATTTACTACACTATAGCTGGCACCAACTCCTTTTGTTTATCACTCATAAATATCCAATGATACCCATTTTTAATCTTTAAATCTAAGATAAGGAGTTCTAAGAACCACTTCCATGATGACTTGTTTTCAATTTCTACAACTGCATATGCAATGGGGAATAATCCAGTATTTGGATCAACCCCAACTGTTGTAAGCGGTTGACCAGGAAATGAGCCTTTGATGTGGCAGCCATCAACCCCAATTACTTGTCTGTCTGCAACCTTTAAGGAATATTTCTTTGCATGCCTCCAAACAAATGTACATTCTCTAGAAAACCTTTTTATTCTCAACTTCCCTTGAAACAAGACCGACTGTTGACCCTTTGTTAATCTTCAATAACTTCTCTGCATAGCAGTTCAGTCTTGCATACTGCTGCTTGTAGAATCCTACATTCTTCACATGTGCATTCTGCTTTGCTCTATAGACCTTGTTCTTTGAGACATTTACACCCCAATCTTTCTTCACTTGGTTCATGAATTTTGGAAAAGACCAGTCAGGATCATCCCTAAGTCTGTTTACATATTTCTGTGCAACCTAATTGTTGTCAGCATGCCTTAAATTAGGTTGTGTAGTACATTGGTGCTCAATTTGCAGTTGTTTGATCACCCATGTATCTGAACCACCTTGCAATGGATTGCACCTAACCTAAAATGGACAACCTTAGGCCCAACACATATGGCATTCAACCTGATCTTGTCATTTTTCACAAACTTTAGCATCCTTCCATTCATAATCCCCTACTCTTTAATAAAGGCATAACAATCAGTCTTGCATGGAAATTGCTCTCCTATTTCTAAAACAGGATTCTTCAGATATGTCTCTTTGTTAAAAACTTTAAACTTGAGGAGCCTTCTCTTGCTCTTCTTTTTACCCTCATCATCATCATCAGAAGACTCACTTAGGCTATATAGATTATCAGAACCATTAAAATCATCAGAAATGTCACCTGCATTGTTGGTAGCTGCAACATGATCTACTTCATCATCAACAATATCTTGAAACATAGCTTCATCTTCATTAGTAGCTTGAAACACAGCTTTTTCATCCTCATCTCCTGAAAACTCATAGTCATTATCTTCAAAGTCATCATCACTTGAGCCCTCATCATGTCCTGCAGATGCACCTTCCCTATCACCATCTTCTTCGTGCTCATCATCTCCTGCATATGCATCATCCTTCTGCATGTTCTCCAAACCACCATCATATTGACCACCATCAGCACTCTCTTCATTAATGTTGCTAGAACCCTTGTTCACGGACACTTGTGTCAATAATGTTTTCCAAAAGTTTCAACCTCATCAATCTTCAACCTATAATCTGGACCATGCAAGCTCGGCCATACAATAGATGACTGACTTTCATTATTAAGATTCTCATTATCTTCTTGCATTTCCTGCCCAACATTTTCATTGGTAGCTGGCGCAACATCCTCATTGGTCTCTTGCTGCATCCTCCTTCCTTTCCTTACTGGAATTGGGCCTTTATAATACATTGTTGCAATCTGATAAGGAGGTACTACTGCTGCAACCATCCTAAGCACTACACTATCAGACCCAATGTATATCAACCCTTTTGGCCCATCTATGTTAGGATCCTTTCAGAATATGCTCATCTTATTAGGCTCTATTATCTCTTTGTTGACATCATATACAAGCTCCTCACCAACCTTCATGAGATCCAACAAGGATATAAGGTCAACAGATAGGTAATCCAAGTAGTAGACCCTACCCCCCACATAAACCCCTTCACTAATGTCACCTCCATGGTAAGTTTGTAGAGTAAGCCCATCAGGATCACCTGCACTAAGTAACCAAGTACATTATCAATAACTCCCATTATGTCACTCTTCTTCCCTTTAACTCTTATTATCACAGTACAATATGACACATATTAACACAGTACATTTGAAAACCCAAAATCGAAATTCAACAGCATATCAATGTCTACACTATATCAACAACATATCAATCAGTTAGCCCTACCAAATGAGCATATCAAAGAAACAAATTCATCAATTGGCAGACTTCAATGTGCATATGCCCATGTCCATTACTTTGGTAAACTACCACTGCCAATGTCCATTACTTTGGCAAACTACCACTGCCAATGTCCATTACTTTGGGGTACAGCTTATCCATGTGTTCAGAACCCAATTAAATGGTCAAGATTCTCATCGATAACAACCAAGACAAAAGTAAACACGAAGGACCACACCACAATAAAAAAAACCCTAAAGTGCACTGACATAGGGGAAAACAATACCCATAAGATTCTCGGCAAACAAACAAACAATTCCAATATAAAAATGCCTAAAAAGCTAACCAAGTTAACAAACAAACAAATCAAATATGAAAAACCAAATACACAAAACGAATATGAAAAATCAAATAGTGGAACTTACTGTATATCAGATTATCTTCATCTCCATCAAATCGAAAATCAAGCATCATCCTTGTGAAATAGCGAAAATCTGAATCAATCCACTGATTTGATCACACAGATTTCTCAAGATCCAAAGGATCTTCGAGATTAATCTCAATTTTTGTGATAAAACCTTTACACCTCCACTTTTTGTCGAATAAACTGATTTCCAAAATGTTGTCACACCTTTTTGAACCAGCCAGGCGTGAAACTCCTGATTTGGCCTAAAAAACACCCACGTGTACCTCATGTGATAAGTTTTTGACGGACGTTGGCATATATTTGACGGAATACACAAAACGAATATGAAAAATCAAATAGTGGAACTTACTGTATATCAGATTATCTTCATCTCCATCAAATCGAAAATCAAGCATCATCCTTGTGAAATAGCGAAAATCTGAATCAATCCACTGATTTGATCACACAGATTTCTCAAGATCCAAAGGATCTTCGAGATTAATCTCAATTTTTGTGATAAAACCTTTACACCTCCACTTTTTGTCGAATAAACTGATTTCCAAAATGTTGTCACACCTTTTTGAACCAGCCAGGCGTGAAACTCCTGATTTGGCCTAAAAAACACCCACGTGTACCTCATGTGATAAGTTTTTGACGGACGTTGGCATATATTTGACGGAATAGACCAACTTGAGTTATTTTAATTAATTCACAGACCAACTTGGGACAAAAATTAGTTCGTAGACCAACATGGGAAAACCATCAAAGTATGTGGACCAATGGTGCATTTTGCTCTTTATATTAGTATGATATAGTATTAATAACATTTATTCATATTATGATACGTTGGATTTGTTACACCACGTGACGGTTTATCGGTTACAAAATAATTTCTCATCTTTGTGATGTCAATTAATAGAGGCTGCCTGAGGGAGGTCAGCCATGATTGGCCTCCCTTTGTTTAATTTTCTAAATTTTTTTAAAAATTTAGAATTATCTATTAACAAGTTTTTTTTTACTAATAAACCCATTATTAAGAATTTTATTGAAACTTGGGTGTGAATATCAGTTTTGTGGTCATAGAAGCCTCCCTAAGAGCATGTACAATAGCACGGCTAAATGTTATACTAAAAGCTATATATAATAAAATTGATAAAAAAAAAAAAAAAACACACTACAATGACATGACTCTATTTAGCATTTACTATGCTAAAGCTATATTTTCTACTATATATAGTGGAAAACACATATGAGGAAAGATAACATTTGAGTTGGTTTGTGGAAGTTGATTACTTTTTAACTTTTAAGTTTTTAGCACTAAGCAGGTAAGCATGTTAAGCAAAGTTCAATGTGTGAGCCTTTTTGGTTAAGTTCATTGCATCAACTTGTAAACTTTTTTTTTTTTTGTTTGCCAAAACTTGTTAATTAGGTTGGGTTTGCATCATTAAAATAATTGGACTTAGGCTTAAAAAACAAATGTGAGGCCCAAAAGTGTCAATCTGAATAATAGCCCATCACACCCAGAAATGTAGTGGAGAATCGCACCGCACCTTGAATAGTCTAGTTTAGTTTGGTTTGGTTTTTTTTTTTTTTTACTCCCTTCACGGTTTTAAGCACCGAAACGCACCGCATATGGATATCCGACTCGGTGCACGGTTTCGGGGGAGAACTAGGCCGAACCGCACTGCGCCTACCCCTAGTTGATTGGTTGGAAAGAGGGAAGAGAGAGGTTGTTTAAGGTGTGGGTCCTGCAAGAGAATTAAACTTCATGTGGGTGTTGAAGTTAATGTTTTATACACATGGCTTGTCCTCATTGAACACAAGATTATAGTTTTTGTACCATTGGAGCAAAAACAACAAAAGCTACAAATTTAGCATTTAGCATAACTTTTAGCTTTTTTTCATTATACATGCTCTAATGAAATTAGTATATGGTATTAAGCATGCACGAGTAATGACTATTAGGGCCCAAATCGTCAAATGACCCAAGAAATAATTTTCATTTGGGTGGGGATTCTGGTGAAAGAAAGAAAAGCACATACCGCCATAGCCCATAATTTCAGCTTTTATAGAAGGGGGATTTCAAAGACACCCCACAGTCTTCTTCACACACCCCACACAAATTTTTTTCACAAACTTCCATTTTTTCCCTTAGATCATAATAGAAAGCAAAAATAAAAATAGAAAATAAAAATATTTGTGTGTAGGTATGTGAGAAGATTGTGGGCCGGGGTGTCTTTAGAAGCCCACTTTCTAAAATAACACATTTGTTATAATATGAGAAACTCTATAGCCCGTTTAGTGCTACCTCCTATTGAAGAGTGTAAATATAAGAATGTTTTTCTATCTCGTGTAGGAATGCAGGAGTGCTTTGAAACAGGTCGAATAACATTTATCTTCTTTTATAGAAAGATGGTTCTCTAAATTCATTAAATGATGAATATAAATCATCATATAAAATGGTACTAAAAGGAATATTTTTTTTTTTTTGGTACAACAGGGTAAAAGGAATATTTTTCAACTATGAATCCCATATTTTAATTGATATATATATATATTGCAAAGTAGGTCAAATTACATTTTTATTTTTTAGTCTCTATAATTTGTTAAGATTTTCATTTTCGACGTCATGGTTTTAAGGTTGCAATCATATCAATTCTCTAGAGTTTAAGTTACAATTAAATTTAAATCGTTACCATTTGAGTCGTGAAGAAATTCATATTAATGATTGATTGGTAACAGAAATGTTCGAAGGCATACAAAAAGACTTAATTTAATACTTTTACTTGTAGAAAGTACGTGATGGTCCGACATCTTTCCGTCCATTCCATTGACAAAGTTAACAATTTGGTCTTCAATGCAACTTAAAAAAAAGTACTAGCAAGCTAGGGTAGATTGTAAATTTATAAGGAGGGGCAAAAATGGAAACTCCAGCAAACTATAAGGAGAATGTAAATTGACTTGTAAAATTATATAATTAATAAATGCATGTGTAACATGTGTGCATACATTTTCTTAATGGTAGGTAATTTTAATGCCACTTAAGTTAAAAATAAAATTGGTTCCCAACAACATTTGCCACTTTGCAATATCTAGTTATGCATGAATGATAAACGAAGGCCTATGAATTAATAATGCTGGCAAGTTAAGGAGGCTAGAGCTCATTATTATGCATTTTAATTCAAGAAAATTCTAACATGCAAACGAGATATGTTAGGGCATGTTTGGGAGTGCTTTTATAAGAAGTGCTTTTACTCAGTAGTGTTTTCACTTTTCACTACAAGCGCTTTTATTAGAAAGGCAAATATGTTTTTGAAAAAAATCCAAGTACTTCTTGTGAATGCACTTAAGGTTTGTTTGATAGTGTTTTTAGAAGACTTAAAAGCGCTTTCACATAGTCAAAAGTGTTTTTGCTTACGTTTAGCAAAAAAATCAAAAGCGTTTTTGTTATACTTCTAATACAAGCACTTTTAATGAAAGCGTTACTGAGTAGAAGGCTTAAAAGTGTTTTCACATAGTCAAAAACATTTTTGCTTACTTTTGACAAAAAAATCAAAAACGCTTTTATTATACTTCTAACAAAAGCACTTCTAATAAAAGCATTATTGAGTAAAAGTGTTTTCTACAGAAGCACGCTCAAACAAGTCCTTATAAGCGCTTTCTAAAGAAACACATGGTTTTTTATAAACCAAAAGCATTTTTTAATTTCTTTTTTTTTTTTTTCCAAATACAAGTACAAACATTTTTTTTACTATTTAAAAACACTGTCAAACAAATCCTAATTCTGGTATAATAAAATGCCCTAATTCTCGTATAATAAAATGTGTCTTATATACGCGTACGTTGTAAGTTTCATCTGAAAGAACACCCTATAAAACATGCCCTTAAATACTCCGTCCAAAACATGGACCAGAGTCTCCAGACTGTTGTAGTTGGGCAGTTCTTTGTGCACTGTTTTGGTGTAGGCCAAGCCAAGCGTGCGGTATATATGCACTGTCGACTCTGAGTCTTAGTCACGGACCCAAAGTTGGTGGGCCCCACCCCATTCGCTTTGTCTTCTCACTTTCTCAGTAGGCAGCGATCCGACGCGGTTTAATTTCCTCCCTCCACTTCTTCAAACTTTCATTATTCAACAGCTCTGCTCCAAATTTCACATAAAGTCAAAACCAACCTCATTATCACATATTCATATTTACTAGTACTAGTAGTAGAAAAATACTACTATTCGATCACATAAAACAAAAAATTAATTACTGCCATTTACTATTCATGTAATTAACAACTTTAATTACTTCACTTGAAGCTCACATATATACTTAATAGTTGTCAATGATTTTCAACTGTAGTAGATGGATGTAAAGAAAACTTTACATACGTCCACATTTAAAACTTATTCATCTATAGATGCATGCTACACTCACAATGAAACTCATATATGTTGACTATTGAGTTAAAAAGGAGGTCAATTGACCCCCCCCCCTCCTTCAAATTAATTTTCTTCTCCCAAATTCCAAACAAAAAAAAAATTCTTCTCTTATCGAATAGAGAAGAGTCTAAACTCTAGATCGATTCATAAATAGATCTTTATCTATATAGATATATAGACATCTTTCTTCTCTTCTCTAGCTCTGATCTCATCAGACTTGTATCTAGCCTCTCTTTTCTCAATTTCGGTGTTTGGTCCAAGACCTGGATAAGCCATTAGGTTGTTTAAGTAGGTTTGGTTAATTTTGATTCATGTGTTTTAAGTATTTGATTTTTATTTTTAAAAGTTGGACGTATTTGATAAAATGTCTCCCAAATATAAGAAAACTCACAGCAAAAGAGCAGAAACTCGTGCCTCAGGATCAATAACGCAAGTCATCATACCATGATTGTGTGCTAAGAAAATCACTTAGAAAATAGTTGGGAGCCGACAAAGTGAGAGAGAGAGGGATGAAATAATTGGAAATTCTCATTAATCTGTTTTTGGTACAGTTAGCCTATTTATAGAAGGCTTTAAATACAGTAGGTGTTACACCTACAAAACTGCCACTTGGCTGCTGACTAGGGCTAGAAGAGTCTGCCTAACTAATACCTCTATGAGGCCTGTTTGGTATCCTTTATGAAAACCTTGTTTTTTTTTTTTTTTTTTCTCTCTCTTTGTTATTTATTGATGAATATAATTGAAATAAGAAAAAAAGTTTTTGAATTTCAAGTTACGCACTCTTTCACTTAAATTACTAAAAACAGTAGGTCCTTAAAAAATAAGTATATGTCTACACAACTATTTGAAAGCTTCTTTATATCAGCACACGCAAAAGACTATCATATATAAACCTACTACTAACACTCTTCGCCTCTGTTGGAATGTTGGATCATTGTCTTCACTCTTCAGTCTTCAGGATGCCATGAGGTGGTTTAGGTGCCGATAGTATTGTGGCTCTTAGTTTTTCTTTTTGCTCAACCCAAAAAAAAAAAAAAAAAGGAAAAAGAACAATCCTAACCTAAAGTTTTTTATTTTTTTATTTTTTAAACATCCTAAACCTAAAGTTAAAATGCCTTCCAAGAGTAAAGAATATGGTCATAGTGTTGGACAGTGGTCTGACGTTACAACTTTCAACTTTGGAAGAAGACCAAGTAATCTATATAAATAGAGAGCACCAAAAATATACATAGAGAGAGAAGTGGGATTGGAATTTCTGTGAGGGGAGGCAATTAGATGCAGCCTCCACCACATGAATTAGCACATGACCCTTTCCCAATGCAATGAGAAAATATAGGATGGGTCGGATCATAGCATTAGCTAGTGATAGTGATATAGGCTTTAATTTCCTTCGATTCCATCGCCAACCCCTCATCTTTTGCAACAAATTTAAAAGTATCAACAAAATAAGATGTAGGAATAGGAATTATAAGTTACTCCATTTTCCATAATCTTTTTTACTTTTACAGTTTTACTATATGTTTCACAAAATATATTTATTTGTCTTTCAAGTTTCAAATAATTCCAAAAACTTCGTATATTTTTTGCTCAAGTAAAAAATTAGCCACAAATTATTGGGTGTATTTCAATTAGATCCACAAATAATAAAATCTTTAGCATCCATGAACTAATATCTAAATTGAACAATTGACTTAAAAAAGATGCACCGTTAAGTTTGAGGGTTAAATGCCAACGTGGCCAATCATAAAACAACATATTTAATGATGTGGCACCAATTCCATGCCTCGTCCCACCCAATTAATCCCCGACGGATGTCCACCTACCTCCTTATACAGGCCCACCACTCACTTTTTTTTCCCACCTAAAATATATTCCTCACATAATGATTTAGATAGATAGTTGTAATTTTGTGAATTTGAACCCCTTGCATTAATTATGCGAGAAAGGAAAAATTATTGTATGTGATCATAACACCACGCGGCATGATGACGTGGTGTTACCAATCCACTTAGATTATAACACAAGTATGATTTTAAGGGTATTTTTTAGGATTTAGGGTTTCAGAAATTAATTCTTATACACATGTTACAATATAAGTGGATTGGTAACACCACGTCGTTGTTTCGACACAAAAAATGGGCCACGCGATAAGCTATGAAGCTGCCAAGTGGCCAAAGGAGTGCGGGCGTGCCACCGCTGGAGGAGGAAAACACAGTAAGTCCGGCCGAGATTTAGAAGATACGGCAATAGGCCAGGCGATTATGGGCCGAGATAATCTTGTTTTCTCAACCGAGATTATTCTTTTCTTACCTAGTGCTTGGCTAGGACTTCACCCAAATGTGTTCATGGTTACCCTATGTCTGAACTCAAAAGAATTGACTACTGGACTTAAAGTGTCTTAGCCCAAATAAAAACAGAAACTCTAAAATGGAAAGTGAAAATATTGTGCTAAGGGTGAGGTTGATAGCTTATGGTAGTTCTAACTACGAATCTAACTATATTTCAAACCTATTCACACCATGTTTTTGAGAAAAATACGAGAATGAGCTTTTAAGTGTTCAAAAATAGCAGATAAAATAGACAAAAAAAAAAAGAGCAGATCTAGAAATAAACTGGTCTTTTACCTAATGTGCAATACCCGAAGAGTAAGGGAAAGCTTTGAATATTCAAGAGAATAGGGGAAATAGAGACCAAAATTACAAATTTGAGCAATAAATCATATTCAAACTCAAACTAAAATAGTAAAAGACAATAACTCTTTCTCACAATTCATGAAAAATGGTTACACTTTTAAGTAAATATGAAATAAAGATACTTAGCAAGGCAGTAAAATAAATGCAACAAAACTTTTGTAATGACTACCTAAAAGCTAAAACATTGAAGAAATTAGATTAACAAGACAAGGGAAGATTTTGAATATTCAAAGAGCAGCTGCTTTGGGATCTGGGTTTTGTGTGGGGGATTGATGATGCTTCATTCCTTCTGTAGCTTGGCTTTTATAGTGCTTTTAGGATTAGGGTTTTCAGGTTGCCCTTTGGGGATGCCTTATACGTGTAGGGTCCTTGATTCTCTTTTTCTCCACCTAACCTCGTACTATATTGTCAGCCATTTGCATGCCACCTCTTGTCCTTGGCTAGTTGCCATGCAAACAACTTTTCAGGTCATGTCCCCTTTATGATGTCATAAGATTCTTTTGTTCGCTCGATTATTCCAACCTAAGTTGTTGTGTAATTGGTTATGGCTGGACTTTGTGTTGTAGCCGAGATTGTATCATCTCGGCCGAGAAGTTGTAATTTCCTTTGATTGGATTTGACCTTGGTGTAGCTTTCTCTTGTGTGGAAAGGTTAGGGTGGTGACACGTGACGTTTTATTTCTAGTATCAATAGTCGTTATGTCACGTGGTGTTACTGTCACACAGAGTAATTTTTCGCGAGAAAAGTGAGTGAGTGGCGGGCCCATGTCAGGAGGTAGGCGGACACGTGTTGGGGATTGAGTGGGATGAGGTGTGGAACTAATGTCACATCGTTAAACATATTGCATCATGATTGGCCACGCTAGCATTTAACCTCCAACTCTAACGGTGCATCGAACATAAGCCAAATTTTCAATTTAGATATTAATTTATGGACACATTTGAAAGATTTTATTTTTCGTAGATCCGATTGAAATACTCCCAATAATTGATGACTAATTTGGTATTGAACTTATATTTTTTCATATATATGTTGTCTAACCCTAGATCTCTCATTTTCATTTTACTGTTAATATTCTCATTTATAACTCTCTCTCATCTTCTTCTCTTTCTTTCACCTTCTCATTTCTAACCCCTTATTTTTTCATATTTTATTGGCTTATTCACTTCGAATATTTTACTTTTATGTTTTGATTTTTTTTTACGGCTAAAATGAAAATTTAAAACTTACAAAAAAAAAAAAAAAAAAATTTGATTCGATAAAATTTTTAGTTTAAATAGAGTACCCCTATATAAAATGAAAAGGAGTAAAGGACTATGATCTCAAAAAAGTAAAAGGCTATAATTAAGGGTCTAGTACTCTAGTCTCACCCAAATAATAGATGTGCAATATTTAATTACTATCAAACGAATGAACACTCCCAAAAAATGAACACTATGTACGTTCTATCTAATAAGTAATCATTGTTACAATCTATTAGAGGGAAGGAGCTAGCAAGGCCTTTATATATAATTGATGACCAATCTAATTTGGAGGAAGATGTTGGTGTTTAAAACTTAATTTCTTCACACACCTTTTACTTGAAAGCGATCGACCATAATCCAAATATTGCTCATTTGTTCATACTTCACATCAAAATAATTGAAGACCGATTAAGCAGTTGACCTTAAGTTTTGGGTCACTGACTCACTGTGGCGTATGTGGCTCACTTTGAATTGCTATATATCATTAAAAACATTTGGTGCAACCATGCTTGTACAGTTGCACCACAAATAAAATAATCAGTATTTGTTTTTGTTTTTTGGGTATAAAGGAGTTCAAGGAAGAAAGAGAGACTTGAACTTGAACTTAGAACATGGGTTGAGTAAATACTCATTATTAATGGGGTATAGGTACGTTCATGGTTCAAATGTTCAATAATCCAGCATCGCATTGTCACAAATGTTGACTTTTTGTGTACTGTAACTTATAAACTTTATAACCTAGGGCTGCTTGGTTAATTTAATGGTTTTGATGAGTCCAATCAGTTCTCCCAGCATGTTTCACATGCTTCTCAATCAAATAGAGACGCCCTATTGGACTGCATGCCAGGAGTGCCCGCACTTCTTCAAAAGTGTGGTGATATCTCTTCTATCATTTCTCCTTTAATTTTGAGGGCCGCTACATGCGCACCTTATGTCTTCTCACTACATACTTATGTTTTTGAGAAATTATTTTGTGTAATCAATATACTACTACGTGGTGTAACTAATTTAACGTGTCATAATATGAGTGAATGTTATTAATACTATATCCTATTAATATAAATATACCGTCCAATAATATTCTTATACATTGGATTAATTACACAATGTGATAGTGTATCGGATACACTTAATAATTTTTATATTTTTCATTACACACCTTTTCACCTTTTAGATTTTCAGAATTTCAGAATTTCTCATTTCACATTCTAACATTTCCAATAAAACCTACACTACACAAAAAAAAAAAAAAAAAAAGCCCCAAACCTAACCCACCCCCTATGCCGGCCTCCCTTTATGTCCAACAGGAAAGGTGCGAAGAGGAAAAAAAGAGAGGGAAAGAAAGAAAGAGAGAGAGAGAGAGAGAGAGAAGAGAAGAAAGAAGGCACGCTGGCAATGAGATCTGGAGGCTGGCATGGTCGCCGGCCTCTCTTTCCGTCCGACAGGGTGGGTGCGAAGATAGAGGGAGAAAGCAGAGAGAGAAAGAGAGAGAGGAAAAGAGAGAGGAGGAAAGAGAAAGAGAAAGAGAAAGAGAAAGAGAGAGATAGGGAATAGAAAGGGAAAGAGAGAGAGGGGGATGAAGGCAGTGGGTCTAATAGCCGGCGCCGACGTAGAGCTCCATGGCAGCGTCCTGGAGGGAGGGTTGGGATAGATGATGGTTGTTTCTTAATATATTTTTTGGTTCTCTATGGTCTTTTTGTATTAGGATAAATTTGTTATTTCACAAATTGATTAAAAAGGGGTGTGTAGTGAGAGGATTTGAGGTGTGTACATATAGTAGCCCTCTTAATTTTTATTAGAAATTAAAGCTAAAACTTATTCTTTATTTTTTATGGAAATATAGAAATATAATAAGCAACTACTAGTTGAGCTTTTGTCACTAGATTAAAAAGGGGTGTGTAGTGAGAGGATTTGAGGTGTGTACATGTAGTAGCCCTCTTAATTTTTATTAGAAATTAAAGCTAAAACTTATTCTTTATTTTATGGAAATATAGAAATATAATAAGCAACTACTAGTTAGCTTGTTGTCACTAGATCAATAATTTTTTAGTGCTACTATATACACACCTTTTTTCTTCTCTCTACACATCTCATACACCTTTTTATTTTTTATAATTTCTCAATAACACCCTCAATATTACCAAACACCTTCACCTACACAACAAAAAAAACTAACAGCTAACCCCACCTCTGCGCACAGCCATCGACCTCGCCGTCCGCTGGAGCATGTCCTCCTCCTTTTTTTCTTTCTCTTTCTTCTTCTCTCTCTCTTCCTCTCTCTCTCTCTTGCCTCTTCGCACCCCTTGCCCGGCCTCCCTTTCTGTCTGGCAAAAGGGGTGCTGAAAGAAGAAATAGAGAGAAGAGAAAGAGAAGGAGAAGAGAAAGATAGAGGAAAGATAAGAGGAGGGAAGGTGCGCCGGCATGCTGCTGGCGACAAGAGTGGTGGCGAGTGGCATGAGGCGGAGGAGTTGAGGGGGTTCCAGGTTTTGGGCTTTTTTTTTTTTTATTTGTTTTTTTATCATTTAGGAATTTTAGCATTGCTATCCAAAGTCGAGTAAAAGGCGTTGACATATAAACTGCCCTCCACGTGACAATTTTACTTAGGGTGGGTTCGGTACGGTTACCGTACCGAAACACCCATACCGAATTCCGACCGATATGGGTCAATAACCGATCACTTCGGTATCGGTCGGAGAGTGGCGGTATCGGTCAGAGAGTGGCGGTGCCGACTACAGGAGAGATAAGACAGAGAGAGGGAGAGAGGGAGGGGGGTCGACAGAGAAGGAGATCGATCGGAAAATCGGAGGAGGAGCTAGCGGTCCTGTTGGAGGTTTCTCGAGCAGGGGTCGCGCAAGGGAGTTAGGCTGGCTGGAGGAGAGGCCGGGGAAGGTGGTCGGCGTCATGTGGCTATGGTGACTGGGCCATGTGCACTTGCAGGGGGCGCGAAGGAGAGAAAGAACAAAGGAGAGAGAGAGAGCGGCGGGCTAGCAAAGGGGACTGGTCTGGGGGGGTTGGCGCCGGAGAGAACAGCTCGCCGATGATCTTGGGTTGTCGGGGAAAGTGGCTGGAGGGGCTGGACTTGGGTGGAGCTGGGTGTGCGCAGGGGAGTGTTGCCCGAGAGAGAGAGAGAGAGAGAGAGAGAGAGAGAGAGAGAGAGAGAGAGAGAGAGAGAGAGAGAGAGAAGTCAGTGAATGCGGGAGAGAAGTAAGAATAAGAGAGAGAGAAACTTGTTGAAATTTCTGGAGAGAGGAGAGAGAATGAGGGATTTCAGAAATTAAAATGGGTTTTTAAAACCCTTAAGTGCAAATTTTACACAATTGCCCCACACTTGTATGATCCGTAACTTTTAAACCGTAATTCGGATCAACGTGTGCTACGTGTCTATGAAATCGTAAGCTCGAGACCTTTCTAATGGGCCAAAAGTCAAATCAAAAGTCCACTAGTTTTAAAAGTCAACTTTGAGTCAAGCCCAAATTAAATCAAAACCCTTCTTATTTTTCAAATAAATTCCAAAATCTTTAAAATACTTTTCAAAATAAACCTTAGAAAAAAAATACGGGGCTTCACAATTCAACATCCTTTAAAAACCTCTTAAAACCATAGTTGAATAAAAATTTAAATTTCTAGTGTTATCATATTATATTAATATACTAAATTACTAATATTATCATATTATACTATACTATACCATATTATATCATATTATAGTATTATATTATATACTATATACCAAACTCTAAGTTACCAACTATGAATCTATGAATTATAAATTTATAGTATTAGACTATTAGACTATTAGGGTATAGAAATTAGTAATTTAGTATGAGATATCATATACATATACTACATACTATATAGGGTTTATAATTTAGTATAATATTAGGGTTTAGGGTATTTTTAATTAGTTTTTATATAAAAATGTATTATATAAATTAATAAACATATAAGTTAATAAGTTATAGGTTTAGGGTTTATAAATTTATATATGTTTGATATAAATTATAGAAAATTAGAAATGATAAAATTATAAATTATATAGAAAGGTAATACTAAGTATTTTATATTTAGGGTATACTATACCAGTATAGTATAGAAATGAATTATTTTAATTATATTTTTTCAATATGCGGTCGGTATCGGTATACCGTCGGTACCGGATTTTGTAAACTAATACCGTTACCGAATTCATTGGTATTTTCGGTATCGGTATTTTTCGGTATAAAATCAGTACGGTATCGATATTTCTCGGTATTTCGGTATTTTTACCCAGCCCTAATTTTACTCCGCAATTACTCCTTCAAGTTTTGGCTTATGCGCCTCATTGATTGCAAAGCTGAGAATCAACATTTCTATTGCATTTTACCTTTTTTGCCCCTTACACCCTTTCAACTCTCCCTCTATGGCTCACAAACCCAGAAAAACTCCTTAAGCCATCGAGAGGGACTTGCCTATCACGGGGAGAGGAGAGGTGGCATCCCTCCCTCTCATCTCTATCTATCTCCCCTTCTCCCTCTCTCCTCTTTCTCTTTCTCTCATTTCTATCTTTGTCTCTTTCTTGAGAGGGATGTCATATCCCCTATCACGGGGACATACAAGTTTTATTCTAAGCCATCATTCTCCATTCATCATTAAGTCCAGTCTTAACCTTTCTGCAACCTGCTAAAATATTAAAGAAATTTGAAACCCAAGAAAATAAAAAAATGGAAACCAAATCCGAAACTAAAGATTTTTTTTTCTCCAGCAAATCCAATTAGTTCCAATCTAGTAATGATGAATTGGCATTCATGTACAACAACTAATTTCATTCTTTCTTCATCTTCTAGTTTCACTTTCATGTCCACTAAAAATAACCAAACTTTCACTTAATTTCATGTCTTCAATGTCAATACAAAGTACAAACATCAACATGAACAAATCTTCTTATCAAATATTGCCAATCTTTTGATTTCACCATAATACTCATCAGTTCGACTACCAAGCAGGTTGTTGTCCTGTTTGGTCTTTTTGTTGTTGGGTTTTGATTGTCATTTCACATATTGGATAAATGAGGTGTCTAGTGAGAAGAATTTGGGTGTGCAAATAGCACCATTCATTTTCTAATTGTTTTTTTTTTTTCTCTAGTGGCTAAAATATTGTCACTTTATTACTCGTTTTCACAAATCAGTTTAAATAGCAAAGCTCGAAGGTAATTGAATCTCCATTTATATGGATATAAATATTAATTACTCCAAAAAAGGTGCAACTAATCTTAACTTTGGTTAGAGCTATCCTTTCACTTTGATGATATGCTATTTGTTTGTTTGCAGTGACAATGTTGGCATTCACTGCCTTCAAAGATTTTCAACCCCACAAGTTATTTTAGCCCAATGGTCATGGCATGCTCACCTACTCAGCCGCAGACAAAATTTTGGAATTTTTTCTCTAGCAATTAAGATTTTATGTCTTTCTAACTTGTTTTCACAAATCAGTTTAAATAGCGAAGCTTCAAGGTAATTCAATCTCCATTAAATAGATATACATATGAATTGGTCAAAAAAGGTGCAACTAATATAAACTTTGGTTAATATTGACTTTGGTTAAAGCTATCATTTCACATTGATAATCTAGTAATCTACTATTTGTTTGTTTGCAGTCACAATGGGTCATGGAGGGATTTCAACCCCTCAAGTTATTAGCCTAATGCCATGGGTGATAGCATGCCCACCTACCCAATAGCCATAACCCGGCATGGCTACCTACCATAACCCGATGCTTCTTTCTTACATTGTCATCTCTTAGATATATTTTTCCAATAATATAGCCTTCTCATGTGCTTTCCTTTTTTCTTTTACATTTTGTTTTTGTTTTTACCCAGATTTATTAGTAGATAAAAAAACAAAAAAAAAAAACTGATAATTTATAAAGTCATTAATTCATAGCCCTTTAATAATACTAGCTAGTTGTTAGTTTAATAGTATGTCCATTTCCAATGTTAGTTTACCTTTCCCGCGATAAAAAAAAAAAAGTTGGGGACTATGAAAAAGTTTTGACTCCCACTTGGAGATTTTCAATAAAATTCTATAATTTATAACATAATTGTAAATGAATTAATGATTTACATTTTTTTTTAATGGGAGAATGAGGGAATCAAATTTGGGATCTCTTTAAACATTGGATAGTAAAATACCACTAAATTAACAAATAACAATTAGTTGGTATTTACATGCTATTTATACACACTTAATATATCACATTAGCTTACCACATTATGTGGGAGTTCATGTGGTGATGCCATATAATTAATGACATTAATGATATGCAAATAATTAAAACTTAAAATCCATGACAACTCATCTAATTAATTAACATAGCATGGCCACATCAGCTGTCATATAAGGTGGTTAACTAATGTGGTCAGATAAGTGTGTACAAATAATATTGCTCACTCCAAATTGGTGATTTTCTAGACTAATAACTAATTTATGAAAGAGATAATTAGGCTTAGGTCTTTTAGAAAAACAGTTTTTAGATAGAGACCGAGGGTGTTTTAAAATTTATAAGAAAATCCTTTTAATTCATAATAATTTATAAAAAAAATCTTTTTAATTCATAATAAAGTCATTTTAATTTATAAGAAAATCTTTTTAATTCATAATAAAGTCCTTCTCCGATTTGAAGGGTATTTCCCCTCTTATGGTGTAGAATGAGCTTTGTAGAGGCTGCATGTCTGCCCAAAATCTCGGAGTTAAAACCTAACATAAAGCCGTCAAAGAAAAAAAATAAAATGACTTAATTAAAAACCATAAATCACTACCGGTTTTAGTCTAAGAAATACTCATAAAATGGACTAGACTCTAATGGTGTGTTTGGTAACGTTTTACAAAACGATTTTTTATTTTACAAATTCAAAAAATGACAAAAATGTGTTTAGTTGCCATATTGAGAAAACAATTTTTGAAAAACATAAAATAGAATTTATAGTTTACAGTGTAAATTCAGAAAACGACTAAATGATATTTTCAGTGAATTTAGAAAATAGAGAGAACATGAATATAAATTAAAAAAAATGTACAACTGAAAAAAAAAACTAAAAAAATAAAAAAAACATGTGATCTGCACCTCCTCCTCACCTAGTCAGACCTACCTTTGGCGGTAGCCCTACCCCCCGCTGCTGCCCACCTCACACATCTCTCTTCATCTCTCCTCTATTCCTCTATTTCTTTCTCTCTTTCTCTTTCTCTCTCTCTACTTATCTCTCAAAATATATATTTTGTAATCCTTCTATAGTTTCTAATTCTCGTTTCAATAAACAGATCAAGACTCCTCATAACATCCATAACAGGAAGCTCACGAGCCTTAACAACCCTTACATAGAGAAAATACATCCGTTCAACTAGATCATAAGTGCTTGCAGTCTTGTCTCCATTAATAATATGAACACCAACAACTCTTCCACCTCCAAGGTAGTTGCGTCGACCGAGATGGGTTGGGTTTTATGAAACTTATCGCTTTTTTAATTATATATTTTATAAAATTGGTTAATAATAATTTATAATTAATATCTTTTGTGAATATAATTATTTGGTTGTAATAATTGGTTAATATCAAATGTGTTTTCATTATTTTTGTTTTATATAATTGTTTTTCAACTACGCTACTAGACGCCTTTTCATATTTTGAGAATGCAAAATTTAATTTGTCATTTTCATTTTACAGTACAGGTTTTCAAAAATTGTTTTGGAAAACGTTACCAAACGGGCCCGTTTAATTCAAACATTTTCTTAAATGGATTATATAAGAAAATTAACTATAAATATTAATTAAAATCCCTAGATTTAGAATCACACAATTCAAATGGAGCCTTATTTTATGAAGATTTGAATTTAAGCCCTTTTTGATAAAACATAAGACCGTTTTCAATTAAATGGTTAATTATCACCTTTTTTGGTTTGGAATGGTCACACATTTTTTATGAAACACTTCCATAAAGGATAATGCCAACTTCAGCCATCATCGGCACCATAGAGTCATAGACTTGAGTACTTGACCATGAAAATTGTTGAATACAATTATACAACCCACAAAATTTTCAGAGACTACATATAAAATATTATTATAGAAAAAAGGGTTACGAATTAATACAAAAAAGAAATTCATACATACAGACAAAGGGAAACAAGGGGTGGGATTATCCCAACAATGTTGGGCAAATTTCTGATGACACCCCACTTCTGAAAGAGAAGGCCAAACCATTACCTCTAAATTTCAGCCGTGAAAATCACCTGATTGAGAGTTCTATGTGAAGTTTACTATGAAGACAAACCCCAAAGCACATATCAAAGAAAAGCAGAAAACCAAACCTACGGCTATGTCAATGTCCCATGTAGGAGACCCCATGCATTTTACAGTGAGCCTCACCACATGTTACCCTTTCTCATTTAACTATGTTAAGCCTCATCCCCTTCCTTGGGCCCATGTATTTTTCATATGCAATCCTGTCCTTGGATTATGGAACAGTGCCTTGTCAATATCAATTTCATGGTTGGATAACTTGGATTAACTCCGTGCCAAGGATCACAGCCACATTCCACGTTGGACCCACATACCCTGTGGTCCCACACAGAGTGATCGCCTATGTGCCAATATACCCAAGTAAATTCAGAAAGTGTAAGGGTATTTTGGTAATATGGGACAAATTCGGTTCCATACAATTAAGAGAGAAGAAAGACACATTTTTCAGCTGCCTTCATTCCCATTTCTGATCTCTCTCTCTCTCCGTTCTGTGGTTTCACAAGTTTCAGGTAGAGAGAGAGACAGAGGGAAGGAGAAAAGCAAGGAGAGCTTCTCACAGCGAAAGACTCTCTCTCCTATCTCTCTTCTATCAGTCTCTCTCTCTCTTGCAGTGGAGTACAAAGGCGAAAGACTCTCTCTTTCACATATCTGTCACCATGATCTCGCTCAACAGAAGCTGTTTCCTGGTAATATAAAGCAAACCCATTTCTCAGATCACAATTTCGAACACACCCACTTCACCAAAATTCAATCACACAACCCCACACGAAACCAAGCAAAATTCTGAGAAAAAAAAAAACCAAAGCTTTTTTTCAATTTATGGGTCTTCCATGTACTGCTTTCGCTTTCGCACATTGAAACCCACTGAAATTTCAAATCGTTCCGGCTTTCTGATTGCCAAAAACTTGGTATAAAGCAATTCAAAGTCGGGGAATGAGATTTCCATTTCTGGGTCTTCTCCATTCTCACAAAAGTTTCAATTTTGTTCACGTATTATTATTTTTGGCTGATTATTTGGATTAACGTTCTTATTGTCTTGTTTCTGTACAGAACAAAGCAGGACTTTCTGGGTCTCCTAGCCCGTTCTCTCAGAGCCAGAAGAGGCGCCCAGCTTCTCTGAAAGTGGTGGCTTTGGGCTCGAAGGCCCGGACAGGTGACCGAAACGGCAGCGTATTAATGGAGGAATTGAAGGAAGAGTCCTCGGTGGTTGAGCTGAAATCGACCGTCCATGGGGGGGTCCAAGATGTGTATGGTGAGGATAGTGCCACCGAGGATCAATTTGTCACACCCTGGAGTGTCTCTGTTGCTAGGTGTGCGCAAAATCAATATGCCTGCTGTTACACTATTTTTAATATCATTATTTATGTGTTAAAGTTGTTTTGGTTATTTTAGCTTATATTAATTTCGATGATATCTATGTTCCTCTGCCTTTTTAGTTTTGTGGAAGTCACATAATTTATGTTGTTCTAAGTGATATTTGTACATATTTTCGGCTGCTTGCTGAATTTAAATTTCTATTCATTAATTTTTTTTATTAGTAAGTTGTAACTATCAATGAGTTTTATAACTATCCAAAAGACACCTCCATGAGGGGTCGAACTATGAGGACCTCTGCCTCATAGTTAATTCGATAACTATTAATGAGGTTATAAATTAATTTTTTTCTGAGATATCATATGGTTTTGTAACCCTTTCTATTGGATTTTTAAAAAATGTCTGAGGAGTATGCTAATCTGGTTCCTTTTCTAGTTAAATATTAGGGCATTTTGATGGTTTTATTTTTTATATCCTTGAATAACAATCAGTATTGGACACTGCAGTTCATGCAGGTGTTTGTTGTTGATGGTACTTTTATCTAAACAATAAAATATTCTGATTCAGTTCTTTTACTTGGCAAATTAATTCTGTGTATCAGACTGGGCACATGTATACCAAAGTCATAGTACACATTGAAACTAAGTGTTAACAGGAATTTTTAACAAGCCACCAAAGAGAAAGTCTAATGCAAACTTATCTGGCGGTGAGTCGGTGTACTTTCCATATTCAGAGGTGGGGCCATGTGTAACACTTGGCATGATGAAAGAAGCTCTGCATCAGTCAGTATGAAAATGTTGTATAATTTGCTGGTAAAAATGACTTGGTTTTTTGTTCAGTCCTGAGTCCAAGTTGCATGAATTTCCCCCTTAGGGATTCTTTCAAACAAGTGAAAGGAACAAATTTTAAATTAAGCAATTTCGCTCAACCTCAATATGTAATTCTGTCTTATTTTTGCTTCCTGCTCCATTTTGGCCGAGCTGCATTCAGGCTCTGGATCAAATCCTGGGATATCCATGAATTTGTTTTTTTGTGTGGATAATCTAGGGAGACCAAATACCTTAAATATTTACCCTGCTAAGTTACTGTAATATTCTCATATACCAACTGATATTTTCTTTTCTGGGTTCGCTTAGTTTCTGATTTTTCTGCAGTCTTGTTACTTTTGTTTGAAGTGGAAAAAATGGAGAGAAAAACTCTTTGTTATTATGTATCCTTGGCACCTTTCTTATTTATTACATTTTTGTCTTTCCCTGCAGTGGATATACTTTGATACGTGATCCAAAACACAACAAAGGTCTTGCCTTCACTGAAAAAGAGAGAGATGCCCACTACTTGCGTGGTCTTCTCCCCCCAGTTGTTGCTTCTCAAGAACTTCAGGTCTTCTAATCAGCTTATACATGCTTGCAAAGTTGCATCACTTTTTATATACTTTATATATATATATATGCACGCAATTATCAATTACAACTTGCCACTAATCTACTCAATAGGTGAAGAAAATGATGAACAACATCCGCCAGTATCAACTTCCAATCCAGAAGTACATGTCCATGATGGATCTTCAGGTAGCCATAATTGTTTCACTGAAATTTTGATTTGAGACCCTAATTTGTTGCCATTGAAATGCTGAGGTTTAACACTTTCAATTACATGCTATCATGCTTTCAGGAGAGAAATGAAAAGCTATTCTACAAGCTTCTTATTGAAAATGTTGAGGAATTACTCCCAATTGTCTATACTCCTACTGTTGGTGAAGCTTGCCAGAAATATGGAAGCATCTTCATGCGTCCCCAGGGTCTTTTTATAAGTTTGAAAGAAAAGTATGTTTCATTCGACTTCATTTTAGTTCTATGCATTGATGGCCACTTCCAAATTGTGTTGAAGCTGATTGCTTTATTTTTTTTTTGGCATCTATAAGGGGCAAGATTCTTGAAGTGTTGAGGAACTGGCCTGAGAAGAATATTCAAGTCATAGTTGTCACTGACGGAGAGCGGATCCTGGGACTGGGGGATCTTGGATGTCAAGTAAACACTGTTAAAATTTGTTTTCAAGTTGTGTTGATAAAAACCAATGAGATACATTGCCATCAAAGTGAAAAATTGCATTTACTTCTTCGCCTCCCTTTGTTTCTGTTGCATATGCAAGTAGTCAATTGACAACAAATATATGATGTGTTCTCAGGGGATGGGTATACCTGTGGGTAAACTTTCTCTATATACGGCACTTGGAGGAGTTCGTCCTTCTGCTGTAAGTATCTACATGACCAATGCTATTCTTCTCTGAAATGGTCAGAAATTACTGCGGTGCATTTCTTTGTTCAGAAATATATTTAGAAATCGTCAACGTTGCATCATTTATCTTTGTTATTTCTACTTACTGAATATATTATCGTTTTTTGTCAATTGTTTCAGTGTTTGCCTATAACCATTGATGTGGGTACAAACAATGAGAAGCTGTTGAACGATGAGTTCTACATAGGACTTAAGCAAAAGAGGGCTACTGGGCAGGTTTACATATGCTCACTTTACTTGTTTCGTGTTCAACCCATTTGAGACAATTTTTTCTGTCCAACTGAAAGGGGTTCGCTCTTCTTTCTTTAGGAATATGCAGAACTTCTAGATGAATTCATGACTGCAGTCAAGCAGAATTATGGAGAGAAAATTCTCATTCAGGTATTTGGTGCTGGACAAAGTCAGTGTTGAATATTTGGTTGTGCTGCTGACCATAGTTGTTTATATCCTTTTCATTTTATGTTTTTAAGTCTGTTTGTCATGCTTTGTAGTTTGAAGACTTTGCAAACCACAATGCTTTTGATCTGCTTTCAAAGTATGGCACAACTCATCTTGTTTTTAATGATGACATTCAGGTAAGTTGCCGGGGATTTTCAATATTGATATTTGTGGTAATTGAGAGAAGCATATCTATAATATTTTTGTAATTAATTCATTCCAGGGGACAGCATCTGTGGTCCTTGCAGGGCTCATTTCAGCTTTGAAGTTAGTTGGGGGATCCTTAGCTGACCACAAATTTTTATTCCTTGGTGCTGGAGAGGTGAGTACATGTTTTGCAGTCTTCAATATTTTAGGGTTACTTTAAAAAGTAATAAAGAAGGGATAATTCTGTGTATATTCTTAATTTAATTTTGTCATAGTTAGTGAACGGTTAAGTTGAACGTTTGAATGATTTAGTAACTTGTAGCCAGTGAATACATCAATGGATTTGAAAGTGCTTGGTACTTAGTTGCTTCCTCATCCAACACTCACCTTTCATCTTCTTTTTTTTTATTTTTTTTATATACATATTTTCCATGGGAATTCGCTTCCCTGTCCTTAGTGTCCTATGACCCTAACTGATGTCTCCTGTGATACCCCTTTGTTTTTGTGTCTCACTTGCTTAATGTTTCAGGCTGGCACTGGCATAGCAGAACTCATAGCCCTTGAGTTGTCCAAACAGGTATAAACTACTATTTGTTTCTTATACTTTTGTGAAAAAAAAAAAATCTGCAGTATCTTTTTTTATGAAAGTGGTATGAGCATAAATCTAGATACATTCACACATTGGACCTGATTTATTGTAGACAAATGCCCCAGTGGAAGAGACCCGAAAACAGATTTGGCTTGTGGACTCGAAGGTACTGAGAGCTGATCTAACTCCATTCTGTCTGAATTATAATGGTGTTTTATTTCCCTTAGTTTTCATTTGGTTAGAAATTCATTTACAGGGATTAATTGTCAGTTCTCGGTTGGACTCACTCCAACATTTTAAAAAGCCCTGGGCTCATGAACATGAACCAATCAAGGAACTTGTAGATGCTGTTAATGTGAGAAATCTCTCTCTCTCTCTCTCTCTCTCTCTCTCTCTCTCTCCCTTTCCCACACACGCACAGAGACATGCACACGAACAGCTCACAGACAGCATAATAGTGCATATGGACCAGATGTTTCTTAGTCACTTTACTTTCTTGTCCTTTTTAATCAGGCAATCAAACCAACAGTGTTGATTGGAACATCAGGAGTAGGAAGAACATTCACTCAAGAAGTGGTTGAGGCTATGGCCTCCCACAATGAGGTGCTCTTTTCCCTATATCTGCTCTTATGTACTTGAAAAAATTGCATTTACACCCTCTAGAATATAAGGGCTGACCATTTTTGTGTATGAACTGCTAATAGAGACCTATTATTCTTGCTCTTTCCAACCCAACATCACAATCTGAATGTACTGCGGAAGAAGCATATACATGGACTGAGGTAATACAACCTTGCATATTTTGCATTGTATCATTCAGTGTATACTTGATGGTTAGCGATTGACTTTTTTTTTTTTTTTTTTCTTATCCCTCTCTAATATTGTTTTCAGGGCCGTGCCATTTTTGCTAGTGGAAGCCCATTCCCACCAGTTGAATATGAGGGGAAAGTATTCTATCCTGGCCAGGTGTTAATTCTAGAGAATTTGATGATGTCCAGAATTTAACATATATAAGACCTTGGGACTAATTGGAATTTGTTTTCCCTTTTCATTCAGTCAAACAATGCATACATCTTCCCTGGATTTGGTCTGGGTTTAATAATGTCTGGTACTATCCGTGTTCACGACGACATGCTTCTGGCAGCCTGTAAGTGCACAAAAGACATGAATGGAAAGTATTTTTTAAATTATATAAAACAGTATGCAGGGAAGATTTGTAGTATGTGTTTCTTAAAGTTGACAATAAAAAACGTTTTTGTTCCATAATAAATCATTATATCTTATGACATGTATGTTCGTTGGAACAGCGGAAGCTTTGGCTTCACAGGTGGCCCAGGAGGACTTTGACAAGGGACTCATATTCCCTCCATTTACAAACATCAGAAAGATTTCTGCACATATTGCTGCTAAAGTAGCTGCTAAATCATATGAACTTGGTTAGTCTTTCTCCAATGGCTCTGCTCTTATAGATTTCCTTTTCACTCAACGGGCCTAGATGTTAATATTCTGCAATTGGCTTTTGTAGGTTTGGCTACTCGCCTCCCTGAGCCAGAGGATCTGACCAAGTATGCTGAAAGCTGTATGTACAGCCCTGCCTACCGAAGTTTCCGGTGAACTCTTCGAAGTGTCTTTCGTGTCTGTTGTACTGAGGTTTACTACAGTTGAAAGAATCAATTTTATCTTTTTTATAATTTATTTATTTTTGGTTTTTTTCCCTTCTCATTTTCTTCTATTATGTAACTTATATGGTAGATGAGAAGTAGTAGGATGTGGGTGCAGGTAGTTGGGTTAGGGGGTCAACCGTCAACATATAGTTTGAAAAAAAAAAGTTTGTGAACTGTCAAATTTTACATGAAATAAACCTCAAGTCACCATACATGGCTTTTCTTTTTCTTTCTGCTTGATTAAGTATTTGGTCAGTAGTACGAATAAGTATTTCTTTGGCCGTCTTATTTCTACCAAGAGCACGTCTCTTTGTGCTTTTGTTGCTTTTTTAGTTACTTTTGAAAATAATTCAGGAGATATTAATGTTGCTATATCCACCAGTTCTCCTTTGGTGAGTTTGAATGAAGAAGAAGATATTGGAGATGAATTCTAGAGAGGAATTAGTGGGTTCAAAGAGTACAATATGTTTGTAACATGGGTTACTTTGTAATTAATAGTAGTTTAGATATTTCATGGGAGTTTATTGAGCAAAAGTCTAGATTCAACTAAAACCACTTCAAAATCTTTATATTTGTAAAGAAAACAAAAATCGAGTACTCAACTGATCATGTTTTGTTCCATCTCTTTAACTGGAGAAATCCATGCATACAATCCCACATATGTGGGCCTATGCGATTGAATTGTTTAATTTTGATAACTTGAGATATTGTTGACTTATACATAGTGCCACAATAGTTGAGACAACTTGTGATACGGGTCAAGACTCAAGATAGTCAATTTATTGCTTAATTGTAGAAAATCAAGCACAAACATTTTGTTTATACATCTTGGTCCTGTTTGTTGAGGACAAAAATAAGGCTCCTACTTATCTTGGTCGATTAGTATTCTGATTATTCCTTCTTGTACGTAAAGATGTACATTATATATTCTCCTAGTCCTAGTTGGTTGCATTGCCAAGTTAAGCATTTTGATAAATAGCAGTGAATCACTGAAATACTTTATATATAGATCGAATTTGCTGCAGCCTGCATACACGTAACTGAAACTTGTGGCCTCAATTGTGATTGATTTGATATTTTTCTATTGTATACGCAACTATATAGGCTCTCTTTCTTGTTAGACAACATTGTAGTCTCTTCTGAATGATGAAAACCCTACTATTAAAAGAAAAGAGTTCTTCAAGAAATAATAATACTAAAATTACCGAATTTTTCTCAGGGTTATTTATGTCACTATTCAGTGACATATTGCTGCTATATATGCATGTTTGATTTACAATTCTAGTGATTCACCTAGTAGTAGTTCTAGGAGTATTCTATTTTATTCGTATTCAGTTATTTCAAAAGAAATACGAAAGAAATTAGTTTAGCCAATCTTAAAATCAAATCCTAGTCACACCTCAATACAAAATGATAAACCTTATTTAATTTAGTGCTTGCTTATGTGTAGGAGGAGTGTAATTTGTGACTAATAGATATATATCTTATAGATTTAGTCAGATAATTAAAGATTAAGAATAATAGAGGGAGGGAGTTCATAACTCCTATTTTGTCAGGAAAATGGTGCCAAATGAGAAAATTGCCAAAGAAAGAATGCTTTAAATTTCTACACTATAAGTTATTGCAAGGGTCGTGATGAAGTGTAAGATTATAAAAGCACTATTTTCACATTCACTTTATGATTCTTTTTCAAACACCACAATAATGCACATACATTAATGTTATAAGCAGCAAAGCAAGTATCCAAACGAACCCCCCCACATTCAGATTTCACACACCCCAAAACTTTAATAAATATTAAGATATAGACCCCCAGGTGTTCCTGGAAGTTCATCCCCAACACCAAGATAACTTACTTTATTCCTTTTTCTCTTCAAGGGTCAAAGTCATGGAAAAAGATAGAAGGGTGTGACTGTTCTGTGTTGTTGACATGTTGTCTAATTGTATAAAATAAAAAATAAAAATTAAGAAAACAAAATAAATCTGGCAGTCTGCAAAGCTTGACTTTGCTTCTTCCATTCTCATTTCGAGTTAATTACACTTACACTTTTTGAGGTTTATCATTTTTTCACATATATTCCCTGGAGTTTTAATAATTACACATACACCCCCTGAGATTTCAAAACTGTTGTATTAACCCCCTACATGAGATGAAAAATTATACAAAAAAACATGCTAAGTGGTGAAATGGCCTAATAAGATTATTCAAGATGTAAGGTTCAGCTTTAATACAAATATTTTATTTTTTGTTTATTTATTTTTTTCTCTTGTAGGGGGTTATATGCAATAGTTTTGAAACCTCAGTGGGTGTATGTGTAATTTTTGAAATCTCAGGGAATATATGTGAAAAGACGATAAACCTTAGGAGGTGTAAGTGTAATTAACTCTTCTCATCTCTATAGTGTCATATATATATATATATATAGCAAGCATCCTAATAACCCTATGCTAGCTTCACGTGTGTCTGTACAAATCAACTTTAATCTTTTTCATATGATAATATTTTTAATTTTTGATTGGAGACCAACCAATGAATGTGGTCTGTGAAATCTATGCATTGTGGTGATCATTGGAATATATATCATATATGGAGTTTAGAGGGGGCTGGTCTTTGCTACAAAGTAGTTAATATTATTGTTCTAGGTTTATATATGATAAACTATATATGAAAAAATTATTGGTATAATCGATATATCATTATATGGTGTAATCAATCTAACGTGTAAGAGTATTATTGGACAACATGTTTATTTTTATAAGGTATAATATTGATAACATATAAATTGATAAACTATATATGAAAAAATTATTGGGTATAACTGATATTCCATTACGTAGTGCAATCAATCTAACGTGTAAGAGTATTGTTGGACAACATATTTATTTTTTTAACGTATAATATTGATAACATATATTATAACACATAAATTGATTCACGTGACAGTGTATCGATTATACAGAATAATTTCTAAACTTATCATGATCAAGGTTTGAAAATTAAGGATAAAGGACTATCAAACATATACATTGGGCAAACATATAAACACACTTTTAATCATTAAATTTTGTCAAAATCATTGTAAAGAACTTTAAGCAAGCAATACTGAAACAATTATTGTTTACGTACGTACTTGTACAAGGTCTCTCAAAGAGAAACAAAACAACTTATTCAATAACAAGTCTATCTTTACCGACTATTGATAATTACAGAAACTATAGAATTTACAAGAGATCCATAATTATCATTTAAGTAATCGCAACTGAGTTATCATGTATTTCTATTATAAAATATGTTTGTTTGTATATCATATATACGTACTATAAATGAATTCTATCTCGTACATGATTGAACCTCCCAAATAGCTAGGCTGACTAATCAAAACGAAGTATGACCATGCCATGGCTAAGACATGACATGAGATGAAAAAATTCGGGTAAACCAGAGTTTATATTTGATTTTCAAATTAAGTAGTCTCACCATTTAATGTATATGGTCATATATACTTTTATTTAAAACATGTCCACATCATATGTTGGTTTACCAATATATCGTACAAGAAAGCTTCCAGTGGTGGTTTTTTTTTTTTTTTTTTTTTTTTTTTTTTTTTTCAAATGGGGTCAAAGGATTAATTGGTGTTTAACTTGTCGTGACAATCAATATCATATTCATAGATCTTAGGGAGACAAAACATAATTAGCAATAACTTATTACATAGATAATAAGTCTGCCAATACAATTGCTAGATATATGATGAGACTACATTAGCCTTATTGCGTGGCCTTAAATAATTTAGAATCCAAAACTGATACATGATTACGTACCTTTATATACTATAGGATATTATAAGAACAAATCATGTTTAATTGGTATTCTATTCAAAAAATATTTTTAAAAATTTTCTTCCTTATTTTATCTATATTTCTAATTAATAGAAATAAAAAACAAATTTTGTAAAAAAATACCAAACTGCTCTCATTTCTGGCAAGGAAAAGAAGAGAAAAAAAAAAACTCTAAAATGCAAAACCAACACCAACCAAAATCTTCTGCTTCTACTTTAATCTTCTATCTGATTTTAATGTACCTTTTCTTCAAGTATAATATACATTTAAGAATTAATGTAATTCACTCATCCAAAAAATGCTACGAATTTATCTTTAATTAACTGGCTTTAGGTAATAAGTAAGTGGCCATGGATAAAAACTCCAACAAATAAAAAGAAAGGAGAGGATCCCGATCTTGCAGACCATGACGACCTTGCCACTCAATGCTTCTCGAATAATGAACTTGAGAAAGTCGATCTAAAGGTATGTACATGATATAGTTGTTCAACCAAATAACATATGCCCATCACCATCGTATACGTACCTTTGATTCTTGCAAAGCCCCAATTTGCATAAACAGCAATAATTGTGGCAACCTTCATGAACAAACAAACATGAATCATGATCAATGGAATATATATTAGTACGTAATTAATATGCAAAACAAACAGTAATTTCAAAACCAGATTGAACTAATTAAGTGAATTTGGTATATATATATCCTACTTAAAAATGGTTTTCAAAAATTTTATTCTTTATCTCATCTATAAATATTTCAGATATATGAAAATAAAAAACAGTTTCTGATCGAAAAGAATACCAAACCGCTCTAAAGTTCATGAAACTACTCACCAGCTGTGTTATGAGAAAGACCCCAAACACTAGACCATGGCGTTTTAAATTAGAGTAGCTTTGGGACCAAGTAACAAAGATAAGTGACTGACTTGCAAACACTCACTTGAAGGAAGACCGCTGCCCTAATTTCATCTGGGCTGTTCCTGATACTCGATCCTTACCCCATATTTGTCCTGCCATTTTCTAATCAAGTAAATAATTTGCACTAATAACCTAGCATATGGAGAGTTTTAAGTTATAAACAAAAATTATGCCGATGGATCAACACCAGTACTGAAGTTACACTTTTTTGCAATGCATTGACACTTAATATCTTTAACGAGAACAAAAAACTCAAAATGTTAAATCTGAAAACTCATTAATTCCCAAAAACTTAATAAACTATATTTAAACACACTCACAATAAGGTCCGATCAACCAAAAAAAATAATATGTTTAAAAACATGCATGTAGAAAGCAAGGGAAAAAGAATTTTTCGCACTACAATATATTACACCCTAGTAACACTGCACATTGGTGTTGTTGGAAGAAAAACTATGTAAGTTAGATTTGACGCACAAGTGATTTGATGCCGTTTGAGTCCTTATAAGTTTAAAATAAATAAATAAATACTCATTTGTACGTTAGTCTTGTTGAAAAAGTTATCATCAGAGTTGAGTTTTGAGATTAGTCCAAGCGGTGGAAAAATTATAAGGTATAACCGATATACCGTCATTTGGTATAACCAATTCAACGTGTAAGAATTATTGGACGATGTGTTTTAGGGTATAGTATTAATAACATTCACTCATATTATAACAAATAGACTGGTTATAACACGTGTCAATATAACAGTTATACAAAATAATTTCTCCAAGTGGCGATGATAGGTGAGATATGAATTAGGATTACACTAAATTTAGAGTTCGGTTTCTTCAAATATAACAAAGACAAAAAGGGTTATCAATTAAAGACTTATCAATATTGAGTCCAATAAAAGAAAAAAGACTTATGAATAATAAAGGGTTAAATACAAAAATGGTCCACGAATTTTACAGTGAATCTCAATTTGGTCTACTAACTATAAAAAGTATCAATTTGGTCCACAAACTTTCCAAGTTGTATCAAACCAGTATAAATGTTAATTTTCATTCAAAAATTAACACAATTGGTCACATGAAAATGTGATGAACAGATTAAAATGCCTCTGAAAATGTGGTCACTTGTTGTACACATGACCAATTTTCGTTAAATTTTTCAATGAAAGTTAACGTTTGTACTGTTTTGGTACAACTTGAAAAGTTCGTGGACCAAATTGACACTTTTTATAGTTAATAGACCAAATTGAGATGCACTGTAAAGTTTGTGAACTATTTTTGTATTTAACTCAATAATAAAGTATTGATTTAGTTGGATTATAGGAATTAATTCTGTTTTCTTACTGGGAAAAGTCTAAATCGTGAGCCAACCAGAAGAAAACAACAGTGGAGAGAGCGAGGTAGGTGCCAAAGACAAGGCCAGTGAGAAAGATCTCCTTTATTTGGTGCTTCTTCTCCTTCTTACATGAGATTGAGTGTGGAGGAGGAAAATATGAATGTGGCTGCCTCAGGTCCTCTTCCCTCCTGTCGTTGCATCATGGATTATGAAAATCATCATAACCATGCAAAGTGAGAAACCAAACTTCCAGATGAGAGAAAGGAGCAGGAAACTAAGGACTGCATGGGTTGTTACAGAAACACCATAGAGGGGGTACTGTAAAGTTGTAAACACAGTAATCCTTCATTCTCTGCTCCATGGCTATGCTTATTGTCATATATATATATATATATATATATATATATATATACAGGAAGCTTCAGTTACGGGATCCCGCATACCAGCCTATTTGCGGGACTTGCTTGCTGGCCGTTGGATCTCTTTTAATGAGATCCAACAGTGGATATTTTAACTCTCTCTAACCCCGCATAACCCACTTAACCCATCCCCCAACCCGTGTAAGTCTAGCTACAGAGAAAACCCACACCTGAAGAAGAACAGAGGCGCTGAACCTGAAGAAGAAGAGATCCACCGTCGAGCAGGGACGAAAGTCGGCCTTAGTGATCCGACGGTGCCGAGTGGAAGGGGGCGGGGACGCGACGGGTAAGGGAAGATCGTGTTTTGTTCGCGACGGCCAGGAGGGCTCGCGACGGAGAAACGTGGTGGGTTGTTCTTCGATTTGCGCTTTGACCGAAGCAACTCGGATTCGCCTCCCCAAATCTCTTGATTTTTCGATTTTCACGACGGGGAAGGGAGGTCAGGCTCGCGACAGGGAAGGGAGGCCAGGCTCGCGACGGGGAAGGGAGGCTCGCGACGAGTTTCAGGTATGTTCTTCTTGGTTTTTTGATTTGTATGATGAGATTTTCTTGAAATATTTAGGATATGGTTTCAAACTGATTTGGGAGTTAGGGTTGGGGATTTGTGAATTTCGAAAAATCAAGATATTTGGGGTTTTTGTGTTTTTTCTTTGTAATTCCATTTTGGTTAGTCTTGTACAATTTATGCTTGGTATTGAAAGAGTTGCTGCATTGTTGGTTGCTGCATTGTTGGTTAGTCCTGTACAATTTTGGTTAGTCTTGTTGGTTGCTGAATTGTCTTGTACAATTCTATAATGTTTCTAAATTATATGAATCTGAAATCATGAACACATGTACAATTTATGCTTGGTATTGAAAGAGTTGCTGCATTGTTGGTTAGTCCTGTACAATTTTGGTTAGTCTTGTTGGTTGCTGAATTGTCTTGTACAATTCTATAATGTTTCTAAATTATATGAATCTGAAATCATGAACACTAGATGGATTGGATAGCTCCATGTATTCAATTTATTTGGGCTTTTATTCTTAGAATTTGGGGTTTCATGAATGGTTCTGTCACTGCCTAACTTGTGGTTGCAATTTTTTTTTTTTTGTGTGTGTGTGTAGATTTTAGTAGTTCTAAAATATCATTGCATAAAGTTCCCTCAGTTTGGTCTTTTCATTGAATGATAAGCATGGACAAAAGTGCATAATGGTAGCTGGTAATCAGTGAAATCCACAATGTCTAATCGTAGCGGAAGCAGTAGTAGTGAAGTTCAACATAGGCCAAGACAACAACAATGTGTGTGTGGCAGTGTTTTGGAGTTGAAAATGTCTAAAACAGATAGGAATCCAAACCGTCTGTTTTGGACATGCATGAATTGTGGGAAATTTATATGGGCTATTGAGAATTTAATTGATGACGTTCATGAATTAACAGTAAGATTTGATGTAATTGAGCAACAGCTTCGAACAATGAGAAATTTGAACGAGACTGTGATTCGATTATCTGCACAGGTAGCCCATATTTCAAGGAAAAATGTAGCCCTTGAGGAAGAACTCCAGAGGAGGAACCAAGCTAGATTTGGCTTTCTCATGAAAACTGTTGTACTACTTTTGATGTTTTTTATGTTTAAAGTTACTTTGTTGTAATGTTTATTCCTTTTGTAACAAGAACAAACTTGGTTGTATAATAGCTTTGGAATGAGGTATTCAAATCCTTACTTTTGTAATGGTTATGTATGAATGATGGCCATGTGTGTTCTAAAAATTTGACAATGTTCTTGGTAGAATGATTATTGCATTAATTGGAAGCTCTTTGTCTTTGTGTTGGAAGCCAGAATCATTCAGTACAACCCACATAACTTTAAAATCACCAACCAAATTGGATTATGTTTGAAGAAAAGTTTAAACACAAGTACATTATCTCATTGCTCGAGAAACTATGCTCTGATCACTTTCATGTTTACTGTATGTAATCAAAATGCAAAAAGACAAACTTCGAATGAGTTGGAATGTCAAACTTAACATTTTTCAAATCAATATTTGTCCTAAAGCACCATAAATGGAGATACAAATAGTCCACTGCACCAACACAACATATATTTGCATTTCTAGCGACTTCTTATTTCATACAATGGGTGGTTAGTCAGGGCAGATTAGGTATCGAGGGTGTATGTCAGAAGTCATATAGTATATATAGAAGGCATTCACATTTTGTCTGCATCTTCTGAAGTTTGTAAAACCAACAAAAACATCTTCAACAGGAAAAACCTGAAAGGGTGCAGCAGGTCTTGGCGGAGCCACTTCTCAAAGAGAGCTTTCAATTGCTGCAGCTTCAAAAAAAGGAACAAATTGTTTGAGTCCTGCGGGAAGCCAATCATAATGCTTGGAGAAGTCTAAAATCCATCCAATCACTTCGCCCCCACATCTGAGAGTGGAGAAAGAAAATTTAAGCATCAATAACCAAAGGAGAAAAGCAAGCACAGGCTTCTAAGATGACTAATTTTACCACCAAAAAAAAAAAAACAAAGCTTCAAAAATATGATGAATATAAATCATGTAATTTGCAAAATAAGCAAGTTAGATAAGAACTTAAGTAATGAATCCTAAATTTTGTGAAGACCAGGGACTTCCATCCTTAGGGTTCAACTACACAAAGTATACAGTATTTCCCGGGGAGGGAGAACAATTAGCTTCCAAAAATATCAACAATATCAACGTGACAGCATCAGCCACAATGCTTGTTGATATGTGGTAAGCCGCATCCATCCCATGTTTATCCCTAAACTACACAATTCAGTATGTGCAAAAACAAGATTCTTGTTTTGCTCTGTTCTTAATTCTTACATAGTTTCATTATCTTCAGCAGTGTTTTCCTTCATTCACCTTTTGTGTGTGCATGTGCATAAGATTTTGGAAGATTTGATTACCCAAAACTTACCAGTATCATTGTTCGATGATTCGTCTTTTTTCCCTGGAGCATGTTCTTGAAGAAACTCCTGGATCGATGTCCAATATTGATCACCACCAGCAAGCCAAGTATCCATATGCATGCCAGTAGGAAATTCCACAAAGACACATCGCCTATTATGAGCAGCTGCTTTAGCATACAGCATTTGCATATGGAACGGAGGAATCATCTCATCTTGCAAGCCAGACAGAAAGAGGATTGGCTGCTTAATCTACATTTAAGATGGTCATACATGAGGGATCAGTAAACTTCTGATATCAGCAAGAAAAGTGGCTCACAGAACTTTATTGATTTTAAGGCACTGCAACTGCTACTTAGCAAGGGAGTTTTACAGCTTTAAAAATCATGTCTTATTGGTACTAGCATTGCAAGAGGTAATATCAATACAGATTTTTACACTTGCCAAAACCAAATATATGCAAACTGGCTCAAATACTTTTATTTCACCCAGATATTCTGCATAGGACCAACAATTGAAGATCCCAGAGCAGGACAGTAGTGGAGAAATCCCAGGGGCCAAGTGAGTGCAGAAGCACAAAACCAATGAAGCAGAACCAGACAACACCTCAACACAAAAAGCAAAAAAAAAAAAAAGCATAGCTTTTTAGCAGCATTCTCAGAAACACTCTTAAACAAAGTTACGATGTTTACCACTTTACCTTTAAGATCCTTATGCCTACAACTATTGTGCATAGGTGAAATAAAACTAGCTCAAATGAAGAAAGGAAGGAACTTAACCAAATCAGAGAGTAGAGGCTGAGGGCGTCCCCCAATTTAAACAAAGTTGTGCTGAGGTCCAAGCACACAAAACAACACTTAATCCCAGTATATCCTCTCTTAAAAAAGCCATAAAGCCCCATGTATGCACTCTCAACTCCTGCTCCTGCGTCGATCCTTCAGACCATTACTGCAAAAGTTCAACATATAAAGATGCATAATTTATAATTTAATCAGAATGAGACAACTCAACCAGCCATACCAACATTGGATACATCAAGCATTTAAAACATTAAACACCAAAGATTTCATTATACATACTACAAAGAACAATTGGAATCAGAAAATTCAAAGTGCTACTTAGTTAAACAACACTCCTAGAAAACCCTCTAGCCTTAAAAGCAGCTCCATGTTTTCGGCTGTTGTTCAGAAGTAAAGTGCGTTCCCTTTCCTTTTCTCGCTTCTCCCTTCTCAACTGTTCTTCCCTCAATTCTTCCAATGTCTTTTTTCCACTCTTGTTCTTCTTCTCCTCTTTGACCCCTCTGTGACCCCTCTTGAATGGATAGCAGAAAAAAGAAAACACAGCAGCCACTTATGGAAAACACAGCAGCCCATCATTCTGATAAAAATAAAAATAAAATAAAAAAAGAGCAAGTACCATTACTAACAGCAGCCCATCATCCTGATATCAGTACGTTGAAGACCTACAACGAAATAAAAAATAACTCAAATCAACTAACAAAGTCTATATTACCTCTGACGAAGAGCTATCATCATCCAAGGCCTCAACTTGAGAGTCATTAGGCTCTTGGGGATCAGAAGACCTACCAGAAAATATAAAAAAACTCAAATTAATCAAACCAATCACCTACAATTAGACAAATAATGCAGCAACAACAAAAAAACTCAAAAATAGCAAATGAAGAATTAGTGGCAGAAAGGTACAACTTCATACCTATTTAATAGCAGTGGACAATTTCTTTTGTCATGAGACACTCCAGTTTTCCCACAACCATTACAGCGCCTACCATTTTCACGTCGCTTTCCTTTCGACTTTTCTTTTCCTTTCTTAAGTCTTTTTCCACTCCCTTTAAACTTAACTGGATCCGGCTCATTATAACTAGCATCACAAGTAACACTCGGTCTATTAGAAACTCCAACACAAGAGCCAGTACTACCAATGTTTAAGATGGCCTCAATCTGGTCACTAACAGAATCCATGGCCTCACAAAATATTTGTCTTGCCTCATCATTTAATATGGCCTTATCAATCACATATGAGTATCGGTGGAATAAAGTACTACGTTTTTCAAGCAATGATTTGTCAATATTTATCTCCACACCAGAGTTGTCCACCACAACATCATCTTTAGCAGATCTAGTCCATCTCCTCAAAATGTATTGATCCGGCAAGATATGGAGTTGACGTACCTTATGTAAAAATGATAAAATATGGCTGCATGGAATTCCTGCACAGTCGAACATCTGACAGCTACATGATGCAAAGTCCAGAGACTTGTCATACATAATCTCCCGAACTCTCCCACTATGATCATCCATGTAACTTTTATAAATGCAATTAGTGACACTCTCTCTGATAAGCTCTGTGTTATAGTTGTAACTCTCCCACAACTCATCTTGAAACTTATAAAAATATTTGCGCGTGTAAATGTCAGCCATTTGCTTTTCCATCTTAATAGGGCACTTAAGTCTAGGCTTCTCAGTGATATCAGTGTGATCTGCCATAACCTCATTTTGACGCTGTCGTAAAAGTCCCCTATTGAATTGAATCATGAAGTCCACCAAAGAATTGGTCTTGGCCACATATCCCTTGAAGAATGAGTGCCCACTTTCTGCTCGTTGACTACTAGACATGTCAGCTCTGAAAACATGGTTTACATAGGCTGGCACCCATTTAAATCTAATTTCATATAGTGATTGCAGCCACTTATTTTCTTTTAACCCACTTTTTTCAAGAATATCCTTCCACCTTGAGTCAAACTCATCTCTACTCTCTGATGTCCAAACACAACGTTTGAAGTCATCCCAGTAATCAGTATATTTGACCGTGTCAAGTTTCTCGGAGAATTTATTTAGAATATGCCAGCTACAATATCTGTGAAATGTGTTGGGGAGAGTTTCTCCAATTGCTTTTGTCATTGCTGGATCTTGATCAGTAATAATCATCTTAGGAGCATGACCTGGCATAACTTTCAAAAATTCTCTGAATAACCAATTGAATGAGTTTGTAGTCTCATCACTCAAGAATGCCCCAGATAAAATGATTGTCTGGCCATGATTGTTTACCCCCATCATTGGTGCGAATATCATCCCATACCGATTAGTGTTGTAGGTAGTGTCGAAGATAACCACATCACCATAGAAACCATATGCTTTCCTAGAATTTGCATCTGACCAAAAACAATGAGTTATCTTCTGTTTGTCATCTGCTTTGATCTTGTAAGTGAATCCAGAATTTCTCTCTTGTTCCAACAGAAAATGGTCCCGTAACATGTTTCCATCATGCCCCTTCAACTCAGCACGCTTATCTCTGCGATAGTTGTACATATCTTGCATTGTACAACCAATGTTTTCAATTCCTCCTGATTGCACTCCAAAAATGTCAAATTGTCGATGAGGGGGTATGTTCACCATGCTTAGTTGTTCACTTAATGATTTTTGAGCACTTGAAAATCGACGACGAGACTTCATCAAGTGGCGTCTTCGTGGGCTTACCAAGGCATGGGTGTGAGCCTCATCAAAGATGGTGACTACAAATCCACCTACTTTCGACTTCACAATTATCAATCTCGCTTTACAACTTTCTCTTCCTACTCCACGACGCCTTTTTTCGGTACCTTTCAATTCTTTTGGGCCTTCTCCCTCTTTATTGCACACAAACTCCTTCCTTGTGATCTCATTATCCTTACCCTTCTTAATTGAGTGACTTCGAATGTCAAATCCAACATTCTGTGCATATCTAGTGTAATAGTGTTCAGCTTCTTCAACTGTCTGAAATTGTTGACCTTTGAATGGCTTCAACTCATTGTTTTCTTCATCATTGGCATTACACATAAATGAATTTCCTTCTGACTCACTTTCCAATGGAGCTACCATCTCATTAGCTTCTACCATTACCATCTCATTAGCTTCTACAACTACCATCTCATTAGCTTCTGCCATCACTGCACCTGCATTTTGAAAACCCCAAATTCTAAGAATAAAAGCCCAAATAAATTGAATACATGGAGCTATCCAATCCATCTAGTGTTCATGATTTCATATTCATATAATTTAGAAACATTATAGAATTGTACAAGACAATTCAGCAACCAACAAGACTAACCAAAATTGTACAGGACTAACCAACAATGCAGCAACCAACAATGCAGCAACTCTTTCAATACCAAGCATAAATTGTACATGTGTTCATGATTTCAGATTTATATAATTTAGAAACATTATAGAATTGTACAAGACAATTCAGCAACCAACAAGACTAACCAAAATTGTACAGGACTAACCAACAATGCAGCAACCAACAATGCAGCAACTCTTTCAATACCAAGCATAAATTGTACAAGACTAACCAAAATGGAATTACAAAGAAAAAACACAAAAACCCCAAATATCTTGATTTTTCGAAATTCACAAATCCCCAACCCTAACTCCCAAATCAGTTTGAAACCATATCCTAAATATTTCAAGAAAATCTCATCATACAAATCAAAAAACCAAGAAGAACATACCTCAAACTCGTCGCGAGCCTCCCTTCCCCGTCGCCAGCCTGGCCTCCCTTCCCCGTCGTCAGCCTGACCTCCCTGTCCCGTCGTCAGCTTCCCTTCCCCGTCACGAGCCTGGCCTGCCTTCCCTGTCGCGAGCTTCCCTTCTCGACGGGTGGGTTTTGCGTTAATGGATCTCTTGTTCGTCTGTTCAGCGCCTCAGTTTTCAATTCGCATTTTCTCTGTAGCTAGGCTGTTCTATTACATGAGTTGGGGGGTGGGTTAAGGGGGTTCGACTGTTGCGTTAATGGATCTCTTCTTCTTCAGGTTCAGCGCCTCTGTTCTTCTTCAGGTTCAGCGCCTCTGTTCTTCTTCAGGTGTGGGTTTTCTCTGTAGCTAGACTTACACGGGTTGGGGGATGGGTTAAGTGGGTTATGCGGGGTTAGAGAGAGTTAAAATATCCACTGTTGGATCTCATTAAAAGAGATCCAACGGCCAGCAAGCAAGTCCCGCAAATAGGCTGGTATGCGGGATCCCGTAACTGAAGCTTCCTATATATATATATATATATATATATATATATATATATAGGGCAGTGCTTGGATGCTTAGAAATGAGCATAAATTTGTTCTCACAACTAATCACATGAGTCTATAATGGAGTTCACCATGAAAGAAAAAGTGGTGGACCCCATCAATGACTCATGTGATTGGTTGTAAGGACAAACTTGGTACTCATTTCTGAGTACCCAAATATTTTCCTTATATATAACATCTGCCTTTAGTCTCCATTTTGAATATTTGTAAAACCTTCAAATAAATTACACCTTATACAAAATGAGTATTTTGAAGTTATTGGGTTAGTTTAAGTGGTGAGATCAAATGGGATAATGAGTTATGATTAAATAAGAGACAAACTACAAGACCAAATTGATCATTTATTATTAATTATAATAATGTATTTAATATTTCCTGTAATTAATTTGGTTCCTAACCAAAGAGACCTACCACTGAAACCTACACTCAATATCATATGTGATCAATTACAAATTAAGAGAGTTTTTCTTTAAATACAATACATAATTGAACACAATCCCATAATTCTGAAGCAATTGACCGACCAATCACATGATTCACATCCGAAGCATTTTGGTCAGAAAAAGAAAACGTGTTTTGTATCTCAAAGTTAAGTGGAACTGTGGAACAAATAATAATTTTTTTTATTAATTTTGGATAAACTTTGTTTCCGTGTTTATATCCAAACCATATGTTTCCATAGATAATCAAACACGAAAGATGTCCATCCAGGTTGACCCCAAATCCGAAAATGACATTCATGTCCCTACCGAACCAAAATTTGCATCCTATTAGACTTCTTTTGCATCAGGCAGCTTATTTCTAGACAAGTTTAAATGCCATATAGACATTAGGGATGGCAAATAAGTCATCTTGTATTATATACTGGGTTCATGTCCGAATAGTGAATCTTAATTAACCTAATTTGTTTCATTATTTATATTAGATGACAAGATATCAATTTAATATATTTATTAATTGTGTTATATTCGGATTGGCACCACATAACTTGTAAAGTACAAATTCAACAAGATTAGGACCCTATCTAATATTCATTTGATCCATATGCTAACACAATGATACAATGAAAAAAGAATTATAATTCTACAAGATTCATATAATATTAAATCGATCGATAAATTAAAAAGTAAAAGAATAAAATGCTTTTTATATAATTTCATGTAAACAAGTTTTTATATCATAATTGAATTGTTTGTGCTTAACACTAAATTAAGAAATTATTATGTACAACCATAGCACAACTATGTGGTATAACCAATACATATATTATAATTTTTTTTTGTTGAAGAAAACAGCCCTTAGACTCTTAAGTCCTAGGCTTTATCATTCATTTAAACGGGTACATCATATTGTAAGGCCGAAGAAGCCAAGATAGACTCTCCTCAAGCCAAAACAATTGTTGTTGACACTCTAAACATACTAATGGTTGTACATAATTAAAACTACACCCTACACTTATAAATTTGGTCATCCATCCATCTTTATAACATGTGAATTAATTACAAAATGTGACAGTGGTGATTGTACATGATAATTTTCTAACTAAATCAACCTAGAAAAACAAATATAATTAATTTGTTATTTCTTTTATTTTTCATGTAACTATGATAATAAGAAATATATTATTATCAGATAATTCGATAAAAATCACTACAAAACCGATCCATGATTACCTTTATTAGTTTATCTACTAAAAGTTATTGAGATGAAAACCCTAACTTCTCACCAACCAAAAAAGAGAAAGAAAAGAGAAGGACTTGAAAATGTGAAAGCCAACACCAACCAAGATCCAGGAAAAGAGACCCAAAAAAGTAGAAACGTTATCCGAAACAAGGACATAACCGTAATTTCCCGCCATAGACCCCGCCAACAGGCAGCAATGGAACCACCGCGTTCTCCTAATCCTCTACTAAATCCCCAATTCCTCACATTCCCCAAATTACCCCTACATTTTTCCCAAATAAAATCCCCCTCTCTTCTTCATTTTCTCTGCACACAAAAAACACTATCTCTTCCCCCCAACCTCTGTGTCTGACTCTTCGCTCGCTCGCTCGCTGATCCTTGACTCGGCTCGACCCGCGATCACTGACCCGGCCGAGTCACGCGCAATGACTCGGCGGTGCTCCCACTGCAGCAAAGACGGACACAACTCGCGCACGTGCTCGTCGCGTGGCGGCTCTTCCGCCGGCGGCAGCGGCGGAGGCCTGAAGCTATTCGGCGTGCAGCTCACCGATGGCTCGATCATCAAAAAGAGCGCCAGCATGGGGAATTTATCCTCTGCTGCGGCGCACTACCACTCCTCCTCCTCGCCCAACGCGGACTCTCCAAGCTCCGACCCGCTCCGCGACCCGCTTCACGTGCCCGATTACTTGTCCGACGACCCTGCTCATGCCTCCTGCTCTACCAATAACCGTGGAGATCGCAAAAAAGGTACTCATTTTTTTTCCAAACTTATTTGATGGTTGTTCTTAGTGCTTTTCTTTTATTAATTTAGTTATTTTGTGTATTTGTTTGTATATATACAATTTTATTATATGTATACATACGTATATGAACTACTACCTACCAATTGGTTTTAGAGATTTAGATTTTGATTGAAATATATCTGACAAAATAACATTATTTTTTTATGTATGTACGTTTGCATTTTATATAATAATATATATATTTGTTTATAGCTTTGCGTATAATTGAACGGAAATTTATCTGTGCTTTTCTCGAGGAAGATGAGCTATTCTTTTCAAGTTGACTTGGTCTTGGTTTTTTTTTTTTTTTTTTTTTCATATAATCGAATATGTTTTTCTGGGTTCTTTTTCGATCCTTTTCATTTGGCTTGCATGTATTGGAATTAGCTTATTAGCATTAGAATAGAAACTAGGTAACCTTATTGACGTGTAAAAGTAGTCTTTGTTCGTGTGTTACTTTTGATTTTAAGTCATAATCTTGATGATCCTACTGTATAATGAATAAGTTGGAACTCATTGGTATGTGGGTTTCATTTTTTTTTTCTTTCTTGAATTCGTGTGCGTCTATAATGCTTTATATATGTGTATCTGTGTGTATGTACTTGGTTCCGTTGGTAAATTTCCGAGAATTCTTTTGGGTGACCCCTTGAAAATGGGCATTAGATAATTCTCTTCTTTTAAATTTGGTTGCTTGCAAAGCAGTTTGTGTTTTGTATTGCTTTGGAGCTTAGAGTTTAATGATCTTCTTACAAGTTCTTATGTTTGCATTTTCCATACCTCCCTAAGCTAATGCATACATACAATTTGACGGTTTTTATGATTTATATGTTAAACGAAAGGCTGCATTCAAGAGAAGAAGTTGGCTTCTTGTGTCTCAAAGCATCACACTTTTTTTTGGCCAGGCTCAAAGCATCACACTTTAAGTCTTCAATCAATGAAAGAACTTGCATGTATAATGTGACATATATGAAAAATTACTAATCCGCCTATATCATCATTGGGTAGTGGATTGGATAATAGGTTTTACTATCTATGCAACTAATGTGAATTAGTCTAAATAGAGTTAGTAGAAGTTCGTCTCAATTCCAAACTTAGCTACGCCTTAGATGTTTCAGTCTAACCTAGTAAATAGATACTTTATGAATCATTCGAATTAGATCGGGTTTTCACCACTGCTGTCCTTATATTGGTACTTAGTGTTCAAATAGTAGGTTGCAAATATTTAGACTCACAAGTAAAGAGGATAAGTAAAGGCAAACTATGTGAAAATAGATGATATAAGAGTTGAAATATTATCCCTAGATGGAATGAGAGAGAGATAAGAGTTAGGGAGAGAGAGAGAGAGAGAGAGAGAGAGAATGGTTCTTGGGATGTTTGTATTTGGTGATAGTATTGTGCTAAATCAGTTATTTTTTCATACAATATCAAAATATATTGTAAAAAATCCTTGACTTGTATCCATTAGAGTTTGCTGGGTTGTGCTATTTTTTTATTTTATTTTTCTTTTCTGACTGTTGACTCATTATGCACATCATTTCAAGATTGTTGAAGATACTGTAAAACAGCTGGAACTATAGTGCATAGTTGAAGAGAAAAATTAAAACGGCAGCATTGTTAGGTTATAAGTAGAGTTCCCTGTAGGATCTTGGTTGGAAGATCCAAGTATGATGGGGATTTATTTGTTAATGATATCCTATTTCTGTTTTAACATTGTAATCTCTTCCAGATTTCTTTTACACCTGTCATCTTTTATTTTCCAAAAACAATGCAAGAGGAAATTATGGAAGAGAGGGGATCAATTTGTGTGTACTTACTGAAGAAAATTGCTGCCATGACACAGGGTTTTATTTAAGTTGTCACTATTGTTATTTTCCTTAATTTTAAGCGATATGTAACTTGTTCCTCCTTCTTCAATTTGCCAAGTCCTCAAAATACCTACCTGAATTTTGCATACTCTCAAAGAAGTGTCTTTCTCAAGTTACTAATCTTGATTTCTTGGAGTTGCCTCATTAGAAATTAATTTAGAGAGTAGAGAGTGTATAAGGATCTTGAAGGTTGACATTATCTAGTGGTTTAAGCTTATGCAGTTAGCATTTCACTTCCATTGTGATTATCCAAGGATATGGTATTCCTTTGATCATATTCTGCACAAAGCATAGAAGTGGAATTTGCTTATAACTTAGAATTCTGTCAATTTTTCACATCTAGGTATTGGGTTTGCATTAAATTTCATGAAAATGTATTTATTGGCATTGGATCCATTGGCAGACATGCTCTCCATCAGGATTATTCAGCCAAATTGGAGGCAACTATTTGCCCTACGCTCTGCAATATGAGGTGATTTCTGTTGAAAATTTCTTTGTTTGTCGTGCATATAATAATAGTATATAAATAAGCTCATGGATTAGATTCATTGGTCTTGCTTTTTGGAAGTACTTCGATTCCACCCTATTTCTGAAATAAAAAATAACGATTGTTCAGTGCTACTGGGGTGCCCAATTCATTAAGTCTGTCAGCTTAGATTCTATAAATTATTTCTGTTATCTTGTCAGAGCTTGAGTTGACTGATGGTTGTTTGCTTAAAATTATCGTAAAATGTACTAGTTGCTGCTTGTGGGATATGACATAGAATAAGAACAATTACAGTTGCATTTTCTCATCTTCGTAAAATCCACCATGTTTTCTGTCCCACTTTAGTTTTTCTAATTGATCAACTGTTGGGGCTTACAGTTATCTGTATTGGCTTTGGTTCTCAGGAGTCCCATGGACAGAAGAGGAGCATCGAATGTTCTTAATTGGTCTCCAGAAATTAGGGAAAGGAGACTGGCGTGGGATAGCACGAAATTATGTAACAACTAGGACTCCTACTCAGGTTGCAAGCCATGCCCAGAAGTATTTTATCCGGCAGAGTAATGCTACCCGAAGAAAGAGACGGTCCAGCCTATTCGACATGGCTCCTGATATGGTGTGTCTTGCTTTGTATTGTTTTGTTTTCTTCACATTTCCACACACAAATGTTAGCACCCAATCAGACACAAATGTGGCTTTCCATTTGTCCATTTACATACACATACGTATCTAAAACCCGAAATATTTCGGAAAACATAAAGGTATATTGTTATGGCACCCTTCTCCTTATTTAAAAGGATTTAGTTATCAACATAACATGATGCAAGGCATGGGATTTACCTATTGTCTGTTACTTTCTTTTCGGTGCCATTCTGATTGTCACTTTGTAATTTTGGTCAAAGAAATTGGTGCTAGATTTTGCCATGAAGGTTAAGATATGAGCAGTTAAAACAGTGATATTAATAAATAAATAAAAATTTTGGGTTGACAAGTTTGCTATTTGTTTGTCAGGCCATGGATCCACCACCGGTGCCAGAAGAACAAATTTTTCTGCCGCCTTCTCAGGAAAGAGAGTCTGAAGATGCAAATTCACTGCCTTCATTAAATCTTACCCTGAGCTCAGAATGCAAACCCATGGAAACCACACATGAAGAAATAGTAAAAGAACCTGATGAGCCTGTAATGGTGTCGAACGGGTTCCTGCCAATGGTTCCCGGCTTCTTCCCAGCTTATTTTCCGTACCCTTTTCCAGTATGGCCACAAATTGCAGTCCCTCTGCAGATAGAAGAAAAGGGTGGGGAGGCCTCTCATCAGCAGGTGTTGAGGCCAATTCCAATCCTTCCCAAGGAGCCTGTCAATGTTGATGCATTGGTGGGCATGTCTCAGCTCAGTCTAGGAGAGACAGAGAGAGGCCATAGCGAACCTTCACCTCTCTCCTTAAACCTTCTAGGAGAGCCCTCAAGACAGTCAGCATTTCACGCAAATGCGCCAGCCAGTGAGCCGGAGTTGAGGAAGGGCAAGAGCAGTGCAATCCAAGCAGTCTGAATTAGGGAAATGGAGCTGGTAGCATCGGTCTCGCACTTGTCAGGCCGTTTTGTACAATTATATAAGGCATCTTCTATTTCTTTCTTTTCTTTTTTATTAATGGTCGGAAAATCAACTGATAAATAACATAGGGTTAGAAATATTTCGTTGGTAAAATTTATTCGTTCTAACTGTAAACAACTAGAAATTCGTATTATTGAATGAATTTGGTAATAGATCAGCTAGCGCTAGCTTTTGTTGATGAATTTTAAATTTCTTCTCCATGCATTCTCGCAATACAAAGTTTAATAATGTTCTCTTGTCAAGACAATCTGTTACCTTGCAAGGTTTAGGATCACGGGACAAATATTTTAACAATAATTAACTATAAACTCTTTTAGGTTCAATTATATCCAAGGGTTGTCATTATATATTTATCCAACATGCATGTAAATATCTCTTTAACCTCTTCTTTGCCTATAAATTGAACCCTCTCAACACATGAGAAGGGTTCACAACCCTAAACACTTACAAAAAATCTCAAAAAGAATACTCAGAAGCTCTTGCATGTTCTTGCCTGACTTAACTATCGAAATATAGTTAGCTGGTACCATACCGGTGCTACTTTCAATGACCTCTTGTTCATGCAGGTGACTTCCACAAGTACTATACCCTTGAGATCATCCATAGCTAGAGAAGATCAAAGAGAATACTTGATTCACTGTTTGAAGTTGTATTGACGCACCGATTTTTGCATCAACATGCATATATATGAGATCTATATCTTCTTAACTAGAAGCAAATGTGAATTGGGAATTAAAAGAAAAAGAATTAATCAAAAGACTAACTTGATTATAATGGCTCATTATATATAATTGGCATAGAAGTTTCAGTTTGATCCTAAAAATTAATTGATTGATCATCAAATTCAAATAAGTATTGCAATTTAAGTATGGGAAATGATTTTGTCCCCCAATTTTGTGCCTTAATTTGATATGGCAATTTTATGTTATACACTTAATTATTTATTTGCCAAATCATATTCTTACTAAGCAAATCGTTTTTGGTTTATTACTATTTTACCCCTTAAAATACAACCGTAAATCTAACACCTAGTTCATCTTATCTTTAATTTGCTGCTCAATTTCTTCTAATCTGGGTTATCTTCTTCCTCTACAAACAGAAAGATGATGATTAACAAAGACCTCCAAATCATGCACCCCTCTAGCTAGCTTCTAGATCTTGTTTATTGTTTTCCCGGTTTTTTTTCCCTCTTTACCTCTTCTTCTCTTAATCATTCCAATCCTTGATCAAAGCTTATGAAATTGCAAAAACTCTTCTATCTTTGATTTCTTTGATCAATTTCTCACAACATTTTGTTTTTTAAATCAAAATTCTCATTGCAATTTTTATAACTTTTGGATCAAAGTTCTTATCAGTATTTTTTTATCAAAGCCTTTTACACCATATTCTTTTATTCTCATTGGTTTCTTACATAAAGGTCTCATAGCAAGAATTTAAGTTGAAATTCCTATGTTGATCTCACTCTAAGATAGTAAGATACATGAGATCAAGCCAGAGACAATATTTCCAGAACCCAACATGTTTGACGCTTACCCATGTACCAAACACTAACCAATTAAGTAGCTATACCTTCCGATCAAGTCTGGCAACCAAGTTGAAATCATCAATTATAATTACATACAAATTGTGAAGTAAACTAATTCTAAAGAAAAGTTACCATGTGAGAATTTAGGGTTCTACATTAATTTTAGCCTGAAAATATTTTATGGTTTTTAATTTGGAGTTGAAATCTTTATTATATTATTTGATTTTTAATAAAGCTTATTAGAAAGGTTAAAATAGTCATTGTGAAAGTTTTAGTTGACATGGCATTGAGGCACTCTAGCACTTTCCTTCAAATATGTAGTTTTCAGAATTTCGGGGATTGATCGTTCTAATTATTCTAAATACTGCAAGGATATAAAAAAAAATTGTCCCAGCTAATTTAATGGTTATGCATGGTTGTCACTTGTCGGCCATTCTTGATGGGACGGACGATGAAGATGCAGGCAAGGGTGACTCAGTGAAATTTGAAGGGAGTTACTAAGTTAGTGAGTTACGAACTTACGATACAGACAAAAAGAAGATGGGTTCCTTTTTCTCAAAAGTTTTTCATTTATTTTAATTTAATATTCGTTTTATTGCCAAGTTATTACCACATTATTTAATGGTATATATAATGAGAGCCATCTCAACTTTATTTGGGGACGCTTAGATATAATTGAATCTAAAAGTTTATAATTGTTGTTAAAATATGTGTCTCAAGATTCTAATTTATTAATTAAATGAGATTATATTTGAATTTATAGTCTAAATGAGTGATTAAGTAATGAAATGTTATATGATTGTTAAATTTGACATATCCTGCATGCGAGCCATGGGGCAAAAAGTAGTGATTGCCCATTGGGCATTGGCGTGCATTTGGTCAACAGTGTACGTAGTGACCTTAAACTCCTGGCCATGCAACGTAACGCTTAATTGCCATGTAGCGTGTTCAAACTCCACTCCACGCGTTCCTCCAAGCTCCCTCAAATATAATCAAAATCCCACTTTGTCTTCATTTCCGCTCGATCTCTCGACTCTAGCTAGCTCTTCAATGGCGTCACTCTCCTCCACCACCCCACCAACAAGGAACACCGACTCATTCTTCCTCGAAAAATCCACTGCTAATAGCACCGAGGCCTCTGACTTTACCTTCGCCACCCCTAACTGCACTGAGGGCTGTGAGGCCTGTGACTTTACCTTCGCTACTCTGAAAAGCAGTAGCAAGGCCTCTGACGACTTTACCTTCCCCACCACGAAACCCACAAGGCCCACAAGTACTAAGGCCTCAGCAGCCAGCAACCGCAGCAATGAATTGGTATGTGTGGGAAAGAGCAACAGGGGCGTGACATGGGGTTTCAGTCTCAGCCAAGGACTGCAAGCCACAATGGAAGATGCCATTTGCATTGTCCCAGGGCTTCTCCGCCTTCCCTGTCCTGCTCTCGGTGGCTGCAGAGCTCCCCACTGCACCTTCGCCGTACAGGATCACTCTCCCCTTCACTACTTCGCCTTGTTTGATGGCCACGGTGGCTCTCAGGTATCATATATCAATCACTTCATATAATTAACCAACTATTCATTATTACTTAATTACAATTAATCCATAGTACGTTCCTCCATCACTCAAATTATGGAGGAACTATGGGACCATGGTTGCATATTTCTTGATTCTGTTCAGGTGTCCTATAAATTCTAAAATAATCATCTACCCATCAAAACCCTTTTGGGTTTTTTTTTCAATTTCAATTCTTTACACCCATAGTGTGCTACGCGTCCGCGTGACGAGCGTTATGATTTTTGCTGTTTCCCCAGACGCGACTCACAGCGCGTGGGTCATCCGGGTCTTTCGGGGTCCTCTATATGTTGCGTCATGGGGAGACGTTATTGTTCGTCACGGTCATTAATATGCACGTGTGTTGCAATGCAGACCTATTCTTCATCACAACTGTTGGGCTTTTGGGCCTATGGTCGAAACAGAAAACAATCAAATATAGGCCCATGGACATTAGGATGAGGTTATTTTTGTCTAGTAAATCAAACCCTTATTGATCTTACTCTTAAAACATTATTCTACTCACTCTCATCACTTTGGCTAACCCTAAAGACACATAGAGGTTTTAATTTATATCAAAGATAAATTCTTTCTAAGGAATGGTGGATTGTGCATAATTTTTTTTTTTGTTACATAGGACACAAATGAATCCTGAGCCTAAATCATGTTTCTAGGCTAACCCTAAGAACTTACTTAACTATAATTTCCTTACAAAAAATGAATATCAAAGTTGGTGAAAGATATCCAAAAAAAAATAAAAAATTGTTGAGAACCCAAGGAACAAAAATCCAATGCATACAAATCAAATGGTCTCAAAACATTCAAAATCATTGAGTTCTTGCAATGTCTAAAAGACTCTTAAGAAAATGTATGACCACTACTATTCACTTAACTAAACTATACATTCCATAAAAATAAGTTTCATTTGTTTCAACTCCTCACCTCTTCTCAAACACACCACCAACCCTCATCTTCCGGAACGTTGGACATTTATGCTCTCTTCATCTTAGCCCTCTCGTAGGTACTAACATTTCTTTTCATGTTTATTTATAATTTCTTTTTACTTACATTATTGAGTCGAGAAAATTATCTTATAACAATTATAGAGGCAAATATTTAGATTACAAAACACTTATTGAAACCTTGCAATCTAATAATTTACCTTTATTATGTTTATGTATGCTCACATTTCTCATACTGAGGCAAATCTAACGACAAAAAACACTACCGAACTTAAAAAAATAATAATAATAAAGGAAGAATCGGGATTAAGGATTTGGACAGTGGCAGAGCTATAAATGGGCACCATTGGGCTACAAAATCTCAGGCCACCCATCTTAGCCCAATTACACAGTTATTAGTGGGCTTGATTCGTGCAGCTCACAATTTTTTTTTTTTTTTTTTTTACGGAAAGCGATGTCGTTTGACCGGCAAACCACCCAGTAGAAATAAGAGAAACAGAGCCGAAACTCTTTTAGTTTCTTTCGTATCTTCTTCAGTCACTTTGGTTTTCCTACAATCTCTTTCTCGCTCTATCTGTTGGGTGATCGAGATGTTGAGGCTAAAACAAAGTTGGCCGATCAACTTTGAAAAAACCCCAAAAACAAAAGGTACACAGCTCTTTCACTTCTCCACCTAACAAGCTAAAGAATTAAAAAACAAAAAAACAACTGAGGTAATTCCATGTGAATTGTTTACCTTTTCCATGCTTTAACTTGCATTTGAGCACACCCATCTTGTTTTCATTACCCTTTTTCTATCTTGCTTCAAATTAATGTATTCAAGTATGACTGAATTATTGTTTTGTGTGGTTCATGTTTCCATGCTGTCTCATTGGATATTTATTGTTTGTTTTGTGTGATGGTAGTACCAGCTATAAATGTGTGATTATTTGATACCCTTTGATGCATGGTGGTTTTACATTCTAGAACTGTTGTTGCCTCTTCCTTGCCTTGTTGGTTGACCAAATTACCATCTTTACAAACTAATTTGCACCCACAACTTGAAAAAGAATTTCACTTGTTCCAAGTGATTGCTAGTGCATTCTGGTATACAATAGTCATTGGTGGTGATAGCCTTTCGGAGGAGACTTTGGGCATGAAGGACAACTCACTATATGAGTGTTTGTGCCTGCTCCATGCAAGGATTTTTGTTCATCCACACATTTCTACAATCTGATTGAAGGTCGTTTTGCAACACCGGGATTCATTCTAAAGGAAATGTTTAAGGTTGGATTAGAAAACATTTTGGGATGATGGATGTAGTCTTGAGGATGAGTTGTACATTCTATAAAGGGAACTTTATATTGTTGGCATTCAGGGAATATTGTATTAATTAATGGGAAAGTGGTAATCCATGAATAATGTCATGTGGGCTATGAAACAGTTTCCAACATTAGTCTCATTATACTATAAACATGAATGGGCTTTCAGTTAGGATTCTTGAATTTAATGATCAGGTACTCTATATGTTGTTGTTTCCTTTTGACTGTCACAATTCAAAAGGAGCCTGATGAGCTAATTGGTCATTGAAGGCGTTATGCTCTCCTCTCAATGCCAATTATGTATGTTTCCCCTTTTTTTTTTTTTTTTTTTTTTTTTTTTTTTTTTTATGCAGTTGAAAATTCCATATTGAATAATGTTAAAAGTGTTTTTACCAGAGATCGTAGGTAATTTCTCTTGACAGTTCATATTGCTGTATATTTTAATGTGCATCTTTGTTTTTGCCTGTGCCATCTTAATTTTTTTATTAAGTTATAATAAGCCTAGAAGTCTTTATTGCTCCATAATTTTACAAAATTAAACTAACTTAGTAGATATGTTTAAGTGATGTATCAGATTAAAAATTGCTTAACATGTTGGAGCAGTCACAGTTTCATAATACTCCTTGTATCATGATACTGAATAACATTGTATTGATTCATCTGTTGCAATTGAATTATTGGTTGAGAAAATATATATATGTTACTTTGCGATGACTAGTGGTGTCCAATTTGATTTCAGTCTAGATGGAGAGAAGACATGTAGTGTAGAAAGGAAGGAAAGTTTTAAAGTAGATTAATGCCGGGGAAATGGAGAGCAGTACATATAAGGACAAAATTTTGATTTTTAAAGCATGATTCAGACACTAAAAGAGGAAAGGGTTAACTCACAGGTTTAAGGGATTCAAGTAAGAAGAAAAGAATTCTCATGCCTCTAATGGAATTCAGTTTCAATTCAATAGGTCGTAGAATCTCTAAGGTCTAGGATAAATTAATTATGTCCAATTAAAAGTTGTCCTTCTTACCGAAAATGGTCCAAACCTTTACCGCAATCTCATTCATGTCTTTAAAGCAAAGATCTTGACAGAAATTTATAAATCCAAATGATTTTCTAGAAGGACAAGCCCGCTAAGATCTCTCTAAACACTATCATTCCCCCATTTACTTAATTTGTGCAATTGTAGTTCGACCCCTTTTTTTTTTTGGGGGGGGGGGTGGGTTGGGAAGACGAGATAACAATTGGCCATATGTTGTCAGTAGAGGATCTTTTCTATTTGTGTTTAGTGACCATTCATTTGGACACCCCTAAAGGATCATACTTGTTCCACATAATTTTCGGAGAAGCGAGTTATTATAGGGCAAGCATTCTACTTCCAGCTAGTCAAATCCACTAATCCTTGCAGAAAGGAAAGACAGTGGAAAACCAACTTACTTAAAGACGGAGTTGTCGTTACTTTTTTTGGGCGTATTCAGCTCATTCTAGACTCTTTGTAGAATGAATACTTCTATGAATGGGCCGTATTTGTATGGATACTTCTATAAGTGGGCTAGCCATTAAATGCCGATACTTTTCAGATTCTCTCGGATATATATCCGTCTTCTTAGGCATGTCAATAATCATAGAATAAATTATAAATATGTAAACTTCTGCAATACTTATTATATAGGGTGCGTCTTTGACACATCTCAAATGTATATTGCAATCAATTCTATTGTTGAAAAGAACAGTGGTTGAATTTATAACATAGGATTGGTTTATATATGGTATGACTAATGCTAGAGTTGTGAATGTTTATGTCATTATACTAGCACTCTCCCATGAGCATACAAACGTGCTTGCAAGATTTCTATTTTCCACCTTTTTTTCCTTATTTTATTTTAAATATAGTTGATAAGAGGATCTTTTCTGTTGTGTTTTATATTTAGTGACTATGCTATTGGAAATTCCTAACTGAACATACTAGTTCCACCTTATTCTCTAATAAGTGATTAATGTATAGGCCAAGCCTTCTTCCAGCTCGTCGAATTTCTTGCAGAAAACCAACTTACTTAATGACCAAGTTGCTATTGCTTCTTTTTAGCATTTTCGGCCCATTCTAGAGTTTTCATAGAATGAATACTTCTATAAGTGGGCTGTATTTGTATGTATACTTCTATAAGTGGGCCGTGCATATATGCATACATCTACAAGTGCGTAAGTGGGTCATATTTGTATGTATACTTCTATAAGTGAGAAATATTTGTATGTATTTCTTTTAGATACTGATGCTTCTAAGATTCTCTTGGATACACACCCACCTTCATATACATGTCAAGAATTATAGATCAAATTCGTTAATTTGGAAATCCAATACTAGTTAGGGCTCATCTTTGACACAGGAATGTGATTGAATTTGTAAATTTTCTCTCTTTCTTTTCGTAGGAGAATTTATAACATAGGATTGGTTTATAATTTTTTTATATATGGTATGGCAAATGATAGAGTTATTAATTCTTATGTCATTATACTAGAACTCTTCCATGTGTGTACGTGCATTTGAGATTGCTATTTCTATCTCTCTTTTTTTTCTTATTTTATTTTAAATATAGGTAATTCTAACCGACAGAATTGTAAACCAGTTGTGGGTGGCTTTTCCTTTGTTTCCATATATCAGTGTTTTGCTTTGTTTTTTTTGTTTTTTTTTTTTAAATATGGATAGTTGTAACTATACGGAACTCTAAAATAGTTATTGGTAGTTTCACCCAGTAAAATTTGAGTCTGAAGAAATTTTTAATAAAAGCGTAGGACATAAATATTGAGTACATAGGGAAAGTGTGAATCAAGAACCCAACTTTTCTCTTTATATAATGCTATAGATTAATTACAAATGCAGGATATATATATATATATATAAAGTATTACAAAACAATGCATATGTATGTTTAGAACTTTATTTATTTATGTATTGATTGAGTAGCCCTTCCATATCTTCTCAATCTGTATCCTATATCCATGTTGATGTTTCATATATTCGGACATGATGTAATCTTAGTGTAATTAATAAAGGCTTTGCCGTATTTGTAGTCTACATGGGGTTGGGAGAAAATATTGGTAACCCCAACAACCAAATGCTAATATCATGAAACTGGATTCTGGTTCATAAAGGCCTTAGAACTCCTTTTCATATTTGTTTAGTCATACTCTTACTATACTGGTATTTTGTTTCTTTCACTTCATCATCTAGTCAATTGGAATATGATTTCTCTTTTGAGGATCTACGTTTTTAGGATGTCTTTTCCATTCTTCCTATTAGTATAAGATAATGAATATATGGACCAAGAGAGGAATGTAGAACTGCATCAAAGCAGTTGTATGAATGCTCCAGCCAAGAAAGAATCAAATCATGTACTTTTTCATAATTCAGGTGCCAACACATGGAATAAATCTTTTCTCCTGCACTTTCTCACACATTGAATTTAGAGCAATTTGTATTTGGTTGGGCAGAAACTTTTAAGCATTTCATGGTTCTAACTATTTTAGGTTTTAGATTATACTCATATGTGTTTCTGCATTTTCTATATTACATTTGTCAATCAGCATTTCATTCATCTACCCAGTATGTGTGAAGCTAAACATGACTGTCGTATCATCATGACACAATTATAAGGTATAGATTCTTAAAATTTTGACAGAAGTACAAAGATGTTTGTGTGTGTGCTATTGAATCCATTGTATTAATCATACAAACCTTTGTTCAAAGTTTGTATTTATGTAAATCAACAGAGAAAAGTAATGGAACTTCGATACATTCTAGATGGAAATGATGGTTGACTCTTTTGTCTGTGTCTAGGAATATTTATCAGGCAAGTTCATAATGGAGTGTGTAATACACGTTAAACATAGATTGCTAGATTTATCCTGTGTAGTAGACATGCTTTACCATTGGCCACAGATGCAATGCAAATTCAACTCATGTAAATTTTTCTCATCATTTGGATGATGATTTTCAGGTGAGTCATTATTGTTCAATGAGGCTCCATAAACTATTAGCAGAGGAGTGGGATAGAGAAGTTAGTGAAGAAAACTGGAGTAGCAAGTGGGAGATTGTCCTTTCCAGGGCTTTCAACAGAGCAGATGATGCTTTTAAAGACAGGGCATTAGCACCATACACAGTTGGATCAACAGCTTTGGTGGTGATTCTGTCAGCCTGCCAGATCATTGTCGCCAATTGCGGTGATTCTAGGGCTGTGCTTTGTCGTGGGGGTCAAGCAATCCCTTTGACATCCGACCACAAGGTCTGTCCATAAATTTCTAATCTCTTTCTTTCCTTTGGCTATAGATTGATATGGATACGGTCTAAAGCTCAATGGTACTCATAGGTTATTCTTTGCATGTTTTCTTCTCTTTTTTTTGGGTCAAAACTTTGCATGTTTTTTTTTTTTTGGGTCTAAACTTTGCATGTTTGCTTTTTATGTAATTATTCATTCTTTTACTCACTCAATCTTTAAGCTTATATTTTGTTTTTTTTAGAATAATTTTATATTAACTATACCTACCCAGGGCCGGCCCTGAAATATGTGTTGTGCTCAACTAAAAGTGTGGGCCCTTTTCAAAATCTACATTAAAAAATATTTAAAAAAACAAATTATATTAAAATTTAATGCGTATTACTAATACTTTTTAATCTGACTATGATAGAAATATATACATATATATATATATATAAGAAGAGAATGCCTATGTATCTGATTATCAATGGTATTATAGTGTTATAATAAATAAAAATGTATTATAGTGGACTTGATGATTTTGGGCTGAAAATTTGAAGACAATAAAAATATAAAAAAAATAAAAATAAAAAAAAAATAAAAAAAAAAACAAGAAAAATATATTAATACAAGTGCCAAATACAAAAAGTAAATACCCACATGACCAACCCACCAAGAGAAGCCCAATTTGATAAAACTCAACTAACCACAGTTTAAGTTAAAGTGGTGTTGATGTTATATGAATAGCAGATAGCTTTGAAATTACATACATGAACCAAGGTTGGGGGTTCTTTATTATGGGGGGCCCTGTCCAAGTGCACCGGTTGCACATGCCCAGGGCTGGGCCTGTACCTATCATTAGCATATGTAATACATGCTTTTGTTTAATGGCTGAAGATTTTCATATGAAGTTCATGTGCATTAAATTGTTATGTAATTACATCTCAAGCACTGCTCATTGTCAATTTTATTGCATGAAAACGTTGAATATGCATGTAGAACATTATGGACATGAAAGAATATGGTTATGTTGATATCTGGTAGATTCTAGTTTCGTTATGTCAAATCCTTAGACAAATTGGACTATGTATAGATGTTTCAAATGGCAGTTATTACATTTGCTTTTGTATGGTCCTTAGAAGCTTTGATCTGTGAGTGACAATTCTAATTGATCCTGGTAGGGGAAATTTTTTGACCTTGGTCGTGTGGCCTTGTGGGAGTTAGCTTTTGTGAATTCGTGATACCTTGTGTCAGGGCTGGAGTCACCCCCCCCACTACTTCAAGCAAACCCTCTAATATTAAGTTACGATCTTGCAATATCAAAAGCATAAACACTATTGGCCCCTGCAAAAAAATATTGAGTTATATTTTGTTTTTTTAAAGTATAATTTTATATTAACTATACCTACCCCGGGCCGGCCCTGAATTTTGTGTTGTGCTAAACTAAAAGTGTGGGCCCTTTTCGAAAATCTACATTAAAAAATATTTATAAAAGAAACAAATTATATTAAATTAGTGCATATTAGTAATACTTTTTAATCTGACTATGATAGAAATATATATATATATATATATATAAGAAGAGAATGTCTATGTATCTGATTATTGATGGTATTATAGTGTTATAATAAATAAAAATGTATTATAGTGGACTTCATGATTTTGGGCTGAAAATTTGAAGACAAACCAAAAAAAAAAAATATATATATATATATATATTAATACAAGAGCCAAATACAAAAAGTAAATACCCACGTGACCAACCCACCAAGAGGAGTCCAATTCGATAAAACTCAACTAGCCACAGTTTAAGTTAAAGTGGTGTTGATGTTATATGAATAGAAGATAGCTTTGAAACTACATACATGAACCAAGGTTGGGGCCCTTTATTTTGGGGGGCCCTGTCCAATTGCACCTGTTGCACCTGCCCAGGGCCGGGCCTGTACCTACCATTAGCATTTGATTAATACATGCTTTTGTTTAATGGCTGAATACTTTCATGTGCATTAAATTGTTTATGTAATTACATCTCAAGCACTGCTCAGTGTCAATTTTATTGCATGAAAACTTTGAATATGCATGTAGGTATGGACATGAAAGAATATGGTTATGTTGATATCTGGTAGATTCTAATTTCGTTATGTCAAATCCTTAGACAAATTGGACTATGTATAGATGTTTCTAATGGCAGTTATTACATTTGCTTTTGTTTGGTCCTCAGAAGCTTTGATCTGTGAGTGACAATTCTGATCGACCCTGGTAGGGGAAAAAATTTGGCCTGGGTCTTGTGGGAGTTAACTTTTGTGAATTTGTGATACCTTGTGTCAGGGGCGGAGCCACGTTGAGACCAACAGTGGCCATGCCCCTGCCCCCCCAAAATACTTCAAGCAAACCCTCTAATATTAAGTTACAATCTTGCAATATCAAAAGCATAAACACTTTTGGCCCCTGCAAAAAATGCAGAGTTAGACTATTTGGCCTTTCTTTGTTGACTCTTGGCTGTGTGCGGCTCTCTCTCGGTCTTTAGCCCAATTTCCTTGTGCTTGTGTTTTTTTTTTCCGGTACATCATTGCTTTACTAAAAATTGGAATAGTTAAGTTATATATATAGTAAACCAATTCTTACTAGTAAATGTACTAGTAACCCAATATATTTACCAAAAATAAAGAATAATTAGGTAAATTAGTTAAAAAGTTTGACTAATAACTGCTTAATTTAAATATGTTAAAGTGAACTTTTATCTTCTTCTTTGTTTCCTTTTTATTGCATGAAAAATTTGTTTTTAAATTGTTCCACAATTATTTTAATGTAATTTGTAGTTTTTATTTATTTTTTTGTTTAGCTACAACATGTTTTGTAGGTTGTTAATTTTTGGATAGTATGTGAATTTTATAATTTTATGAAATATGACATGTTCTATAAGATTTTTATTTGGTTTGCAAATGACAAAGTGATATGGGTTTTTAAAAGAAAAAAGGTACCTTAAAACTCTTGTTGAGGTTAAATAATGTTGCTTCTATTTTTCCTTGTGTTAATTTTGCTTTGAATACCTTATACTTGTGCTTTATATTTTGGCCCTTCAAATCTAAATTCTTAGCTCCACCCCTGCCTTGTGTGATGTGGTACTTAAAGCATGCTTTCATCTTCTTTCTTCACCACCCCCACCTTTTTTTAAGGAGGGGAAGAAAATGGGATGTTTGTGGACAACCTTGTTCTTGTGATTGCCATTGTTTGTGATTGGGAGCAAGGAAAGTGGGAATCAAAGTTTGAAGCAGTAAAAGACTGCAAAGTGTCAATGTCTGGGAATTATCTTTCTTTAATCTGGTTTTTCTATTAAGTTTACTTTTTTACTTCAAATGTGTATATGTGGTCTGGAGTTTAATATTATTGCACTTTGTAGTTGCTAATAAATTATCCTGCTGTCATCTTGCCACTTTCCCCATTACTGCTCTTGGGCTTGATTCAATGAGCACACATGCAAGCATATGAATATATAATTGTATATATTTTTTATGATGTGGAATCCTGCAAGGTATTGTTGTGGGGAGTTTTACCTAGGGTTCGTAGACATGTCAAAAATATTTATGCATACTACATTTATTGGGTAGAATTTCTACTTAGTTGCGCACTATATGAATAGACTTGCCACTGTCTACTCTTGCAGCTTGACAGAGAGGATGAAGAAGCAAGAGTCATTCGGGGAGGTGCCAGAATTCTGTACTTGGGATGCCCCAGGGTGGAGGGGATTCTTTCTATGACAAGAGCCATAGGTTTTCCTCTGCCCCTATTGCGAACCAATAAATTCCTCCTTTTACTATTTACTGTTTATTTTATCAAAATAAGCAACAAACTCATTTGATCCTAAATATCCTAAATAATATGCATACTTATATATACGTCTTTGATTCAGGTGATCAAGATCTGAAACAGTGGATTATTTCAGAGCCAGAAGTTACTTTCTTCACCCGGACCGAAGAAGATGAATGTTTGATTCTGGCGAGTGATGGCTTGTGGGATGTAATGTCTAATGAGGAGGTGATGGGGTTGGCCTGCCGGATGCTGAAGGAGCAACGTAGGCTGTTTGCAATGGGAACCTATGGTTCAAGCTGCCCAGCACAGTATGTTGCACAAGAAGTTGTCACACATGCTCTCCACACTAGTTCTGATAATGTTTCAGTTATTGTTGTGGACCTCAAAAGGCTGAGGCGAAAGCGCCAACCAAAAGCAGCGGATACTTTTAGATCAAAATAGCGAGAGACTAGGGTATTCAACTGGACATTTTATATATTTAGTTTTTGAACTTTAAAACTAAGAAGTTCGAAGTTCGAGCCAGTATGTATTAATAAAGCATCTATGCTAGTTGAACTTTTAGAAATATTTTCCCCACATATTATCATATGAAGCATTTGTGGTAGAATCAGTACCGCTTTGTGAAACCAAGTTAAAAAAGAAAAGAGAAGAATTTGTTTTACAATTTCTAGCTAAGACCCAAGCTCAAGTGCTCAACCCATGCACTATTATTTGGGTTCGGGTTCGGGCTCGTGCTCGGGTTTGGGCTTGAGTTTGGGCTCGTGCTCGTGCTCGTGCTCGTGCTCGGGTTTAAATGGGTTGCAAATAGTGAGAGACTAGCCTAGCCATCTATGGGTACTTCAACTGGATGTTTCATATATATGGTTAGGCATGAAAATGGACCGGATTTGGATCCGAATTTGATTTGAAGTAATTAAAGGGATATAGATTTGTGATCTCAATCCGATGATTCAATTACGATCCAAATCTAATAACCCATTAGCTTAACAAATCAAATGTGGATTAACGCTAATTCAATCTAATTTAATATAATATTTAATTTATTTTTTATATTTTTAACAAAGATTGTATGCGTAAAAGTAATTTGAGGTTGTTTACATATTTAAATACACTTTTGTACTTAATTACATAAGGAGTGCTACTATTCCCACCCCATGTCCTATTTTTCACCCACCCTATAATTACACCCCTTTAAAATTTTAAGAAATAATAATCCTCTTTTTCCACCCCCTAATGTCCCTAAAAATTCTTACTAATAAATACTCTTTCCACCAAATTTCTTTCTCTATATTTTCTTTCTTCCATAAACCCTAAACTCTATTCACCTACCAAATTTTGAACTCATATACAACCTCATACATACTCTTAGATCAAATAAGAAGAGAGCGAGAGAGGAGGGGGCAGGGTTCAATCAACCGATAAATTATAACTTTGTAATGTGCTCAAGAACTTTTTATGTTAGGGTGAGATTGTGAATAAGAGAATAAACCAAACAAAAAAATTAAAATAACAAGGGGGATTTGAGAATATGAATGATCGAGACAAAATCATATATTTGAAACAATATCTTAGAATCAGATTGTGAATAGATCTCTGTAGAAGAAAAAAAGAAAAATAAATTATTGTTCATAAATCCAAAGTGGTTTTCCTTATAGATTAAAGTATGCAATATGAATGGAAGATGAAATGAGTTTAGGTGGGTGTAGAGAAGTAGGTGAGTAAAGTATCTTTTTGTTTACATAAGTCTTTAGAGGTCATTTATCAAAAATTAAACAAGTGAATAATATTTTTATAAAGTAGTGAGTGGGAAAATAGGACATATGGGTGAGAATAGTAGCACTCAATATGTTTAAAGTTCAAAATTAAAAATATATACATATACAAGAAAATAATGGCATTCAGCCTAATACTAATAAAATTTTAATCATATTTAAGTCTCTATATAAATCCAATTAAAATCGGATCAAATCAAATCCGATACTAATCGGATATGGATTGACATGTTGAATCTGATAATCCGAATGTGATTTGAATCCGATTATGAATGGATTCGGATTTGAATTTAGGTTAATTCGATTACAATCCAATCCATTTTCAGGTCTGTATATGGTATTTAAAACTTTTAAAAATTCAAAATTTGAACTAGTATGTATTAATAAAGCATGTTAATTATGTTATTTGAACTTTTAGAAATCTTTTCCGAGCAGATGATCATATCAGGTGCAATTTGAAATGCATTTGTGAGAAAATTAGTAATTCTTTGTGAAATCAGGTAAAAAAAGAAAAGAGAAGAATTTGTTTTGCCAATTTCTAGCTAAGAAAAGGTTACTAGGACCTATAATTTACTAATTTTAGGGGTGCAACTCGAGCGGGTTGGTAAGTCAACCCAAGCTTAACCCATACTTTATTATCCAAGTTCGAGCTCAGGCTCGGGTTCGAGTTTCGGCCCGTGTTCGGGTGTAGGCGAGTTGCAAATAAGTGAACCTAACAAAACCCAAACTAACTTGGATTGGGTTCGAGGTGGGTTCCTTCGTTCGAGTTGTCCAATTTCCTTGGGTTGTACTCAACCTGGGAAATCAATGCACGAGTTGGGCTCAACCTGTAAAACCTTTGTTTTGATAAAAGTAACCAATTAATCAAGCACTCAAAACTTCATATATCAATTGGGTTCAAATAAAACACAGCAATACCTTCAAGGCTTCAACATGAAAAAAAAATAACAGTAACAACATCACAACCATATTGTTGTCAAGCGCCTAGTTTGGGTTTATTCCACACAAAAATATATAAAAAATAGAATACTTATTTTGACCTCCTCTAGGTTCTCTTCAATATCAATATATAAACTAGATATCATATTACTAATTTAAACTAAAATATAAACTAATATATAGATTATTATATAAAACTAATACAATTCATGTTCTGAATTTGGGTTGGAATTCAAGTTTGGGGGTTCAGATGGGCATGACCTTTACTCAAGCCCAACCAAAAATACGGGTTAAGGTTGGATTCGGGTGAGTTTTGACTTTTTCAAACTCTACCTCACAAGTTCAAACACCAAGTTGAATTCAAGTGGGCTCGAGTTGACCCGGCCCAAGTTGCACCCCTAACTAATTTATAGGGGGAATTACTAGGGGCTTAAATTTGCAGAGTGTGAAAGGTGTTGAGGTCAAAAACATGGTTTAGAAAGCAGGAACCTCTTAAGGACCATGGCGCTGGGATGTATGGTTATATAGCTTACCTAGGTTTCACTTGCACAGGATCCCCTTAAACTGTAAGGACCATGGTGCTGGGATATGGGTTTCACTTAAACAGGCTCCCCCTTAAAATCAATTCTCCTTGAGATATGGTATCCCTTGTGTATTTGCACTGGCAGAACAAAACTTATTAATGGAATTTCCAAATTTAAAACGAAGCTAAAAACCTTCAACATGAGTCTGTAATGTAATTCAACAATGCAATTCTATTCTCTACAATAATTATCTAAAACTGGCCTTTCCAGTTCCCTTTCCTGTTTCATAGGCTTATATACTATGTGATCAAAAAGGCATTCCAATAATGAAAATGGCCACTGAAGACCTTGGTGATGAAAATGAAGAAATTCTCATCACATATTTTCTGGAATCATGTTCATATTTAACAAACTATTTTTCACTATTATGATCTAACTACTGCACATATTTATAACTTGGATACATGTGGAGTTTGTGTATGTATGTAATAATTAGTCATATTATATGTGGTGTTCCATTTGTGCTTCTCTGTTGGCTAATACTCTACCACATAGCATGTCATATTTGCATCTTAGACATGCTGGACCACTAATCACTAATTACAATTGTTAGCACACTAAAGTTCTGCCATCTACTATTCAGCATAACCCCTTGTCTCAAAGGGTTACATTAATGATTCTGCCTATCAATAAATCTAATTTGGTATGATTACCAAGTTCTTTCTCTTTCAGGTTTTTTTGGCCAAGATTCTCTTTCAGGTTAATTTGCAACTAGGACATGTCTCATTCAGTTTATTTGATTTTAGGATTAGGCAGAAAAACCAAAATTAGCAGCAGCGTTATAGTGCGGTTGCTACTTGCAATAATGTCTACCAAATAATGGATTCTTATGATGATGTGCAGAATTGATTCTGCAAGAGAATATCTGTTGAAAGGTCATCAATGCCCACAAAATTGGGTTTATTCCCAGGAGCGCATTCTTATTGAGAAAGGCAATTGAAAAGGTACATCTCTCAAGAATGCCCTGTAGCAGCTAATTCATTGGTGTGTCATGCAGCCCCAACCATTGCCTTTAGGGCAGTGGCATTACTGCACCCCCACATATGCTCCTTTCTTGTCATTGAATCTACTAATTGTTACTTCTTCTTTTTTTCATTAAACATTAGTTGACATAAAGCTTTATGTTTGTTCAAAAAATAAAACTGTTATTTTTACACTGTCCAATTATTTCAAACAACCTTATAATTTTTTTCTTTTACAATAGATGAAGACCTGAATTCTGTTGTGTAAGTTCAGCTTTCATTTTACTCACTAAAAAGTGATGACCTACTTCATACCAAAAGTGAGCACAATCACCTTATTACCTTCAATGTGCATAATAACTAATGAATGATCTATGAAGCCATGCTGAAGGTGATTAGGTTCATTGAAGATTAATATTCACAAAGAAGCTGTGATTAAATCTACCTAACATAACATTGTCCCCAGTACTTAAGGACTTTTGCATTCTTCTTTACCATTTGCTATGGCTCCATCTTCTAGAAAAAGAGCCATCCAACACCACATCAACTGGCTTGTCTTTTCTTATAGTAAATAGAATATTGTGGCACAAAAAACACAAACTCCTAGAAGGCCAGAACAACTCTACTCATAAAAAAACTTCTATTTTCTTTTAACTTAAAACTTTCTCCTGTAGAATCATATCCTTTAATCTCCTAATAAAGCCAATTAGCTATACAGCCTATACTGAAGTAGCAGAGACCAACTTACCATGTCATTTTGCTGATGTAATTTTGTTATGGATCTGATCAAAACCAAATCTCATATTGCATGAGAAGGCATATATTGATCATTTCCATGGTGGGATTCTTATCAACATAGGAGAAAGTGATTGGAAAAGGAATCACAAACTATGCCAGCAAAAAGCAACACAAAATCATTATTCTGATCCCACTCCACCCACCCAAGCCCCTCAGCTTTTCAACTCTTTTAAGAAAGCATACAAAGCATACAAAAGAGCAGATGTGACCGCACATTGTGCAAAAAAAAGTTTGAGAGAGAGTTGTAATACCTCTCTTTCTTTCACTTCTCACTTGGGTGTGTGGCAGAGGAATAAAGGGAGAATCTCTTCTTAAACACTTCTTTCTCCATTTAACATCTTGCTGAAATTGCAGGCAGAGTGAGAGTGAGATTTAGAGACTGACATGACAAGGACCACTGCAAGGTGAAGTTGCTGTGTCAATCATTATTGGGATTTTCTTTCAACTGACATGTTCCTAATTTGGTTCACTTGATGATTCTCCCACCAATATTCTCTACCCACCAAATCCTATTTACCACTGTAACAAGGACAATTCTATTATAGAAAGTTTTTGAAGGGGGAGTATGATATATATAAAGTACATCACAATAAAATAGAAAGTAAGGAGTCTTCGTAATCAAGAAATAAAATTTCGGGTTTCGAAGAAATTTTGATGAAAATTTTGATAAAAATTTTGAAGATTTTTAAATTTCGACAAAAATTAGACAGAAATGACATAAATTACTATCAAAATACGAAAATTTTAAATGAAACTTTACCATATGTTTATTTAACATATTATCTACTAAATTGATAAAAAATATTGAAGAAACCAAATTATATAGTAGGCTTCATGTGATATAAGATGAATATAATGCACGCTGGAGACAAATACTGTTAAATAAAATTAATATAATGAATAAATGAAATTATTATATTATTTATACTTTATAATCTGTACACTAAACCTTATATATTTTATAATCTATATCCTATATTGTTTAGGATATGGTATATGATATTAGGGTTTAGGCCCTTTATGATATTTTAAATTATTTTTTATATAGAAATATATTAGAGTTTACTAGTTTAGGATTTAAAAACAACTAAACAAAACTCCAAAACGGCCAAATAAAACCCCAAACTATTTTTTTTCTTTACAATTGCCCATAAGCCCCAAACCTCAATCAACTCTAAACCTTTTAATTTTTTTTTATTTTTTTTTTCTTTTCTTTTTTTTTTCTTCTTTTTCTTTCCTTCCTTTTCTTTTCTTTCCTTTCCTTTCCTTTCTTTTCCCTCGAGGCTCCCGCGCTCCACTGTTTTTTCTTCTTCATCCTTTCTCTCTCTCTCTCTCTCTCTCTCTCTCTCTCTCTACATCTCCAATCCATCACCAGATACCAACCCACCATCACCCTCACCTTCACCTCTTTCTCCCTCATCTCCCCCTGTCGTCGCCTCGATCTTTCTCCCTCGATCTCCCCCTACCGCCACCTCCTCTTTCTCCCTCGATCTCCCCCCTGCCGCCCCTACCACTGCTCCATTTTTTTCCAAAAACCCAGCCTTCTAAAACCCAAAACCAGATCTCACCGCCGAAAATTTCACCAAAATTTCAAGGATTTCGGCGAAATTATCCCGAAAATTTAACAAATATAGGTTTCGATTTCGACACCCCAAAAATCGAAATTTTCGGGAAATTTAACACCTTGTTTGTAATATATATTTTAAAAGAAATAAAGAAAAATTTAGGGTTGGTGCCCCTGAATTAATAAACTTGCTCTATTGCTCCATTCCGGCCGGCCGCCCGATTGTGGCCCTGTGGGTGTATTAATACACTTACACTCACACTCACACTCACACTCACACTCACACGATAAGAGTTTGATTTGAATTGTATTCGTACCATACAACACGACTGCTCTATCGAAAAATATTTTTCTAATTATATGTTTTGTAAACCCTAAAATCTAGTGCATAGGGGTTGACTTGTGTAAAACAGTCCCTCTTTTACTTTTACCTGAAGAATCTCCCTCATGTCCTGCTGTGAAGTCACTTTAACCATCACAGTCGGCAGTGACCTCCTTCAATGTATTCTTCCATCATGGTAGAATTGAAATGAATTGAAAGGCACAACGTACGTAGCTAGGTCATTATAATTAAATTGGACCTATATATGATCCTAAGTTATACAAGTACGTACTGATGCTATTCTTTGTCCAATAAATTACGAAAGTCTAACTATAAAAAATCAGTGAAGAACAATTAGTATAACAAGAAAACACATTTAAGTCTGAAACAAGAGACCTTCTACCATACAGACACAAAACCGCTTATATTCATTATTCAAAATTTCAAAATAGAAATAAAAAGGCTCATATGAGATTTACATGTGGTGCAATATATAATTGTAGATGGACCACATAGGCTATGCGTGTGTTATAGGATGATGGTTACGTTATAGAGAGACAGTGAAGAGGTTAAAATTGTTTGAAAGTAAAGAATGTGTATTATATTATACGAATATAATCATTTATGGATAAATAGTGATCTTCTCTTAATAAATATAAAGAAAAATTATAGCAAAATGACTATTACTATACTCCACCCATTTTTCAGTTAAAGATCTTGTTTTTCACTTTGATTCAATCAAAGACTATAATTAATAAAGTGTTTCAATCAATGATATTTTGTCAACTTTGTTACAATTTCCGTTAAAAATGAATTAGGTAAGGATCAAGCGACCAATTTTTAAGGACAAAAAAGTCTTTTCTCTTAAAAAAGTAATAAAACAAATTGAATTTTAAAAATTTTAAAAAATAAAAGGGGCCTCCCTCTTCCCCCACCCAGTCCCTTCCCTCCCCTCCCCCTACCACCTAGCCCCGACCCTCCCCCTCTCATTTCTCTCTCTGCCTCACTTTCTCTCTCATCTCTCTTTGTCTCTCCTCTCTTTCTCTATGCCCAGCCCCTCCCCACGCCACCCCTCCCCCATCCCTGTCGCACCCCCCCATTTTAGTTTAGTTTTTTTGTTTAATTATTTTTCATTTTAAAATTAATTAGTTTTTTTATATAAATATTTTGGTTATATTTGTTTAATTAGTTTTTTTTTTAATTTTTTTTAGAGGAATTTACATTTTTACCCTTAAAATTGGTCAATTTTTTAAAAAAATTATAACAGAGTTGACGAAAATATTTTTGATTAAATCAAAGTGAAAACGAGATCCTTAACTAAAAAATGAAATATAGTAATAGTTCTTTTGCTATAATTTTTCCTAAATATAAATATCAGACCCAATGTTACGAGCATGGACTTAATTATCACATGCACCGTGTGCATTTGTTAGCTTAGTACACTTGTTTTGGCTTTAGTGAAGATTTCATGCTAGCTTTTGGGCTCTTTGAAGATAAATTATTTGTCTCATGCATGCATACGATGCCCAATATGTGAAAGGGCGGCAGGTATATGCCCAAATGATCATGCATGATTTGATTGACATGCAATTTGGCTTATACATATAAACAAAATTAATATACTTGATTAATTAATGATTAATCGGTTGATAATTTAGTACCGAAATATGCATGTTAGACTATTTAAGTGTGGACAAAAGAATAATAGAGATTTGAGTGCATTAAACGCTACTATAACCCATTTTCACTAAGAAATTATATATATCTAAATAAGGGGCCGGGTATTTAGAATCTATATATGGAGAAGCAGGTGCATGGTTGGGTCGAGAGATTTAAGATAATTCATAAACAATTATATGTACGGATGATGACATGTGTTTAATTAAACTAATTACAGAATCAGATTTGCCAATACGTACTATATACCCCACAAAACCCCCCATCACTTGATGCATGCATGCTCATCCTTTTCATGGAAACTTGTCCACATACACATATATACCTACCAGCACCACCCTCATCATCCCCCTACGATTATATAAACCCTCCTTGCTGCTCTCCATTTTCTATCATCACAAATCATATTCAATCCCAAGTCTATTATTTCACTGCCCCTCTCTCTCTCTCTCTCTCTACGTCCCTTCTTTATTATCCCTTAATTTGCTTATTATTTTCTGCACCTATACACATTCCTTCTCGATCGATCATGGAGAAGAACCAGTTGCGTCGGCAGGTTCGCCTCATGAGGCAGTCCCTCTTTGATCAGGTTACTCATTTTCTTCCTTTATTTCAAATAACTAGCCTCGAGTTTACCGATTAACTGTCTATTAATCTAGTGGTACGACTCTCCACATGCAATGTTAAAAAGTTTTCAAGTTCGAATCACCACCTTAAAAACAAAAAAGAAATTATCTTTAAAGTTTAAGATTTTAATTAGTGTTGGGGTGGTATATATCTCCCTGCAGGGATTTCTGGACGAACAATTTGTTCAGTTGGAGGAGCTGCAAGATGATGCTAACCCAAATTTTGTGGAGGAAATTGCTACATTGTTCTACCGCGATTCATCTAAATCAATCCAAACCATAGAGCACGCACTGTAAGTCAAATTTTTCACTTATTTTTTAAAAAAATTTCATTAATTATAATGATGGTTTATAAATATCAGTGATAATTAATATTGATGCAGACAGAAAACCCCTCATGATTTCAATAAGTTGGACAGTTACATGCACCAGTTCAAGGGAAGTAGCTCAAGGTGACTAAAAATCTTCCTGCTGCATGCTGTAAAAATTTAATTAGAATATTCATTATTTATTATAAAAGGAATGTGCAAGTATATTCTGTGTTGGCCTTTAAGATAACAAGCTATAGATTTAATCCCTTAATTAACCTTTCTAAATTTTAATTTGGGTGCATATATATATATATATGCAGCATCGGAGCCAAAAAGGTGAAAGCTGAGTGCCAACAGTTCAGGGAATATTGTAACGCACAAAATGCAGAAGGGTATACAATCCATCTATATCACACTAAATTAAATTCTCATCATCATCGTCATCATATATTCTATTATTAACGAATTAGTTGGAATCATCTACTTATATTATAACAAAAAGTATATATAGAAAATCTTATTCCCCAAACCAGCCGACAAATTAAAAAATAACAAATGCATGTCGATCACTATATTTTGGTGCCTAATTTTGCATGAATGCAATGATCAGATGCATGAGGACTTTCCAACAGTTGAAGAAGGAACATGCAACACTGAAAAAGAAGCTTGAGGCTTACTTTCAGGTGACTCCCAAATTTCCTACGTTACCATGCATTTGATCAAATGGGGACAATTTTGGGCTTATATATATTATATCATGGGAGTGTATGCATCAATTTATATGAGAAAAACTTTGGTCCGGAGACTCGGGACTAAGCCTTTCATGCGGCACAATCACCCACTTAAAATTTACTACGTACATGACTAGTTTTAATTACTCTTTTTTATTTCTAAACAACCTTGTATCATAGTTAATTGTAATTAAAACTAAACAAATGACAAGTTTTAAGTGAGTGATTGTGCCACTCAACAATGTGAGGTGGTAGGAGACTCCCACTCATATATAGAAGTATAGAACTGCGCATTTAATTTTCCTTTTTCTTGATTTAGATGGCAAGGCAAGCTGGGCCCATTGAGACTGCATGTAGGCCCAAGTAATGAGAAATCGATCGAGAGCCAGATCGAAGCTGCAATGTGGAAAAATTAATGTGTGGTCGGTGGATTTTGTACTACATATGTATACCAACCTACCTAATTAGGAGTTTATAATTAAGGGAAGGTCAAGTGGGTCGCTTAATTAGCTAGCTAGGTGCTTTTTGATTATTCCAATTTCCATGTAAGTAAGCTAGCTAGACTAGCTATGTGTTGAATGTTTTGGTTCATCAATGAAAATGCATTGCTAAGTTTTCCTCTTCATATAACTAACTCGTTTTGCAATGTCTAAGGGGGTTGAGAGAGAGAGAGAGAGAGAGAGAGCTAGTACATGAAATGGGCTACTACAATGAGAATGGGCTACAGCATGGAGTCGGATCAATTCACCCTCGGCTCTTAGGCCCAAAGCAATTACTTTGGAGTTTGGGCTATAATATACGTTTCCATTGATCTGATTTTAAAAAACAATTTTATATGCACCCATAAATTTGATTAGTGCACTTAATTTCTCATAATACCAATCCCTACATTTTACAATTACTCGAAATATAACATTTACTCAATACGCCTAATCCTAATTTTAAATATCCCAAAATTAGCCTTAAAACTAATTTTTATTTATTTAAAATTAAAAAAAGGGGCTAGCCTCCACGATTGAGGCCAGTCTGCAGTGGAGGCCGTGGCTACTGACTAGCCGCTCTCGGGCAAAATGGCAATCGCCCAACCTCCTAGCTTTTTTATTTAAATTATGAGTTTTTATTAATTTATAAGAAATATTTTGTTCCACCAATATATCTTAGAGATTAAGCACAAATCAGCACAAAAAAATCAGTAAATGGTATTTGGCCAATATATCTTGGAGATAAGATCTCTAGTCGATCATAAATACTTGTTAACTCATTTCTACCATATATGGATTATGTTGGCGTAAAATAATTTATCACACAAGTTAATGCATGTACATACTTTTTAAACCTAATTATGTTACTATAGTAAACAAGATTTTGTATTGTTGGCATGCCTGATACACAACATAACATATTGTTGATTAACTCAAAAAATTATGTGCCTCGATCCAAATTTGAGAACATTTTAATAACAAGACGTTGCATTGTGGGAGAGTAAGATGGACAATGTACTGTTGACGGACTTTGAGGCACTATGTGTCTCGTCTTCAGTATACGTGAGACATAATATATTATCAGCGGACATTATTTTAATTTAAAAACATAATTATCCACCCTATTATTAGATTACGTAAACAAAATTTTCTTCAATCAATCTTAATTTAGATGTTCATGGATATTTGTAGGTTTGCCTTTGTTTGCAAAAAGAAAAATACATACATAACACATGCTTGGAATACATAATTGTAATAATTAAGAATAAAACTAATTTAATTTTTGGGGCACACTTTTAGGAATAAAATTATATTGATGAATGATGAAGTGGCAATATTCATGGGTATTTGTAGGTTTGCTTTTGTTTTGCCGATAAGTTACAACTTACAACCTAAAATAAAATAAAATAAAATCTTATGAGCCCAAACAAAAAAATAAATAAAAATCCGAGAGCTCACAGAACACTGTGTTACTGTGTACACTAGTCGTATCGTGTAATATAATACGAAGAGGAAGATCGTCTCTTTCCCTCCGAATCCGATCTCTCTCTCCGGTCACTCACTCTACCTTCTCTCTCTCTCTCTCTCTCTCTCTCTCTCTCTCTGTGCGTATATATATAATTGCATTATCTTTTTCGCTTGGGTTTTCGGATTCTCGCGAGCTGAGTATTTAGGGTTTGAGCTAAAGCTGGCTCTCTAGTCTCTCCCTCCCAGGGTTTACAAGACGTCTGGTTCAGCGATTTCAAGCTCCCTCAGTCCAATTTTCTCTCTCCTAGGGTCTGTTATTTGTTGTGAATTCAGATTCCTCAGCTATTCAATATATAAGTACATATATATAGCTCACAATTGGGAGCTGTAGTTCGGTTTTTAGCTATTTTAGAGATTGAGAAAAAATAAAAAGATTGCTGCTTTAGGGTTTTGATCAGAGGGACTTAGAATTTGTGGAATTGGGTGTCTGAGGTTTGTGGTAGATTGTTGGGTGTTGGAGAATTAGCTTAGCTATGGCTTCGTACAGGCCGTTCCCGCCTCAATCGTCATTTGGGCCGCCCCAGAATCCAAACCCTATAGCACCACCGCAACAGCGAGGCAATCAGTATAATCAGAATTGGGGTGGTGCTGGTGCTGGGGACGGGGCTGTGCCCGCAGCACCTTCTTCGTACCCTCAAAATTACAATTATCAGCATAGTAATTATGGCCGTCCAAGAACTCAACACCCTCATCCACCACCACAATACACTTACCCGCCACCGCCTCCGCCACCCGAGAATTCATACCCGCCTCCTCCTCCCCCTCAAGCTCCTCCAGTGGGGCCAAATAAGATGGCTTTACAGCCTCCACAAGCCCCCATGTACTACCAGGCTTCTCAGTATTCACAGTTTAATCACCAGCCAATGCAGCCATTGCAGCAGCCACCACCTCCGCCGCCACCGCCTTTATCTCCACCCCCAAGTTCTTCTATCCCGCCACCTCCTCCACCCCCAAGTTCACCGCCACCACCACCTTCAGGGCCCCCTCCACAGAGTAGGGATAGTGGTGTAGATAGGGGTTCCCATGACAAAGGGGCTTCCAAGGAGGTATCTGTGTCTGGGAGGCGTGAACATGGGTCTTTGAATCATGGGGTTCCTCAAAAACTGCACAAGCCCCCTATCCCTTCGGTGCCAGTGAAGAAAGCAAATGGGCCGCCGGGGAGAGTGGAGACAGAGGAAGAGAGGAGGTTGAGGAAGAAGAGAGAGTTTGAGAAGCAAAGGCAAGAAGAGAAGCATAGGCAGCAGCTGAAGGATTCCCAAAATTCAGTTTTGCAAAAGACCCAGATGTTGTCTTCTGGGAAGGGGCATGGGTCAATTGCAGGGTCACGAATGGGCGAAAGGAGGGCTACTCCATTCTTGAGTGGTGAGAGGGCTGAAAATAGGCTAAAGAAGCCAACAACATTTTTATGCAAGTTGAAGTGAGTATGTTGACAGTGACTTACCTTTGTTCGAAGAACACAGTGCTCTGACTTGAAATTTTCTTGATATATCAATTTTTTGTTCCTGTTTCAATTGAATTGGACAGCCACCTTGGCTGCTTTTGTAGGTCAAAACTTAAATCAATTGAAGGTTGCAAAATTTTTGTAGGATAACTAAATACAACTAGATAAGGTCTTATAAGAGTTCCTCATGTTTAGTAAATGATTTAAGAGTGATAAATCTTTTTGAGCAATATAAAATTTTTCTTGTGCCTTTTTTTGTTTATCCTATTTTGCAATGCCAGTTCATAGGAATCTATATATATAAACGGCTGAACAGTGTACTTTTAATTAGAAATAACGATTGTGCATCTCTGTGTGTGGCAAGTATGCATTGTTTACTCTTGTAATGACTCCAATTTAAATTGTGTGCTCTTTGAAGATTCCGGAATGAACTTCCAGATCCAAGTGCACAGCCAAAGCTTATGTCTCTGAAGAAAGAAAAAGATCAGTAAGTCACCTCTTTTGTTTTTCAGCCTTTTCAACATTTATTCATTTAGGCTTTTCTGTGTGTACATGCATGTTTGTTAAATTATTTGTGCATGCACTCTTTTAACCTTGTTGAGGATGTAAGAATGGGTAAGTGGCATTATATGATTGCAATCATTCTCAATTGTAGGAATTAATATGAGCAATTAGAACTTTCACAATGAATGTGCTCAAGAAATGGAATTCTATTAGTTTGTAAACCAATACTTGACCACACTCTATTCTAATAAAAAGACTCAACCCACTCAAACAAGAATATAGTGTATTATGGGAAAACACTTGAGAAAACAATTTAGAATATGTAAGAGTTGGAAAGAAGAAAGCAGACGGACGAACATGGTTTATTTAGACAAGAAAATGAATTTCTACTGCTCTGGTATGGAAGATGCCCTTAGTTGTTAATTTGTGCTACTATTTTATCGAAGAGAGAGAATTATTTAGAAAAATCGTGGTAAAAGGCGTAGAAGCTTTAGGGGAATGAAGTGAGAATGGAAAAGACATGTGAAGAATGATTTTCTTATGAGCCAGGTAGCATCCATTTTACAGGGTGTATGGAAGACTAGAAATGAGCTGTGTTAATCTAGTGCGATAGCATCAATCCTATTAGTATTTATGGAAGACTGGGTACAAGGGGAAACTTGATATTGTACTTTAAAGTTAAACTGAATGCAACAAGAAGTTCTAGATGGACAATCAAGAAAATATGAACAAGCAAAGCAGGTTCACATGTCATTCTTGGATCATTTAGAAGATAGCATTCAGAAAATGTTGGTGCGTTTGGTGGTTGTTAATTTTCACGTTTCAGGGCTTACTTTTTAAAGTCTTCGGGGGAAAAGAGTATCCTATGGTGAAATTTTCATGTTTTAACACTCATACTATGGTTCAAGTCTCATTGGGAGACTGGGACTTGGCATATAAGTTTGGTTTTTGTCGAAGCTTGCACTATGGAAACCAATTTATCTGATTGTTGAGATAATGTCTTTATGACATATGTTTTAGGAGTATAATTATTATTCTTTGTTATCTTATTATCAAATTTCCTGATAAATTCAATTATTATTGTATGGTTAACTTTTGCAATCTTTCTTCCCTCACTCCTCCAGATATACAAAATACACAATAACGTCATTGGAGAAAACATACAAGCCCAAGCTTTTTGTTGAGCCAGATCTTGGGATACCTCTTGACCTGCTTGACCTCAGTGTATACAAGTATTATTACTCTCCAGCCCTAACCTTTTAAAGACATCAGAAGTTTCTTATTGGATGACAACTCTGAACATCTCTTTTTACTGGTTTAATCAGTCCTCCTAGTGTTAGACCACCCCTCGCTTTGGAAGATGAGGAATTATTGCGTGATGATGTAGCAGTGACCCCTGTTAAAAAGGATGGCATCAGAAGGAAAGAGCGACCTACCGATAAAGGAGTTGCATGGCTGGTTAAAACACAATATATATCTCCTCTCAGCATGGAGTCGGCAAAACAGGTAGTTAATTAATGCTCCATTTTAGATAGTATTATTTCTTGAAATATATGGTAAGCTATGTTGTAACTAGTGCATTGATATCTGCAGTCTTTAACTGAAAAACAAGCAAAAGAACTGCGGGAAATGAAGGGAGGCCGCAACATTTTGGAGAACCTTAATGATAGGTGTGCTCTTTTCCTACCTACCCCTGTTTAACATGAAAATCATATCTATTATTCATTTTAACTAATTGTCTTGAATAATCTTTCAGGGAAAGACAAATCAAGGAAATTGAGGCATCATTTGAGGCTAGCAAGTCACGCCCTGTTCATGCAATGAATAAAAATTTATACCCTGTTGAGGTTCTACCTCTGCTGCCTGATTTTGATCGGTATGGAATATTTGACATTTCTCTGTTTACTAAAGCCCTTTATATGCTTATCTTGATAAGTAAATTTATTATAAAGTGGTAAAGACTTATGGTTTGTCAAGCTTAAGTTGTTTTTTTTTATTTTTTTATTTTAATTTGGGGGGAGTGGGGATCGAACTTGGGTACAAAGTGGGCAATTCCACGGCCCTTCCAACTGGGCTACCCAACAATTGCAAGCTTAAGTTGTTTAGAAACAGCTTGTTATTTCAGAGTCCAGACATTTGGAAACATGTATATTCATGTGTGAGCATCCATGCATACAGATTATAATTTTTTTTTTTTTTCAATGAAGACCAATTGTGATAATGAAGAATCGGGCTAGTGACTGATTAATTGCAAATCTAAATCATTTACATATATAGCAATCATATTGCATTCCAGAATATTCTCATCAACTTGGGGATGTTGATAAGGCTTTTGTAACAGGTATGATGACCAATTTGTCCTTACGTCATTTGATGGTGCTCCCACTGCTGATTCAGAAATCTACAACAAATTGGACCAGTCTGATCATGATGCTTATGAATCAAGGGTGAGTTTGGGTTATCATGCATGCATCCAGTTTTGGTCATAAATTTAGATGCTCAACCCCTTATCCTTTTTTAGACCCCAAAAAATATAAAAAAACCCCTTCTCCTTTCTATTTTGAATTTATAGGACTCTGCAATCTGCATCACATTAACAAAAAAAAAAAAATCCCCAAAATCAGAGAGTGAGAATTTGATCCTAAAAACTAATAGAGGACCATAAAAATTGCATGAATTGATAAAATGAAAGGCTTGGCAAACAAACAAGAAAAACTCATACAACCTTTTATCCATCTATGCCCCACTTTGACCGTATCAGTGTTTGCTTTCCTTCTTATATTTGAAATTGTATTTCTTTACTACCGGTTAGTGTGTGTTAGATGGTTGCAATATACTAATAAAGTATTCATTTAGGTTGGGAAAATAATTTTAAGGATTGCCTTTGTAGGAGGTAAATCCTTTCGGCCACAACATAATGTCCCTTGATTTACATGAATTTGAACCTTTCTTATCTATGTTTTTTATGTTAATTTGTGCTGGTCATGCTACTTTCAAATTGATTGTATCCATAGATTGATTTTGGTTGAGTGGCTCTATTGCTCTTCACTTCTAGTTAGCTGAATCCACCTTCCATGTGAATTGGCAAGATTGAATTGCCAATAATGCTGCCCCTTTATTTCTACTCTGTGCAACCAAAAATATCTTTTTCTTTTAACCAGAGATCTTGGCTTTGGTAGAAAAATTTTGTGCTGTGGTAAATATTATGTACAAAAAATGCATATTGCCTTGAACACGGCAGTTATAATATGCAATGATTTTAGTTATTTTAGATTGTCATTTACATCAGATTTAGTCTGCATCTGTATACACGTACTTTGATTATTGTCAGGAATTTTTATTTTTGTCATAATCATACAAGTGGCTACTGATGCATTATGATCTTATTCGATTACAGGCCATTATGAAAAGTTATAAGGTAACAGGCTCAGATCCAGCTAATCCGGAGAAATTTTTGGCTTACATGGTCCCTTCTCCAAATGAGGTAGATATGCTTGTTTTGAGTTCTTAATCTAGATCCTAAAGCACATTACATTAACAGCTCATTAGCTGTTCTCATTCTCATATATTATTTATTTATTTCAATGGTGGCAGCTATCAAAGGATCTGTATGATGAATCTGAAGATGTTTCATATTCTTGGGTTCGCGAGTATCATTATGATGTATGTATGGCCACATATTCTTGGGTTCGCGAGTATCATTGATTAAGCCAGTTTTTTATTGCTTATTTAATAATAGTTCTTTTGATGCATCAACAGGTAAGAGGTGATGATGTGCATGATCCCACAACATACCTTGTTTCATTTGATGAAGAAGAAGCACGCTATGTGGTATACACTTGAATTGGGATTTTTTTTTTGTGCATGTAATTTTTGCTCTTTTCTTTTTTGGAAGAGCTCATCAATGATTGGCTAATTTAATCATTGGGATACGCTTTCCATTCATTCCATTCACAACGCAGCCCCTTCCCACAAAGCTTGTTTTGAGAAAAAAGAGGTCCAAAGAGGGAAAATCCAGTGATGAGGTTGAACATTTTCCCACACCTGCAAGAGTGACCGTCAGGCAGAGATCAACTGTTGCTGTAATTGAACTAAAGGATGCAGGGGTATGATGATAGAGCTATTTTTTGAAGTTTAAATCCTTTAGTGTAGGTAGGATGATTTGAATAATTGCATATAAATATATTGACTTGCTGCTGCATTCAGGATTATTCGAGGGGAGCTCCATCAAATTTGAAAACAAGAAGGTTTGATGGGGAAGATGCCCTTGAAAGACCACAGAAGATTTCGCGACACCAAGATATTGATGAATATAGTGGTGCTGAAGATGATTTATCTGATTGACTTCTCTGTTGATGTAAATGTGGCTGACCGTCATGGAGGCTTGAAGAGTGGTGGCAACTAATTTGGGATGATTTCCCAATTGTGATCAGATGTTGCTGCGAAGCAAGGCGGGTGGCGAGTGTGTACTAATTTGGCAGCTTGCTGTCGGGATGCCTGTTTGAACATCAAAATATCTACATGTGTCTTTAGCCACAGCCAGGGGCAGAACATACAATAGAGGGGGCTATGGCCCCTGTAAACTTTTGAAAAAAAAAAAAAAAAAAATTCAGTTTACGTTTATATGCCCATATGTGTTGAGCATATTTGTCATTGTAAAAACATGTTGTTCTCTTTTATTTTTCTATATTCTTCTATATTCTTCACATGCATATTGATGAGGTGAAACACAAGTTACACCAAAGACCGGCATTGTACGAACTACACAGATTAATGTGGGATATGCTGACTCACGGAAAGCTTTGTGGAATGGGTTGCAATGAGAATTGAAACACATATGAGATGAAATAGGTAGCTAGAGCAAACAAATTAAAGAAGGGAAGAGATTGTAGGGAAATTAACTTGCAATCTTGTGCAGAGATTGTGGGCACAAGCAATCTGCCCTATTTCTAGGATGGAACATCGAGATTTGGGCAAGGAAATTAAATTAAAGAATGAAACGGAAATTAACTTTGCAAAAATATATAGCATTTAATGTTTCTACATCAAATCTCATCATTTAAGTTATTTAACAACTTGGGGAAAAATAGTCATTCAAAATATTTGTTTTAATTGATGTTTTAATTATTCATGAGTTGATTATATATTACATTAGTATTTAGGTTCCTAGGGCTTTAAACTAAAAATGGAGGCTTGAAGAGGTCCAATTCTATTTAAACGTACTGATTTTATTTTATTTTTTCAAAAGTTTGCGGGGGCCATGATCCATTGATTCCATTTTATGTTTCGCCTCTGTTTAATAACTCTGTACTGTCCTTCATGATAACTTTCAGAGTAATTTCATTGATTAATGAGAAAATGAGTACAAAGAGATATTTATACAGAGTGATTAGCTCGGCTTAACCCCAGCTTAACCACTAACTAATCTAACAAAGCCTTAACTAATTCCACGTAATTAACAGTAATGCAACAGAATCATAGGATTGGATCATGACACGTGGCGACAATCTGATGGTCCACCAATGCTTTATAAGTGAAAGAACTATTTCTGCAATTGATAGTTTGATACCCTGTTCATAGCAAGTGAAATCCAATGTTAGTAAACGGATAAAATTACAGAAGGAGTAAAAATCTATTTAAAGCTACGACAATATTGATTTAAATGACTAACCATGCTTGCCGACATCTAACAGCTTCCTGACGAACAGCCCTCTTTGGATCATCAAGAGCCTTGGATAATGCTTGCAGTACCTGAATCAGGTGGATGTATAAGAAACAAGCATGCACACACATGCAAAAACATCTTATGATAAAAAACCAACTAACCTGTGTTCTCATGGGAAAGGTTATTGCATGGGGCAGCTCAGATGTTGCAAGAAGACATTGAATTGCAGTCTCTCGAACAAGCTTAACATGTTAAAGAAAGATACATCAACCGAAAAATAAAAAAATTACTTCAACTCTAGACTAATTATTTGTTCTATTCTGGCTTTCTTCACAGTAGAGAAAGGCTAGCAATGAGCCAGATAACAAAATTTAAGGAGAAGAGGGGTGGAAAACTGAAGTTGACACTTATGACAGTCAAAAATTAGATGCCTGAAAGAAACAGAAAAGGTGTGGCAGCACTTTTATAGCACAAGTCAGCAACAAATGAAGTTCGTATATAAAGAAAGATCTGGTACCATCATATGAGGGTAGGCAATAAGCCCGGTGAGGCAATTAATTAAAATATGTGCATTCTCCATGACAACTTCTCGTCCTGCATGGACAAGCAGAACATTAGAATTAGGTGAAGAGTTATGTAAACATAGGCTAATGGTAAGCAGTCACATATCAGGAGGTTAGATAATCCACGAAGAAACATATAGAAAACAGACGGGTATAGTGAGATACAGTTGGCCTTACCTTTTTCATCAGTCAATATTCCAGATAGGACTAGCAAAAGACTGTATAGCTTATCTTTATCCAGAATATCCTCACTTAGCATGGACAATCCATTCAGCATTACTAGCATGAGCTGCAAAATTGACAAGGTAATGTATCCACGACATTAAAATGGCAGCAGAAATTTAATTAGATTTGTTTTTAAAAAAATTACCTTCTTGGCCTCACTCAAGATAACAATTAACGGAGCATTAGATATAAGGTGTGCAGATGCCCGAAACAGCATAGATCTGAAATAAGGCAGTAGTTTGGGCATGTAATAAATATAAGAATCTTCTAATCAGGACTTCAAGTTCTAGCTTTAAAAAGTCAACAAGAAGTTTCTTCAAGCCATGTGCAATAAGTAGTATAGACTAAAGTGTATGTACCTAGACAATGATGAATCAGATTTCATTATCAAAGACTGCAGAATAGGCATCACTGTAGAGAAAAAACGCTGCTTGTAGAGTGGCCGTGTTATGGCATGAAATTTACGGTTCAAACAAACTTCAGAATCACTCATAAGAATGTCAAATGCATCTGCTGCACTTCTCATCACAGAATGCTGCTCGCAACTGTTTTCTAACAAACCTTGCTTCAAGTCCATGGTGCCTATTTTGCCATCTGACAGTAAGCACTCCAACAGAATTTTAGTTACATCTTTTACTTTTTCATGACCAAATAGAAGCAAACCTTTCCCTATCCATGCTAGTCCCACAATGGCATGGACTTGAAGCAGTTTATTGCTCAAAAAACCAAGGCATAAATCAGTAAGGCCCACTTTACTGCCTTGACTTGTTCCACATCTGCTTGAAACTCCATTTTCATTCAAATTCCATAATTTTGTCCTGAAAATCATATCCATTGCCTCTTCCAACGTACATTCATTTGAAATTGCTGTTTCATTGGATTTTGAACCCAATTTGTTGATCACAGAACCCAATGCCTGAGCTGCTGGAACACAACCTTTAAGAAGGGCTGTCATAAATAAATGCAAAATTCCTTTTACATTTGGAATATGTGTTTTTGGACACACTGCTATGATTACTGATGCAAATAGGGAAAGAATCCATTCATCTCTGTACGAAAATTTGTCTATCTGTTCAGAAAGGTGCAACTCTTCAAGCTGGATTGAAGAGGAGGCATCCGTGGATTCCTTAGATGGAATAGATATGCCTGATGAAAGAACGCTGTAAGCCTTTTGGATTATAATGTTCTGGCTTTCCTCTGAACAACTCCCAACAGCAAGCTTCATTGCCATCATTGTTGCATCAAGAAGTCCCTGAAGTAAATATATAAATATTATTAAATATTATTGGACTTCTTGGTGTAGTATTATAATCTATCTTTTCAGCAATCACTGAATCCAGGTTAGCAATGTGGAAAGGAACTGAAAGATGTTTCTAACATAATGACTAAACATCATAATGCTAAAATCTTCCTATACAAAATACAAAAAAAAGTTAAAGAAAAATGCTGTACCACTTCTTCCTGGACTTGAACGCTAAACTCTTTGCAACTTTCAGCACAATTCCAAATATTAATGACAAAACGCAACAGAACTTCCTCAAAACCTCCGGTTTCATTGATCCTGAGCCCATTTAAACATAAAACTTCATATCAACAACAGGAATGGCGCAAAAAAGGAATGACAAAGAAAAGAAAACACATTACACTGGGAGCACAAACAATCCAGCAACAAAATCTCATGAATGCAACACAGTGCTCTCCCATATATGACCCTTAAGTTATGTATTACTTTGCGTACTAATAGAAGAGAAACACAGATATAAGACAGAGAAGTCACGCGCATTTTTGTTGTGGTGGTAATGTTTACTCTAAAGAGCAGAAAGAGGGTCAAACTTAGTTATATAGATTTCCTGACCATGACTATTGCACTTTACAAAGACAAATAAAAGTGTATATGCATAGGTGTAACACCACAAATAACTAACATAAGAATATGATAGTTCAATATATCGGAATCATATGTATTCAACTAGGTGGTTCAATATATTTAATGCGCCCAACAATGTTCATGAAAGATCCTTTGTTTTCCTAATAACCACACAATGAAAAGGTGTGAATCAGTCTTCATATATCTAGAATGAAATATAGGAATGACTCTTCAAATATCTAGAGTTCTCTAGGAAATCTAAACAGGTTGCATCAATTTGTAAGTTGTTGTTGAACTCCTAGATTAAGGGTATAATGGTTGAAAAATTAAATAGAAAATATTCAGCAATCAGAATAATCAAAGTTTACAAATTGATACATTCAGCTAGAAAAATATACCACGAAAAAATCTTATTAGAGTAGCATTCCAAAAGTTGAATTGCTTTTACTGCTGACTTCAAATTTCCATGGACCTGAGCAAACAAAATGCAAAGACAAGAGCCATTAGATAAAGAGAGAATGCTTCGAGCATATAACCTAAAAGAGAGGATTGCTCACCCAAAACAATTGGAACAACTAGAGTGTAATAAAAAATTAAAAGAAAAAACATGAATTGTCCTAAATTCTTAAATTGGAGCCACAAATATAGTAGATTAACTGCAGATGACACAAACATGTAACATCATCAACTTCTTGACTGAGTGCATTCCATGAACTTTATAAAGGAATAGTTTCAGTATGACAAACAGAGAATTTAAAGGCCCATACATACATATATATCAGATAAGTTGGCTACTATTGCCTCTTCCAGCCCTTGTACAATTTTCAGCATATGATTTACCCCACTAGCACCAATCTCAGAGATTGCTTCCAGTTTTAGCGGAAAAGGCACACTAAAATCATCAAGAGACACCAATGAAACAGTCTTTTCAACAACAACACCTATGTAGCTTAGTGCCTTCTCCGACTCATGATACGTATTAACAAATGAGCCAATGTGCACTAAAGCCTTCAATGCTAGCTTCCATAACAATGTCTTGTCGAAATCCACTAAGATGATTGACATGAGTGTCGTCAGAACATTCTCAAACATTACTTTTGACATTGGTATGAAATCTCCAGGGAATGTAGTCAGAATCTGTAAACCCTTCACTGCATATCAATTTAAAAGGAAAAACAGAATCATATGGTTGGAACTGGCACTCAAATCTCATATTTATAATTTAATTATATAAAACATGCATCGGTCACTCAATTGGAAGATCAAATCAATATAAAAGAAGTTTTTTCCTTTAAATTTCTCTCAATGCAAGGAAAAGAGAGAATAGAAATAAATTACCCAAAACACAACATGATGATGGATTATGATCTAAATTATGATGCATTATATTATTTGTTAACATAAGATGAAGTGCAGGTTTTGCAGGAAGCAGTGTAAATAATTGTACCGTATGCTGAAGAACATCCTAATATGTCTTAGTAACATTGTTAGACACAGCATGGAAAGGCAAAAAAAAAAAAAAAAAAAAAGACAGCACGGAACTGAAGTTCCTGAAAAGAACAGAAAGCTTGAATTAAGCATTAAGGGGAATGCTATCCACCTTCTCCTTTATTACTCTCATTCCACATTGTATTTTCCTGATCGGAACCGTTCATTTTTTAGATAATTATATGAAGATCATCTCTACAAAAAATCAACTAAATCGGAAATTCTTTGGTCATGTAATCGTTATCAAATATACAGACGGTGAATCATATTATTACCAAAATCGTCTGTTTATTTGATACATAACCAAATGATTTCCGATTTGATTGACTTTTTGCAGAGATGATCTTCATAGTTAAATCTAAAAAATGAACAGTTCCGATCATGAATTTACACTGCGGAATGAGAATAAGAAAAAAGAAGGTGGATAGCATTCCTCAAGAATTAAATAGGCAATTCTGACAAAGAGACACAGATTACAAACTATAAGGCATTTTAATATTTCAAACAAGCACACACAGAAGGTATTCAGCAAAAACTCGTCATTCTAACACAGTACTATCAACACCATAAGATTTGAGGATTTGACAAATGTCACAAGTACACCAAACTTCTCACCTGCAGCCTACAGATCTAGCCAAGTTGGTACAAAAAAGTGAGATGTAGAATTTTAAAAAAGTAACTGAGCTCCCCTAAGTCATAAGATTTGGGAATTTGATAAATGTCATATCTGACACCAACTTCCTACCTGAAGTGTGGCCAGGTTCGCATAACTCAAATTTTTAGGATTAACTCATCACAGGGTAAGCATCTTGGGTTATGAACACGTTAACCAGATGCAATTAGATGTAATGGCATGTTCAAATAGAAAAGCTTTGTACTGCACTGGAAACCTAAAGCATTCACCTTTGAAATAAATATCTGCATCATGAACAACGTCATTAGCATTTTTTGCCAAGGTAGAGCAAAAGGCATTGACTAGTGAAGCCGCAAAGCTCTGAAGCATGTAGCAACATGTCTCATGTGCAGTATCAGGCTTCTCGGCAAGTTCGTTGAATCTCATATTTAAATCTCTGCATGCCGCGATGAATTCCACACAGAGATAAAGGGCTCCAAAATTAAGTCCTTTAGAGGAAAAGGAATTCTCATTAAGAGTGCAATCCCCAGATGGATGTCCCACAGAAATCTCCAGAGTGTTCATTAGGCAAGGGAAGAAACTTTCAAACACACTATTACAGCAAGCCATGGAAGTCTTGGTGATTATATAAAGGATGCGACCAACTGCATGTAAACGCTGCTTGCCTTGCAGGGGAATATTATTATAAATCTCATGACTAGCTATGGAGTTGAAAACTATGTTTATATCTTCATCCCGAACAATCAAACTTAAAAAAGCATCATTTTGCATGGAAACCTTTTGTAGAAGCATTAGAGCTTCTGTTGCAATTTCATTCTCTTGAAAACCAAGGCCATATAATGGTTCTGAAGTAAAGGATTTAGTGGGCTCTTCCAATGAACTACTTATTGCATGTTTTAATGAAATCCAAATAGCTTCAGCATGTTTTGCCATTCTGTCAGCTCCATATCTAGACGTGCAGTAGTTAAGATACTTCAGGGAATCAACCTAGGGCATAGAGACCAAGCAGTCAAACGATAGTTTTAGAAAAAGGCAATTCCACAAAATTACAGTGAAAATTGTTGCATTTGCAACACAAAAGATAGTTATGCATTTGAATTGCACCAAACCTTTGCTAATGGCAGAGAAGAAGAAAGCTTCTCAAGAAGCAATGGAATGGCAAATGGCTCAAATAAAGGTGTGGACGAGAATGCTGACTGCAGAAAGACAAAATTTAGTTTAAATATATTGCATGTGAAGATCACATAGGTAGTTATATACATAAGTAATAAATAACTTCTAATATCACATGATGCCATCTTACTCAATTGCCTCATCAAAAAAGCACACAATAAACTACTGCAATAAAAATATAATCTTTCTCATGCACACAACAAGTACAGTTTTCCTTCACTCCAGATCCCTTAATGTTTAACCAAACATTTGAATAGGTTTCAAAGCTATTGGTTATTTCATATAAAATTCTAAAGCCTTGGGTGTACACTTCCTGCAGAGATGAAGAAAAATTGAGACAACTACACAAACTGAGATGAAGAAATATTAAGGAAAGGCAGATGTGAACCCGTAACTTCTAATATAGGGAACTAAACTGCAACATGAAATTCCCAAAAAGAGCATTCTCACATGTGCCTAGAGTAAAGAAATCAACAAAGAAGCTGTACCCCACCATATAATGAACATAACAAAGTTCAGAATGCCAGAGAATCATAGCATAGAAAAATTCAGGCAAAAGATTAAGAACGAAAGTCATTGAAAGGGCAGCAGCGGTTTCAGTGAAAGCATACCATTAGTGCCTTCGAGAGGTCATCCCTTCTCACATCAGTGTCTTCATCTTTCAGCTGGACAATGTATAGAATAAAAACCACATATCACATATCAATGAAATCAGAGAGTATGAGATTGTAAAGAACTGAACATGTGGCATATGTAGGCAAACAAGGAGACAAGTAATCTATATTCTATATGATATATATATATATAAACCAACAAAACAGAAAGCCACAACTGTGATTATCTTCAACGGCATACCAATTTCAATGAGACTGGAACAAACGAGAAACCATAAAAATTCGAACCATAAACCCTAAACCCTAAACCCTAAACCCTTAAAATATATATATATATATAGAGGCCCCTTCCGTTGAGGTATACCTCATCTTAAACATTATGAGGTATGGCTTGTGGGACCCACTCCGTATTGTAATTCGATAATCGAAGCGTCTATTTTTTAAGTCTATATACAAGGATCATCCTTGCAAAAAATTAGGTAAATCAGAATATATAAAAGATTATATATATGTAAAAGATTATCTTTTTCATTTTAGTTTTGAGAATTTAATAGGGCACGGAGAAGTAGATGAATTGAATAGATTCTATCAATATAACATTGTGTTGCAGGTGGCAGAAGAGAAAGCAACAATTGATTATTCTACTATTGCAGAATGACACCATGAATCTCTTCTAGAATAACTACTAAGAGATCAAAATTCTTTAGCCTCGAGCAGAAATGACATGGATAATGGTGATGCACCATTGCAAGAAACTGGCAGTGCAAATTGTTTTGAATCTTTTGATAAAAGACATAAAGTAAAGGATATCAAGGTACCACCTGAATAAATAGTAATTTGAGTCATTAATTTTGGCAACTGCAGCAGTTGAGAGCTGTTAGGCCCGTTACATGTAATGTCATTGTTCACATCTAGAAATAGGTTTATAGGTTGGTATACTTAAGATGAACAGTGTATCATATAACAGATGGAACAATAGTCTTACGGGCTGTCAGGCTAGTCACAACAGAGTTGTAAGGGTTATAAGTACCATAGATCACCAATCAGGCAACTACAGTAACATATTCATAAAATAAAAACAACTTTAATGAAATTTAACAATAAATCACTGGCACATACATAATCTCATTAACAATTTGACAACTCAATTGTCTGGGTGGAGACATCCTAATTGAACAGGAAACATTCCACTGGTAAAAAAGGCTTACATGCATCATTAGTCATTTCCAAGAGGTGGCTTCAGAGAAGACCAAGATATCAAAAAGTTCCGTCACATCTATACATAATGCAATTTAAGAAACTAATTTTAGAATTTTTATTCATAATGCTATAAAATAGTTTACACAGATACACTTTTAAAAGTAAATAAAAAAATTAGTCAAAAATTCAACCAAAAGGTAAAGATAAGCTTACGTGAGTAAAATGAATGGGAAAGTAACATCCCAATAATTCAAATAGCTCTCCACAAAAGCTTGCAAGTGGCCCAGATGGCTCTGGAAATATTTGAACCAGAGCCTCAACAATATGAAATGTTAACATTAAGCAATGAGGATCCTTTTCTCCATCAATAGCTTCACAAATCCCATAAAAGAGGACTTCACCCTGGACAATGGAGAACAAACTGATCAGCATGTTACCGGAATCACTGCAAAATTACTAGGTAAAGTAGACAGAAATCAGTTGAAACCTCCATGTATAAGGTGCACACACATGCATGCCTGTGCAGAGAGAGAGAGAGAGAGAGAGAGAGAATTGAGTCATGAGATGACTGAAAACTATCAAATAGTTCAAAAATGATAGACTGTGTTAAGGAGAGCAATGATATTAAATTGAATCCCAAACAGACACTTGTAACATGACCATGACAATGAGTTTCAGGTTCTAATTTGGCCTGTATAAAGCAACCCAGACATTCTCATTAATTGAATAGATGTCCATTGAATTCATAGCATTTATTTTAGTCCAAGTTCTTCTTCCAAAAAAATTTCAGGTCATTCATAAAGTTGCAATGAGAAAGGAAACAGCTAATTGGCTATGTATTGTAATCAACCAGGGTTAAGGTGATAGTATCAGGCATCTTTCCTTTTTCCCATAATTTTCATCATATACCACTGAAAAGATTATAAAAACCGATATAGTAAGCAGACCAAATTTATGCAGACAGAACACAAACAAGTTGAAGGAAGCAAAACAGAAATAATACCATTGAAGCAACCTCATTGGGATGACGTTCTAAAAGACATTCCAAAAGCTCAAAGCAAAGCTGCAATAGAATTTGGACATGGCAGTCAAACAGTTTGTTTTCACAAGTCATTGGCTATACATTTAACAGCAAGCAGTAACTTTTTAATGTCTTAGACATTAAGATCATCCATAGTCCTACCTTTCTGTCATGCTGCCCTAAAGATTGCACCTGTAGGGTCTGTATGTAAGACTGAGCAACCACTTTTGCATCACTAGCAGAGACCGTTCCAGCATTAACTTTCCTCCTGAGCAGTGCCAAGCAACCAACAAGTGCACCACGTAAAGCTTTCCAATCTGCCTGATATATGAATAAAATCACTAGTTTACTTTTGAGAAAACAAAATATGACATTGCAAAAAAGATGTTGCAGAGGAAAAAAGTCAACGCACCAGTCTGTCTGTGAAGAATCCTATCAAGCTATGAATAGTTGCATTATCCAGTGGCTTTGATACAAGACCTGTTAGAACTTCTGCTAGAAGAAGAATGCCTGAAGAAGAATACCATGTTCCAAGAAACTTTCAGATCTTGTCGTTAGGTAATCAGAAACAATCTACAATCTAGAGTAACACTCTTTGAAAAATTTATTAGAGAAAGAACAGATTATGTAACTTTAGTATGTGTACAATGTTATAGAGGAGAACTTATGCATGGTTACAGATTTATTGTAGAAGCCCAAGACGTTTACTCTTTCTCATAGTAAGACTTTTTAGTCTAAGAATAAGTGTCCATGGTAGTTAATTACATCATTAGTAATTTATTTTTGGGTTTTCCAAAAGTTCTAAAAATTTAAAAAGACATAAAAGTTACCCCGAGCACGGATCACATTATCCGTAGTGGTCAAATACATCCTCATCTCTCTCACCTATTCCGAAACACAGAAATTAGAGACAACAAACCAATTGAATTAAACCGGAACATAATGGAAAATGAAAAGATTTAACTGTACCAGCACTTCAATAGTTAATAAGTCACTCTTCACGAGAGAAATGATTGAATTCAAGCTTGCAGCCTGTAAAGCACACACATTTTCAGCTTCAAACCATCCTAACCCGAAGCAGAAACATGAAATAAACTCATATATATAGGTTACATAGTGCTACAGTACTTGGAATTAATATATGTTTTTTATCAAAGTACCTACCACCAAGCAGGCCAAAAGTGAATTCAAAACTCCAAAATAACAAGAAAAAATAAAAAAAGATTCATAATTTAGTTAGAATTCTTATTGTTTAACACTTTTTTTTTTTTACTTTATATTTCCGAGCAGCCAAACATAGCATTAAGGAACTGAAACTAGTAGAGAATTTTCACTAAGAAATTCTAGAAACTGGAGGAAGCGTGAACCTGCTGGGTAGGAGAGCGAGACGTGTCGACGTAAGACTCAATGTGCTGAGTCAATTCGCTCGGTTCCACCATTGTTAGCGAATAAAGAGGTTTCAGGGTTTTAGGAAGTGTTGAAGAAAGGTGTTGAAACAAACGAGTCACCCAGTCGGAGAGACCTAAAACCCCAAAGTTTTTTTCTTTTTTCTTTTTTCTTTTTTTTTTTAACAAAGCCAAAAGTTTAAGTGAAAACCCCCTAATTTTTCAATTTGTTCTCTTGGAGTCTTGGTGAACAATTTTTCATTTATATGTTAGTTATTAAAGTAATATCATTTTAGTCGTGGCGTATTTTTTTTTTTTGGTATGTATGTGATATATAGGACTTATAATTCTAGTGGTGAAGCATTTTTCTTTTCTTTTTTTCTGAAAAAAAAAAATAAAGCATTTTTCTTTGTCATGAAACGTTGACATATCCACCTCATTCCCCAACCTAGTGATAAAGCATTTTACCCCACAATAAAGAGTTCGAATTTTATGGAATTTTTACTCTTCTTCCCTTGAATAAGAAAATGGCATTTTTTTGTTTGATAACAATGAATCAAATTGCACAGATGACATTTTTAAAAATAAGAGAACGGTTCCACTTTGCACCATCTGCTGCTTTATTGCAATGTTCTTACATGAAAAACCCTTCTTTTGACTGCAAACTTCGATGCTTGTGGCTAACTTTCAGCTTAATTGGAATTTATTTTATCGGAATGCTAGCCTTCAGTAATTTGTGCAATTTCTTTGAACATCCAACAACAAAGATTGCCACCTGAACATTGTTATCATGGACATGGAAAATGGATGGACCAATGCTTATTGAGCCCCTCTGATATTGGATACTTGAAATTCATGATGTAACTTGCATGTTGCAGTTTATGCCACCAGTTTGTATGGTTGTATGTGGGTGTGGCAATAGGTTGCCAATCTTATTATGAGACTTAGATTTCGTTGACCCTTGGAAATTAGAAGTCAAATCTTGCAGATGTATAAGCTTCAAGTTTATTTGTAATTGCTGGTTCATGAACAAAGAAACAGAACTACAATGAGACAGAAAGATATAACAGCCAAGAGAGGCTTACAAAAAAGATGAATTTTACAACACACTACTCTGCAAAATCACATGTGTTGCTGGTGGTATTGATGTTGTAGGGATACAAAATTACATGAGCTAAGCTCTTTATGCTTCTAAAGATATAGATGAACCACCTTGTACAAATCACAATTTCTGAAAGATCCACGAAAAATATTTGTTCAAAAGCCAATTGCTAATGTCCATCACAAGAAGCCTCATCCAATCGGTCAAGAAATCCTTTATGAGTTCCAAAGTCGTTAAGACAAAGCTCATTCGTAGAAGCTGCTTCAAACTTTGTCCACAACTCCCTCTTTAGAGTATTCTCACCAGGATGTTTGCCTGTCCGAACAACTCTTTCAGGTTCTTTCCAGATGGGAGTGCTTTCAATCAGTGCAAAGCTGCCACCCACAGCCTCTGTGACAAAAGAAAGGATTTGAATCAAAACATGTCCAGTATGCTATATTGCTATCTGTGTGCTCACCCGAAAAAAAACTAGTAAAGGAGTAAACAATGAATAGCCAATACCTTTGGGACAAGTTGTCTTGGTCTGATGACTGCTGCCTCCCTGCCCATCATTTTTGTTTGACAGAGATAAATTCACTTGCTTATCTAAAAGACAGCTGGTTACTGGCAAGTGGCAATCTGTAGCAGCATTGTCCGAAGACTTTTCATCAGGCGGCTCCAGCAAAACACAAGTTTTGGGAGGTGACATACACCAATCTGGTGATGCTTCTACATCTTTCTTTCTAATTTCTGGTTTATAGGACTTTTTTAGCGCCAAGAGCTCTGGATACCTGAAAGCTAGATCCTCGGAAGCTTCGCTGTCAGAGGAATCACTGTAATTACTGAACCCAACTGGAAATGGGGTGGACCTTCGAACAACCCCATGAAGGCCCTTGCAACCAGGAGGAGACTTTTCATCAGGCGACTCCGAAACAGGTTCAAGCAAAACACAAGATTTAGGAGGAGACATTTTCAGGCATGGAGTCATGACATTCACAACCATGGACCCCCTTCTTTTCGAAAACATAGGTGTAGAAACAAACCCAGACTCAAGAGTGCCTCCTGTTTCAGTAGCAACTGAATCAGATGGCTTACTTGGAGTTGCCTTTGTCGTTACACAGTCAAGCAAATCATCATCTGTATCTTCAAAAGTAAGATTAAAGAATGGTAGCCTATCAGTAGTATTATTAGAAGTAACCCTTTCGAATACCAACGACTTAGAAGGCATTGGGGGTTTGGATGATAGAGACTTCGATATGGGCAGAGGGGTAAGCATAAACAGATGCCTTCCTCTCTCGATAGTGCAGTCAGCACGCCAAGACACAAGGGGAGAAGGCGAGATTAACGAGTCCAATTCGTCCTGTTCGGGACTCTCAATCTCGCCACTTTCGACTCCGTTTACAGCAGACCGCATAGGAGTGGAGAGTGCCCTCTGAAATCTGGGCACCCATGGCTGCAAAATTGCATAAATTTGAACATCAAATTGGCCAAAATACGATGTATAATACAATGTGTGGCTAAGAATTGAACAACCTTCAAAGAGGAAATCATTTCAGACAAGAAATGTGTGAAGGATTCAACTTCGTTGCTTGCTGCTGCTGCTGACTTGGATATAAATGCTTGCACAACAAGCTCATCAATCTGCCCATTCAATACAAATCAACAAAAACACACAGAAAATTTCCAGATCAAATTTTTCAAGAACGAGAATGTTACCTGGTTAATTAGGGAAGAGAGATCGGACTGAACGAGCAAGAGGCGATCGAGAGCATCGTCGTTTCGGTCCTCTTCGTTTTCTTCTTCTTCTTCTTCGACCCTAGGCCTCTGGCTGTGTTCCTCCTTGTCTTTCTTCTTCGCGGTGGCTACGGACTTCGAGAATCTTCCGCCACCATTGCCGTTCGATACGTCCCTCAGCGCCTTCCTCACAGTCACCGACCTCGCCCTCTCTTCGTTCCTTGGCATCTCTGTCTCTCTCTCGCGCTCTCTCTGTCACTCTGCCTTTTGAATTTCACAAGGGCCCGCTCATTTCTACCTATATTTTACTGGGTCAGTGAGTCCACTCGGAAGAGTAATAACACGGGCTTTCTCAATTAAAAGCCCATTACACTATTGGGCCATAGTAAAAGCCCATTACAACCCAACCCACCACATACCTGAACCTAGACGCAATTCCCGACAAGGTACACACAGCTCCACACTATCACTCCCCCAGAAACCTCATTCCACTCACAAATTCTCATCTCGACACTGCAAGCCGCCGCGTCAACCACACGCGCCATCTCAATCATGGCGGGAACTTTTGTGGAAATCCAAATCCCACAGCAAAAGCTCTACAACGGAATCCAATTCCCGGCGGTTATATCTCCGGGTCCCACAGTTCCCTTCACTCTCTATCCTCTGACCAAAACCGTCGAAGCCCAGAAACCGTATCTTGAGGCCCTGCTCAAAAAGTCCGGGGCCGTACTCTTCAGGGGCTTTCCCGTAAATACAGCCTCGGACTTCAACGACGTCGTCGAGGCCTTCGGCTTCGAGGAGCTTCCCTATGTTGGCGGAGCCGCTCCGAGAACCAACGTTGTGGGTCGGGTTTTTACCGCCAACGAGTCCCCACCCGACCAGAAGATTCCATTTCACCACGAAATGGCTCAGGTACTTCCGTAATTTACTCAAACTTTCTGGGCACTCTTTCATTTTCAACTGCAGTTACTTCTTGAAGTAGCTTATTATAGGATGATGCGACATGTCGTTTTTGTTGTTTTTTATAGTAATTAATAAACTTGTTCCGTTGTTCGTAACCGTGATAAGTGATAACATATCAACGTGGTACGACGGTCTCACAAAAATCTGTTTATGTTGTAACGACATGTCGTTACAGGTACCAGAGTTCCCATCCAAGTTGTTCTTCTTCTGTGAAGTAGAGCCTGGAAGTGGGGGAGAGACTCCCATTGTTCTGAGCCACATTGTGTACGAGAGGATGAAAGATAAGTACCCAGAATTCGTCGACAAACTGGAGGCTCACGGCTTGTTATATACGCGGGTATTAGGCGAAGACGACGACCCTTCTTCTCCAATTGGCAGGGGCTGGAAGTCCACATTCTTGACCAAGGACAAGAGCATAGCTGAGCAAAAGGCTGCTAAGCTTGGCATGAAGTTGGAGTGGTTGGAGGATGGAGTGAAATCGATAATGGGACCAATCCCAGCCGTCAAATATGACAGCACAAGGCAGTGCAAGATTTGGTTCAACAGCATGGTAGCAGCATATACAGGGTGGGAAGACGCAAGGAATGACCCGGTGAAGGCTGTCACGTTTGGAGATGGCAGCCCATTGCCCACGGATATCATCTACGACTGCCTGAAAATTCTTGAAGAGGAAAGTGTTGCCATCCCTTGGCACAAAGGTGATGTTTTGCTGCTGGATAACTTGGCTGTCCTTCACTCCCGGAAATCGTTCAGTCCACCTCGCAGAGTCCTAGCTTCACTCTGCAAGTAGTTTAGATGTATGTATGTATGTATGTAATTATGTATGTATGGATGTACTTCTCCCTTTTGGAGAGAAAGGGAAATGTTGCTACTGAGACCCCTGCATAAGAGGTCAGATGCTAATATATGCAGGCGTCTTACTTGTTTGTCCATGTCAGGTTAAGGTATGTGTTGACAGAGCTTGTACAATCCTATTTTAATAAGCATTTGATATAATGATATATGGTTTAGCATTAAGCTTGTTTCATTCAAAATTTCTGTGTTTTTAAATAACTTTCCATTCGTTTTTTGAGTTTTTACCAATATTTTGGTTGATGTTTCCGTAAACCTGAACTATGTACTGACATTTTCAGCCATGAATAAAACCATCCCATTTTAATAACTGTCATATGTTAAATTAAGAAGCTCAATGCTTTTAGAGATCCAAGATGAAAACATACTGCAGCCACTTGCATTATCACAGTATATATTTAGAGTATAGGCTTGTAATAGAAAATCCATGTACAATAGGGTCAAAATATAAATAACGATAATTTGATAATATTTAGCTACTGAAAGCTTAGTTGTATTACAAGGAAACAACCCTTCCTCAGCTCTTCTATCACATCTTAAGTTAAATCAAAACTTTCCCACAAATGACACTACAAAGAATAAAACATCTAGGGTGGGGGAAGAAAGAAACAAACGAAAGAGCAAGAAAGAAAGGATGACGTAAATACCACCATCTCCCCACTATATATGTGCTGCTATATACATAACCATACAGATAAAAAAAAAGAGGCAAAAGAATGAAATATTTGAAGGCCAATTGGGTTGAAAAGGAAGTTGCTGTTTCACTATCTTCCCTGAACAAGGCCACTGAATACCTGGCTGTTCCCTGCAAGGGTAGCTTCCCACTCCACAGAGGATAGAAGGATCTGTGACAGGGAGATCACGACTTGTTTCATGTCAGGCCGTAAGATAGGATCTTCATCTACACATTGCTTCGCCATCATGGCCACCTATGTAATGAGATACACCAAGGAAGAAATGAACAGGTTATTGATAAAACATTGAAATTCGACTTCAAAATCAACTAAAAAGTTTTTTTTTTTTTTTTTTCACTTTGATGGTATAATTTCTAGAAGGGTCATAATTCTAAGGGCTATTTAAGCCCTTTCTTGCCCTGGTCCAGGTAGGTACTCAGTATTAGGACATGTACTTTCCATATCTAAACCGATAGGTTAATTGTAGTATAGTTTAGTTTCAACTTAATTTTCGTAGGTTATGATTCCTGTTTGCACAGTCCTTTGAAAGAATAAGCACAGCCTTCTCACTCAAATTGACATATAACTGTAATTTGTATGTTAATTGTCATCAGAAAATTCTATGGTTTATCTCTCGAGCACTTTCTTGTAGCAGACAGGTTCTGTCAGTGAAAGCAGGCAAATAAATCCACCAATGTTAATTCTTAAAAGGTGAATATAGTTTACCTTGAATAGACAATCATGGGGATACAAGTCCATCATATTTGGATCGATGTAATCTTTCAAGCTTGACATACTCATGGAGTCAGGTGCGCTCTTAAGTGCTGCTTGCATCTGCAATGCAGACAAAAATTAGGCATGATCATAAAAGTAGAGCATCTAACAAGCATGCTTGCAGAAGAAACATTCGCATAAAGAGTGACAACAGAAATGCAGGAAACCAAAAAAAAAAAAAAAAACCATGATTCACATGTTTATTTTTCAAAAATATGCAAAGGCAAGTACAGAATGGAGATGAAGAGGAATAGCTAAAATTTATCTTTTACTTTCTCATTCGATTTAATGTTGTGCAAGTCAAATCCATTGTTTTAAGTTTGAATTTTGTCATTTTGAAGTAGAGATTGCTCTGATTTTTCAGAGATATGAGAGTATGATGGTTTGAAATCTATGACTTTGGAAACTTTTGCAAGCACCCATGCCTCTCAATGACTCCACAATGCTAAAAATTAGAAAGTAAACAAATTAATGTCATTCTGTGCAATGGCTAAGATCTCTAAATAAACAAAAACTGACTTATCATTCTTTTTATGCTTCTTGCTTACTTCAGACTTCAGAGTACCTTTAATATTCAAATACCTAACAGCTGCCTCATGATTTATAGTTTCATTTACATTTATTGACAACTATTGGTTTCATCTCTAAGAGAAGTTCTAATTTTTTTTTTAATGCATGTGAAGGTTTCCGACCAAAAAAAAATGCATGTGATTTTTCTGTACTCCCATTCTAGACTTCCTCCAGTTGAAGGTGCCTCTTTGGATAGTTATATACATTCTTCTTCAACCATTTTCCAAGTTTTTGAGATTGGTCTTTGAAATTATGATGGCATGCCAGATTGGGATCATTTGACAGCAGTGTATTACTGAAAAATACAAAATAAAATAAAATTCATCCTACTTTTCCAATGAAAATCATGTCCTTCACACAAATAGAATTGGATCCAAAACTAGGCATTAAAACATTAGTCTTGCTCAAGTCAGTGAATTAGAGTCTCTTAATCTTCTCGAAATTCCACCTTTAGCACAAAGAGCAGGCCAAATTATATAAATTTGAGTTAAAAACTACTGTAAAGAAATGTTATGTGCCAAAGATCACCAGATTGTTGTTATAGATATAGAAAATAAAACTATGTCTCCTCAGCGGAACTTACAATGGATACCAGTGAGCGTCTTTCGGGATTTTTTGTAACTGTGCCTTCAGTTCGTATAACAGCCTCCCTTCCTGATATAATCTCAAAAAGAACAACTCCAAAAGCATAAATATCACTTTTTGTAGAAGCACGGCCATCACTCAAGTATCTACAATGAAACAAGAGGGAAGCAATTAAAACTCTGTGAACTTGTTAAGGACATAGTAGTCAACTGTAAGTAGGGTTACTTACTCTGGAGCCAGATAACCATATGTACCAACAACTTTGGTTACTGTAGCTTCTCCCTCGCCTGTTTTACCAACAAGTTTTGCCAACCCAAAATCTGAAATCTAAAATACAAATAAGAAGTTTAATAAGTGACATGCACCAAATGTATGCATACACAACACAAATGAAATCAGTATATGATATCCGAACCTTTGCCCTGAAGGTACCATCAAGCAAGATGTTGCTTGTCTTGATATCCCGGTGGACGTAATGAGTTTTAGTGTGCTCATGGATGTATTCGAGACCTCTAGCAGTATCAAGAGCAATCTGAACCCTCATGATCCAGGAAAGTGATGTATGACCTATAAGCCAGTTAATCATTCGCGGAGATTAATAACATATGCATGGCTCAAAAATATAAGGTAACATGAAGCATATTTTAAGGCCCAGAGTCCATGACTCACAATGGACGTTTAAAGATACAAAGTTCAATTGACAGAAAGGATATGTCACGGCCAGGAACTTGATTGAGAGAATGTTGTGCAAATATTGCACTATCTAGAAATCAATTTTGGTTAAATGGCTAAGGTGGAAACCAGCCAGACCAGGCCTATCAGGCTAGCACAAGGCTCAACAACTTCTAGTGATCTTGGATCTAACCCTGCCAGGAATTTGGATTCTATCTGGAGCGGTTTAGAACAAAGGACAGTTTCTAATAGGCTTTAACATGAAGCATATTATGGGCCAAAGAGAGACATATTCTTAGCATTAGCATGTAACTTACCCTTGTTCTGAGGATCATGCAAATGGCTTTTAAGTGAACCTTTTTGGGCGTATTCATATGTAAGGAAGAGCTCATCAGCACTTGTTGCATAACCAATCAATTCTACCTTGACAAAATTAAACCAAAGTAGGAGTCAGAGTTCTGAGACAATGAAAGATGAAAGCAACAAGCTCCAGAACTACAATGAGAATTACCAGATTTGTATGATGGACCTTGCAAAGAACTTTTATTTCTGCAAGAAATTCTTTACTTTTTGTAGTAGTCATTCTTTTAATTGCAACTTCCTACAGAGAATTCAAATCCACAACAAATGTATGACAAGGACTCTAGATGGTAAAAGAAATGTAAATAATGGGAATCAAAGTAGAGAGCTGCAAACCTGCTCGTGAAGGAGGCCATAATACACAGAACCATATGTTCCATGCCCCAGAAGACGTGAATCAGAGAACCCATCTGTTGAGGAAAAAATTTCTTCATATGTGAAGACAACAGGCTTCTCCATGTCAAGTACATGACTGCTAATAGCTGCAACAAGGAGAGGACCAGTCAGACATTCCAAGATTCAGATGGAAGACCACATTTTGTTACATGAAGATTGGATACAGAAGCAGATTACACACACTCACACACTCCCTAACCCACTGAATCAGAGTAAAAGATAATAAAGAGCATCTGCAAGCATTTAGAAGTTCTGAATATGGGGACAAAAACCCAAGATTATGATATAAACTTCTATTGCATGGAGATCCATTCAAAAAAATTGTTAAAAAAGCTCCAATTTATATGTTCTAAGTTATCCCCTGCCTTCTAGGTTATTTTTTTCCCCTTCTACAAAGAATACACATCAGATATGTAGAAAGATACGGCTTCATATTGAAATTTGAGGGAAAAAAATTACAATTTGAGTCAGATAGATATCATAAAATAGTTCAGACAGTAAAACCTTTGGGAATGGTTGTCTGCTGGCTGCTAGAATCCCCATTGGTTTGCTTCCAATCTGCAGACGTGCAACAGATGTACCTTCCTGAACCACAACAGAAACTTGGCTTGCGAAGAATATGAAACCTAATCTGGCCATCAGGATCTTTTGAATGACCTCTTCGTGCTTCACTAAAGCAGCTTGATGACCTCAGGCAAACATACAATAGTATGCCTAATACTATCACAACAAGAATGATCCCTAAACTCCCTACGATCCATAAATATGGCACATGCGCCTTATGGTTCAATTGAGTTGCTGCAAACAAATAGCAAACAAGATATTATAACTCTTAAAAAGATGTAGTAGTGTGGCACTATGCTGCTCTTGAGTGGGGAATCCTGCGAAAATTAGAAAGGCAGGGGGGGAAAATAAAATAAGAATCAAAAATAGGAAGGGATGCTGGAAAACCAGTAAATTTCAAAACATTATCTACTTTGTTTCATTCTCAACAAACTAACAATTCTGTCTCGAAATAAAAACTGCAATAACTTTTGTCATCAATGCTGCCGTTTAGCTATTGTGAATTGAAATGATTAGATGCATCAAAATCAAAACAGAAAATGCATTCTGTAAGCTTACTCACATGGCTTTCTCAATAGTAATTGAAACATCAAAAGTAACTGCAAGCATAATAACTCATGGAGAATCTTAATTTTTTTCTAATCATCTTGTGATTTGAGCAACTTTCATTTGATTCAAATAAATGCAACGTAAACTTGGATCAAGGTCTCTTAATGAAAGTTGCTTCATCATGTATGAACCTTAGCAGTTTTGCTTCTTTAAAGTTTCCAGATTTTCCTCTGCATTAAGCTCAACAAAACTAGATAATAAGACAATTACTTATCAAAGCAACTACTTTTCAACTTTTAATTTTGTATGTATTATATCAAGAAAACTAGAAGTTCACTGTTTCCAACAAAGTTAATATAATTTCTCTTAATATATCAAACTATACCTGGAAAACTGTCAATGGATGGAGCAGGAACAGGAGCGGGAGGAATATTCTCCAAAGGATAAGGCTCACCAGGAACTAGAACAAAATAAAATAAAATTAATAAGTAAAAAATAATAACATGATGAAATGATTTGTACTCAGCCAAATTGCTAGTGAGCACTCTCCATTCGACCAACAGAACAATGAATTTTAACTTTTCATAACAAAACACAAATTTTCACAAAATTGTATAATTGAAGATAAGTAACATTAGCATCAAATTTGGTTAAAGGTTTTCCATTCTGGCACAATCATGATGAATTGATGATTGCTCCACTCAAACATGGCATGACATCTGATTGGAAATTCAGAATAATTGATAGACATGCACTATGCCTCCACATTATGCAATGAACATTTCACTCGTCCATCCATTTCTATCAGATTGTCTCCATACTTCACTGTTTAAGTTTAAATGAATTGAATTTGCCAACTTTGGACTAATCTAATCTGTGAAATGAGTAGCATTCCATTACATGTTTCCCAACAATTACTTCCCACAAATACGGAAATACCTCACCACATTCTAACCCAAAATTCAACTACTCAACTAAACCAAACCCACAAAGCAATATCATAACCAAACCCACAAAGCAATATTATAACCAAACCTTATGAATCAAAAAGAGCAAAAAAATAGAGACTGACCTGAATTCAAAGGTATGTAATACAGAGCACCAACAGTCACATTATCAGGATCAGCAATCCCATTCACTTTCTCAATGCTATCCATACTAACCCCAAACCGGCTAGCCAAAGACTCAATGCTATCCCCATCCCTCATCACATAACTCATCAAATAGTTCCACAGCCCACTTGAACACCCACAGAGCAGCCTCAACGACACAACACCACCGATTCTCGCCCTTCTCGTCGTGTTGGGAAAGAAAGTCAGCCCACCGTAGGCCTCCATAACCATGTCATACACATACCCTTCACTGGATTTCTCAGTAAACGTTGTGTTGGTCAAGTACTTCTTGATCCCCTCAGCACACGAGCAGTTCTTCTTAACAAACACATAGCCCCGGCCGTCCCCGCCTTCTACGGTCACGTCTTGGGGCAATACGTCGAACATGCTCTGAATCACCGCGAGGGTCTCGTTGGCTTCGGGCTTATAGGCCAAAAAGGAAGTGCACAAGCGACTAGTGTCCGTACAGTTCATGGGTATTGGGCCGGAAGCTGTGGAGGAGCTGATTTGGAGGAAGAGAAGGTATAACAGGATGGTTACAGGCCTCCATTCAAGCTTCATGGTCAAGAAATTGGTCACCCAGAAACAAAAAATGCAAGACTTGTGAAGTGGGTGATTCTAGTTGAGCTCAAACTTTTAGTGTGGATCACAAAAATGAAAAAAATGGTGGCTTGGTGGAGTGAGATCAAGATTTGACAAATTGGGTTGAGCTTAGCAGAATGATTGAAGGAAATTGATGAAGCAAGTCAGCTAAATTCCTTTGATGGGTTGACAAGAAAATAGTAGATAGGTGGACTGAGATCAAGAACTCACAAACTGCTTGCTCTGAGTTCTAACTATTTCTGAAAATAGTAAGTTGGTGATACCAAGTTTAGCTAAAATCTAATGGTTCTAATTGTGATTGTTACCATAAATATATGTGTTGATTGGTAGATTGGAGGAGAGAAAGATCAAGAATTTCAAGGTTTTGGAGAAAATGGGGATTGTGAAAAATTTAGCAGAAGCAGAATGAGTTTGGAGGTGGAGGTCAGGGGGGTTTGAATGACAGCAGCAGATGAAAGGAATGAGGGGATTGTAAACAGAGCATTTGTGTAGTCTTTTGTGTGTGTTGTTAACTCACTGAACTGACTCACTTTTTGTTAAATTTGCTTGCAGCACAAATTACAGTGAAAAAAAATAAAAAAGAAAGTGACCTCCAAGGCTCCAAAGAGGTACGCATGGTTTTGCAGAGAGCCACCCACCTGGGGGATAATTGGGGACCCCTTTTTCTTTTGACTAAACTGCCCCTTCTATGACTTTGATTAATAAAAAAGGATACAATAAGCTAAATACTTCATGACACTTTGATGTGTTATGGACCTTATGGTATTATGAAGAGTTACAAATTTTAAATTAAAGTGAATTTAACATTTTATCCTTTAATCAATAAAATTGAATGATTAATGCATTTCAAATTTTGAAAAAATCTTTCTAGAAAAACAAGAAAACAAATTTGGGTGTCAAATCAATCTAAAATATAATATATATCCTTTAACCATTATAAACTACAAATTTAGTTGAGAGCATAAAAATGGTAGTGCATATTTATTAGATAGGCATTTTTGTGGACAAAAGTAAGTGAGATAGACTTTTTAATTTCTAGCTGAGATAGATTGAAAATGAAAGAAATGGAGCTTGTTTCTTTTGAGAATTTTTTTGTAATAAATACATTTGAGTAGACACATTATTTTGCATAAGGGATTTATTTAGAGATATGTAATGAAGATTGGTGAGCATATTTTGAGAAGGAATATCAATGATGAAAATGGGTATATAATTAGTGATGCAGACAAAAATTTAAAAATAATAATAAACAGTATTTTTGTTCTTAATTTCAGAAAGATTTCTATTTTCCGCAATATTTACAAAAGAATAGGAAAAGTTATTTCCAAAGAAATAAGGGCAAAATGGGAAATAGAATTTCACGGGAATGGTAATGAAGGCTGGTTTTGGGAAAAGGATGGCACAAGTTGCGAAGAGCTGGCAAAGGGCACGACAGTTGGTTGGGTCCCACGAAATGGCGCCAATGCCTCAAAAACTCGCCGATGAATTAGTCTCGTTTCTGGCGACTCCCAAATCATACGGTGAAAGTTCGTTGACTCTTGGCTGTTGACCCCGGAGTAACCGACAGTGACACATGCTTTTGGTTTGGTTGCGTACACCAACATATTCATAATTAAACTATTACTGAAATTAGGGCCGATTATTGGGGCATCTTATATTCTCTTCACTAAATTCATGGGCCTATTGTTGGGGAGCTCAAAATTATGTTACCGTGTTTTATTGATCGAGGAATCCTATCAATTTTCTTCACTTATTTTTAATAGTTTTCTTCACCTATTTTTTTTTTAAGTGTATTTTTATGATTAAAATTGTTTATTTTTTAAATAATTATTTAAAGATTATTTTTATAAAAATTTAGTAATTAAAAATTATTTAATTATGTAATCGTTATCAAATAAATCAACAGTGAATCAAAATTGTTACCAAAATTATCTGTTTATTTAATTACAGTTATATAATCAAACGATTTTCGATTTAATTAATTTTTTGTACAAATAATCTTCATAGTTATATCTAAAATATGAACGGTTCTGATCATAAATTTACATTGCGAAATGAGAATAATAAAAGAAAAAATGGATAGAGAAGGTAGATTGGAGAAGATTGATAGCATTTTCCTTATTGATTATAATTGGGTTCATTAAACGAGATTTAAATTATTAATATATACATCGACACATTATTTAATTATGATCCATATTTTGATATTTGACATCATCATACAACTCAAATAAATCATATAAACTCATAAGTCATAAACTCATATCCATATTGGACATGGGTGGAGACACGTGAGGACATGTGCCCCAGTTCAATTTTTGTTAGAAACAATGTTGTGTGCTGATAGCCTGATATTGAGTTATATTACTTGAATACCATTAATAAATCAACATTTTTCATTAGTTTTCCCAACTCTCAACCGGTTTTCGTATTTTAAAAGACTCTTTATAGTGTTCGTTATGTTATCTTTCAAGTTTCAAATGCATTTAATGCCCTCATTGATATATTTTTGTGGCTCCACTAGTGCTAGTGGTAACTACATTGTTGACTTACTTCGTAATAGTTTTAGTTTTTAACATTCAATGGTTGTCTATCACAATATTAGAACTATGATTCCAAAAGTTAGTAGGTTGAAACCTTCAATTTTCATTTCTTATTTATCATTTATCAAGTTAACCAATAAGATGAAATTGCTCCTATATTGCCCACAGTTATTACCTCTTCATGCGCATGATAGAGTTGCACATGAGAAAGGGTATAGATTACATATGAGAAATGTTAAGTTTTTTAGATTCAAGATTGCCTATGATCTTGGACGAAAAAAAAAATAAAGATCACCTATGGTCTCCAATTTAAAGATTGCCTATGGTCTCCAATTTTCATACTTTAAATGAAGACCATAACTCAACTCAACTCCATTCTCCATATATAAATGTGTACTTTAAGCTCCACTTTCACAATTCTCTTTGCTTCATGAAAAGCCAAATATTATTATCCACCAATAATCCATTGTGCATTCATGTTTATTAATTAACCGAAAGAAAAAAAAAATCGTAACATTTGTGAAAAATCAACTTCATGTGCATGACTAGTTATTGTATTATAAAATGATGAAGTAATCCTCAAGTTAGGGAGAGGATGAAAATGAAAATAAAGGGAAAGCATCTCTCCTTTATTATTCCATTATTTTCTTCTGTTTCGTGACTGACTGTTCTTGACGATTGGCTAGGAATCTCTGTATCTGGTCACTACAGTAGAACCGGATGTAGCAAATTGATATTTAATACTTGTATTTGCATGGCGATTAATTGAGTGGGGCATAAATCGGGGACGTGGGGTTTTGACTGGGTAGGTCCTCACGTGGATAGGAGACAACTGTAATATAATTTTTATGATTATCCAATGGGACACACACACTAGTGACACTACAGAGAGAGATCTTAACCTGGAGCAAACGCCAAAATATACTAACCAAACCCCCAAAAGTAGAACAATAATTATTACCTACTCGAACTACAACTCTGATACTCACTTTATTTTTTATGTCCTTTTGATTTTCTACTACTTTTTTTTTTTTTTCGATAGAACACTTTTACCCTTTAGTTTTCTTGCAAAATAGCGTCTTGAGATGAGTATGTTTTGGATTGGTTTGATTTTTACTTAAAACGGCAAACCAAATCAATTTCATTGGATTGGATTTTTTTTTTTTTTAAATCAAATCTACCAAATTATATATTAAATCGAACCAAATCAATTCATTTATCCTTAATTTGATTTGGTCGGTTTGAACGATTTGAGGAGAAAGAACAAATAAACAAAAAAAAAAAATTAAGAGATGAAAAAATGAAAGGAAAATTGAAGAAATTAAATAAGAAAATGGAGAAAAGTTGTGAAGAGAGAAAGGAGATGAGGCATTGACTAGAGGAAAGTTGAGATTGAGAGAGGAAAATCGATAATAGAAGTGAGAGAAGTAGCAATGAATATTGATAATTATTAAAAAGGTCATACTTGGTTTGGTTCAATTTAAGTGATTTAGGCAGTTTACAAATAATTCAAATCACTTATCCAACCGCAAATAGCGATTTGGTTTGATTTAAAATCGATACACTTTTTATGTGTAAAAACTAAACCAAACCACTCCGAGCAGTTTGGTTTGGTCAGTTTATGCCCACCCTAACAGGTATATCCTCCATTTTAGTTGTAAATGTTATGCATTGTGGAAATGATTTCCATGAATTTTGCATAATGGTTTTGTTGGGGTTCATATTGAATGAGATTCTAACACAATTATCAATATTGTTGCTCATAAAGTTCATATATGCAAATTTTTTCATTCCTTATTGAGGACATGATTTACCTTTTTGTAATGAGTTTAAATATATTTATGATAGGCTCATTTCAATACCAAATTTACTTTCAAAAATAGTTCAAAGTTTCAATATTATATATAAACGAGACAAGAGCCCGAAATAGATAGTTGGAAATTGCAATTCCTACAAAAATAATGGAAAATTTAATGAAATGCGTGACATCCAATAAAATTTAGGGTTTTTTTTTTTTTTTCAATTTTGGTATCTTAACTTTGAGTCTTGTCTCAATTAGGTACCTAAATTATTATTTGTTCAAATTTCATACCTAAACTTTTATTTTGTCTCAAATTAGTATACAATGTGACTTTTGTTAAAAAAATATTAATAAAATTTAGTCATATGTGTTATACATGTCATATCTAGGGTTAATTTGGTCTATTCACAATCCTACGTTGACTTAAATGCCCCTAATTTTGATGTATTAATTTTTTAAAAAATTACCTTATATACTACATTAGGACAAAATAAAAATTTAGGTATAAAATTAGGATAAATAATAGTTTAAGTACTTAGTTGAGACTTGAGACAAAATTTAAAAGTCAAGTATCAAAATTGAAATAGACCTTAAAATTTAAATTAGCTTTCCTTAAATGGAAACCTAAAGGATGGGACCTGCCGCTCTGCTGGATGCATGTGGATTTGGTTAATAATCCAATTAAATACCTAATTATGTGACCTAGGCTAAGATAATGCAATGTAGCTTTCACAATGATTTTATCATATGCCAATATGCCATCAACTCTTTGATGGTAATGAATTAAATTGAATCATTATTTTTGTACTAAGCAATCAATCATCCAGACTGGCTGGTCTGGCTTTGTCGTACAGAATATGCAAGCTGCTGCATTACCCTCTTTATATTTTAATATATAATATGAATCTCTGCCCAAGGCCCCACTCCCCTTGGATCTTGTCTTTGTTTGGGCTTTACAATTCCAAGAAGAAAAGTTAGCTCTTTTTCTTAATCACTTCTCTTAATCACCTCAACTACACACGTGTCAAAGTTTGATGGTGGGTTTAATGGCCATTAATACCAAATGATGTGAGTATGTGACTAAGATGCTTAAACCAATTGTTCATATTGAATCCATCCCACATTCCCACCCAGTAGTTTAATTTATTGCTATCGAATAAAACACTATGATATCTATCACATCATTGATATCTCCAATTTGGGACTTGATTTTCTAACCCCGATATCTCTCACATCATTGATAATGTATTAACTGAGCCCATCTACCATACACATCCACCATCTGCATGATCTAAGGGCTATCATGTCGCCTGCAAGTTTGCATATAGTAGCCCCAACGTTAATGAAGACCCAAGTTGAGTAGGTTGAGGATCGTAATGTTGAGTACTTGTCCAAAGGGACAATGCATTGTAATATAAAATGTGTTTTTTTTTTTTTTCTTTTCAAAATTTCCATTAAGGTTTATCTTTAGAAGAATCAGTCAAATAAAAATTATTATTCATATTAAAAAAAAGTATTACTTTAAAGTCCATTTTACAGTTTTTAATAATAAATTAACTTACTTAAAAAATTGTAATGATAAATAGATTTACTTTGTACAAATAAAACTCACGTTATATTTTCTTCCGTGTTTTTTGTGCCAAGCCCTCATCGTATTTTTTTTTTTTAACTAGGCAATTGTCACTGTCAAACAATGACAATTAGTAACAATATAACACATGTGTTTTATGCAATTCAAATGGTTACTGTCACACAATGGTAATTGCCGAGCGCTATGTGAACAGTACTGAGTGCTCGGTGAAAGTGCCGAGCGCTCGGCTTATTAAAGTGGACCGGCATGTTACCGCGTTTTTTTAAGTAGGTCAGTCAATCGTGGATTTTTTCGTTTTGGACTTTAAAAAAAAAACCTATAATAAAATGACTAAATAATTATTAGTAATTGGCTGAATAATTGTGAAAATGAACATTTTCAAATCATGTAACCTGAAATGAGCCTTGCGACCAACAGCAAAATAAATAAACACCCAAATTAAGACAAAAACCAAAAGCAAAACCACCTTAAAGAGGAAAGGGGTCTTCTCCGTGCACATTCTCCTTTTAAGTAGCAAAGCAACTACATATATTATATGTCAGCGTTTTCATTCTTCAATGAATGACCTTACTTGAAGCTTTAGGTCTGCAAAAGATACCAAAGGGCTTCAATTGAGTGATGCTAATCATTTCATTTTTACAACTTCAATATGACATCTCCTTTTATCAAGAGGAAAAAGCAACTAGCACATCACCATATCCCAAAATTATTCACTTTGAACTAAATTTGGTGACCATATGCTTAATTGGTAGCTTATTCATTATGTGAACTCTACTCAAGTGGCATTGAGGTGGGATGAGAAAGTTGTAGATCTTAGTTTGTATTTTTCGGCTCCTTTTCTTTTGCCGTTTATTTGCTAGGTAAAAATAAATAAAAGTCAAATCAAACCAGAATAAATTATATGGGCTTGGAAAGAAAGTGACTATTTAGCAAAGATGTATCCATATCCCCATTGTACATCTTTAACCATTGATATTAAAAAGTAAAATTTTTCCTTTGTTTGCTTAGAATTGAAAAAATGGATGTTCATGGGCCAAAACAGTTGCCATCTCACCTTAAGCATGGGCTCTGCTTTACCAAAGCTATTTAGAACCTGAATCAAAGCCCAAACACTGGTCACAACGTTCTTAATTTTCTAGGCTACCCTTTCTGTGGTTGTAATTTTCAATGATTCATGACTTTTAACCAAAAGTTAAAACAAAGTTCTGTGGGCAGACATTTAACCAAAAGGGCATTGAAGAAGGAACAAACATAGTATAGGAGTTTTCTTTGAAGCCTTGAAAGCTAGATTTGAGGTGGATAATTGGCAGTGGGCTAACCAACCACATAGGTTTGAACAAAGGTGACTTTTTGTTTTTGGGTGTTGAGGGCCTAAGCCCAAGAACAAAACAAGACTAGAAAGGAACAAAAGGTGATTTTTATTGGCAAAAAATTTAGAATGGGCTTTCTTCAACAATTTCATGCATAACTATTGGGCTTTGCTTGTGCAACTGAACCCATATTATATTCCTACAAGTAGCCCAAGATACCAACCTATGATGCAAATATATCAAGGCTGTTTGTGGGCTTTATGGGGCTTCAGTATAAAGCTTTCAGAGGCCCAACATTTTAGGCTTGGTGAGTTTTCATCAAGAAGATCAAACTTGCATACCAAATAATTAAAGACAGTTTGACAATTTTAGAGGTCATGCTTGTGCAAATGTGGCATAGCAACTTTTGGTCTGAAAAGGACGGACTGCATGCTTGGTTTAACTTTTTGATCTCAAACATGATAATTGTAACATATCTTTGTTGATTCCATGGATCCAAATGAGGATTATGATTAATTTGTGCGGCTAATTACTCAAGTCAATGGCGCATGCCAACCGTTAATCATTAGATTCATTACCTAATTAAAGAAACTAAGCATGGAAAATCATGGCACACTTGATTACTTTGGAGACTCTTGTCATGATTCATGAAGACCAAACATTATTGTTAAGATGTACCCAATTGACATAAGCATAGAGTTATAAATCAAAAGTGTTCCCAAGCCAACCAACACAAAATATTTTTCTTTTAAGATAATTGCCTTGGACAGACGTCACACACACGTGGGCATCTGTCAATTATTGATATATGTAGAGTTCACTGTAAGACCCACATATATCAACGATTAACAATTACCTCTATTTCCTATTTTTTGTTTTTGACCTATTACTGACGAGACCATTTCTGACCAAATATCATCATCATAACCCCTTGAAAAGCCAATATGAATTAGTTTGCTGGAGGGTCCTCAAAAACTGACTTATTATAACTAAGGTTAGAAACATTCCTAACTAAGGTTAGGAATGCTTTGAACTTAAAGCTAGCTTTTGCCTCTTAGGATATGGATATTGGACGTAGAGGCTGCAATAAACAATTAAACACAATGCACTCTCTCCCTTTAAGAATTCTTTTTTTCTTTTTTTCTTTTTGGTAATCCTTTTCTTGGGTCCTTTCTTTCTGCATGTCCAGATTAAATTACCCACGTTTTCTAAGAAAAGAAATGGACCCTTCAGTGATATATCCATCATATAGTTTCCTTTCCTTTTAATTTCAATTATGATCATGAACAATATTGTCACATACATATATATATATATAATTAAGTTTATTCTTGGTGTTTTCTAGAGTAGAATAATATCTTCCTATTTACTTAATTTGACACTTGGTGTGTGGTTCTCTGAAAACGAAAAAGAAAAAGAAAAACGGCGTCTGCACCAAAAAAAGAATAAAAAAACGGGAATGATGCGTTCTCACTGATCATTCCGGGCATGTGGGCTTTTTCATAAAAGCCTATATAGAAGACTATAAAAGATAGATATGCTTTGTTTTATTGCCAAAGAACAATCTTATCGTTATCATATTCAATTATTCATATCACAAAAACTGCACACTTCCTTTATGCTATACCAAATCATACATGCTTGATGATGCTTATGGCCTCTCCTGTGGAGAAAGATTTGTGTCAGGCAGAACAACCTACTTAAAAGATGATATATATTAAAGATAATTTGATATATATAGACACATCATCTTTTAAGTGGGCTATTTTGCCACTCAGTGTTGTCAGATAACCATCTTTTTCTCTCTCTGCATCTGAAAAAATTAATGATAAAACATAGATAATACAATACATAGATAATTAATGAGAGGTTTAAATTACAATTAATTATAATAGATACATTAAGTGTCACATATGATTTGCTAATATGATGTATTATTCCAAATTTCATTACGGAACATGTACAAACTAGCTATTAGTTTAGTGGTAATTTTTTTTTACAGTGATTGAGATTTTCCTACCCTCTTTCCAAATTAAAAAAAAAAAGTCCCATTACCATGCAAAATGTGTGTCTGAGAGGCAGATCGATATAGGAAATTTTGTTTTCTTATTGTAATCCTGACTTAATCTTGAATTAAGACCCAAGATGAAGTGAGTCATCATGATATTCAAAGCAAGTGCATGTATGACTGTTTAAACCATAATCATGGGGGACTGGTGGTCAATTAAGATAATCAACTGATCTGGAATAAACTAATTAAGGACTAGATTGTGGACCTTGTGGTCTCCTTTTATGGAAAAACCTGCATGCCTTTTACTCTCAATGGAAGCATTGCATAATGAACACACACTACAAATTAAATCCACCCTTTGGCCCATAATGATTAACAAAAGGGGCTTCCTAGTGGTTGTTATGAACACTACTTTTTAGCCAGCAACCTCATTTAATGCTTCAAATTATCACAAACATGCCCCCTGCCAAATAATTAAGATGACAATTCCTAACCTTTTCCTCTTTAGAATTACAAGGGAAGCTTCTTAGTTCTTATATGCCCCAATTTTAGCAGATTCCGATCCCAATATCAAGTTGGACATCATTGCTAATATTTGATTTTGCTCTTTATGGTTAATTTATAAACTGCTATAACTTATTCGCGGAAAGTTAAATTATGTGTTTTAAGTTATTATCGACGTAAAATATTTAAATTTAGTTGACTATTATAATTCATAGATAATTGCATATATTTAAAATTTGCCTTAAAATTTGTACTTACATAATAAAGTGGGTCAGGTTTTACTCATTACCAAAACCAAGTTGTAGTAACCTACTCAAATGCAAATATAGTAAAATACTATACATACAATGCACTTATATATATTTTATAGAAATGAGGGATCGGGTTCCATTCTTATAGTTGCAAATCAATACCCCCACAGTCGACCCACAAAAATATATCCACAGGCCAAGGATGGTCCTGCTCCTACCACAGAGCACACTTGAATTGACATTTGTCACAGTAGCAGTGCTTATTTTAAAGTGAAGGAAAACAAAAAGAAAACAACAAAACTATCCAAATGACAGTGATGGTTTAATGTAGCAATTAAAAAAAAAAAACAGGAAAAAAAAGAAGAAGATAGTGATGGAAGGCTTGGAATTAAGTTGGAAGCAATCAATGAAATGAAGAAAAAACAGAAGAGAGGTCAGGGAGTAGGGGGGTTGTATCATTCATGGTGGTAAAAAGTGGGATTGTGAAAGTTGATAAGGTAGTTTGATCACATAGTGTTTGAGATAAAGCATCTGTGGGGTCTGCCACAAACAAAGTTGGGGATGGAGATATATATCAATGGTGCCTTTTAATTTATATATGGTGGTGGGTTGTTTTTATAGTTGGTGGTGGTGTGGATGACTTAGTTTGATGTATAAAAACGTGGAGAAAACTTGGTTTGAACTCAGGCAAAGCATCCCCTGGCTTGTAGGCTTGTAGCACCCACACAATGCCCCTCTCAAAGAATAAGGACATCAAAGAAAGTTTCTTAGCTAATTAGGTTAAGATTGCTCGATCATCACCCTTTTTCTTAGTAAAACAGCACTATCACATAATTTTTCTGGATCGAATCCATTAAGTACTTTTGTTAAACTTAATCTCTCACTTAATAATTGGGAAAAAAACATTTTTAGTCTTTGTGTTTTATCCCAAAAACAAATTTGGTCCATGTAATTTTAAAACTCCACATTTGATCCATGTGTTTTATGTTTTTTGTAATATAAAGACAATTTAAAAAAACTCAAAATTTCAATTTTTGTTTAAAAATCAAATTGAATGGTACATACATGATTTTTTGTTATTTTTTAATAAAATTTGCGAGTTTATTAGTTTAAATTGGAAAAAAAAAAATTTATCTTAGTTATAAAATGTCTTTAAATTGCAAATAATGTAAAACATAAGAACCAAATGTAAAATTTTGAAATTACATAAACCAAATTTGTTTTTTTTTTTTTTTCCTTAATAATTTGTATTCCTTGTCCCGTGGATGGATTGGCTATATATATTCGTGAGAAAATGTAAAGGGTAGTACGATTTGCACTCTCTAGAAAACTTATTGATAAGTGCAAATAACAACGGAACGAAAGTGTTATTAATGAAATCAAAAAATTATAATTTGTGATTGTAATATTATGTAGTATGATGATAGTCTTGATAGGGTGTTATTTATTTATTTTGATTATAATATATATCTAATTTTAAAAGTCTTTTTTAAGATTTAAAATTTTAAAAATTAATAATTATACGTGTTATAATTTTGGTATTATTATAATCACACGCAATAATTTATGAAAGCTAAAAATGCAGTCTCACAAATCATTGCTGTATAGCATACATTAGTTGGCCCTACTTACCCAAAAATAAAAATTGAAGAAAAAAAATGATGGGACGGTCGGGATTTTGCCATCAAAGTGACAGCCATGATATGACTGGCAGGCTGTAGTGCGCCTAGTCTGATTTCCATCCAATAAATTCCTGTTATCTTTGAAAACAAAAGCATCATTACCAGTACGACCCCCTCCTCTAATCTCGCTAAACCTACAGTCTGATTTGACACCCACATCACGAGCTGTTCATCACCGTCCCTTGCACAATCAACGGCTCACGATCTCTCTCCGACCTTTCACAACACAAAATCATTATACGACCTGCCGTGCGTCATAATAACGGGGGCCGTTAAACGTCGAGCATGTTGGGTTGGTCGGAGGGGAAGGGGTCACGTGCAGTCCCACGCGAGCGGGGGAAAGGGACGCAGGTGGGGCCCACGTAAAAAAGGTAAGGGATTTTCCGAGACGTGGCGTTCAGTCCTAGGCTCACGAAGGCTAAGCCTAGTGTTTGTACTTTTGGTCATTCGAATGCGTTTCCCAGTATCCAACCAGACCAACCGACCATGGCTCATACACTTTGGTCATAAGCTCCAGGCTCTTTAAACCTTCTGAGCCACTTTGAAAAACTCGCTGAGTTTTTCGATTTTATGGCCAAAAAATTAAAAAAAATCGTTTGATTTAAATGACCATACATGAGTTCACTTACGGACTGGATTAATAATAGAAAAACATTAGATTATAGGAACTATATCCCCTAACTATCTGTCTAGTCGTAATTGTCCTCTATAATGTTGAAAAAATCTCCCACTCTTAAATAAAAAATAATCATATAAATTATAATCTCAATACAACTATATTTTCAAATAAATAAGACTATACAATTTATAATATGGATATATTCAAATATAAATTCATCTAATTAGTAGTCTAACAATCTAATATTTTAAAGCAGTAATGCTACACTTACCACATTTTTATACCACAATTGCATACCATCTTACATGACATTTATACATTGGACACTACAAATTAAAAAATAAAACTTAAAAAAGAAAAAGGAAATACCCTTCCAGTAAAGTAATGACACATCATATAAAATACAAATGTGGGAAAAAAAATGTGAGACAAATAGCATTATTGATTTTAAAGAGTAACACACGAAAGTAACAAGAGAATCATACTTTCTCACTCCATATTTTTTTTTAATATCATTTAAATCTAAGTCCAAGGTTAGTCTTGAAAAAATTGCTTAATTATGAGTTTGTCAATTTTGGGATACATTTCCACCAACCCAGTCCATGGATTCCACAAATCTTATAGAATTTCTCTAATGAAAACACCAAGAAAAGAAAAGCAAAATATTGAAATTTTGTACCCCTGAAACAATATATTTGAATGAATATTGTCAACACTAGAGCATATATGATACTAGGCTCTTAGCATTAGCTCGTCAATTTATAATTTTATTTTGTCCTTTATATTTTATATTTTTATTTTGTTCGTATTGTTATTCCCACCATTGTTTCCACGTTTTAAGATTGTGGAATATATTTTTTATTTTTTAAATTTTATTTGAATCATTGTATTTTATAACTATACCTTCATTTATTAAGTTATTTTAAAATGACTATTTTGTTGAATAAAAGGTATTTTAAGCAATACTATTTTTAGTGAAGCCTGTAACACTAAACTATTCTCCTGATTTTATAATAGTAAAAATATGCATACCTCAAAATGGTTTCAAGTCATGTATTCCTTTTGTGGTCTTGGCTGAATTGACCCGACTACTACGTGGAGGAAGACACTCTTGTATATATGCATGGCAAACACAAATCCGGCCTCTATGTGCATATGTGTCTATATTTAAAGAGAGTAGTTCATAATATGAATTTTCATTGATCGAATTTGGGTATTAGATTGGATTTTGGTTATAATATACGTAGATACATTATTACTAAATTGTGAATATCTACCTAGGCGCATTCAAATATTAATCATACCTACGCATAATAATGTACATATCTATATAAATAAAGTTAAAAGACTATAATCAAAATTTAATATAACAGATGAGTTTAATGAAAATTAGATCTTTCATTTGAAAATTTGAAGTTTATAGTGTAATAGATATTGGGATATGCATGCATTGTCTTTTTGATCAAGATATATGCATGCATTGTCTTTTTGATTAACTTCTCACACTCTTTCATATAGCCCCCATATATCATAGTTCATATATAAACAAATATATGCCCTAAATTGCTTTGCCAATCACCATATATGAAAATAGTACATTGTCATCGCCATGTGGGGAGGTAGGGTCATCTGTGTACATGCAGTCTATTTTTTTGGTCAAAATGAAGGAACAGATTACTTAATGAAATAGCAACAATACAAAAAAACTTGACCAACTAAGTAGACTAAGAATAGTTCATTTTAGTGATACCTTAGGTATACATTTTTAATCCATATTCAAGCTTTCATAAATACTGTAGATAAACAGTTTTTCTTACTATAAATCACCCATCACAAGCGTAACGATTGAGACCCACATTAATGCATAATTGACAATTACTCACACACGTGCAGCATTTTTTCTTTGTCTTGCAAAGTCTACATTTTGACAATATGGAAGGAAATGTCGTCAAATGTCAACAAACCTTCATCGTCGCATTCCTTTATTTGTTTAGGTTCTTCTTTCTTTTTACAAGATGTTGCACCAAAACTATTATAATGACAAGAATGTTTTAAGAGGAAAAAGTTGAAAGAGTAAAGTTATATTAATTTTTGAAAATATATAATACGGTGATAACGTAGTCTGTTAATACGATAAAAAAAGTGATTTATTCGGTATTATAGTAAAATGGAAAACTAAATGTTGGGTGCAATAAGACATAAAAGAAGGCAAATGGAAATCACTAGCTAGCAGTCAAAGGGGGACAAAACAAAACAATGGCGTAGATGCATGTTTTCAATGTAAATTAACTCAAATGAGTACTAGTGTTTCAATCCAACAAGCAAGCATCAAGGGCCTCATGGTCATGAAGTGCAACCTTTGGTAGTTGGTTAGCCACCAATTATGATTGAACGAAAAAAAAAACAATTATGGGGGAACACATTATATACACCCTTTTTAAAAATTTAGGCGATTATTTACGAGTTATTGAAAATCTCTTTAGCGTACGGAACAGAGTATAAAGAAACCCCATTGCATACACATATACAGATATACTCATATACTACAAAAAAGCACCTCTCCTTTAAGCTGTGCTAGAGACAGAGTACTACTCCCTCGAGCTTTGTGTAATGTTACGCTAGCTTTTATCAGTTCTCATCTCAAGGCTACCACAAATCCAACGGCTATGATTGTGTTTTACACAATTCCTATGGTGGGCTTGCCCACATCAAATACAAAGAGGGAGAGAGAGAGCAGACAAGATCATGGGATCTGCATGTTTTTATTGCACAAGCCCTGCAAATATGGATCATGCAAATCCTTTCTTCAACTTTTTCCTCTCTTTCTCAGGACTGTCAGGAGCACATAATATATTAAAATAAAATAAGAAAAACCCAATAATACCCCATCCATCAATTTTCTTGGCCTGCTAAAAAGCAACCCCACAATTAATTAACTTAAAGCCGAGCAACAAATGTCTTGCATGATTATCCAAACCACCTAAATTAACATCTACTTAATCAGTGACTTTGACACTAATAAAAGGCAACATGTTTTGGGTTGTGTGCTAAACAAAGGCTTATGTGTCACCCTCCTCGAAGTGTACCAAAATCAAACTTATATTAACATCAATTCAATTATAAAGCACTTGGTTAGTTGGTTTGCTAGTGACTTTGAGAGCAAGAATGTCATTGTAAGTCTTTCTCTTTCTTAAGGACATGATCTCTCTCTCTCTCTCTCTCTCTCTCTCTCTCTCTCTCTCTCTCTCTCGTCCCTAATAAGGAGGGGATGTTTCGGGTTGTGTGCTAATGAGGCTAAAAATATGTGTTGGTGAGCGTGGTAGACACATCAAGTGAGAGAGTATCTTTAGGGGGAGGTCAGCACAGCACGCTTTGCTTCCTCAGTTGAACAACCCCTTACCCCCTAACGTTTTTTAGAGGGCTCTGGTTGCGTGCGGTTTGCTCTAATTCTGTTTCCTGTTTTGGGTTCTTTGTGTGAAGGGAATCTCTCTCTGGTTTTATCATTTTGGTCTCTCTATTTTTCTTCTCTTATGTAAATCACTCTCACCTATTCATAACCCAAGTCCCAAAAGGTGCGGAGAGAAAAAGAAAGGTGAGAGATAGAGAAGAGAACCCACTAAGCGTGCAACAAATTTAAAAGAAAAAGTTGGAGACATCAATCCCACCCTATTATAGCTTCCTATTTGCTTTTGGGGTTAGTATTCTATTTGTTTTTTTCTTGTGGGGTTTACATCGGGCTCGTAATATTGTATGGGGTTATATACTTATATGGGTTTTAGCCTTGGGGTACTGGTTTTAAGGATTTTCAGAGGTTTGAGGCTTTGAAAGTTGGTGCTTGTTTCTTCAAGATCCTTTTTGTCTATTTCTTTTTGACTGTTTCCTCTGATCTCTTTCTGTTATCAAGGTGTGTGAGAGCTACTAGTTTCTGAGCACATGAGGTTGTTGGTCTTCAAAATCTTGAGCTTGGGTTGAAGATCCTTGTATAAGGTACCTGACCTTTCTCTACCTTCCTGTTCCATTTTTCCTTGTTCATGTGTATGGTTTTTAGTCCAAGTTTGTTGATTTTGTATTTTGTTGTTTGTGCCTCAGCCTCTAACTTTTTTATGCCTTTCATTTCCCAGTGAAGTTCTCCAATTTGCCTACTTATTTTCTGGTGTGTGAAAAGTTCAAGGGAAAGAAAAAAGTTGGTTTTTTATATATGGTCACAGACATGGAGGGATGTTCAAGGAATGCGGAGGCATGTCCTCAGCTGCTAGATTTGATTCCAAGAGATAGAGAGTGGTTTGTGAACAGGGATGAGAGAAGCCATGGCTCTTCAGAGGAGAAAAAACTGGAGCTTAGGCTTGGACCTCCAGGTGAAGACTGGTCTTTGGAAGGTACCTCCAGAAGCAACAAAGAAAGAGATGAGTCTCTTCTCTCTCTTGGGTACTTCTCTTCCATGTCCTCCATTAACCACAGCTTAAACCACCAGACCCAAAAATTTTCTTCCTCAGAGAAGCCAGCAGGGACTGTTTTGTCCTCTCCATGGTCTTCTTCTACTTCTTCAGGGTACCAGCAGACAAAAGTCCCATCCTTTCTTCAGTTCACATCAAGCTCTCAGAGCTTGCCTGTCATCCCCAAGAAGGCATCACAGCCCTGTTGCACTAAAGTGGTAGACTTGCAGAATGCAGAAAAGAAAGCACCAGCTTCTGCAAATACAGCTGTGCCCAACAGCTCTCAGAAAAGGTACTCCAGCTTTTTCTCCTTTTCTTGTGTTTTTTTATCTTTTTTGACAGAGGATATTCACTCACAGGTTCACAATGCTAGAGCTAGACAAGTTTTGTGGTCCATGCATAACTGCTTCACGTTTCTATGCTTCCATTATATTTAGTGGATCTGATAATATTTATATTTTTTCACTTATTTATTCCTTTTGGGTTGAGTGTAAGTGTGTAACTATTGTCACATGCTTTTGTTTTACTATGATGCATAGATTTTGTTACTTTCTATTGATCTTTAATAATAAAGTTTAGTTTCTTATTGTTTATCAAGCATGCTATATGTTCTTCCATTTTCATGCAAGTTTTGCCTTTTCTGGTATTCTTCTTTTAACAAATCTCCTTGGGATGAAGCCGAGATATTATTTCTTTCACTATTCCTTATTCTCAAATTCTTAATATGGAAATGTAATTTCTCACTCAAAGTTTATCATAATAATTGACATGCAACTACTTTTTATTTATTTACTTTTTCAAATTTTTACATGCTGTTTTATTTATTTGTTCTCTCTTTAGTGCCCTGCAACATTAATAATATTTGTTTCTTGATATTTTGTATAATTTAATACATGAGCTTTTAATACCACCTTTGTACATCTTAAATTGTGTTTGTGCTAATTCTTTTTCTTTTGGTCTCCCCCAAAAAATAAACAGAACTGCTCCTGCTCCAGTTGTGGGTTGGCCCCCAATTCGATCATTTCGGAAAAATCTTGCAAGCAACAGCTCATCAAAACCAGCAGCTGAGTCCCAAAATGTAGTCCCAACAAGCAAGGTTCCTAATGGCAAACCAGCGGATCATCAAACTAGGAGAAAAGGTCTGTTTGTGAAAATCAATATGGATGGAGTCCCCATTGGAAGAAAAGTGGACCTCAATGCCTATGATAGCTATGGAAAGCTCTCCTCTGCTGTTGATGAACTCTTCCGTGGCCTTCTTGCAGGTGATCATCGTAATTAAACTTCAATAATTATTGTACCCACATGGTGATGTTACTTATTAAATTTTATTCTTATTATTTTGCATAATATTTAGCATGAAAATGAGCCCTGTGCAATTTCGTTACAGAGATGTATTTACTATTTATATCAGCCTGTTTCTTGTCGTTTGCTCTTATTTTTAGCTCAAAGAGATTCCTGTGCTGGTGGAATCCAGAACACCAAGCAAGAGGAAGAGAAAGAAATCACAGGTTTAATGGATGGAAGTGGGGAATATACTCTTGTATATGAAGATAATGAAGGAGACAGGATGCTTGTTGGGGATGTCCCATGGCAGTAAGCATCTTATCATCACTGTGGTTCTGATGCAAAATTTAGATTATTATTCTTTCTTTCTCATATTATTATATTCCAACACTTGCTGATATGATTGAGCCTAGAAATAACAACGAACAAATCACCATTTTTTTGAGTTATGCAGGCATTAGATTCCTAATCTCTTTTAACAATATGCCTTTGTTTTTTTATAATCCTAAAAATTATAGTACTGTTTTTTGTTTATGTTGTTATGCAAATGATTCCTACAATGTTGTTTCTCTTACACTTGGCTTGTCGCCATGATACAGTAACTTCATAGTGTCATGTCACCACTAACTGCATAAACAATTGTGTATAATTTGGTTCTCAATGTATGATCTGCAGCATGTTTGTGTCCACTGTGAAGAGGTTGCGTGTGCTGAAGAGCTCTGACCTTTCTGCACTATGTCGTGAGTTTGATATATTTTTATTACACAACTTTGTCTTTATTAATTAAAATATTATTGGCTGCTGCTTCCTTGTACTAATTATAAATTAATGGTGTTTTGTTTTCAGTTCGTAGCAGCAAGCAGGATAAGATGCCACTTGACTCTGCATTGAAGTGAAAAAGAGGAAATTTTTATCTACAGAATCCCCCACTGAAGTTTGTACTTAATTTGTGGTAGACTTTTATTTGTGAAATTTTGCTTTGTAATTTCTCTGCAACAAAAGGGAAAGAGAAACGGAAGAAATTGTTAGCTACAACCCAAGTAATGTGTAAGGATGGTTTTTGTTTTTGGTGTCGATGGTATTTTTGCCTCTTGGCTCTTGTAGAAAAAAAAAAAAGAAAGCCAGCCAAAATAGTACATTATGCTTGCTTTTGTTGTGTATGTGAATTTGATGTTCGTGGGTGGTACTGGGCATATATTGCTAATAATTAAGCTCCATCTGTATGCCATATTGATTAGGCCCCAAAAAGAAAACATGTTTTGATTGATTTGGCACACCTTGCTTTCATTGTGATTGAGACCATTGGATAATTACAACTTCTTGCAGAAATTAAAATGAATAAATGTAAGGGTAAACTATTTTTTTTTTATCTTTGTGTTTTGGCCCGAAAGAATATTTGGTCTTTGTGATTTTAATTTTTTCAATTTAGTTTTTGTGTTTATATTTTTTGCAATCTTAGGACATTATATATTTAAATTTAACATAAAAAAATTTTTTAAATCAAAATTAATAACTTGTTTAAACTAGCAAATTTTACTCGAGTAAAAAATGATTAAAAATTATGTATATAACCTTAAAATTTAAAGAAATTACAAATTTAAAGTTCAAACTTAAAAATTTTTGAGCAAATAAAAATTGAAATTAGTTTTAGAAAGCCCATAAGATGTTTTTTAATTTCCCAACAAAATTTTTTTTGAAAACAAGTGAATAATTTATCTCCAAATTGAAGATTTGAGTTTTATTAAAATTATTCTAAGATTGTAAACAATATAAAACACATGGACTAAATTGAAAAAATTGAGACCAACATGGACTAAAAAGGTAGTTTACCTAAAAGTGAAGAACAAGCATATACCAATTATGGAGATGGGCTTGTATTCTACATAAAGTTTCAATGAGTTTTGCTTAGGAAAGAAAAGAGTGACTATGGTAACCATCTAACCTAATTCTTACAAACAAAGTTGTCCATCTCATGACTGGGGAGTCTGGGAGACAACTTAGACAAGGGTGGTTTTGTTTCCCTCAGTTTCTTTTAAAAGTCATTCTGATGTTTGACTGCAAGCAAGGCTAGAAAGTCATAAACATCTCATTTAACTATGTTGTAAACAGTGCTAGCATATTTATTAACTAGGACATGAAATCTGGCTAAAGCAGAAAAAACAAAAAAAAAATTAAATAAATGAAAAGAAAACTAGGACCACCATGTAGGTTGGGGTAAAAGCAGATATTGATGGACTTGAAATTGACCATGTAGATTGGGTTAAAAGCTGGTATTGATGGACTTGAAATTGACCATATATAGATTGGGGTATGCATTGAGCCCCTAAACACCCTCTTAAATGTCCTTTTGATCTCTAAACCAAGCTCCTGCAAATTGAAAGAAATCAAAGAATAATGGGCTGTAAAGCTTCTCACACTTTTCTCTTTCTGGATTCCATTTGAGGGAGGCTACCAAGTGCACTATTCATTGTATTCAAAGGGGTCCTTTGGGCTTTGGGACCTTGGGTAGGGAGAAAGTAGAAATACATACCCTTTTGGTTCAAACCAACAGTCCTCAGCAGACCTTTGATGTGATGCTCCTACACCTCTACAGTCTACAGTATCCTTTGGGTCCCTTAAATTGTAAGCATCCTTCTTCTACCTTTAAATTGTTATCCTAAAATTTAAAGAGCTAGCCATGTTTAATTGCTACACTTATTGACGGGCAAGAGGGTGATTGCAATCAATGCGGCTTAATTGTAGGGTTTAGATTCGTTGGGGTGTTGGGGTGTGTCTTAATCAAACGTGGGGGTGCCATAGAAGAACTGTCTGGAGAGTGGAGAGGATGAAAAGGAATGCAGAAGGTTTGGGGAGGATTGAAGGGTCTTTGTCTGGCAATTGAGAGCTGCCTAACTTTGGGGCGAAAAATGAGACTGGTCTTATTCCAAAGGAATTTGGTGTGTGGTCCTCTACTTTTAAGTTTTTGGTGAGAATAATGTTTTCAGTCTTTTCTTTTTCCTTAGAGTCCACCCTAGTGTACACTTTTTTTTTGCTGAGGGTGTACAAATGTTTTGCAACTTTACACAAATCCAAATTTTGTTGGTTTAATTCATTTATGAAATTTGATTTTTGGGCGCATTAGCTTGATGCATGTGAAAGTGTGAAACTTTGTTTATCGATTTTCAAAAGGGAGACTTAGAGTGTAGTCTATTTTATGAGTCTTTCTTAGACTAAGACCGATAGTAATTTAGGGTTTTTAATTAAGTCATTTTATTTTTCTTCTTTAACGGCTACTCTACACCCTAAGAGAGAAAATACCCTTCAAATAGAGAGAAATACCATTCAAATCAGAAAACGACTTTATTATGAATTAAAATAATTTTTTTATAAATTAAAAGGACTTTATTATGAATTAAAATGATTTTCTTATAAATTATTATAAATTAAAAGAATTTTTTTATAAATTTTAAAATACCCCCGATCTCTATCTAAAAACTATTTTTTATAAAAGACTTGAGCCTAATTATCTATTTTCAAAATCAACCAAATTCACAGCGCAATTCTCATCTATCAACAACATGCACATGCATGTGCAACTGCTGTTAGAATTTCTAATTATGCATATGAGTCCATTTTTGCTCATCACAAAAAAGTGGTGGTGAGCATTACCACTATGGTGCATGAGTGACACATGTCACAAAAAGTTGATCAAGTTACACGTGTCACCCATCTACCATGATGGTAATACTTATTATAGTGAGCAAAAATGAATCCTTATGCATATATCATGCAGCTATCATTATGAAAAAATGTTCAATTTGAGAATATGGGTTAGAAACTGTTTTTGTTTCTGTTTTACAAGGCAGCACCGCAGTACTAAAAGGATTAGAGGGTGGAATAAAACTATAAAGATAAATTAAAAAAAAAAAAAAAAAAGGACAGAAAATCAAGAACTTTTACAATAATTACTAGAACTACTAAAAAAATTGGAGAATATATGGTTCCCACCTTTCCTAACAATGATGAATGGATATACGTACATAAAACAAAGAAGCAATCAATGCCTAAACCCACAAGGTGAAAAAGAAATGGCCACTAAAGGGGCATCATATCTAAATATAGAAAATGCCAAATTACTTGTAGCTTTAATGCTTTTAACTATCCCATCCTCTAATTATAAACGCTAAGGATATCCTATTGTGAATTTGTGGTGAAAAAAAAAGATGAAATAAAAAAAGGAAGAGAAACAAATTGGGCTTCTTATGCGACACAACTCTTTACGATTTAGAAATTCAAGCATCCAAGTTCTTGGACCTTATAGTGTTTGGCAGCCCAAAAATAAACCCAAATGAGCTCTTGGACAGTTGGACCTTTTAGAAAGTGACCAAGTATTTGAGTATTTTTATTTATTTTGAAGAATAAATTAGCGTATACGAGATTTGAATTTAAGACCTACAACAAAAAGATACTAGATGCGATTTATCAGACTAAATTGTGATTGACTTTCAATTTTTCATTTCAATAAACCAGAAGAAATATTGTAAGTCATAACAGCTAGTCTCATTTTATCTTATGTGAGGCTATATATATATGAATTTTCCCTTCATTGGATAAAATAAGAGAAAAGCCATGAAATATGATAAAAGTCGCAAAGAACCATAATTAGAAAAAAAAAAAAAAAAGCCTTCATTAAAACTAAAATTACTCAATCAATTCAAGTTGTTATTGGAGTACATATATATCTCATTCTTATTTTCTCTTATTGAAGATCACAAAGTAAGCATAAATAGAAACACTAATTGTTGAAGTCCTTGAGGCACTTATTGTAGCAGGAATTTACATGAATCTTCATGTTATCTGCACCATCTGTCACACATAAAAATGGAAAAAGAAATTAAAGACTGAAATTAGCTAGATAATTATCCAAAAATAAAAAGAAATTAACCCCCAAATTAAAATGCATTTCTGTGTAGGAAATTAAGACTAATAAGGCATGGATTTATGGTGAAGCAAATATACATACCAGCTGCAGAGGCAGAATTGGGAGATGTGGACTTAGTGCAGCCAAGTGTACAATCATAGAGAGAATTATCTGACAGGCCAATTACGCATTTTGCGTTGCACTTTGCTTTGCAAAACTGTTTAACACCAAAGATCTTGCCCTTGCATTTGTCATTGCATATTGTGTCACAGTCTTCTTCTGAAGGAGGAGTAGGAGTAGGAAAAGCAGGAGGTGAGAATTGGAAATTAGGTGTTGGGATAACAGGGTTTGGGATTGGATTGTTTGGATCATTAGGTGGGATAACAGGGTTTTGGATTGGAATGTTTGGATCATTAGGTGGGACAACAGGGTTTTGGATTGGATTGTTTGGATCATTAGGAGGGATAACAGGGTTTTGGAAAGGTGGGGTGGTAATAACAGGGTTGTGGAAAGGTGGGGTGGTAAATACAGGGTTTTGGAAGGGAGGTGGGATAAGAAAAGACTGACCCATTACTAGGCCAACCATCATCAACACCATCACCACAACCAGTCTCATAATATTACTAATTCCCCTCATTTCCATAGCTCTAATCACTCACAGTCTCACTTGTTATGACTGATCAGTGTATATATATATGAACTCTCACTGTCTTTGATTCTCAATGCCTTTAGCAATAGAAATGTTGTGTGGTTTGGTGTTGTACACATTCCCCCTATTTATAGGATTGGAATTTGGGAGCCCAATTGCATGTCATGCATGAGAGTATGAGTGAGAGCATTAATCTTGTTGACACTAAGGAAAGCCATAAATTTAGACACGTAATTGTGATCATGGTACGAGATTATAGTGTTGATTGATTCATTAAAAGTTACTATATACATAACGTACTCTCATATTATACTATATGATTGATCAGCTCTATGGATAACATAGCATAGATTAGAGTTTAAATGGTTAAGCACCAAGATTGATGGATCTGTCAATTCCTTGTGTTTTGGAACGCAAAAATTAATACAGGCTAATTGATATACGTGAATTGATGCAGGGATTAATGCATAAATAGTTGAGATAATTTCCTTCAGTTGAGGGACTGAGAATCATGATTATATGCATGTACTGATGTACATGTTGATCCATTATCGATCTGTTCCACAGCTACTTAATCAAAGGGATATATATTTAATGCTGTAGATTATTGATATATATCAGGCTCCTTCTATTGAGGTATACCTAAACTTATTTATGTTGAGGTATGACCTTGTTGGGATTCACACGAGTCGTTTTGTGTCGATCCGAACCGTTTGCAAGGATCATCTTCATTGATAGATCATCCTTGCAAAAAATTAGTCAAATCGGAAATCATTTACCTATCTAAATTTGATAAAACAAATGGACGGTTTCATCGAAAATATTTGGTTCGTCCATTTATTTGATCAAAGTTAGATAGGCAAATGATTTCTGATTTGGCTAATTTTTTGCAAAAATGATCTATCAATGTAGATGTAAAAAATGAACGGTTCGGATAGACGTAAAACGACTCGTGTGGGCCCCAATAGGGTATACCTCAACATAAATAAATTGAGGTATACCTCAATAGAAGGAGTTTGTATATATATATATATATATATTATACAGCTGTTAATTAACACTAATCTTGCAATTCGTGATGGCATGCAGGGATCCTCTCCTATGTTAATTCTGGACCAAATTAAGGGCCGGATTGTCAGCCAGAATTAATATGCATGATTCTAATTAACTAATTAATGGTTAATTACAGCTCCCAGCTCATGCAATTATCAATCAAAGGCGATAACAAAAACATTAAATTAGAACATGCCTTTATGCGTCCTTCGGTCATTTCTGTAGATCAAGGCTTTTATCATGCATGCACGTAATTGATTCTAATGTAGGTATTTACGTAATTAATCTCCTCCAATCTTCCTGCTTCCTGTTAACCCTAGTACCCTAGTACGTAATTGATTCTAATTGTACATATTTACGTATTTACGTATGTATGTGATCAATTATCGAACTGTCAGTAATAGCTATAGCATATAGCTAGCTAGTTAATTACCTTCCACATCTACTTAATCAAAGGGATTTAAAAGATGAACGATATATATATATATGTTGTAGGGCATTTGATTAACACTAATTTTGCAATTCGTACGCGATGAGCATGCAGAGATCCTTAATTAATTTGAAGCTCCTCCTCTGTTAATTCTGGATCAAAGGGCCGGATTCCCAGCCTTATATAATTAATGTGCATTATACTAATTACTCAATTAATTATTCCATTGGGTAATTACAGGTCCCAGGTCATGAAATTATCAAAACAAAACCATTAACAGGCTTAACATGCAGCTGTATATGACCCTTAATTTGATCATTTCCGTACGTACATCAAGCTAGGCTTTTATATATCATGAGCTCATGCATGCATGTAATTGATTCTAATTGTAGGCATTTACGTAATTAAACTCGTCCAATTATTTCCTAAATGAATGGAATTTTCCCCCCGGCCAAGAAAAAAAAAAAAAACTCCTCCAATTATGAACTAATAATGTGGTGAATTAGCGTTGTTTCCATACATACATTTACATGACTGAGATTTGGTGTCAAATGAAGATGGACACAGCAATTGTAAGGCTATAAATACTGGGTTTGGGTTGAGCAATTCCAACATATGAGATTTGAAAGTTGTGATCATAATTAATCAAAGAAAGAGATCGAGATATATAGAGAGAGAGTGAGAAGAGAGCAGGGCAGGCATGAAAGCAAAGATGAGGGTGATGAAGATGCTGGCACTTGTGCTATTAGCTACAGCTGCAGGTAGTCTAGTAGTGCAAGCTCAACCGAGATTAATTAGTCCAATCCCAGCTGCCACTCCTCCTCCCAGTACTAGTATTTCAACTAGTACCCCTCCTCCTATCCCATCCAATCTTCCTACTAATCCAATATTCCCACCTCCCATTGACACTAACCTTCCTATTATTCCAAGTATTCCTACTGCTCCTCCTGTGGACCCTAGTACCCTAATTCCTCCTCCTCCTGTGGACCCTAGTACCCTAACTCCTCCTCCTGTGGACCCTAGTACCCTAATTCCTCCTCCTGCTCCCGGCACATCTGATATTGTACCACCACCAAATCCAGAAACTCCACCATCACCATCAGCTGGTAGCATTGCTGGCAAGCAAGCTCTTTGTGCTGCTTCCTGTGGTTTTCAATGCCACGGCGTAGGCGGTGGAAAGAATAAAACCACCAATGGCTTCTTTGGCCGTTTGCCCCTTCCCCGAATACCGCGAATTCCCTTTTTTCCCCGTCCCAAGCCTAAGCCCACCCCCTCGCTTCCCAAGCCCACCCCCACCCTTCCTCATCCCACCCCCACCCTTCCTATTCCTGGGGCTCCCGTACTTCCCTTTCCGGTCCCTCCGGGCTTTCGCGTTCCCAAGATACCCCCCGGCGTCACTACTGCTGCTTGCTACGGTGTTTGTATGACCAGTTGCAACATGCAAATGCTCCAAAGCTTAGATCATTGTACTGCCCGATGTGCTTACAATTCCATTACTCACCATTCAGGTATGTACATGCATATAATTTCACAATTTAAATTAATTACGCCCACCCTCTCTAATCTCCACTTATAAATTAATTGTGTTAATACGATAATAATATATGAACAAGTTTTTTTAATTTATTGTAAGCTAGCTAGGTACGTACCTATCTACTTCCTCAATCATATATCAAGTTAATTTATTTTTGTGTTATATATGTACGTATGTGTAGTTAATATCGAAGATGCTGATGAAGTAAACGAGCATGTTGGTTCCTGCTACAACAAGTGCCAGAAGAATTCTCAAGCGTTCGAGACTACTGGATTGGACATTGACAAAGATTATTAGCTACAATCAAATTAAGAATAATAGCAGTGGCGTGATATAAGCGAATGTAATAACTTTGGTCATGTAGATTTTTTACCAACAATAATAAATTATATATGTGCTCCATCTCGATCAGCCTCTCAATATATATATATGTGATCAAATTAATTTATGAATGAATCGGTAAATTATTATATAATTGACATCAATCATTAAATTAAATAAGTATATATCATATATGGATAGACAGATATCTTGTATTCTTGTGCTGAAATTAAACATCAATTAATACACATAACAGCCAACGACTATTGGTTTTGTGGATCACCACTAAGTATCTTTGTCGTGGTAAGTCTAAAGTTCAAATCTCATAAACAACAGTTGATTAATAAAAAAATAGATTATTACTCATGCAAACACATTAATGTTGAATTAAACATTCATATATATATATATATATGAAGTATCTTAGTTCTCAAGCGAAAAGGGATACGTACAAAATACAAGGGGTAAGTACAGGCTTCATGACATCTTCATTACAACTTGACCGACAGAGAAGGATAATATTTGAAGTTGGAACTGCCCCGGCCAAGTTGTGTATGCCCGGCCCATGGGAATGAACTTCAAGTTGAATTTTTATGGGTACAGAGTCCATGCTGTCACCTCCACTTGCATTAGTAATATCAACTATATATTATTTGGAAACCAATTAAGTTACTGGTTTATTAGTACTCTTGGGGAAACGTTGCAATGCAATTTGAACTATTGATTAAGTAAATTTTTATTTGAATGCTGTAATATTATATTCTAAATAAAAAAAGTACCCTATTACATGGCCGACCATGTAATATATGGAACATATATATTGTCTCTATTAATTTACAGTTTCAAAGTTTGGGAATATATATGGAAAATATATGAACTTTGAAACTGTATATATTCCCAAGTTCCATGGTCGACAATGTATTAGCATTAGTGGTCTTAAATGCAGCTGTCCTTTTGAATTTTAAGTGATGTTAATTTTAGATTTTGAGGAGCATTTTCCAACACATGCATTATCGTAAGTAATCAACTGATGAGGGTTGAGTTTCTTATATTTGAATAGGTTTAATAAATATATGTGTGATATCATCCTTGCTGTAAGAAACTCCAAATACACTATACTAATCCATATTTTATGGAAATGGTGGACATGCTGATCAATTTCAGGAAAAGATTGATGGAAGAGCAGCACGGGGAATAGAGATGTGTGATCAGGTAATGCATGAAGTTTATGCAGAGGTATAGAGATGTGTGATCACGTAGAACAACTGCCGATGAGACTGAATTGAGGATACAGACGATAAGAGAGGAGGCAAAGGTAGGTGTTGGTACTAGCTAGGCCTAAAAAGAACTGTCATGGCGGTGGCACGCCCTAATCTCTTTGCCCATGTGGCACTAGAGATCTCATTTTTGAGCCAAAACAGTAGGTATGCAGAAGCTTAGAGAAGAACAAGCCAAGATGAGGGAGGAGTCTGAAGCAGCCTTGGCACGTCACAAGGCAGAATTGGGTAAGTCTTATACAGCTTCCGTACAAGCGACCGTTGCAAGGGAACTCAACAATGCGCGCAATACAATTAGGTGGATTCAAGGACTTTGCTTCTGCATTAGCAGCACTGAAAGGCCTATCTGGATGATCTATAAAAGCATGTTCATCAAAGTTTGCTTCAAAGAGTTGCAGCCTCAAATGGTGCGTTTAGTTTTTGAATTATATTTTGAGTTCAATGATGTAAATAGGTGAAGTGAAGGTAGAAGATGGAAATGCAGAATTGATGGGAAAAAGTGGTGGATTAATTAAACTTAATTCGCACTCCTACTAATACCTACTGCTGGGACTTTTTCGTTTCATTTTCGGCTTAAACTTCTCATGTGATGGATTATATTAGCCAAGTTTTTTGAACACATCTTCGATCATGCCATATGTGTAAGATATCTCAAGTGTAAAGATATTTGGGCATAAGCAGAGAAGATGTTTAAAGTATGTGAATAGTATGTAAGGGTGTGGTAATACTTTATCCATATCGAATGTGGTTAGCAGATGGAGAAAGGAAGATAGCAGCTGCATGTATTCACTTTATGTTTTTATAAAGTAAATTTGAAATGCTTGATTGCCAACTTATTTTCATGTATTTACCAATTTAATTAATAATCGCATATATATATATGCAGAAGTGTAGTGTATGAATCCAAAATTACTAGGGGGAAATTTAAAAAAAAAAATGGACGAAGCACAGTAATTTTGAATTTAATATTTCTATTATATTGATTTACTAATTAATACAAAAACAATATGGGGTGTATTAACCCAAAAAATTTTGAAAAACTTAACCATTGAGGGGAGACTGTAATAGTGAGGACAAAAACATTGATTAAATATTAAAAATTAATAATAGTGGGAACTGTATTTGACTAATATCCCACTTCGATTACCTCAAAGGGGTCACATATCCAAATCTTGATGCAGAAACAAACCAACCAAATATATGTTACTAAGGAATGAGACAGAATAAAGAGGGTTAGTTTAAGTAATTTAAAATTGAATATAAAATTAAGATTTGTAACATACAGTACAAAGAACGGTGCTCATAGGAGGGGGTTAAAGGCACTGAAGTGAATATTTAATTTAAAGGGATAATGGGTCAAATATCAGAAGAAGAGGGCTGTTGATTGTCTGCCATAGCAATACCTTAATAACTTGCATCTTGTCAGACCAATTAAGGTAAGTGGACAAATCAGAAAAGGGACTTTAATTGGAATATATATATTTGGAATCGTATAAATATGTTTAGGACAGATGTCTCCACAATTTTGATTTACTTTTACCAATCCCATTCCAAGGCACAGACGTGTCTTTAGTCGCTGCACCGACACTATTGCGAGTGGAGTTATATTTGACTAACAAGAAAGACAGATGTTATCTGAAGACAGTGGAAGTTTATCTTCTAGTGTGACTGGCACCATCCAATCCTTGTGTGCAGTCCACATATAGGAGAAAAAGTCAAATTGTTTGTCATTTTATGTTGTAGTCACTACTATTACTAGAGATCTTTCCATTTTTGAATGCTAGTGGGAAACATACATTAAGTTTTCCTTCAAACTTAGGCCACGAGTATATATATACAGTACTGGCATATATATATATATATATATATATATATATAAAAGAGCAGTACTACAACCACATCTTTCGTGAGAAAAATTATGCTGCTGATTGCTTGGCTAGTTTGTCTAATTAGTCTGCTGGTGTGGGTGTACAATGGCTTGCTGACCCTCCTCTTGATGTGGCTGCTGTGCTGCTTGATGATGTTTTCTCTAGATCGACCTACAGCGTTGGTTTGTGTGTTGTTCTCCTCGGCTTGCATACACACCATGTAATTGCATGTACGCGCGGCAGGCACACAGGTGAAGCCGGCCAGGCAAACAAAGAGTGTGTGTATATATATAAGGTATGCAACAAATTCAAGCTATATAAATACAAGAAAACCAACAATTAATTATATATTTGGATTTACTCCAAGTCTTTTAAGAGTTTGACATTTTGGGATCTTGGGTTTTTCCCAAGTCTCTGAATTTAATCTCTCGATCAATTTGGGATTGTGTCTTCTATTCTGAAACCTTTTTTGATTTGGTAACTCGTTGACATTATTGGTTATTTTAATTTGTAATATATATTTGTTGTTTGGTATATGTTGACTATTTTATACTTGTGGGCCCTAACTTTTGGAAGGGCCGGGACTAAAATTTAAAATTGACCCCTAATCTCACTTGTAAGAAAAAAAAAAAAAATATATATATATATATATATTAGTAATGATCACTCGCTCACCATAGAGCGAGAAATTTTCTGCTCATCTAACCACCCGCTCATTATAAAACGAGGAATTCAATGATCGGGCCGTCCATTTTTTAGATCCATCTTCAACTGGCGAAATAATTTTTGATTTGGTTGAATTTTTATAAGGATGATCTTTGAATGATGTTCTAAAACATGAACGGTTCCGATTATTGAAATTCATTGCCGGATGGTTAAGTGAGCGGAAAATTTCCCATCGTAAACGAGTGATGATTTTTGTATAAATATATATATATATATATAAACTTTGAGTCCATTCAGGCCTACTACTATGCAGCCGGAATGTGTGACCCAAAACCCATTTTGGGTCACAAATGGGTCACACCTTAACACTATGGGCCGAAAAATGTGACCCAAAAGAGGGTGTAACCCAAAGTGTAACCCAAAATAGGGTTTCAGTGTGAGCCATTATGTGTGTGACCCAAAATCACTTTATCAGCCCACGTGAAGAGAGAGAAGTTGGAGCTGGGCAAAAAGCCAGGTGGGCCCCGCGCCTGTTGCTGCTGACGCACGCCTGCTGCTGCTGACGCAAGTGTCGGCTGACGCCTGGCTTCCTCGGTTGCAGCTCCTGGCTTCCTCGACTGATGACGCGTGGCGGGCTGGTTTGGTCACCAACGGTCCAGATGAGATGACCGTTGGTGATCAACGGCTGCTGCGGTTTGTAATTTTTTTTTTTTTTTTAGATGGGCCGGAAATGGATCAAAGGCTGAGATTAATGGACCGTTGATAATCAACGGTCCAGATCGGCCATATCTTTTTTTTTTTAACAAATATTTAATAAATCATTTAAAATAGATATAATATCCGAAAAATTGCCAAAAAATTTCAAAAAAATTTTAAAAAATTCCCCAAACCCTCCAACAGCTATATTTTCAAATGGGTCTATATATATCACACAACACTCATATGGTTTCATCACAATTTACAACCTTTGTTTACCAAATTTACACAAAATTTTTTTTTCTTTGTCATGGCTCCAAGAGGAAGTGCTTGGGTGGTAGCTGAAGATGAAGCCCTAGTGATGGCATACCTAGAGAGGTCTCCCGACAGTTGTCTTGGTGCCCAAAATAGAGCCGTCATGCTTTGGGAACAAATTTATCAAATTTTCAAGCGTAACATGGGGGGTGAAACAATTCGTAAGGTTGGCGGTGTTAAAGCACGATTCAAAGATATTGCGCGTGATTGCAACAAATTTTATGCTTGCTTATTGGAGGCCGAGCGAATGCGTGCAAGCGGTGCAAATGATGCCAATGTGGTAAGTTTTTATGCATTTATATATTTGCATGATTATTTTTCGTTTTATCCAATTATCAAGCATATTTATATATTTGTATAATTATTATATGTTTTTTTTATAAATGAAGCATATTTATATAATGGTATTACTATTTTATTGTTTTGTATATGTATCAAACATATTTATATATTTGTATGATTATTTTTGGTTGTGTTTATAAATGTAGCATATTTATATAATGATATTATTATATTGTATTTTGTTTATCTATCAAGCATATTTATATATTTGTATGATTATGGTTTTTGTTTTGTTTATAAATGTAGCGAATTTACTATTTATTTAAGTTATGTTTGCATTTCCACAAGAAAATTTATATATTTTAATTTTTATTTTATTATTGTAGTTTACGCAAGCACTTGAAGGCTTTCGAAACAAGACTGGATTCAAGTTTCCATGGGTGCACATTTGGGAAAAAATTAAGGAAAGTGCAAAGTATGCTGCGGTTCATGCTTCTGTTCGGGTTAGTGATTCAGAGACCCCCGCCACCGACGATGCCGACACTCCCGCCGATGATGATCCCGAGGAGACCGATCCAGTCATACCACTTGGCGAGGACGAAAACCCACCACCATTCCAACCAATAGGTTCCTCGCGGCCAAGGCCACCAGGGAGAAACCATGCAAAACGGGCCAAGGCAGCCGAGCCCGTCCAAACTCATATGGTTGAGGCAGTAGATCATTATAATGAAAATTCAAGGATTTTCATACAAACGAGACTTGACAGAGAACGTGCAAGGAGTGAAAGAGACGCCGCAAAGGAAGCAAGAGAAAGGATGAGGATCGAGAGGCAGCTAGAATGGGAAGAACAAAATATTATGGGCCAAGACCTCTCCAAAATGAATGATGGGCAACGGATGTATTGGGAGCAAAAGATGGCTGAAGTCATTGCAAGGAGGCAAATGCGTGCTAACCACCATTCGAAGTGCACTCCATCTGGATACTGCCCGGATCTTTCCAACCTCAATCACTCAAACCAGGGGTACCCGCCTAATAATTAGAATTAGACCTTGCTCTTTAATTGTGTTTTTTAGTTTGAATGTTAATCTTGTTTTAAATTATGTTTGCTCTTTAATTGTATCCTTTAATTTGAACGTCAATCTTGTTTTAAGTCATGGTTTGCTATTTATTCAATTCATGTTTGCATTTCCACCCAACATTGGATTCTCCCTTATTAACCACAGACTAAAGCATGCTTTACAGTAGATAAGACTGATGCATGAAATGACTACACCATCATAAAGCAAATGAATGTGGACCATTCATTCCTTATCTCAAATGCAAGTGGTTTCAGTATAAATACCATTATATTTACCATGTTACACTCAATCTTATTTCAGGATCATTTCTCATTCCATAAACACCCAAATGAATACTTTGTATGTGTATTCATCCTCCTCCTCGTCTTCGGACTCTGATGCTGAATGGGATAGGGAAGAGGATGGAAGGGAGATGGTGGGTAAGTTGATTGTGTCAATGGGTCATACCGTTGTCGCCGGTACACCAAGGCATGGCGGTACTTCTTCAAATCGCCGGTACACACACCGGAATCGAGAAGCCGCCCACGAACGTCTCATGGACAACTACTTCATCCCCTCGCCAATCGAGGACACCGTGACTTTCTGCAGGCGATACCGCATGCACCAACCGCTATTCAATAGAATTCTCGAAGCGGTTTGCCTCCAGGATGAGTATTTCTGGCCAACAGTTGATGCCGTCGGTAGAGTGGGTTGCACACCTCACCAAAAGGTGACTGCAGCACTGCGGGTGATGGCATATGGCATTCCATATGATTTGGTCTCAGAGTCAATGACCATTAGCCAAACCACCATACGACAGTCATTCTTGAAGTTCGTGAGAGCCATCACTGACGTCTTCGGACCAGAGTATCTCCGGAGGCCTACCCCGACCGATTTGAGGAAACTTTTGTGAAAGGGGAGCCGTAGAGGATTTCCAGGTATGATTAGTAGCTTGGATTGCATGCATTGGGTATGGCAAAATTGCCCAATGGCCGAGCAAGCTGTGTACCGTGGGCATTATCGTGTCCCAACAGTTATCCTTGAAGCCGTTGCTGGGTACGACACGTGGATATGGCATGCAAATTTTGGTATACCTGGGTCGAATAATGATATCAATGTGCTGGACTGTTCTCATCTCTTTGATGATATGATTTCCGGCCGAAACCACAGGGTGAAATTCACTGTGAATGTGATAGACTACACCATTCCATACTTTCTTGCAGATGGGATCTACCCTCAATGGTCAACTCTTATCACTACATTGCACAGTCTCGTTCTTCCCCACCATAAGTTGTTTGCCGCTCGACAGGAGAGATACAGGAAGGATGTGGAGAGGGCGTTCGGAATTTTAAAAGCCCGGTGGCAGATTATAAAACGACCTGCTCGTTATTGGCGTCCGATTGAGCTTGGGTATATCATGAAGGCGTGCATAATATTGCACAATATGATCGTGGAGGATGAGCGCCCTGAGGATGACGGTAGGGATGACCCAATAGACCCAGAAGCGAGCACTAGAAGGGCAGAAGCTGAATACGAAGGTGTAGAACCATGTCCGACCGGTGCCGCTCCATCATCATTACCTGAGATGAATGTTCGTCGGAATTTGCTTAGGGACCGAAATGTCAACGAATCCCTAAAAACTAATTTGATTGAGCACATCTGGATCCGAGAGGGGAACCCACCACTTGCCCCAACATATTGACTGGATCATGGTTTGTCAATATTGTTCTCATTATGATTTGTTAGGTTAATCTTCGCAGTTGATCCTGAAGTTTGTTATTTTTCTTTGTATTTGCCGTTTAAGTGTGTTTATGTTTGTCAGTTGCAGTTTGTGAAATGAAATAAAGGCATTGATTTCTCTTAGCTGACATGACATGACACAACCATCACATATAGCAAAATAATTCACTGAACCAATGACAAGACTATACACTGACTCCACACTCCATCACATGCATAACACTGTTGCTTCACATGTGAGATTCGAGTATTTGTGAATCCATCAGGGAATCCAATGGGCAAGTTATGCACATTTTTTCCCTATAAATACCAAGGTTTAACTATAAGGCCAACACATTCACATAACTATCATTTAGAAATGGCTTCCTCTTCCAAGCAAAGTGTCGGTAAGAGCTCCAAGCAAAGCGTTGGTGAGATCTCCAAGCAAGGCACCGGTGAGAGCTCCAAACAACAGTGCGATCAAAGCTTCTGTAAGTGCCTCCCTAACTGTGCTGCACCATTGTGCCATTATTGTTTAATAATGGAGCGTGCAAAAGAACCAGACTGGAGGTGCTGCAAGTGTTCGGATGATATTTTGGTCCCTTTGTGTGCATTTTGCAAGAGATTGGAGCTCAAGGATCTAGCCAACCACCCAAATCTTCGCCACCAATGGTTGAACCACCTGCCAGAGCCCAAACCACCCGTGCCATGCACCTGCGGGAAGAACCCTCCGATTCAACCATGTGATGAGTGTGAAACCGAACAGAAGATCTCAGATTGGTATAATTACGGGGGTGTCAATTCTTCATCATCGGACTCCGAATAAGAAGTTCGCTTCATTTTCTGTCATGTCAAATGCAATTGTTGTTGTTGTTGTTTTTTCTTTTAGTGATCGTATTGTTCTTGTTTTTTCTTTTAGTGATCGTGTTGTTCTTGTTTTTCCTTTAAATCATCGTGTTGTTTTTCTTGTTTGTGGTTGTTGAAGTCCCAATGTTGTAAGGCTTATGTTATCTAATTTATGAAATTTTCTTATTTTAAATATATTCAATATTGATCTTATTTTAAAGATCTCATTAAAATAAGACCAATAGAATAATTTTTATTATACTTTAAATTTTAAATTATCAATTAAACATCATTTAATCAATATTAGGCATATTTTAAATATGTATAAAACACTGTGACCCAAAATGGGTCACAGCACCATAAATGTGAGAATTGGGTCACAGCACTATTTGTGACCCAAAATGAGTTTTGGGTCACAAAAAATAGGTTTACCATAGTGGAAGGCCTCGTAGAAAGCTCGCGAATTTAGAAAAAGTTCAACTCGCATGGCAACTCAAGTAAGCCTGGCCCACAAATTTAAACAAAACTCAAGAAGTTGTGTTGAAATGGAAGGAAGGGGTTCTTTTTATAAAAAGAATGAGGGAGATGAATCTCATTTGTTTCCGATGTGAGATCGTGGAACAAGAGGAAAAGACAAAACACTCTCCACACGCCCAAATGAAAAATACTTTTTTTTTTTGTCTATATGAAAAACACTCTCCTTGACCTCTCCTATAAAGATCTATTCCTTTTATTTTTCAATACATATATAATAATTAACAAATCTCTCTCTCTCTCTTCTATGACTGCAAGTCTGCAAGTCAAGCAAGACAGCAAGAAATGCTTCTGGGCATTGGGCTAGGCATTTCATCGAACATCTTGACTGTGAGGTGGTGGTCGAAGGCTGAAGGCGGGGGACAAACCCAGTTGCTTGGGCATGGTTTGGGCATGGTGTTCCAGCGGGCGGGTGGTCAATTGACCACCCTTGTCCCTCTGTGGATCCGTCACTTCATCAGAATGTAGTTGTTATGTCAAAAATATATTTACATAGATTTGATCATGTGTGAAAATTCAAATTAAATACTAAATGGATTTTTATATTTTAATATAACCATAAAAAACACTTTTTTTTTTTTTTTTTTTTTTTAAGCTTTGGTAAGCAAATTAGTTGAGCGCCAAAAATCATGTATGAAGCGGATTTTTTTTTCTCGCACCAAATTAATTTGTTGGTCTACGAATCAGAATTCGTAGTTTCTTTGGTTCACTATATATGTTGTCCCCTATCGCAGACTCGCAGTGGCATGATTGTCAAGGAGTCAAATTAGAATTCATAAAAGTTAATGTTTATAAAAGTTAAGACTTTCTATTTAAACTTGAGGTTGAACCTAAAACCTAAGATTAAACAGTAAAGTCTAAATCTTGAATCAGAATCGGTACAAGAACTGTGCAATCATAGTTGTGTTTGTAAAGAAAAAAAATTTGTGTGGCCGATCAGTTTTTTTTTTGGTCATCATTGAATTCAGTTAAAAATAAAATTTTTAAAAAAAAGATACTAATCAAAACTAGCTTTAGGTAGTATTTATTTATTTATTATTTTTTTTTTTTAAGGAAAATTTTAGGTAGTAATTATATAAGTGAACAAAAAGATGACACTGAATGTAATTAAGGCATGCATGCTCAAAATTCCCCAAGCATAAATATATATATATACCTAATTTTTGTTTTTTTGGCCACATATATACCTATTTATTTTAATATATATAGACCTATACTGACATAAGATGGATTAATTCAAGTCATTTGTGAACTGTACGTGAAGGACAAATGAAAGAAACAAAAGACTGCGCAACGATCGACCATAGAATTAGAAGCAGCACATGTGACAGAATTATTGGTGGTAACATTCTACGTGACCAAAATGATTATCTATATTTATACGAATATATTTAAATATGTTATATATATGAATATATCATGAGAGGCTCATATGGAGCACGTACAGAATTATTGGTGGTAACAATCTACGTACGTGACCAAAATGATTATTACATGCATGATCCATTAATCACGCCACTGCTATTATTCTTAATTTGATTGTAGCTAATAATCTTTGTCAATGTCCAATCCAGTAGTCTCGAACGCTTGAGAATTCTTCTGGCACTTGTTGTAGCAGGAACCAACATGCTCGTTTACTTCATCAGCATCTTCGATATTAACTACACATACATATATAACACAAAAATAAATTAACTTGATATATGATTGAGGAAGCAGGTACGTACCTAGCTAGCTTACAATAAATTAAAAAAACTTGTTCATATATTATTATCGTATTAACACAATTAATTTATAAGTGGAGATTAGAGAGGGTGGGCGTAATTAATTAAATTGTGAAATTATATGCATGTACATACCTGAATGGTGAGTAATGGAATTGTAAGCACATCGGGCAGTACAATGATCTAAGCTTTGGAGCATTTGCATGTTGCAACTGGTCATACAAACACCGTAGCAAGCAGCAGTAGTGACGCCGGGGGGTATCTTGGGAACGCGAAAGCCCGGAGGGACCGGAAAGGGAAGTACGGGAGCCCCAGGAATAGGAAGGGTGGGGGTGGGATGAGGAAGGGTGGGGGTGGGCTTGGGAAGCGAGGGGGTGGGCTTAGGCTTGGGACGGGGAAAAAAGGGAATTCGCGGTATTCGGGGAAGGGGCAAACGGCCAAAGAAGCCATTGGTGGTTTTATTCTTTCCACCGCCTACGCCGTGGCATTGAAAACCACAGGAAGCAGCACAAAGAGCTTGCTTGCCAGCAATGCTACCAGCTGATGGTGATGGTGGAGTTTCTGGATTTGGTGGTGGTACAATATCAGATGTGCCGGGAGCAGGAGGAGGAATTAGGGTACTAGGGTCCACAGGAGGAGGAGTTAGGGTACTAGGGTCCACAGGAGGAGGAGGAATTAGGGTACTAGGGTCCACAGGAGGAGCAGTAGGAATACTTGGAATAATAGGAAGGTTAGTGTCAATGGGAGGTGGGAATATTGGATTAGTAGGAAGATTGGATGGGATAGGAGGAGGGGTACTAGTTGAAATACTAGTACTGGGAGGAGGAGTGGCAGCTGGGATTGGACTAATTAATCTCGGTTGAGCTTGCACTACTAGACTACCTGCAGCTGTAGCTAATAGCACAAGTGCCAGCATCTTCATCACCCTCATCTTTGCTTTCATGCCTGCCCTGCCCTCTTCTCACTCTCTCTCTATATATCTCGATCTCTTTCTTTGATTAATTATGATCACAACTTTCAAATCTCATATGTTGGAATTGCTCAACCCAAACCCAGCTAGTATTTATAGCCTTACAATTGCTGTGTCCATCTTCATTTGACACCAAATTCTCAGTCATGTAAATGTATGTATGGAAACAACGCTAATTCACCACATTATTAGTTCATAATTGGAGGAGTTTTTTTTTTTTTTCTTGGCCGGGGGGAAAATTCCATTCATTTAGGAAATAATTGGACGAGTTTAATTACGTAAATGCCTACAATTAGAATCAATTACATGCATGCATGAGCTCATGATATATAAAAGCCTAGCTTGATGTACGTACGGAAATGATCAAATTAAGGGTCATATACAGCTGCATGTTAAGCCTGTTAATGGTTTTGTTTTGATAATTTCATGACCTGGGACCTGTAATTACCCAATGGAATAATTAATTGAGTAATTAATTAGTATAATGCACATTAATTATATAAGGCTGGGAATCCGGCCCTTTGATCCAGAATTAACAGAGGAGGAGCTTCAAATTAATTAAGGATCTCCGCATGCTCATCACGTACGAATTGCACTAACCATTGCAAAATTAGTGTTAATCAAATGCCCTACAACATATATATCATTCATCTTTTAAATCCCTTTGATTAAGTAGCTGTGGAATGTAACTAGCTAGCTATATGCTATAGCTATTACTGACAGAGTGACAGTTCGATAATTGATGAGCACGTACATATAATCATCCATGATTCTAGCTCAGTCCCTCAACTGATCGAAGGAATTCATCGTAAATAAATCTAATCTAATTCACTGATTGGTATGTCCAATTAATTGATCGATCTACTAGCTCTAATATATGTATGCAAGGATGAATAATATGGCAATCCATCTCAGCCATATATATATGCCAATTCCCTGCACTAATTCACGTACTGATCGATACTAATTTGCTCGATCTCTTAAATTCTATGATTGAGTTTTTCAACATATATAGAAATTAACATATATATATATGGCGTTTTTATTTTTAGATAATATATTAGCTACAATTATATATATATATTATATTAGGCCTCTATTTTTGAGGGATCCCTCATTTAAAGGGTAATAAAGGATGTTTTGTGGGCCACTCCACATTAATTGTAACTCGAGGATCGAAGCTGTCTATTTTTTAAATTCTATTCAGTAATTAATATTGTAAAACATTAGTTAAATCGGAAACCATTTAACCGTTAATTAAATGATCATCATTTCAAGTATTTGTCGAAACATTATGTTTGTTTATTTATTTGATCAAAATCAGATATCTTAATAATTTTTTATTTGTCTAATTTCTTACTGAGATGATATTTGAGTAGACCTAAAAGATATATACATCAAATCGTCAAAATACGATATGGGGTAGACCCACAAGAGACCGCTTATAAATGAGGGATTCCTCAATTATTCAATAGGGCCGTTTAAATAATGCTCATGACTCTCATGCATGACAATAGAATTGGGATTCTTTCCAATCCTATAAATGGTGGCAATGCATATGTCTACGTACAACACCAAACCATTCGACAAAATATGTATTAGTTACTCTTCTTTTTGAATAAGATCGACAAAATATGTATTAGTTAGTGATCGAGATATATGTACTCCGAAAAATATCATTAATGGATTGAAAAATTGTTGCTATTATTTAATGAAGGTTTTCTGGCTTCTTGGCCCTTGCATTGGTGATTTGATTTTGTCCATTTTAATGTCCTTTGCTCTCTTTTTTTTTCTTTGATACATTTTCAATCCTTTTGTTCTCCTACATGGCAATAAGTTATGCTTAAAAAGGTGCAGGGTGAAACTAAAAGTTTGCAATTGTGAATGTTATATGAAATTTCTTTCATTTCTATATTCTAATTAGGCTTATTCGCGCCAATGCCCCCTGAAAGTAACTTCGATTTTCAATTTGCCCTCTAAAACTTCATTCCTCCCACTTTGCCCCCCGAACTTTACAAAATACTATATTTCGTTATGTCTGTCTATGAATCTGTCAAAGCAGCTGACGTGGCGCTTACGTGGAGGGGCAATTAGGTCTTTTACCTGATGCAAAGCTGAATCAAACCCATGTGGAGGGGCAATTAGGTCTCTTCTGCTGCATAAGCAAAACTTAAAAAAAAATAAAATTAAAAGAAAAAAAAAACCCTCTACCCAGCCCCCACCCAGGTCACCCCCTTCTCCTCCCCCACCCCTCCCCCCGACCCTGTCACACCCTCTCCCACCCAAACCTCCTCTCGTTTCGATTCTGCTTCACCCGCAACCACTTCCCTCCACTACGCCTCCATCTCCGACGACAATCTCCCCGCCGAGCTCTTCCCCCAATACACCATAATCAAGTACGACTCGGCTTTCGAAAAACCCACCTTGTCTCTGGTCTTCATCTTTGTCGTCGACATGTGTATGATCGAGGAGGAGCTCTTGTTTCTCAAGTCGGCTTTGTCTCAGGCTCTGGGTCTCCTCCCCGATCACTCCCTCGTCGGCAATTAGGTCCTGGATCAAACCCATGTGGGTGTGAAGTCCATGACCGGAGAGAGACTGCCCGGGGAGAATCAGATCCTAAACGTGGACTGCGAAGAAGACGAATATGATGGGGATGTGCGAACCGGGTCGGGTTGGTGATTTGGGTTAATGGGTAGTCCGCGGCGGGACTGGGGTGGTGGGTTTGCTGTTGGGATGGGTCTTGAGGCAGGACAACACTTTTTCTTCAATCTTTTTGAACCCAACATCATCTTCAACAACCCCACAGGCTCCTCTAGTCCCTGCGTTCTTCGTCATCGGCGACTCCATCGACTGTCGTACCAACAATTTCCTCGGGACCTTGGCTCGTGCCTACCGCCTCCCTTACGGTCGAGACTTCGACACGCACCGCCCCACTGGGAGGTTCTGCAATGGCAGAATTCCTGTTGATTATCTTGGTAATGTTCCTTTTTTAAACACCACCTTTTTCTTGCATAGTGGGAAGTTCTAAATTCTAATGGTCTTTTTGTTATCTGGGTTATATCTGTGTTCTTGGTTCATTTCATGTTCTAATGGTCTTTTTGTTATCTCGGTTGTATCTGTGTTCTTGGTTCATTTCATGTTAATGGTTTCGTTGGTTGGTTTTTTTTTCTTGAAGATTTAGGTTTTCTTAGAACCCCAAATGCCTGAAATATAAAATTCAAGGAAGAGAGAGGAAGAGAGGAAGAGAGAGAAAGAGGAGAGAAGGGAAAAGAGAGAAAGAGAGACAGAAAGAGGGAAGGGAGGTTGGTCGGTGTCTGGGTGGGGTGGGCTGCTGGTCGGAAAGAGGAGCTGCTATCTGGGTTTGAAGGCTGGGAGATTCAAAGGAAGTTTCAAAGGGAAGAGGAAGAGAGAGAGAGAGAGAGAGATATTCAAAGGGGTCCCACTTAATGCTGATGTGGAGCTGATTTGGCATTTTGTCAGTTTGATTCAGCTTTGCATCAGGTAAAAGACCTAATTGCCCTTCCACATAAGCGCCACGTCAGCTGCTTTGACGGCTCCATAGACGGACATGACGGAATATAGTATTTTGTAAAGTTCGGGGGGCAAAGTGGGAGAAATAAAGTTTCAGGGGGCAAATTGAAAATCGAAGTTACTTTTAGGGGGCATTGACGCAAATAAGCCTTCTAATTAACTTGAAGGCTACTGCTAAAACACTTTCCATGAATTTAAAAATAAAAGGAGAACCAGTCATTCATTATTCATACTATATATTATAATCCACATAAACAGGGGAAAATTCATGTCTCACTAGAGAAGAAGCTAGTGAGACTGTTTCTAAGAAGCCCCTAGTAGCAGCCTTGATATTAATTTTATGTCCCTTTTTGATATTGACATGTGAAGAATTATTTCGGGTCATATGTGATTTATCAATCCATTATAGTCTCAAATGCTTGGGAATTCTTCTGGCACTTGTTGTAGCAGGAACCAACATACTTGTCCACTCTATCAGTACCTGCAGCATTCATCAAATTTAACAAAAAAACTTAATGATCTAGGAAAAAAATACATATATATATGTACACACGTAGATGTTTTCAAACATGTTTAGAGAGATGCATAGTAGACCTAATCAAATTAAATTACCTGAATGAATATCAGTTAATTGGGCAGTAGTGATGGAATTGTAAGCACACCCGGCAGTACATTGATAAAGGTACTTTTGCGGCGTTTGCATGTTGCATTTGGCCATGCAAAAAACGAAGCAAAGGGTAAAACCGGGATGGGGCAGTCGTCGTCGGGGAATGGGAAAGGGACGTACTACGGGGCCTGGACGAGGAAGAACCTTCCCCCTGCGGGGGGAGGGACGCCCTCGCCCAATGCCCCTATTGATAATTTTACTCCTGGTGCTGCTGCGGCTGCCTTGTTTGTCACGGCATTTAAAAGCACATGAACTAACACAAATGCCTTGCTGATTAGTAGCAGGGGATGCACCTGGTGTTGGTGGTGGTACATCATCAGTACCGGCAGGAGGAGGAGGAATAAGGGTACTAGGGTCCTTGTCAGCGTCGTCGCCTAATGGAGGTAGTGGAGTACCAGGAGGAATAAGGATACCAAGGTGGTTAAACAGAGGTAGTAGTGGAGTGGAAGGGATTGGATTATAAGGAAGGTGGGATTGGACTAATTGGGGAGTTGGGATTGGACTAATTGGAGGGGTAGGTGGACTTGGAGAAGGTAAGTTGATATTTTGAGCTTGCACTGCTTGAATTGCTGCTGCTATTGGTACCACAAGTACCATAACCATGAACACCATCATGTTTGCTTCCATGGCTGCCCCTGTTCTCATTCTCTATGATCGGATTATTATGAGAGCAAAGCTTGAGTCATATATGTGTCTGTGTGTGTGGAAATAACTTTAATTAAGATGATGATGATGAGCACATAATTGTGGCGGAAATTACTAGCAACTAGTAATTAGTACCATCTAATTTGGCTACCAATCCGGCCCTTTGATTCAGAAACAGAGGAGCTTCTTGGAAACTAGATCTTGGAAACCAATGACAGAAATCAATTAAATTGGTGATCTGTTCATTATGAATTGCAAGATTTGTATTAACACCTGTACAACATTTCATTATTCTACAGCATTGATAATATCACTCCCTCAGCCCAAGGAATTGACAAATTAGTCTAATTAATTGGTGTAACTAATTGAACTACTCTAATGTCTTTTATTTATTTGAATTGAGTGCATAAAACAAATTATACTGCCCTTCCAACAACTCTGATGTATTATGAACAAAATTGGCGTTTCGCAAAAAATTTAATAAATTTGTGTTCTAAATAAAATAAAAAGAAGCATTTCCATACTTTTATTATTTTGAACATAAAAATCAGGAATATAGGGGAAAAAAGAAATGGTAATTTGCAGGCCGAAGCAGTATAGCATGGCCGCTTACAGGTCCTGCTTTTATACAATCAATCCACCTCTCTTACACGTTCTGCAAAGCCACAAACTAAAATTCACCCAAAAAAAACATTCCTCAGGTGAAAACGAGCAGAGCAGAAGAGGCACCGGAATCAGATGAAAAACAAAATGGGAGTGATTTTAGTTGGAACAGGAGGAACAAAAAAAATGCCAAAAATGTAGAACTTTCTTCAGCAAAAAGCTCCAGTAGCCTGAGAAAAACTCAGGATTCATCGACTCCAAGGTATTGTGAGTGAGAGGCCGCAAGAAGGGCAGCTCCGATGCCGGAACCATCATTAGAGTGCTCAATAACAATACTTCCGGCCACTTCCTCTCCGAGCAATTCTCTTAGGGTATTCTCCATGCACTTACTATATTCAGTATAATGCTCGAACAATCCACCATCCAAAGCTATCACTGACTTTTGTTTTTCCTCATCCCTAGATGTGTCTCTTCCCAGCTTTTTCAGAACACCCAAGATCCCAGCAGCAGCAAGTCGAGCCCCACGTGTGGCAATAATATTGCAGAGCTCAACAATAACTTTTCTTACTTTAAAAGAAGTATTCGATATCTGAAATACAATAAAAACACTTCAAAAACTTTAAATCTACACAAACTTATTAGAGCAGTTTGGCCACAACATTTACAAGTCATTCATGTGAATATAAAATTAATTTTATTAAAGATTATACACTTATGACACACTGACAGTGCATGAGAGGTCATGGTGAAGTGATTAACAACTGAAACTCCAGACAAGATAGAAAATTAAATATACCTCCAATACATTCTTCAATATGTCCCGTACCACTTTCAGATCAGCGGTTGTGTCGTGATGCATTGCGGACATGTCAGGTGTCCTGTGCGTTCACATCCCACAATTTAAATAATTCGTGAAAATAAAATAACAATGACTATCATCCCTGTGAAGAATCTAAACAATGTAAATAAAGTTAAACCTGCAGTGAAAAGAAGAGAAACTATATGCAAAGTGGCGAATAAGGAACCTGGTGTCAACTCGTCAAACAGAAACATATACAACAAACATTACATAGGTGATAGGACCAAGGGATAACCTCAAGATGAATGGGAGTTTTAATTTTGGTGGAACAGTGTCACCAAAAACGAAAGCTTCTTCAGCGATCCTACAAAGAACTCTGCGAACAATTTCTCCCAAATACATTCCAGAAATTATCTTCTCAAAAATCTGAAAGAATAAATTGAAAGATCTTAAAATATATGTATCATCAAGTTTGTTAGAAAATCAAAGCAAAATAATATTTAAGAAGTATATAAGTACAATCACCTGTTCACCAGGGTTTAAACTTTCAGCATCCAATGAGTGATCAAATTCTGTTAATGGAAGGTGTGCTGACCTAAAGTTGCCCCACTCCATGTTTATAACCTACAATCCATAGACAGCGGCTTCAATATTCACTTTACAAATTCCAAATGCATATTGCTCCCATAATCATATTACCCTAATGGTAGATAAAAATTTAAGGAAAAGAAATACACAGAAAAGTTTTTTTTTTATTTTTTTGAAAGGAGAAATACATAGAAAAGATAGTAATATGAGACTGAGATAAGTCAATGGCCATGAAGGAACTGCTAACCATCTCTCCAGATTTAGGTAGAAGACCATGCCATTTTGGAATTGCCTGTGCACGTTCCACATATGCACAATTTGTCCCCGTACCTAAAATCACAGCAGCAACAACATCCTCATTGTTGTACCTACCTCCAGCTAATGTCCCAACCGTGTCATTAACCTTGTGTAAGAAAATGACCATTAGAACCTAATTTTAAAATACAATTAATATAAAACAAGCATTCTCAATGTCATACCAACACACAGCCATAAATTATTCATTTAAAGAATCAACATGCTCTTCTCTTCTTTTTTTTCGAAGTTGTTTTAAAAAAACTCATCAATTCCAACTTACCAAAGCAGACACACGCATATCAAGGCCTTGTCTTTCGATGGCTTTACTCAATTCAGCCACAACATCTTGGCCAACCTATTTATCAAGAAGTTAAAGTCAATAAGGTTGAAATGAGGGTAAAGAAACAGGTTTATGATTTTAGAATTAAGCACAATAAGGTTGAAATAAGGGTGAAGAAACAGGTTTCGTGATTTTAACACAACCCCTCCCCCAATCCCCCGCCCACAAAAGAAAAAAAAAAAAAAACTATACGCCACCCTCACCGAAAAAGGAAAGAAGGAAATATTAGTTATGCTTATGCCTGCAATACCACACGTCTACTCTTATCTTAAGAGTTTTAGCACTGCTAAGTGAAATGGCAGCTCATTCAACATGGGCAAAGAAATAGGGCAATAACACAACAAATGAAACAAATATGTTCACTCAAACAGATTCTAGAAAAGGGATCTAATTGCATAACTAGGAGTGTCAGGCATCCAGACATAACTTTTCTTTTGGTACAAAGGAACCATAGACTTGCAGAGGGCAAAAGTTGAACTCTTGCCATGGGTGTGAGGGTAAGTGCTCCAACACTAGAGGCATGAGCCCTCACGACATCTAGGCATATTTTCAAATTCAGTCCATCTATGACAACTGATTACAACAGAAATGGATGAATGCATTGCAAACTCCCTGGAACAATTATATGTACTTTTAATAAGTGTTGATTCGCTCTTTCTTCTACATAAGAGAATAGTAAAGGAGAATATTAGGATAAAACAAATATTACAGAATATTAAATGAGCTAAAGAAATGAGGACTGAACCGTATCATCTATAGAGAAGCCTTTCGTCCACTTAATAAGGGTCCCAGAATTAATTGATGATTGCAGCACAGGGAATGAGAAGGTAAAACCTAGTTCTCTCTGCCTGCCAGGAGGGAGTTGATAATCTTGACCTTCGGTTGCAACAAACTTAGCAAGTTCTGCTGCAATGTAGTCAAAGAGTGCCTGAAATCACAATCATTCTTTAGACTTGAGAGATGTTTGCCATAAAACACCTTGAATTAGAATGGTATTTTTAGTGTCTACCCAAAAAAAAGAATGGCATTGTTAGTGACAAACAACTTACATCTGAAGTCCCGACCATCAGATCTTCTGGAATTGACACCTCCGCGAATTCTTGACTAACAAGTCCACGACTCTTTCCCCCCAATTGCACCCGCAACACACGGAAGTTTGTTCCTCCAAGGTCCAAAGCATAAAACAACCCTTGCTCATTCCTGAAAATAGAAAAAGATATGAAAGAGGAGATATTCAGTTTAAGCCTCTTTCAACACAAATTGCTTAACAACAATAAAAGGAGAAAGAAGGTACAAAATTATAGATTTAGTGTAAAATTTCCAACACCTGACAGCAGAAAAGTATAATAAAAAGACATATAGTCATTTATTTTAAATAAGCAAAGAAAATAGGGCTTGCTTAAACATTCCACTAGAAACCTTTTACATAACACAAGGATTGTTAAAAGGACTACGAAACATGCAGAAGGTAGATTTCGCTGATCAAAATTCTATAACAAGATTAATCAAGAAGAGATCGACATGCAAAAATGATAAATTCGTACAATTTGAATAAAATTGTATCAACCCTTTTGACAATTATATGAGAATTCAACCAAAAGAAGGACAAATTTAAATCTGACACAATTAGACAAGACAAACAAGGAAAAAGGTTAAAGCTTTCCCGAAAATATGGAACAAAATACACACATAAACACATGCACAAAACAATTGGATCCAAGAAATGGACTTTTCGATCCAAAGATGGAAACCCACATCCATATAAGAAAAAACAAAAACACCCACATCAATTATACTCGAAACATATCAAAATAACAAAGACCCAGAACAAGAACAAGCCGATCGGAGACATATATATATTGGGAAAGCAAAAGAGTTGAATGGGTAAACCGACCCAGTAGGGAGATTGTCGACGTAGCTAATGATCATCTTGAGCTTGCTGCCACCTTCGGAGGCGAGGCCAGCGTGCATTTCCACGGACATGGCATCGGCCACCTGCCTCAGCTTCGCAATGGGGGTCCCACACTTCTCCTCGAGCTCCTTGATAATGGCGGTGACCCTGGCCCACCGCCCCGAGCTCTTCATGCGGTGACGCACCACCATCACCGCCGCCGCAGTGCACACGGCTGCCGCGCAAACGATCACCACCGCCTTCTTTCCCATTGTCAGTGGATTTGGATTCGTTCGTTTGATTGGGATTGGATTGGAGCTGTTCGTGGAGATTGCGCAAAATGGAATGATGAGAAGGAAAAGAAATTCTCTGTTTGTAGTTTGTTTGTTTGAATGGGAAAAATGGGAATTGGAGGAAGTTTGATGAGTAAGCCACAAATGCTGAAATACAATTGGAAATTCAGAGATAATTACAATTACCCAAAGAAAATAAATAGTGGGAGCTATCTACTCTCACATTATAAGTTATAACAAGAATTTTAATTACAATTACAATAATACCCGTTTAGAACAAAATTACTCAAAAGTCAAAACAAACAAGCAAAAGTTCTTTCTTTTTTTTTAAGAACAAAAAAATTTAAGAGTTTAAGGAGTGTCCCAACTTGGATTTTATTGAATTTTAAAAGGAACAGTGATAGAGATCCAAAATTTGGATATTTCAATTTTAAATCTCAAATGATGTGTCAGTACTTTATTAATTTCACCTAAATAATTATTAATTTTATAATAAGAAAAACACTGACATGTATATAAGTTTGGTATCATTAGCATTATTGTTTTAAAAGCTTAATGAATTTTAAGTGTCTTCAACTTAGATTTTATTAAAATTTGAGTCGAGGACACCCTCTAAAGGTCCGTTTAGGATTTTGGATGTTAAATTTAATTTGCTCAATTTGACATTGGAAATATCAATTCCTTATGTTGATAATTTGGTTGTAAGAATAAGAGAGATACTTTAAGCAAAAATGTTCTTCCAAAACTACTTATTTTCTTAAATAATTTCTTTGTGAATTTTATTAATATAAAAAATGAATTAAGCAAATTTACATATAAAGTTCTAATTAAAATTTAGTTTTTTATTTTATTTTGTAATGAGTATAAATTGGAATTGGATGAGTTGATGAATTAAAAGGGTGCAAATAAAATTAACCATGAACTTATCCGCATTTTCTGTCTTTCTCCATATATTTTTGGCCAAAAAATGAGACGTTTTTTCTGTTTGATGAGAGATTGTAATATTTTTTTTACTTTAATTTTTAGGTCAAAATTATTAATTTATTTATCTAGTAGAACAACCAATTGCATTATTAAGTTTCAGGACAAAATTTATCGGTAACTACATTTACAGTTACAAGTTATAACATTGAGTTAATTACACTTACACCACATAAGGTTTATCGTCTTTTCACATACATCCCCTAGAGTTTCAATAATTACACATACTCTCTGAAGTTTCAAAACTATTGCATATAACCCCCTACAAGAGAAAAAATAAATAAATAAACAAAACAAAAAATATTTGTATTGAGATTCTACCTTACACCTTGAGTAATCTTATTAGGCCATTTACCCCTTAGCATGCATTTTTGCATAATTTCTCATCATTTTTTATCTCACTATAGGGGGTTATTTGCAACAGTTTTGAAACCTCAGGGGGTGTATGTGTAATTATTGAAACCTCATGGGGTATATGTGAAAAGACGATAAACTTCAGGGGATGTAAGTATAATTAACTCTTATAACATTGCATCTATATTATTTATTATTAACAAAAAAAATTCTAATTTTAAATCTTGAACAAATAAATTCCCTAAAACACAATATAAAAAAGCTAAATAAATTCCACAAATATTAAAATTTAAGAAGAAAATAAAAAAACTAATTTAGCAATAAATGCAGATGCAATTGTTGAGCACTCGGCGGTCTAATTTATGTTGACAAACATGCTTAATGTACACGAATTGTCTTTTAATTTAATTATATTATTAATTGTATTTATGATTAAGATTCTTTATCATCTGATATTAGGAAGTATTTTTTCTTCAAATTGCACATTTTTCACTTTTCACTCCTATAATTATATTTATGGGATTTTTTTTAAGTCTAAAACGAAAAAGCTCATGATCGGCCGGTCCACTTACAAAAATACAGTGACAGGCCGGTTCACTTAAATGAGTCGAGCGCTCGGCAATTGCCACAGTTAAATAGTGACACTCATTGTCACTATGCGATAGTAACTACTTAAATTATATAAAACACCTGTGTAAAACTATTACTAATTGTCACTGTGCAAAAAAATAAAAAATACGTCGAGCACTCGGCACAACAAACATAGAAAAAAATATAATGTGAGCTTTATTTGTATAAAATAGACCTATTTATCATTACAATTTTTCAGATGAGTTTAATTATTGTTAAGAGTCTAAAAGTGAACTTTAGAATCATTATCTGTTATATAACTTATATGAGTTAATTACACTTACACCCCCTGAGGTTTATCGGCTTTTTACATACACCCCTTGGTGTTTCAATAATTACACATACACCCCTTGAGGTTTTAAAACTGTTACATATAACCCCCTATAGTGAGACGAAAATGATGAGAAATTATGCAAAAAAGCATGCTAAGGGATTAAATAGCCTAATAAGATTATTCAAGGTGTAAGGTCCAACTTGAATACAAATATTTTTTATTTATTTATTTATTTATTTTCTTGTAGGGGGTTATATGCAATAGTTTTAAAACCTCAGGGGATGTATGTGTAATTATTAAAATCTCAGTAGGTGTATGTGAAAAGACGATAAACCTCAGAGGGTGTAAGTATAATTAACTCAACTTATATTTATAAGACTGAACGGAAGCATAAGACAAATAATATCAACGTTTTGGTTTGGCCCATTTGATTGTGGTAAATGAGCCAACAATGCAGCCTCCAAGTTTGGCATTTGATGTCTGACTAAGAAGAAAAAGTGCATGGCATTAGGTTCAAACCCAACAAGGCACTTGAAATTAATGTCTTATAAATTAAAAAATAGTATGAAATTGCTACGTATATTATATATATACATTATATTTTTACATAATTAGTATAAATGATATGACATATTCTCTAATTAGCATTATAATCCTAAATAGATTTATAAAAGTAGTTGATAAACAATTCAGTTGGAAAGGCAATAGAGTTTGCCCCTATGTACTAAGTTTGATGTTATCTTTTTCTAAATTTATAAAAATTTTGCTATATTTAGAGAAGGAACTTCCTAAGAGGATTTCTTTTGATAAAAACCAAAAGTGATCGGAGGTGGACCCAATCTTCAATGTTATTTAATAATCTGAACTGTCTATTTAACTAAATCGAAATCATTTAATTATTCAACTTTGACCAAATAAATAAACAAATTAAAACCATCACAAAGATAATCAAATGGTCAAATAATTTTTCAATTTTGTTAATTTTTTACATAAATAATTTTTAAATATAGATGTAAAATTAGATATTGCAGACTATTTGTTCACAATGGAAGATAACCCAAACAATGCCATCTCTTTTGGTTATCGTCAAAATGCCCTTAAGATGCTCCTCCTTCATCTTATATCTACAACTATAGTTTAATTATTATAGTTAATGATTGATCAGTGCACTTTTACACTTGCTTTGATAAAATAACTCATCTAATGGTTTCACTATCCGACGGTAATAACAATAGTTACTGCAAAACGATAACAATATTGAAAAAACATGCCGAACATTCAGTTCATTAGACAACGTACCGGTCTAGCACCGCGTATGTGTATATGGCCTACCTATTAGGAAAAATCTATTTTCACATTCAATATTTCTGTTACTTTTGTGACATGTCAGGGCTAACCTAATATTAGAGCTCAAAAAAGAAAACATTTTTACACATTTTGCACTTATCTTCATCGCCAATTGTCTTACTTTTGTGCAATACCCATTTCTTAAATTTTTGAAATACTAATTTTTTATTTAATTTAATTGTATATACTAGATTATTTTTTTAATTAAATTCATGGCTGATTATATATGACATTAGTATTAGGTTTTAAAAATAGAAAATAATAGACCAATATTATGTAACATGAAATTGTTACAATATTATTGGACTTTAGTTAGAATTTTAAAAGTTATAAGGCAATCAGTAAATTATAAAATTTAAGAACCTAAATAAAAGTCTCCCAATAAACAATTGTACTTAAAATAAGTCTATTTCTTATTAAAAAAAAAAAAAACGAGTTTGATTTGTTTGTGTTACAAGAGGAAATGAGTTTAATTTAAACGCCAAATTTTTCGGGTTCGAGCCGGGCTCGAGATTGAATTATAGGAACCCAATAGGGCTTTCGGACCAGGTCGGGCTGGGCTTAGGCTTTAATACACAAGCCCAAGGCCCGCCCAGAATGGGCCCAAAGTCTGTTTAGATACATATATATCTTCAAAAAAAAATAATAGGATTTTGGCTATGTTGTGATTTGAACATGTGATCTCACATAACAAGCTTCAACTCTTAACCAACTGAGCTAACTAGTTTATTTGTCAAATTTGTGAATCATAACATATTTAATAGCTCTTTCGTTTGTTTACTTCAATAAATTATTAATATGTTTATTAAGTTATTATATAATACTATTATGTTAGTAATAGTGTAATACCATAAATAATAAACTTTTAAAATTATATACAATATTACAACTATAATAAAACATAAATGTATATATGTTTTATTATATATTTAATTACATATTTTTATAAACAAACGATGCAATTGTGTTTTCAACGATCCGAACCGTTCAAATTTTAGTTTCTCACTCAAAGATAATTCGTGCAAAAAATTAGCTCAATCGTAGATGTAAAAGTGACATAACTGTGGTCGAATTAATGAACGATCGTGATTTTTCTAATGATGATCAAATGGGTGGATGAATTTCGATTTGGCCGATTTTTCGTAATGATGATCTTTGACTATGAAGATAGAAAATGAACGGGTCAGATTGTTGAAATCACATTGTGGTCTTCATAATTTATGGAAACGACAAGGTTTCAATGGGAAAGTTATTATAATTATACTCTTCAAGTGTATTTATATGTAAAAGCTCATATATCGATCGTGTTTTCGACGATCTAAACCGTTCAAACTTTAGTTTCCCACTCAAAAAGAATCCTTGCAAAAAATTAGCTCAATCGGAGATGTAAAAGTCACGTAATGATAATCGAATTAATGAATGATCGTGGTTTTTCTAATGATAATCGAACATTCGAACGGGTAGATGAATTCCTATTTGGCCGATTTTTTGTAAAGATGATCTTTGACTATCAACATATAAAATGAACAGTTCAGATTGTTGAATTAATGAACGATCGTGGTTTAATAACTTTAATTATACTTGTATTATAAAAGTTTATTATAATAACTTTAATAACTATAGTTGTAAATTTGTAATGTTGTATATAATTTTAAAAGTTTATTATTTATGGTATTACATAGTTTACACTATTACTATTTACTAACATTATATGATTATAGTATTATAATATAACTTAATAAGCATATTAATAATTTATTAGAGAATACAAACGAAAAACCTATTAAATATGTTTTGATTCACTAATTAAACAAATAAAGTAGTTAGCTCAATTGGTTGAGAGTTGAAGTTTGTTCCATGAGGTCTCATGTTTGACTCACAATATAGTCATAATCCTATATTTTTTTATTGAAAATATATTGTGTGTAAATGAACTTTGGGCTGGGCTGAAGCGTGCCAGGCTTTTGACGGCCCGTGGGCTTCAAGGAAATGACCCAAGCCCAGTTCAATGACTATTTGGGCCGGCCCAACCCAGCCCAAATTTCGGGCCAGATCGGACCTTAGGTTTTTGGTGACCCCTAGTTCGTAATATGTTCCGTCCACGAGTATAACAGTGTTATAATTTCCTTAAGGAAAAAATGTCCAATTTCAAAGTGAGAAGTCTCATAATATACGGTCGATCTACTAGAGAGAGTGAGTGTGACCCCGGATGGTGGGGCCAGGGAGGGGTGGGTGAAAAGGAATTATATGTTATAATTTGATAATTTGGATCTGTATCTGAAACATTAATTATTGAAACATTGTAATTTCAGAATTGTTGAAACATTAATTATGGTTATTATAAAATTGAGGGTGCACAACAATCAATATTTTAGATACATTACTCTGAAAAGAACATCACACATGAATTTCGTGTAAAAGAAAAACATCATGTTTGTATAATATTTTACATAAAAAACTCGTGTTTGTACGATTACCAGTAACAAGAATATTACTTACTGAAAATACTAATGTTATGATCGAACTATTAGTTGTGAATTAATATAAAATTAATTAAATACATGCCCGTAGTCATATTTTTTTGTACAATATTTTATTATCATTGTAAATGTGGGACTTATAAACTCAGTCATTTTCATATACTTTTAGTCAATATTTTTATTGCCTGCAAAATTAATAATCAAACTAAAATATGAAGTGGGCTCCAAGCTTTATGGAAGCTCTCTATAAGTGTTATATATATATATATTATGAAATATACTAGAGAGAGAGAGAGAGATGCTCAATAATACCATTACAAAGCATATAATGTACAAAGGATGGGGCAACAGTAATCACACCCAAACTAAAACTCAAGCAAGATCCTAACCCAGTGTACATTAAGAAGATTACAGAGCCGGCTACACAATCCCCACCACTGCTATGAAAAGAAGACATTAGGGACTTATTATCTTCTTTTTCTTTTTCTTTTTTCCTGGAACTGGAGAAAAGGACACTTTGCCACACCCACCAGACAACAAAAATAGAAACCTATGACTATCTGCAGAAGTTCAGCGAGCATCTGAATAAATTTTCTTTAGAGCATCCAAAGCTCAAAACTTCAGCAGATCAGTGTAACTCACAAGTTCTTAAAAAAAAAAAAAAAAAAAAAAAAATTGTACAGAGTCATGGTCTTCAGTTCGAACCGCTTCATATGCATTTCACGAGGTTGTATGCATGAGCATGCCTGAAAAAGAATGAAATGAAAGCCAGCAATAAAAGGAACACTTACCCGAGCTGCTGGCTTTCTGTCTCTCTCATTCGAGTCCCACATAATTTCACAGCCAAATTTTACATAAATTCAACTTGCTCAGGCCGTCGAGGTTAGGCTCAACCTGCTATTAAATAATCACACCAAAACAGCATAAAGATAAACACTAAATTAAAAGTATCAAGAAAATTATATCTAGAAGTTCACTACACATGCCTTATCACTGTTTTCTGCACACCTTCTGAGTATACTCCCTCATTCGAATTGAGTACCACCCCAAATGCAGCATTCGGCTTCACAATAGAAAGCAAAAAAACAAAAGAAACAAATAAATTAGGTAGACTGGTCAGTGCAAAGCATATCTCCAAGATAAAGACATGTTAACAAAAGTGGAAAATAAGTTATTTGTTGTGCAGCTCTGTATTCCCAAATGTCCAATGTTTTAATGTGTGCAACACAAGTGAGGACCCAACACACATCCAGTCAGGACTTGCATTATTGTTCGAAGATACCTCAGATGTTGCCACTTTTATGCCATTGGTGCATTTGGTCATAGAATCTCTGAGTTAGACTGAAGATATTAAGAAGACATCCAACTAGTAGAGTAAAATGTTGTAAAAGAAGGCAAGTGCATAATGAAAATGAATCACCAGAAAATTCAGTCAAATTAAAGAAACATAAATCCAAAACCTCTAATGCTTCTTGTGATCCATTTGGCAGTAGGTTGCCATTTATGCATCCATTATCTGAAACGGATTCAGAGTCTGCCTCACATACATCACCCTGCAAATATCCTGGGTTATTACTCCCATCACTGCTTCCCTCAACACTCCTAGTGTTCCCTTCACTGCTAGCAGCCATTGATCCAAATCCAGCATCCTCACACCTGCCCTTGCTTGTAAGACTTGTAAGACCACTGGGATTTGAGGTATATCCAAGCTCTGTTTCTCCAAACAGTGTTCTTTTATTTGATTCAACTAGTTCCATACTAAAACCATTATCCGAAGGCTCTCGAGATGCACTGCTTGCTTTGTGAATGATAATTTCAGGAGAAATTGAATCCTGTCGTTGAGGACTAATAGATTGTCGTTTCTCTGGCATACCTTGATTTGCATCCTCTCCATCAGGATCCTTCTTCCTCTTCAACTGTCTCTCACCAGAACCTGTCACACTAACTTCACCATCACCATAATTCAATTTATCAGCCTGCTGCTGGGCAATAACTCTAGATTGTCGAAGTCGTTTACAACCATCAGGGAACACATAAGCAGGAAGTTGCCTTCTACGAACATGAGAAACATAAATTTCCATCCCTGGTTTCCAAAACACGTACATGTTAATGGAATGCCGGAACTCATCAACGGTCCCTCGTATATCAAACTGCTGACCCTGAATCTTCTCCCCCTGTTTCCTCTGCAATCCCATAAAAAATGCAGAATGGGCGCATTGCTTGGTTGTATCAACATACTCATGGGGATAAGGATGGCATTGTAACATCCCTAAAGTATCCCGCTCAATCTGCAGATGTAAATAGAGGCACTGGAATGAGAGGTAAAGAAGTCCATTGTTTTCTTCCCAAAAACATCGGTATTATATACAAATAATACAATAAATTTCCTTTTTGAAAAAAGCCAGAACCAATTATAGCTATTACCATTAAAGTCAGTTGCCTCAGACGGGATTCTACCCAGCCTTTCCAAGCACGTAGGTCATCAACATCAGCTGCAACTATGTCAACCTGGAGATAGTTCTTATAGCTTTCAAAGAACAAGTATGATTCAAAGAGAGCACACCACTGAGCTTTATTCAGTTCTACTTCCTGGATTTAGCAAATGAAAAGGAGAAAATGACCAATAGTCAAATATGCAAAACCAGCAAGAGGAATAGAGGGGAAAATAAAAGACAGAACAACCTACCTCGCAGATCTTGTTACCATATTGAAACTGCTCAACCATAACACGAAGGGTACTTCTTGAAACATTGTAGCTAGAGTTCATACAAGGGTACGCAGGAGTTATAATTGGCATATGATGAGTCCGGTCACGAGAATTTTTACGGGGGTCCCAGACATTAAAACCAAGTTCATCCTCTTCGATTGCACATAACATGACAGGATTTGGCCAACGCCACTGTGTATAGACCCTAAAAAATCGAGAAACCAGCATGCTTGGAACTGCATTGGGATAAAGCTGGCACACCCGGGCAACAAGAAGAGCCCAGTTCACACCACCAAGAAATCCTGTTACCTGATTTGCAACAAAGAGTGGAAATCAGCTGAGAAGTAAAATAAGTCAAAATAACTTCTGGAGTGAGGAGGCACTCACATTGGAATAAACACCACGCCTTTTCGCCCAAAACTTCAAGCATCTGAGTGTTGTACAGAAATGCTGCAATATAAAAAGGGACCATAAGGGAGAGTTAATATACAGCATTATACTAGGAATTCTGGAAAAACAAAACAAAAGAGGAAGCACTTCACCTCAACATTTGGAACAAGCTTAAGGATTTGATGTGCAACCCTGCAGCCATTAAGACTTCGAACAGTTGGCTCATCAATGTCGTACAATAAAGACACATCAGAAATGTCCAGGTCCTGTTGACAAGACCACAAAAAAAAAAAAAGGATAGAGATCAAAGAAGATAAGAGGACAAATGCAAACATAAAGCTACATAAAAACATACAAATTAACATGACAAAATGAACCCATCAAATGTAAATAGCATCTCCTCAGCCAAATGCAAAATTTTTAAAGAACCAAGAAACAAAAACTTCTAATGTACAAGCACTATTCTCTGTTAAAACACCTGGACAGAGAATAGGTTCCCATCCTGTGGCCAACCCCACACGAAAAACAGAGGGAGAGGGAGAGAGATTCCTCGAAACAGATTATCCACATAAAATAGCCAAATTCAGAAAAAAGTTGCATTTTTATACTATTTACATGATATTTGGTATTCGTTTAGAAAGTTTTGGTTGATAAGAAGATGGAAGGTTCACTAGCTACTTACTTCTGGTACAACCAGGAGAGAGACGCTAGCATAAAGGAGGTCAATTGATATTCCATGAAACTTAAATTTCATTACAGGGACATGAGCATCTGGAACTGGTTGCAGTTCAGTCACTTCTTCCATCTCAGCCAGAATGTTATGCAATATGAAGAAGAAGTCTTCCTGAAGATAACATGAAAGTATTTCATACATAAAAAGTGAACATTTGCAAGATTCAGAACTCTAAGAGAAACCACCAGCATTCAATATTTACCTCTCGATTGACATAGGATGGCCCAACACATAATGTGTCTATGTCAGCCCCAGGACCATGTACCTACAAAAAGAAAATGTAAGCTATATGTGTATATGGAAGAGCAAACCAAACAGAAGGTTGATGCAAGAAGAAGCCCCCCACCATCACAAGAAAATAACAAATACTAAGTGTCAATGAAAGCTATGATGACTAAAGGCACAAATAGCGTGTAACATGGCTATCAACCATTCACTTCTCTCTCTCTCTTTCCAACCAATTTAGGAACATGGCCATCAAACACAATCAAGAGCAAGCATACTTACCCCAAGTCTATAGGAACCAAATGTAAAAATAAGAGCATTAGCATCCTCCACCATTTGATCTGTGTATCCCCTCAAGCGAGTAAGTTGCTTCACCCAATCCTTAACAATCTAACAATCAAAAGATAGGATAGGAAAGTTGAAAATATAGAAAATCAGCAACATAGCTACTACAAGACTTCAGGTTTTTCAATTATGTAGTGAAAAACAAGTCCTCTAAATCTATCAAAAATCAAAAACTTATATAAATACAATTATTCCTCTAAAAAGAACAAAAACACAGTAACATCAGGCAGTTAACATACACCTTAAGCCCAGAGCTCATAGAGGTACTGCACCTAAACAAGCTCCAGGTAAAACACCTTCAAGAAGGCACATCTCATACACAAACGCGAGACCTTTATTCCAAAGGGCAGAATCAGCTCGTTTTCCATACCAAATTGGCTGTATGTCCCCTAGGACCATGCTGCTCATGTACAAGTTAGCTTTTTATAGTTCATTAATTTCATGGTTTGTCCATATAAAGAAATATTGTAATGTCTACAAGAAACATAGTCTAACTTTGTTTCTACGACCCTATGTTCTGCAACTTTACTAACATCAGGTCATGATCATGGGGTTCCCTTAGTAAAACATGTTTGAGCTTATGGTTTTCTGAATACTGAAGATTCTTACTAGGCGATCTATATTTATGAACAACACTTTTTAATCCAAATAATCCGTCGAATTAAAAAAATATCATGAAAAACGCAAATTTGGTGGGATTACTCAATAACACCTACAACACCTACCTCTGATATTAATCTAAAACTTTATCTTGTATTCATAAGTCTCACTAGCACATAATTTGCTTAAAACGATCAAGAATCACCTGCCCAATTCGCTGAAGAACCTCCTCTCTCTTGGCAGCTTCCTCTTTGCTCTCATAAAGCCCAGCTTCAACCAAAAACTTCAAATACCCATAAACTCAGAAACAAAATTGTCATAACCCAGAAGATTAATAGCCAAAAATACAATTTTTCCAAAGCAAAAAAAAAAATCGATGGCACAAACCTTCTCTAACTCTAACGTTCTTTGAATATCGGCTTCAGCAGGCCCCGCTGTCGATATTGGCTTTGTCACGCCGAATTGCTTCGCGGCCGCTTGAGGAGGCGGCAACGGAGCACTCAATCCCTCTGAGCTCACCATCTCAGCATCTCCCAAAAAAAAAAAACTGAAAAAATACGATCTTTCGATCAAAGGAAATAAAACAAAAACAAGGATTTCAAAACCCTAGAATCCTAATAAGCGATCACACGATCCGAAATTGAAATTCAACCCAAATCGCAAACCGGAACCCTAGAATTCAAAGAGATTGAGTACTCTCCGAGAAGTAGTAGGGAATCCGAATAGATCAAAACTTCAAAACCAGAAGGAAAATTGGGAATTTGGGAATTCAGATCTAACTGAACAAAGCAACACTACCGAGATTCGAGAATTCTAGAGAAGGAAACAAACCCTAAAACGCGTCTGAAAAAGGGGAGAGGGGGACAGAGAGAGAGAGAAGATATTGGCTGGCGGTCGGTTGGATTTTTGGTGGGTTTTGATACTTTTTTTTTTCTTTTTTTTTTTTGGTATTGTTGTAGCTCGTCGGTTTAGCATAACGGCGTTACGGTCGTCCGATAAACGGCGTTACTGAGGATTTAGCAATAAAGGTAGAAAACGGCGTTACGGTGGGTTTTAATAAAGAAACCAGATGCGCTCCGGATTTGGATTTTGGACACTGGAAAAGGAGAAACGTTACCTACAAGGAAGCTTTTTGTAGCTTTAACGGATCCTTCAGCTTGTGACACGTGGCGATATAGGATGCCGAAGACAAGCTGATTTTTCCTTTTTTAACGCATGCTTCGGCCTCTGACACGTGACCCGAATACCCGATAGGGTCCTTGATTACCAGACGGGGCGAGGATCGGAGTGTCAAACCTCGCCTCGCCTCGCCCCGCCCCACTCTATTGTCATTCCTAAATATAAATATAATTTTATCAATATTATTAGAAGTGGGTACAGACGTACAGTTTAGTTTGGGTTGGTTTTTGCTTTAAAAATAACACTTTAATCCATCAATAGAAAATCCACTTAGTGATCAATTTGGTTTGGACGGTTTCATTACTTTAACCTCAAACGTTATCCAAGTTGAAGCAAAATATTGAAATACACAAACACTTTCATGAGTGTAGTTTGTGTATAAATTCTTCATACCTTGATGCATTATCATTCGTATCATTATGTATTACTATTCATACCTTATCCCATTATTATACCTTGATGCATTACCATTTGTACCTTAATGCTTTTCTATTTTTACCTTGATGTATTATCATTTGTACACTGGCACATTAACATTTGTACTTTAACCATTACAATTTGTACCTCAATGCATTATCATTCTTACCATGATACATTATTATTTGTACATTGACACATTACCACACCTTGATCCATTACCATTTGTACATTAATGCATTAACATTTGTACATTGATGCATTACCATTTGTATCATAATGCATTGTCATTTGTACATTGATACATTATCATTTGTACTTTGATGCATTATCATTCACATCATAAATTGGAATCGATCCCCTATATTCCATTATTCCAATGACATGTGTACTAATCCGTAATGAAAATTAAAATAAAGAATTGGATTATGATTATGGATTATTCTTTTGTTTACTAACCATATAAGAATAAAAACATAAGTGGGCCCACATGAAATTAGGAATTCAACTCCTTATTTTGAAGGAATTAGATTCTTGGGTGGGAAGTGGTAATCCAATTCCTTATTTTGGAGGAATTCAATTCCTTATTTTTTTTCTATTATACCCTCACATTATTAACTAGTATATAAAATAATTTATTTAGAACAAGGGCATTTTAGTAATCAAATGCTCACATGATATTATTTCTACTATGATTTTAGATAGTTTAGTAAACAGTTTCAATGAGAATACAATTCCTCCTCAATTCAATTTATCCTCAATTTAATTATTCATCAATTCAATTCTTCCTAATCCGTTTACAGATTAGTAAACATGCGACAAGAGAATGCAAAGTAATAAAATAACTCAGTTACAAGTAAATGACTAAATCAATAAACTGCCCTTAAAAAACAAAACATAATTAGAAATAACATAAATCGTGAGCACAATGATATGGTAAATTGTTAATTTAACATGTTGTATATATGCATGTGAAGCTCACGTAAACTAGTATCAAAACTAGGTTTTTTTTTTTTTTTTTTTGGATCATATCAAAACTAGGTATTAAATATGCATATTAGACAATTTGGGATTGGCTGATGGCTATAACGCAAGTCCAGGCCCAAGGTCATGGCCTACTATCTTGGTCGTCCAAAATGAGCCCAGAACCTGGCTTGTAAGTAGTTGTGAGTTGTACCAACTCATGGTCTTCAAAAATTTGCAACTCTGAATACTAATAGAGAGGTAGCTAGAAAATTTGCAACTTCATCAAAATAACATCCTTATTTGACCAAAAAAGAAAAATTCTCTAATGCACTTCCAGAAATTATTAGGCAAATAATGCAATAAGTTGCTAGGTAACCCCCCAATGGACACTACTACCACTAAAAAACCTTACTAATAACTAATTATCCATACCCATTATCTCTTCATAATTTTGTGCTTAACTCACGCGACCAATGGCTCTTCACAATCCTATTCTTACCAATGATCTCAATTCCCAACCAAAATTATCAAATTTATTTTAATTAATATTAATATGATCCGAAACTCTTCTTCTATATAGAAAGTTATTGTGGTCCTTGTGGAACGTTATGCGTTCAATTATGAATTTATGACTGGCTTTTATTAGCCAAGCATTGGAGAAGAATATAAGATCCATACTATTTCAGGCACCTTAATTTCCATCATGTGACAGCCTATAGGAAAAACAAAACAAAAAGAAAAAAACTGACAGCAAGATCTGCGTTCAAATTTTTTTGAAGAAACTCTTTTTCAAATTGAGAACATGCATCTACCATGTAGCCATCTCATGCCATCTCACGCGAATGCAAACAAATATGAAGAAAAAAATAAATCTTTCAATATTCAAGAGTCTGAAATCGTCCGCATGACATGACATGTCAAGGAGTATAGTAAAGAATTTTCCTTTCTTTTTTTGGCCATGTAAAGAATTTTCCTTTCTAATCAGCTAAAGATGCCACAATCAATGGCAGATTGCCATTTTTATCAGTCTAAAATTTAGGTAGCTAACTTTGTATATCCCAAATATCAGGAAAAAATTCAAAACCCAACATTTATGGAATTTCAAATCCCAAGATTCCCCCCCATTCCCCTCTCTCTCTCTCTCTCTCTCTCTCTCTCTCTCTCTCTCTCTCTCTCTCTCTCTCTCTCTCTCTCCCTCTTCTTAATAAGCAATGGCTGCACCTCCCAAATGGGTTCATCAGATCTACTTGATCAGCACTCATTTGGGAAACACCCCATTTCAACCAAAGCACACTGTTTCAGAGATTTTAAGCAGAAAGAATGGCAGAGCCTACTGAGTTGATAAGAATCGTGGAGGAGGGTCAGTGAGTGAGTGAGAAAATTTCTCCTCTGGAATCAATCACTGTGGGGAGAAGATACGGAAACTGAAAGATCTTCTCCACCTCCCAACCCCAAGAAAGAAAGCGAAGTCTCAGCCTTTTTCGGCTCACTCTCTTTGGGACAAAAAGGGAAGCTATAAAAAGGACTCCTTTTTAGTGGGTTAATGGGCTTTTAATGCCTGCTCTATCAATGGCTCAGCTTAGTCCTAGACTTGTACTACATATATACAGTCTATACATATAACAGACAGAGCCCACACAGAGAGATATGAGAGCAAATTGTGGCTTTAAAGAAGAGGGGTTCTAGGGGCTTCCAGTGTTGCAGAAGATAGCAAAGAGCATTTTTTTTCTTTTTAAGAGAGAGAGAAGCATAACACTCAAAAGGGTATTGAAAGAAAGAAAAGCGTTTCAAAAAAAAAAAAAAAGGAAGAGATTCACGGGGTTGTCAGTGCGCATCTTTCATTTGTAGTACACGTTGCTCCAGAAAGTTGAAATTTTTAAGTAAGAGGGAAGAGGTAGTAGTGTTTTTTGTTGTTGTGGGTTTGCCAAGTTAGAGAGTAAGTGGACAAAGTGTTTGTGAATTCGGCGCTTTGTTTGAATTTTAAGATTCAAGAAGGAAGGTGGGGTTTTGTCTGGGTTAGTGTCTCTCTCTTTTTGGTGAAATGTTACTGCAATTTTTTTTTTTTTTTTTGCTCCATAAGCTCTTCTCACCTTTTATGCTTTGTCTGTAATTCTTGTTTGTTTACTTGGGGGTGAGTTTTTGAAGCTTATATTATAATGATTTGAAGCTCTGCATCTTTCTGTGACACTTTTTGTCCTGTAATACAGTTCTTCACGGGGTGCTGTCAGAATTTCGTAAAGAAAAAATGCAATATTTATCCAAATTTATTTTTAAGGTTTTGATGCCTTTTGTTTGATAATCGTTTGCTCCACACTTCTCTGCTTGCAACCTGTAAAGATTCTGAGAGAGCTTGCAGAGCCTTTCTGCTCTATTAGCTCCACCACTTGGTTTGGATTTAGTATTTCAAACATTTTTAACATTCCTTGGAAATGACTCTCTCCTAGTTTCTCACTCCAAATTATAGAGAATGAAAATGCGATAGCTACTAGGGTCTGTTTGGTTCTTTTCTGAATGCACACACCACTTTGCTCTTGACTCACTTCATAACATTCCCTTTCTCTTTCTAGGACTCTCGACACTTGTTCTCTCTCTCTCTCTCTCTCTCTCTCTCTCTCTCTCTCTCTCTCTCTCTCTCTCTCTCTCTCTCTCTCTCTCTCTCTCTCTCTCTCATTTGTTTCTCACTCCGCATTTGGTGGTTTGTTAGTGTTTGTTTCTACATAAACTCCATCTGGGGTCTTTGACTTGGTGCTTACTAAACCCTTTGGCTCCTTTTTTTCTTTCTCTCTCCAGTTTGTAACTCTACATATTCTAGAGAGAGGAACCAAAAACATGGGGAGGGCAACAAGGTGGTTGAAGGGTTTTCTGGGGATGAAGAAAGAGAAAGACCATGTTGGCAATCCAAGTCCTCAGAATAGTGACCGCAAAGAGAAGAAGAGGTGGAGTTTTGCCAAGCCAGGGAAAGATACAAGTAAAATTGTTCATGTTTCAGCTAATCTTTCACAGAATGGTAATGTTCCTGCCCCTGACTCTGCTTGGCTCAGATCCTATCTTGCTGAGTCAGAGAAGGAACAAAACAAGCACGCAATTGCCGTGGCGGCGGCCACGGCTGCCGCTGCTGATGCGGCCGTGGCCGCCGCACAGGCCGCGGTGGCGGTTGTTAGGTTGACAAGCCAGGGCGGTGGTGGTGGGTTCATGTTTGGCAAAAGAGAGAAATGGGCTGCAATGAAGATTCAGACTGTTTTCAGAGGCTATTTGGTGAGTGGGGTTTTCATTTTTTTATTTGGTTCTTCAAATTACTAAATTGGTATGTCTGTCTGATTTGAAAGTTTAACAAATCTAACCATGTTTTGGTTGTTATTATGAAGTACTTTTCTTAGTTCTTACTTCTATGGCTGCTCTCAAAAAGTTGTAAATTTGTTTCCCAATCTTCTAATGGAATAGTAGTACAGTACGAACGACCGTTTCCTTGGTTTTTGAAGCTGCTAGATTTGTTTTTCCACCTGTTGTTGTTGACTTGGCCAATCATTCTTAATGCTTAAAAGCTTGTGAAATTGTTTCCAAATCCTATGGAACAGTATTAACAATTTTCCTTGTATTTTCTATCATTGGTTTGCCAAATAGGGTCATGATTTGAGTTTCTGTGAGCCGCCCATTTGTTGAATGCATTTGTGTTGTGATTTCTGCTCCCCTGCTATTTCTAGCAATGCTTTCTCTTCTAAAGCTGCACAACTTGGGCTACTACTTGACCAAATTTATGTATGAACTGGCTGGCCAAACTTACCAATTTGTTTTGGTAAATACTAAATACTTAGAGCAGTGTTGTATTGAATCTAAAATTGGTTTTGACTTCAGGCCCGAAAGGCGCACAGAGCTCTTAAGGGACTGGTTAAGTTGCAGGCTCTTGTTAGAGGCTATCTGGTTCGAAAACGGGCTGCTGCTACTCTTCATGGTATGCAAGCTCTAATAAGAGCACAGACAGCTGTCCGGTACCAGCGAGCACGTCGTTCTTTCAATAAAGAGAACCGGTTCATACCTGAATTCAATTCCCGGAAATCCGTTGTAAGTTCTAATTTCATAACATCCATTTGATCACATTTTACATTTTGTTCATAGTGTTGGTCTTACTAATTTTATGGTCTAATCATTTGCAGGAAAGATTTGATGAAACAAGAAGTGAATATTATAGCAGGAGGCTGTCTGCAACTTATGAAGCTTCCCATAATGGCTATGATGAATTAAGCCCAAAAATAGTTGAAATTGACACATACAAAACCAGATCAAGGTCTCGGAGATTCAACTCTGCATTGTCTGACCTGCCTTACCAAACCATTTCATCTCCCCTGCCATGCCCAATTCCGAGTCGAATTTCTGTGCCTGATAGCCAGCAGCTGCAAGATTTTGAATGGTACTTCAATGGGGATGAATGCAAGTTATCTACTGCCCATTGCACTCCCCGGTTTGCCAACTCTTTTCGGTCCAATGCTCCGAGTACACCAGCCAAGAGTGTTTGTGGAGACAGCTTCTTTAGGCCTTACTCAAACTGCCCAAACTATATGTCAAGCACTCAGTCATTCAAGGCCAAATCGAGGTCACACAGTGCCCCGAAGCAAAGGCCGGAACCAGGCCCTAAGAAGAGGCTTTCGCTCAATGAAGTAATGGCAGCAAGAAACAGCATAAGTACCATTCGAATGCATCGATCATCATGTAACCAGGTCCAAGAAGAAGAAGTCTTCAACTGTTGATGATGCTGAAATGAAAAGGGTCCTCTGTCTTTGGTCAAAATCAGGGAGGACTTGCATAGCAGATGGTAAAAAAAAAAAAAAAACAGATTGGAGAGAGAGGATAAGAGCCTTTCCAATCTCCATGCCTTATTTTCCACTTTAGTATTAAAAACGAATAGGGTTAGAACACAGATTGCTTGTGTAAATTCTTTTTCCTTTCCTTTTTTTTTTTTTTTTTCTCAACAGTTTCTTTCAAATTGTGCCTTATGAGCAATGAGTCAATGTGATGAGAGGAGCTTCTGTTCTACATTTTAATTAATTTTCTGAGTAAGAATCACAGTTTTTGGACTTGGAAAACAAGAACCATTCATGAGCTGTAAGCCAAAAGCTTCGAGCTTTTGAAGCAACAATGAAAAGAAAAATTATTAGGTGTATTTGATACACCGTCAGGTAATGTAACAAATTTAACATATAAGAGTAATGTTAGACGGTATATTTATATTAATAAAGTATAATATTAATAATATTCACTCATATTATGATATGTTGGATTGATTACACCACGTAACAGTGTATCAGATATACAAAATAATTTCTCAAAAAGAAAAAAGTTATTGCCTTCACTATTCAACCAGCATGTCATTATGTGATAGGAAAATGGGAATTTACCATGATTACAAAAGAGACTGAATGCACAACTCTCAAGTTGTTTGTTTGAATATGTAGAGCAGGAATGGGCAAAAATGATTTCATTTTGAAGCATTTTTTCCAAATCTGTAATGATAGTAGGTGGGTTCATTTTGTGGAGGCAGGGATAAGAATAAAATGGTTCAGAACATTATTGGAGCAGGAGCCTCATTTGCAGGAATTTGAAATCTGTTTGAATCCGTACTTTCCACCAAAGAGCTTAGCTTCCATGAAGGTTCTTCCACCCCATTTAGCTAGCTTGATTTAATAATGTAGCCAGGGATCAGTGATATGGTTCTAGTTTGATTAGCAACATTTAAATGTAGTTAGTCCTGTCCCTTGTATTGGAAAAAATAGTATATGTTCCAGAAATAGCAAGAAAGACAGTGGTGGATTCAAAACTTCAAACAGCACCTTTGTAGATGAGAATGAGGATTCAGAAGTCATCATACTTATGGAACCGAGTACAAACAGAGATCAAAATTTATTGTATTTGACTGTCACATATAATTTTCTTCCTGCACACGATTTAATTGAGCTCACATGTATGTTGTCAGAAAAACTATATATAATGATTATGTGCCAACATTATTTCATTAATAAATCAATCACAATTAGTGTGTAAAAATTTGAGAGTTATTGATTAGTGGATATTTTTATAGTGGAGTCTATCTCAATATTAACCATTTAAGTTAATGGCTATACAATGAGGTCTCATTGACAATCATTGTCAACCCAATAATGGTTCATTGTGCAAAATGAACAGCTTTTTCGACAAAAAAAACTTGGACAGCTTTGTTTAGCATTACTCTTCCTCAATTAACAGGAGATTCTCAATGTTGTGTATAACATCCTACTTTACTTCTGTCTAGAGCCTTTATCCCATATTGTGGCATACAATGTATATTGTTGTTAACATAATGTTCTCTTATTTGATACTTTGACGAAATAAGTATTTATATTGTTAGATTATAAATAAGCATGATATAAGAAAAACCATACCTAGCAAATTGGTAATATTCACATTTAATCAGCCTAAACAATTTATGTTATTAGACTATCTGACAAATTTTTCATTATTTCTAAATTTCTAATTATATATTAGGGTGAAAAGGAGGGATGATCATTTGATTCATTTTTTATTAAGGCTATGGTCATAGGCTTTTTTTTTTGTTTGACCACATGGTCATAGGCTTTCATTAGTCTTTTAGACTTGCATGGATTTTAAATTTCTTATCAACAATGATTAGGGCTATGATCTGATTGATGGGTTTCTGGGTTGGAACTGGTGGGTTGTTGGATTGCTTGCATCAGCATCATCTTATGATGTGAAATGATGGCCCACGAGAGGTTTGTTCTGGTAAAAACATCATAATTATGAATAAAGGGCAGTTTGGGAATTTGAGCCGGTCTTTGACTCAATCCTTTTCCTTCCTTACTTAAGCCATACATCATCATCCACATCTTCGTGCAGCGTGTCGGTCAGTTTTGTGCTCACACATTCATCATTATCCCACGCCTGCCCCTCATCATGATTTCCTTTTCCCCGGGGGAGGGGGGGTATTCAGACCACCCAATTTTGCCGAGTAGACCACCCCCTAAATTTTTGCCCATTTTTTCCTATTTTTCCCCTGCATACCCATTCTCCAGATTTTGGCCGGCCACCTCTCCCGCTGCCGGCGTGACCCACCCTCCAGATATTAAGAAGACATGGCTGCTGGGAGGGGTGGGGTTGCAGTCACACCGGCGACTGGGAGGGGTGGGGTTGCGTCGGCCACCCATGGTGGTCCGGTGAGGCGGGAGGCAGAGAGAAGGAGGCAGAGAGAGGGGAGAGAGAGGGGAGATAGAGTGGGTCGCACCGGCGGTGGGGAGGGGGTGGGGTTGCGCCGGCGGCGGGAAGGGGTGGCCGGCCAAAATCTGGAGAATGGGCAAAAATTTAGGGGGGTGGTCAACTCAGCAAAATTGGGTGGTCTGAATAGCCCCCCTTTCCTTTCGTATCACATTTTACGGACGGATGAAACGACAAGTCGTTATTCTAAATCAACAAACGTGATTAGTATGGGTGGGCATTAACCCGTCCAAGCTGATGCTCCAACCGACTCACCGACAAAAAAATCCAAAGCCGACCCAACCCGATAGACGCCGGTTTGGTTTTGAGTTTCGTCCTCTACCGAGAGAGAGAGTATGATAGAGACCCATACAAAAGAGAGATAGAGACCAGGCGAGAAAGAGTGGCGTAGTGCCATTTTTTTCGGCAAGACAGAGAGAGACAGAGACCTAGGCAAGAGAGAGAGAGACCCAGGTGAGAGAGAGAGAGAGAGAGAGAGAGAGAGAGAGAAATGCTTTGTCGACTTTACCGAACCCTGACCGCTCTGACCACCATTTTGACTAACCTAAACCCACTCTGACCAATGGTTGTGTGAGCAATGGCGGATTGAGCCCCAAGCTGACTGCCACCCACTCCTAGTGATTAGAGGGAAAACGGGCATCTAGACCTAATATAAATTGATGAATGCTATCCACCTTTTCATTTTCATCTTTTCTTTATACCTTTTTACTTTCTTTCATATTTCTTCTAATTCATAGTGTACTTCATGATTAGAATTGTTCTTTTTTTTTTTTTTTTTTATGTAAAGGTCATTTTTTAAAAAAATAACAAAATTGAAAATTGATTCATCATTTAACTGTTATCAAATGAATCTATATGTTATCAAAACTGTATATATATATATATATTTTTTTTTTTTTAGTTGGAGAGAGTGTAGATCGAACTTGGGTGCATTGTAGGTAATTATATGGTCTTTCCAACTTGGTTATCCAACAACTGTAAACTGTATATTTATTTGGTAATAGTTTGATGACTAAATAATTTTCAATTTAATTAATTTTTTTACAAAGATAATCTTTACAAAGTTATCTAAAAAATGAACAGTTCGAATCATAAATTTATACTGCACATTAGAAGAAAAAAAAAAAGATAACTAGCATTTCTTTATAGAGTTGGAGAGAATGCAATTTGCTTTCTAATAATTTAATTTCTAAATAAAATTTTAAAATAATATCTTTGAATAAGAATCTGTTTTGTAATTATTAAATTAGATTAGAATGGATGATTAAGTAAATACTTTAAAAAATGTTACATATTCATGAATTTGTCGATCACCTTTTATTTCCACCTTTTGTCCATTTGTATTTCCATGACTGCTTTGGCTTTTCATGTACAACCTTTAGCTCCTTGTTCATTTATAAATCTCATTAAAAACAATAATACAATTCCAAAAAAGAACATAAAGTGTATCAAAGTTCAAAAGTACTGGAAAAAAAAAAAAAAAAAAAAAAAAAAAAGGTGTATCGAAGGCTGCAATTTTTGGCACCCGATCCTTCTAAAGTCCTCATTGTTTGTGAAATGGATGTTGTTCTACTTTTGATAAAGCCAAATAGATTCCACATTTCCACATCTCACCAAAGTTACTACAAATCCTTTAATTGTTTTTAATATTGTCAAAGTTACTGCAAATCTTTAATGTTATACGTGGGGAGGCTTCTTTTGCATGAGAAGCTTTACGTATAAAGTTAAATTCACCAATAATCAAATATCTTTCTTCTTTTTTTCTTGAAAAAATGGGACTTTATTTATAGTTAGATAGAAGTACAATAGTTAGCTAGTCAATGAGCTAGGACTGTCCTCAACCTAGACATGAAAATTAGTAAACCAAAACATATATGGTAACAAAAAGATGTGATTACAATTATAAGGGACAAATTGAAAAAGTACATAAATTATTTTACCATGAACCCTGACTCAAATGACATGAATAAATGACTTAGGTTTTCCGCTTTTTTTTTTTTTTTTACTCGTTCCAATTTTAACTATTTATTACTTATAACATAAGAGTTCATGTAAAGACATAACCCGTACACATTTAAAATATATTATAAATCAATTTTCTCTTTTACTCACATATCTTTAGATTTACAATATATAATTCAGATTAAAAGTTAAGTAAAATAAGTAGGGGATCCGAATTTGAATGTAAACATTGCATTAGAACTTATAATATATAATATTTTGGTCTTTTCCTCATTGCTATTTAATTTCGAATTAGATGTTCTAATATCAATAAAATGTAAACTAATATTCTCTAATTAGATATTTGATTGACATATTATTTTATGAGATTGTGAATATGCAACTACACATATATTCAAACAAGTTTAGTTAACATGTTATCAAGAAAACATATCCCGTCAAATATGAACAGTAAACAAACATATAAATGACAACAGGTTAAACCACAAATGTTTGAACAGAAAAATAAGAGACGTTGAGAACTGCAAACAAGATTAGTTAAAATATTCCCCCGCTAATAAACCAGTATGTCTCTTCTGAATTTCTGATTCAAACACTGAAACCACAAGTCTTTTTATACAATTTGTTTCAAAAAAGCACTTCCCACGAGGACAGGAAGGTCGAATATGTTTGGTTGAGCGGCTATGCTTTCGTCACATCTCATCTCATTGTGCTTTTTGAACAACTAAAAATAAGCACCAAGATTTCAAAAGCATTAAGATAATCGCTCCTTGTTTTAAATTTTAATCGATTCAAATATCTGAGTAATAAATGCAAATATTGTGGGATTAGTTTAATTACTTTCTAGAGCTTTGTGGGTTTGAAAGATTATTTAATTAGTCAAAAGTCGCATGCATTAATCACCGTACAGATTTCCACTTGGACTTTTCTGTGTTTCAAAAACCATTACACGTTATCTTTGGCCTCTCGATCACAAGTCTCATGTGCAAAGCACTATTCAAAGGAAAGTGCTTCACCGCCATTGCTTCACTCCCTAATTGTCCTTTTGTCGGTACGTTGGGGTCTTTCGACTTAGATAAGGTTTTGTTTGGCTTCTCAATGCATAACAAGTTCACTACAATCACTACCCAAGTCTTTAATTTGACCGACTAATTGATCTACGTACCCTCTTTGATGAGGTTTGAATAGAAATATGTATTTTCAAAAACTTTTGACTTTATGGGTAACATCCCCAATCTTAATGATGTTCAAAAATTTATTTGTACATCAAGGAAACCGATCCATTCATTACATTAATCCAACCAATTTGAATCGGTTTTCTTTTTTTTTTTGGTCCAATTGAATTGGATTTGACTTGATTGGATTCTTTTTTGATATTGAGGATAAAATTTGACTAAATTGAGTGTAAAAATTAATTACTATACAGATATTCGCATGGGATACAGACAGATTTAATGATTCAAAAATTATACTCTAAAATATAAAAAGGTGAACCAATCATCCAACAGCTCACATATGTCTTTGTGGCTATGTGGTGCCAGCACCATAATACAATCCATTGAAGTAATCCAACCTTAACTTGTGATCAAATTTTAAAAAAACCATGTGTTGTCACATTATGAATGACCGAAAGTGTAAACTACAATGTAGCATATAGCATGAATAATCAGTAATGTCAAATACTTTGATTAAATTAAAGTGACTTAACAGTCTTAACTCAAATGGTAAAGAATGGTAGAGTAATGAGATATGATTATATTATTTCAGTGAGAAAAAATAAATAAAGCTTTAAACTACTTGGTCTTGGAGTGTGTCAACACGAAGCTAGTATTGGCATACAAGAAGCAATTTCATAATTTCTGTTAGCTAACGAAAAATAAAATAAAAATAAAAGAGAGAAAATTTAAAAACATATGGTACGTATAGAATAATCAATAATGCACTATACGTACGTTGGGCTTGTCCTCGCTGTCAGCCCACAGCTTCAAGAAAGTTTTGGTTGATAAGCTTTCAGCCCAAATAATCAAGTGATGTCGCCTTCTTACTTACTTGGGCCATGACCATGGATTGATGTTTTAAAAGTGATCCAAGCCTAATAATTTGGGCCATTATTTTTAGGTGTGTTTGCAATCAATTCAGCTTACAAGTATTGGTGTTTTAAATTTCTTATACTGGTGTTTTAAATTTTTACATGTAAGTATGTAACATATATTTAAAAGACATTTGTATAATTATCATGTTAATGTTATTATCAAATATAACCGGAGTAACAAGGGAGGTAAAGTCCCTTGTGAATTCCCTAAACTCGATGTGAGTTGCATGTCTTTGACCGGTCCAAGAGATTAGTCTGATGCGCGAAAATTGGCTCAAGACATCCTATATTACCAAATATAATTGAATAACAATGATAATAGCGGATCAATTGTCAACATTGTCGATTGACCGACAACTTATACTCTTCAATCGACAACTTAAAACTGTACCGCATGAAATATTTTCTTGTGTTAGGCCGTTCAATCTTTAGGACATTTCGTTTAGTACGTCGGACTGTACTGATTAATTTATATCGGATAGTATTAATTTATTCCGAAGAGTATTAACTGTTTATCTAGAATATTATTAGGCGTTTGGTACTGTTTTGAATAAACAATATGACTAAGTTATATTGTGTTTGGTGCTCCATCGGATAGCAGCAGGTCAAACTTTTTTTTTTTGATAACTTAGTGAAAATTGAAATTCATATGACAAATTATTTTTGGCAAGATTCATATGACAATAAATTTTTTTTCTTATGTTTTTGCCAAGATCTATAGGACAAGATGATATGAACTAACTCATTCTCATAATTGAATAAATTTAAAAGAAATGATAAGAAAAGTAATCAGACACCATGCATAGAAGAGAAAATATATAAATAAAGAGAAGATGAAGAGAGAAGAATAGAGAAGAAGCAAAAAGAAGCATATTGGAGAGAGAGAGAGAGAGAGAGAGAGAGAAGAGCGAAGAGAATTACTTGTGGAGAACATAGCATAGAATAACCTTAGGAAGAAGAAAATGAAAATAGGTCTGTTGGTTTTCACGTAAAAAAAGTGTTTTTGTTTTTCCAAGTATTTATAATTAAGCGTGTATTATCTAATTCAAGGTGTGTAGGTTGTATTAGTTAGTAAGAAAAAGAGAGTATTAAAAGCCTAGTTTGATTTATATAGTCAAATAATTAAATAATATAAGTTGACACCAAACAACTGACATGCAATATTTACTCCAGTCTAATGCAGTGTACCAAACATGTCCCAAAATTGTTATTTAGATATGAATTATATTATCCACGTCAGAATAACCAGTTTTGGAGCCGTTGCAAACCTGGCAATTCCAACGGTCATAAATTTCAAAATGAAGGGTATATATGGGAATCTCCAACGGTCGTCTCCACGCTCTTCCTTCACAGTTGAAGTTCACAACCGAAGTGTTTTGTGTTTTCCCTCTCATTTTTGCAACGCAAACAAATACTAGACCACTCTGAGCGCCAGAAATATACACATCCAGTGTTAGTCTGTGACCAAGAAACAAGAAAGAAGGCAAAGAAATGGAGGGTACTGACAAGGGTTTTTCATCAATTCAAAGTTCAACGCCCACAAATCCCTCTGTAACTCAAAAACCCTCTTCATCTGGTTCTCTCTCTCTCTCTCTCTCTCTCTCTCTCTCTCTCTCTCTCTCTATCTATCTATCTTTATATGCTGTAGTTTTGATTTGCAAGAAAACATTGGTTTCTAAAAGGAAAGAAAGAAGTGCAAAGTGCTAATAATAGTTCATGGTTAAAAGTTCAGGAAATGTACTGCAATTTCTGTTTTCTTGGTAACTAAACGAAGCATTAGAACTCTTATGATTCTGTAAATGTTTTAGTCTTTAGATTGTACCAAGAAAGTTGCATTTTTGAATATGCAGATGAAAATGATCACTATTATCAGCAAATGGTCAACTCCAATTTGCAGAACCCAAAGATATCAATGACAAAGAACTACATGTCCCCCACTATTTCCGCAGCTTCCAAGGCCATTGTTTCAAGAAAGAACATCTTAGGTGAAAGAAATGAGTCTTCTGAACCAATTTTTCCCAATACCCATGTTGAAAAGGCCCCAATTGTTGATCCAAAATCCCCTTTAGCCATTCTTGATGCTAATGATTCTCTGTCTCAAGCCTTGCCATTAAGCCATCCTCCAGTTTTTCAATGCCATGGTGATGAGCAAAATGCTCTTCCTGATGATGGTTTGTCTCCAATGCCTTATGATCCCATAAAGAATTACCTTTCTCCCAGACCTCAATTCCTCCGGTACAAGCCCAATAGGCGCCGTGAGCTCTTTCTTGGCCTAGACAATAGCATTGAAGAAGCAAATGATGGGTTGAGTTTGAGTACTAGTAGAAGTGGTTCTTTTGAATCCCAGAAGGCTATTGATGAGGAAATTGATGATTTTCTAAAGCAAAGAGTTGAGGGGAATAGTAGAAGTGGTTCTTTTGAATCCCAGAAGGCTATTGATGAGGAAATTGATGATTTTCTAAAGCAAAGAGTTGAGGGGAATAGTAGAAGTGGTTCTTCTGAATCCCGGAATGCTATTGATGAGGAAAATGATGCTTTTCTGAAGCAAAAAGTTGACGGGAGTGATGAAGAAATGGAGGGTAGTGATGAGGAAATGGTGGAAAGTGATGAGGAAAATGAGGAGGTTGAGGAAGAGAAGGGTTGCAATTTGAAAGGGGTATTGAAGAGTTTGCTTCTTTTTATGGTTCTAGTACTCTTTGCCTCACACTTATCTTCTATGAACCATGAAACCCTCTTTGAGGGTGTTGAAGATGGGTATTGCAGGATTCAGAATGATACATTTGAAGCTGCTATTCTGAAGAAACTTGAAAGTGGAAGTAATCTTTGGGATCAAACAGATATGGGTTCAGTGGAAGTAATCAAAGGAGCTATTGAAATGGGGATTGAGGAGGTAAAGGTGGTTGAACCTTTATTAGTAAAGAAACATGAGAGTGAAAGTGAAGTTATGGGACAAAGAAAAGAGACACAAATGGGTTTAATGGAAGAACAGCAGAGAGTCATTGATGATGAGGGGGTCGAGGATGAAGGGAGGGTTGAAGATGAGAACTTGGGAGCTGTAGAACCTGCTGATGATCTGAGAGACCTGGCAGAGCCACAAGCTGAAGAAATTGAAGAGATTTCTGATCAGATGGTTGAGAATTCTGAGTTGGAGGGGGATGAAATTCCAGGAAAGTATGAAACTTTTCAACATTATCAGAAACCATCCATGTCTGATGAGGTTGATCATCACAATCTAGTGTCTGATGTTTCTTTTGAAAAAGAAGAAGGTGAGATTGCAATGGAGCCAACTGATGGAATTGTTGAGAGCAAAATGAAAGGACTAGAAGGTTTCACTAACATGCCAGCTGATCAACTTGTTAACACAGAGACCATGGATAGTGAAGAGAACACAGGCCTTGATGAGATTCTCGATACCGAAGCAGAAGAGAACTGGAGGGAGAAGATAATCAACCTCATGGGATCCAAAATGTTTCACATAGCTGCTGTTGGGGTTTCGATATTTTCATTGATTGTTGCTGCATCTTTCGTTTTGGCATTTCACTATAAACAAAAGAAAGCTACCAAAAAGGATTCTTCTATGGTAGCAAAACCTTGTGCCAGAACTCTGATAATTGAGCAGAAGAAAATCAATGGGAATGACTCTTCTCAACTCTTAAAGCCGGATTCTGAGTCTGTGATAGCAGAGAAATACAATTCAGTACTTCCCAACAGGGGAGATGATAATAGCATTGGGCCTATTTACTCTTCCTTCAAAAGGATGTCCTTATCTTCTGCAACTGAGGCAGCTTCTGAAGAGTGTTACCATAGCCAGGCTCCGACAATTGAATTGCTTGGCGAGTTTTCAGTTGCAGAGGTCAGCAGCTCTCTAAGGAGTCGTGGTATGAAAAGAAAGATGAGAAGAGGAGAAGAAAGCAACTATTCTATTTCTTCAGAGAAGAAGTTAGAAAGCAGCAAGATCAGAAGAGGTGAAGAAAGCAACTATTCTATGTCTTCAGAGAAGAAGTTAGGGAGCAGCAAGGTTCATTCAGTTTCTATTCAATCCCAGCTTCTGCCTATGTCAGAGTTTTCTTCCATGGACTCCCCTTCATATGGAAGCAAAACTTCTGGGAAGATTATGAAGAAAAAGGTGAGCAATTTTTGATTGCAGTAATCTGGTTTTACTTTTCATTATCAATTTTATGATGCCAATAATTTTTCCATCAAAACTATACTTAACTATTGATTGAATTCATAACATAATATAACATTTGAATGCTGGGATTTATGCAAACACATGATTGATGCCTGCTGGTTATACTGTTTGAGGCAATGTTCAAAAAAGATGTGTTTTTGAGACGAATGTTATCTGGATCACCATAATTAATCATTTCTTGTTGTTCTTTTGTATGTCAAATTAGGAGGGTGGTAAAGATGGAGAGATTACAACTCCGCTGAGGCGATCAAGCAGAATTCGCAGCCGAACAGTCACCTCTCCATGAATCTTCAAGCCTTAACATCTAATATTCTGACTCAACTCTTCCTCTCAAGAGTGTCTGTAGAATGGCTGTGTGCAGTGGCGAAACACATGGTGGGGGCAATGGGGTCAACCAACCCTTGACCCCTATAGCTTTTTTTTTATTTTTATTTGTCATGATATTGAAGCATTTTTTATATTTTATTTTAGAATATAGTACAAATTTGGTTAGATTTGATGTATTATCGGATTCATCATTTTAAGTTCCCAATTTGTTTTAGCAATGATCTCTTTATCCATTTAAATTGAAATGTATATGGATTTTGTGAACCTTACATATATTTTATGGGGGCTTTTTTTATAAAAAAAAAAAATAATAATAATAAATTAAGGGCGAATGGAGAATTTAACTTAGGAGCAGAGAGGAGTAATTTTATGACCATGCCAACTAAACTACTCTAACAACTGCATATTTCACATAGGCTTAAAATACTTAATGTTAAATTTTATAATTACAATGGATTCATACGAGTTAGGTCATAGAGGATCAATTGGTCGGTTGTCACAATAACCTTTTCTATTATCTTTAAGCATATAATAAGTGTTAATTTTATATATTACTTTTTTTTTATAAGTTGCCCTCACGAGGCTTGTTGAAATTTTTTGAAACTCTAAAATTTCATTTGTTTAATAAAACTATTAAATGCATTATTTAATAATAATTTAATACATTCAATTATTTTATAACAAAACAGCTAATGGTGGTGCATGTATGTATAGCTAGTGATGGACCAACCTAATAGATCATATATAGAAGGATTTGGTGTGTATGGGAAAAAGCGGTGCATACACCTTATGTGTTTTTTTTTTTTTTTTTCATCACGTGATGAGAGTAATGTACATAACAAATATAAACATCCGTAATATGGAAATTTATAACGAGTATATCTTTTCCATCATTTTTTTAATTAGTGATTACCAAAAACAATATAAAAATAGAAAAATCCTAAAAATGGAAAAGACCAAATTACCAAAACCAAAGATTTTGGTCACATATTGCTTTTTTCAAACAAGACCCCCCAACAAAATAACAACTCCTTCGATTGCTTGTCATTTCTTCCCATATGCACCAAATCCTTAAATTACTTGCCATTTCCCCCGTATGCACCAAATCCTTGAATTGCTTTCCATTTCCTCCCATATGCACCAAATCTCTTATTAATTGCTTGCCTATTCTCACATCCAACCACCAGCAATATAAACCATGCACCAACAAATCCCTCCCTCAACACTTAGAATTTTGACTACTAAGAAACCTAGCTAGTCAAGAAACTTGAACAAAAAGAAAGTGTCGACCATGAGTGCTCACTACTTCCTCCTTGCACTCTTTGCTCTCCTCTTCCCTTTGCTCACCGTAGCGACTGAAAAAATTGCCCCTAGTCCACTTGGTGCTTGGAGGCCCATAACGTACCTTAGTGACCCACATGTGAAAGAGATCGCAGAGTTTGCAGTTTCGGAGTACAATAAGCGAGCTCAGAAGAGCTTGATCTTTATGATGGTGTTCAAGGGCGAGTCCCGAATTGAATCGGGGACTGCTTATCGACTTTTCATTACAGTCAAGAATAGTGAAGTGCCTTCCACCGTGAATTATAAGGCTGTTGTCTTGGAGAAGCCTTGGGCCAAGTTTAAGAAATTGATCTCCTTTGTTCAATATTCAAACTAAATATTAGATGATCGATCGATCTCATAATTTTTCTTTGGAGGATGTCAATTTATATGACTTTAGTTGTATCATCTTTCATTGCAATACAGAAATTGAGAATGTAATAATAAAAGTTGGTATCCAAACGGATGAGACTTAATTTTCTATAATCTTTTGTGTTTGTGTTGAGTTTTTCTTTTGGTTATCTTGTTCTGATTTGGAAATTCTATTGGTGCCAAATTTTCTTAACTCTCTAAAATATTTGTGTTTGCTTTTTTTTTTTTTGTTCAATTATTTTTGTTTGTTATCTCTGGTCCATAATTTTCTATTCGATATATTTTGAAGGTTAATAATGTGGTTAAGTTATACATGCACCTGAAACTCTTTATCTAGCTATACCATCATAAAGAAAGGGGACTTTCTAATTGTAACCCAAATGCTCCACCCATCCCCTCCTCTTTTTCCAGCCCTTGATGTCAGTGCACCGCTGACCACCGTAGATGAGCCGATAATATTTTAAATACAGTACTAGAAATAAAATTATAATTTACATTCGTTACTTAAATTCGATAATGGATGATTATACCCTTATTCATGAGAATGCTGGATGTTAAAAACAATAAAAATTTATGTAGCTGAAGCTAGAAGAAATCTAGCTAGTCTAGCTCTACTGATATCGTATTAATACAAGATCAACAAATTAATTACAGGGTTCATTTTCTGTTATATATATATATATATATACACGTACACGTACATGCACATGTACATACGTATGTACCTACGTTAAACTCTCTTTGTTACAGGAATTGGAGGGAGGAGCGTATTAATACCTAAAGAGCTGCCTCTTGATGATGATCTACTCCGAAAAGATAAATTTGATGACAATGAACCTCTTGATGATGATATTGGTGAGGCCTTCTTAGTCTTAGTTACATATGGTGATGATCTGTGGGTACCCAAGCCACCCCCATAGCTCTTACTTGCTTTTAGGAGTAGTGCTTTTCTTTGATTATAAGGACTCTCTTTCTTTGCAAGATCTTCAATGCTCTTCACCTTTGATAAGGATGTAAAAGACTGGCACTTCCCTTGAAAATACTTGGAAAGTCCTCTCCTGTACATACATAATTACAAGTTTTATTAGCCTATATATATGCATGCATGTAATAAGAAATTCATAAGCAAGAAGCTTAATTATATAGATGTTTCATTCTTAATTAGAGATTGTACAGAAATTAAATTGGTATTTACTTTGAAATTTAAACTTTTTTAGTTCAGATTATCTGAACTAAAAAAGTACGTACATAATGACATGAAGGGTAATTGGTATTAATTTATGCAAAAGTACGTAATGACATGAAGGGTAATTAATTGATATTCTCTTATTAGATATATCTGGTATGTACGTATGTATTGTTGTAAGACTCTTGATCTACACCATACATTTAAACAAATTTTTACCGGCCTAACTAATTTATAATTCAGATTTAAAGTTTAATATCTTGACGTACATAATTTTTTGAAAAATTCTCGTGATCAATATATATAAATGCTAAAACTATCCGAGATCCAAAACATAAAAGCATCGTGGAGACATGGACTATTCTAAAATTTGTGCATTCAGAAATATTCAGATTGGAGCATGATGTATATATAGACACTCAGAAATTTAGAATGGTATAGATGAAAAATAAAAATAAATCATGAAATTTATAACTTAATTTTGTTTTTCTTACCTGATGGGTAACTGGGCCATGAGATCTGACAAGTCATACAAAGATCCACCGGAATTCAAGGAAGAAGAACATGATGATGATGCTGATGCTGATGAGGATGCATCATCTACAAAGTCTGCAGATATTGATGAAGAAGTCGATGAGATATTTGAAGATGTGGATGTGGTGTCATACATACCATCATGATCATCATCTCCAGCTTTCTTGATCACCCAATTATCTTCCCTTTTTGCATAGTTATCATATTGTGGGATATCCATAGATGGACCTTGAAGCATTTGATTTTCAGCACCTTCACCCATAGATACTGGTACGTACGGATTAGATCTTTAGGAAGAAGAAAGAAGGAAGAAGAAGAAGAAGAAAACTTGTGGATAATGTTTCAAAGTATAGCTTCATATGCAAGGACATATATATACACGTATATCATGAATAAATATTATATAACACATGTATATTATAAAGAGTTGATGGATTAACTTGGTTGCTTCCCATAAAATGATATGCTCATGACATGCATAGAGGCACAGAAATTTTATGATATTTAGGTAAGGTGGGCAACACACGAACTGGATTTTAGTCTTAGAAAAAAAAAAAGAAAAAAGAAAAAAGAAAAAGAAATATATTGTTGGTACTATTTTTTATTTTTAAATTATGGGTACAAATTAATGTGGACCATTAACTTAGACAGCATGCAAGGATTCATACACCCAACTGTCTCATCCTGAAATCTTTTATTTGCTTATTGAAATTGTTTTGTTTGTTTGTTAATTTGTTTTTTTTTTTTTTTTTTTTTTTCAATTCATTGCATGCCTTATCCTAAGATTCCTCATTATCTTCTCCACTCACATGGGTTTGAATTTATTGACCTTCTTATTTGTTCGAACGAACAAAAGAGGATAAGCTCTACATCTTTTAAGCCACCCACCCACGTACGTAGTTGAGTCACCTAATATTAGATCATAGTATCTATTTTTATAATGTAATTAATATCATGCATGATTAATAGATTAATATTTATGAGTGGGTCAAAAGGATTGTTCTAGATGTACCAATATTAGGACACATTGTTTAGATGGGTATGGGCTTGCTCCAACATGCCCTTCGGCTACTTCCTTATCAAGAGTCATAGGAACCAAAATATATAAAATAAATAAAAATAAAAACCTAACAAATTATGTATATATAGTTGTTGAAAAGAGATGAAGATTTATTGATTTTGTTGTGCATATATAGATACACCCTGATAGTTAGGGCAAATATATAGGATCCCTAAGGGCTTATTATTAGATGTCCAACCCACATTAACGATATATGGTGTGACATTTTTCTTTCTTATAACTTAATAAGAAAGATAAAGATCACATGAGGTTCTAATAATTGTAAGATTATCATTATATAAATTATTTTATACGAATGTTAAATTATTAATCTGTATTTTCGTTGATAATTTAAAGTTATCAATTAATGTGACAAACAATATCATAATGTAACATAAAAGATAAATTTAAATGATATGAATGAACGGTCGATTTTGGTCCACATATCATGCTTGCAAAATGTAATTAGACCACATTATTTAGATTAGGCCCCCCCGGTACGTACATACTTTATTATATATAGCAACTCGATCACCTAAATATTTGAGAAATGGGACCGTTAAGTAATTAAGGCCAGCATATATGGGTCAATGTCAATTTGACTAAGCTATGAGAATGAAAATGGATCAATTAATATGTACATGATGAGATAGGACTCCATGGTCAAGCGAACCTTCAGATAGAATAGTCCTTGCAGCCCTGACCCGATCGACCTACCATTATCTGCCCTTATCCACATTTGGACCTCAACCTTCAACAACCTATCAATATCATCTTTTCACGATGTTGATCGGGTCCAACTTTCAAGTGTTTTCCCAGCCCGGGTTTCTACGATTTTATCTCTTTATTCAACACATACAACTTTTTTTGACTTCAACATTTATTTTTAAGACCATTGATAAGAATGCAAAATTGCTGCTTTTTTTTTTTTTATTGCTCCAACACTTTCTATCAATTTTTGTTTCCCAACGAAAAGTGTTAAAAGACAATTAACATCTTAAAAAAAGAGTGCTGCTATTTGCACACCCCTAAATTTCTTTTTGCACACTTTTTTCTCACTTTTTCTCACTTCACACCCCCACACTCCTCTCACAATTAACATTTCTCATATACACACCCCTCCCAATTAGCAAAATATCCCAACTTATACACACCCCTCCCAAAACCCAGACAACACACACCCCACCCTGACACCTCCCTCAGCCACCCCCACCGCCGGCGGGGTTGCCGGTGGCTCAACCCTTCCCTTCTCTTCTCTATCTCCCCCTCTCCTTTCCTTTTTCTCCTTCCATTTCTCTTCTTCCCTCTGCCATCGCCCTCCCCTCCCCCTGCCACACCCCCACAGCCCACCCCCACAGACCACAAACTTCCATACACAACCCACCCCCTCCCTCGCTCCTCCCCCCACCCAACTTGCCACATGCATGCAGAGCCGCCAAGACCACGCCGACCACCTAACCTACCCAGCTCGCCGAAGAAGAAAACCAAAAAAAAAAAAAATTGGAGCGGGTTCGGTGGACCAGTGCCGAACCCGGTGGTTTCGTTCGGTAGGTACCCACCGAACAATCCTATTCTATTCGGCGGGTACCTGTCGAACGAAACCACCGAGTTTGGCACTGGTCCGCCGAACTCGCTGCAAATTTTTTTTTTTTTTGGTTGTCTGCTTAGGTGAGAGGAGAGAGAGAGAGAGAGAGAGAGAGAGAGAGAGAGAGAGAGAGAGGAGGGTGGAAGGTGGGGGGTGGGCTTCGACGGTGAAGAAGAAAAAAATAAGATGGAGATGGGAAGATGGGGTGTGTACGGGGGAGGGGGGGGGGAGATGGGGATGGGGGTGTGTGGGTGAGGGGAGGGCCAAATGGTCTTTTCCCTTGAGTTTTTTTTTTTTTTTTTTAAAAGGTGTGAAAGAAATTTAAGGATGTGCAAATAGTAGCCCTCTAAAAAAAAGAGGTAAGAATAATTGTTTAGATGTATAGGGTTTAAGTTCATGGGCCAAACTGGACTGGACTGGACTTAAACTGAGAGTTTCAGAACATGGGCCAAGCATGAGAACATTGACTTGGCATGCAAGGATCGTCCCTTTTTTGGGACTGAAAGGAACCCTGCTCACTTGCATGCAATTACCATAAATCTCCACTACTTTGTGGGAGAGAAGAAAAGAAGAAGCTATTCTGCCATTACTTGAATAAATGCAAGATCATTTCTCTTTATCATAGAAAAAATATATTTCATTTTATCATATCATAATAAAGATGAAATCCAAGTGTATTCCGAACTTCAAAAAAGAAAATGCAGAGTCAATGGGAGCAAACAAACAGCTAGGTGAATAAATACACAAATTAAGAAAACAAGAAAATCGTCGAAATAAGCAATCCTAAAAGACCAATAGTCACTGCTTGTGTCTGCACATGGTTATTTTCCAGCAACAACACCAGTGCCAGTTCCAGGTCATAGCAAGAAGTAGATGCAAGCCCAAAAATAGATAAATTCAAAATATGGAAACCATGATGGTGGTGAGTTAAGCTACAGGCCCTGATCAATCAGGTAATCTCCCAACCTCTCCACAATCATATTACACTGTCCTGGAGTCAAAGGCTCCTCGTATATACCGAAAATCAGAGCCTGGCCGGTTTTCTTCACAGTAATGCCACCAGATCCCTGCAGTAGAAATCAAATCAAATTAAACTTCATTACACCACTAATGATGCAATCCCACATAAAGATCGAATCAGTCACTGACATATGGACCAAAGCCACCTTGCATAGACAGCAAGAAGAACATGCATTTAGAAAAGGAAATTCAGTTGCAAGTGTGCATAGCTCCATCCGAAATAATGATGGACCTCATAATTCATGAATGACATCCAGTTGTTGGGGAGACTTTTCTATTAAACTTTATAAAAGATGAAGAATATGCAATTAGGCAGCCACGTGTTTGTGTACTTTAGAGAGAGGAAATAGAAAAACCAAAGAGAGGAATATTAAGGTGGTCCACTTGTGGGACTCTTGAAGCTCTATTATTATTCCTTTTAAAGGACAAATCATTATCTAAAGCCATACAATAAGCAGCAAGCCAGAAGGTAGAATGTCCAGTGCAGGATGGAATTGATGGTCGACAGTTTTACAAGTCAAAAAGGTGAAACAACCATGCAGCCCCCTACATATGACATGGGTCCTCATGTAGTATACTTTACAGTCTATTGCTTACTATTATGACAATTCAAGTTAATAATCCTGTGTTTTAAGATAATGACTTGAATAGATCTTTCTCTAAAAAAATTATGGGAATAGAAAATGTCCAAAATTTCAATAAAGGTTATACATGATTAGGACTGCAATCAAGTCAGCTTGGCCTCAAGCTTGCCACAAGTCTAGAACCAAGCTCAAACTGGCTTGTGAACTTGGCTCATTTGGATTGGATATTTTTTAATATAAAATATAGTACTTATTATGTATAATATATAAATCTATATTGACATATAATTATACTAAAATATAATACAGACAAGCCAAGTCCCATCAAGCTCAAGCTCGGGGTCATTACAAATATACAACTTACAAGCTTTGATTGTGGCTTAAGCTCAGCTAGTTAAGCTCAAGATGCCCTCTTGTCGAGCCTAGAAATAACCGGTTGATGATTGGATTAATTTGTGTATAGCCATACCAATTACACTTGAGTATAAAATGTCCACATTTCACATCCACATGTCAATGTCATATGTGAAATGCAAGCCTATAGACTAATTTTCCTTAAAACATATGATTTTTCATGTACATTTCTCTACTTTTACTGTGAAATTTGAAGGGAAAATTTAGTAAAACGCTCCATTAGAAATGTCACGCTATGCTCTTAAGTATGTGTTGAATATATATTTACACTCTCCTAAGGTACAACATGTTTTTTAGTAGTTACACATGATATGAACGGTTGAGATACATGTTTTTAATACCAAAGTTATAAAACTGAAGCGCAGTTACAAGAACAGAATGGAAACAATAATATCAAAATGATTAACTATTCTATAATAAACGAGAACCACTTGAAGAAAAAGATCAGTAAAATATAAACAAACCTTTTTTCCACGAATTACAGCTCCACCCTCCCCCTGAATAACCATGTACTTTATGCCACCAAGGTGTAGCCCAGTTGGGGCAAGAGACCCCGGCTCATCGAAATCTTTCATTACCGCTGTAATTTCTTCAGGCTTAAACTGCGCATAAATAAATATATAAATAAGAAAATCAATCTCACGCAGTCACGCTCACACAGCCACAGCTAAAACTAAAACACAGGACACCAAATGTACTTGTGATGCAAAGGCCACATATTCTCTATCTTAATTCCTATCATACATTGTTCGCATTCGAAGAAAATTGGCAGCAAAACAGAACACATTTTCTCAGCAGCCAAACGAAGCTCAAAAACAAAAATTTCAACATGCGGAGCACAGATCCTTTCGAAAAATATCAAAATCACAAATCAAATCGAGCAATCACTGAGAAAAACATGAGTAGTAGTGTTTAATCAGTATCCATTGGTTTTACTATTACGAGTCCTTGCATTTCCAATCCGATTCCTTTGCCGCGAAAACACAAATTTTCCGGGAAAACAAACAAACAGAGCCAATTTGCACAGATCTAATGAAATGAATCCATACAACCAAACAATAGCGAAATCAAATTCATAATAGCAGAGAAAGTAGTAGAAGGAACCTTCGGGAAGCCGGAGCTCTGGGCCCACACACTACCGTCGTGACCGACGATGGCCGAGGAGGCGAGGTGGTTGCCGTCGATCTCGCACATCAAGTGCTCGTCGACATAAGTCTGCCACGACATTTTCTGATCGAATCGTCTCGATTTATGAAAATTTACGAAAATTTATTTTCTGATTATTTTCTTTGGTCTGAACACTCTCTCGTTAGAAGGAGAAATGTATATATATATATATATACATATATAAAGGTTTAATTATCAATTTATCACATAAAATTGTAATTCATTTTCACTTTTCAAAGTTAAAAGATTTTTTATTCCAGATTATTATTTTGCAAGATTGTAACAATTCCGTTAAAAATGATGACTTGACAGTTAATACTGATATGGCACGCTAGATGTACGCTACGTGTCACATCTTTGCTTTTATTTTCAGATTTTTTTATTTTTTTATTTTTATAAACTTTAAAAATTAATTAAAAATAACTCTAAACTCAAACAAATACATAGAAAATTCCTACGGACTCGTCTTGACTAGCACTAATTTACTATCAGGTTAAATTACCAATTTTCCCTTTAAACATTTAAAAAAAAATTAGAATGTCCAAATTTATTTCTAAAAAATTGAAATAAATTTCCCTCTATTAAATAAATTCTAGAATTTTCGTAAACTATTGGACAAATTCTCAAAAATATTTTGAAAATTACCAAAATTCTGTTTTAGAGAATTATTTCGAGAATTTACAGAAATTGTAGAATTTTTCTAGAATTTATTTTCCTCTAAGACTGAGAGGTCTTTTGGGTAACAAATGTTCACGAGAAAGGTATTGTTAGGTTTTAGAAAACTAACGGTGCAGACTTCATATTTTTGGGAGTTTGGGAGATTATTCTATGAATTTTCAAAGAGTTTAGAGTATTTTAATTTTTTAGAAATAAATTTGGACTTTTCCAATTTTCTGGAAATTTTTATAGGAAAAATTGGCATTTTGATCCTATATTAAATTAGTACTAGTCAAGACAAGTCAATAGGAATTTTTTGTATATTTTTCTAAGTTCGGAGCTATTTTTAATTAATTTTCAAAGTTTATAAAAATAGGAAAATAAAAAAAATCAGAAAATACAAAAAAAGATGTGACACATGGCGCACATCCAACTCGCCGCGTCAGCATTAACTGCCAGGTCATCATTTTTAACGGAATTGTTGACGGAATAAGGTAAAATGAGACACGGATGTAAGTTACAGGTGGTAATCTGGGACACTGATGTAAGTTACAGGTGTTAATCTGGGAAAAAAAAACTTTCAGGTGACAAAGTGAGAATGAGTTACAGTTTTGGGTGGTAAATCGATAATTAAGCCTATATATAAATGATAAAGTGAAATTTGGTGGGGCCAATGAACCGTTATACAACATGTTGGTGTTGCGTCAGTGATCGCCTCTCAGCCGTTAGATTTGGATACGAATCATACGATTGAATGAGCGTAAAAATTCCATTGCAAAAAGAAAAGGTTTGAAACAATTGGGATTTTTTGGATTGAAAATGCTAAGAATGGTAACCATGAAATTATTATCATTCCAATGTTTGGTTTGTGAGTAATAGAAATCAAAAATTGTTTTTTAATATTATGTTTGAAATTTATTTAGTAATTTATAATGAGAATAATTTGGTAATAAGAATACACAATAAATGCTTTCCTATAAAAAGAGCAAACCTAAGGGAGTCAAAGGGTTTCAAATTATCCTCTTCATATTATCTTATCTTATACTCATATAAAATATAGTACATTACTACATTCCCAAAAATGTAATTATCAAATATAATATGAAATTTCATACTCATTCTCAAGTTCCAAATCTACTAACCAAATGGACCTGTGAGTTAGAGCACTCCTTGAAGATACTCTAATGCGGTAGTGGAAATGTGGACTATGCTTTTTTTGTTCAATAGATTTGCACGGAGGAAAAAGAAGCAAAGATTACAATAACAATACATGAGCACTATAATTAATTAATGGGATTATAATGGTTGGAAATGAGCCGACAAAAAGTATAAAGGCCAGTAGCACACATCCTCAGAATTAACATGAATCAGAATGAGTAAGTACTAGAATAAGTATGAATCAGAATTAGTCTAAATCGGAACCAGCAATTCTCATTAACATGTTTACCAATTATTAGGAATCATAATGAAAATAAAATTGATTCTCATAAACGTTTTTACTAATCCGCAGGAATCAGAATCAAAACAAGTTTGATTACTAAAATGCCTTTATACAAAATTAATAATATTTATGTCAACTATTAAATAATCAAAATTTTTTAAATGAGAAAAAAAAAATTTTACCACAATAAATTATACCACAATAGTTTGAAAAAATTAATTTTTATACTTTTAATTATAAGTTATAATATTTTAGAAATATTGATGTGGTGTAAAAATAAAAAATAAAAATTTGATATAATCTATGTTAAAATGCTAATAATAGAGGCCTTCATTATACAAAAAAATAAATATTAACCTCGTCTAAATTGAGTATGGTGTCATCTTATGGTTTTTGGATTTTAGCTATAGAGGGTATTTTTGGATCATCAAAAAATATGTGAGGGTAGTTTTGGATTATCAGAAAATATGTGAGGATATTCTGGACATAAAATTTCTATTCCGATTCCCTATCTCCCATTCCGAACCCCTCTTAAGGAATCCAATTCCTCCAAAATTATGAATCTCGATCATTCCTAATTTCATATGGGTCCCACATCCATTTCTATTCCCTTATATGTTAATAAACACATGAATGAAAATGTGAATAATTCTCAAATGTTAATTAATAAACACAAAAATGAGAATCATTAATCACATTCCTCCCATTCCTCCCATTTCCATTCGTGATTAGTAAACATGCCCTAAAAGGAATGAGAAGGGGGAGCTGATGGCCAATTTGACTTGTATAGCCCAGAATCCAAATGGTGTATTTAGCACATTGGCATTTTTTATTTGTTCAATGAAACCTTATTCAAACATACAAACCCTTCAGCTAAAAAAAAAAAAAAAAAAACAAACAAACCAACATTCAAGTAAGGTAATACATTGGACCAGGCAACTTGAAGGTTCGAATGTTGGCCACATTTGTCCCCAAGAGATCACTCCATTGATCACCAATGTTGCCTATTATTCTATATCCACTCTTCTTAAGCTTCTCTATCTCGGCTGATTTAAACTCAAGTGCTGTGTTGCCAGAATTAGAGGATCCCCTGCAACCGAAAATGTCACTAAAATATGAACAACACCAAACCAATACAATAAAAGAGTCGATCTCTTTGCTTAATTAAGAAAGCAAAGTTAATGAATATACGAATTTAAATCAAAGAACTCTAAAGATCGAAATTTGCATATATATATATATATGTGCTTACTTTAGTATAATCTTTTCCCAAGTGTGATATCCCACATTCTTCAAATTGGTTATTGTCACATTTCTCTGATCTTCTGCTCTTCCTGATATGATTGCAACCTTAACTCCAAGTTTCAACAACTTCTTGTACAGTTTAAGAATCTCAGGCAAAGCTGGGGCTTTGCCTTTGTAGACCCACTCATTGAATGAAGTGATGTTAAATGGCTCCAACCTGAAATTTCATAGATGTATAAACTATATATTATTAAGAGTGCTTAATTATTACCATTCAAATGCAAAATAACATTGTTGATCGAATTTGTTGCTAGTAATTATACAAGAGAATAAATTATTCAGATTTTGTTACAAGGTGAGATGTTTAACCAATTGGTAATTTTTTGGATTTTTTTGGTAATTTCCTATTTCTTTTATTACAAGGTGAGTTGTGATGGTCAACTAGCTAGCATATATTAACTTCTTATTTCTTTTATGGATATGGATTTTGTGTGTGCTTATTTTTACTAGTTTCAATCCAAATCATTAATTACAAATCTAAAAGTTATAAATGCATAGATGCATAATATCCAAGGGTTATAACGCTTTTGCAGCTTTGCTCATCCAGAGTGGCGGATCCAAATCAACATTCATAGGGTCCATTGCCCCATGGTCCTCCTTTTTGGATTCGTCCATACTCACACACCCTTAGATTTATAATTTACAATTAAAAGTCAAACAAAAATAAATAGAGAAAAAGCAAAACGGAGGGTGGATATCTTTTTCTAAAAGCATTATTAACTTATGGACCCAATAACTCTTGCACATGATTGATGTGAGAATGCGAGATAGTCCAAATGTAAAATGAAATAAATGAAATATATGGAAATGAAAAGAATGAGAATCATTTATACGTATAATATTTTTGCGATATTAATTAACTAAAGACTTACCCAAATCCATGCTTAGTAAAATAAGGGAGATTAGAGAGTGTAGTCTCATCTAGATCAAATATCCATAAGTTGTTTCCATCCTTTGTAAGGTTGAGGCTCTTAGCATAGAGAAAAGCCTCCCTAGCAACCACTTTTGAGTCTTCCCTGAGCTGGTGGCCAAGCATGTAGTGCCTTACATAGCCTTCACACTCTGCTGGAATAGTCTTCCAGCCAACCACATTGTTAGTTTCTACACCCAGTCGCCAACTCAGGCACGACACGCCGGGAACATGGCTGGTTGTAGGTGGCTCATAACCTTGGGTTAATGTTGCCATGATTGTGGCTAGGAACAAGAGTACTGCCATTGCCAATACTTTCATGGTAGTATGCATATATGCCTGTTATATTTTTGCGAGGAAACTTAATTTGTTGCTTGGAATTACCAATTGTACGTGCTTCTTTAAATAGGCCCTACCAAGTTAAGTGACCCTAGCTTTTGGAGATAATTACTTGGGTACCCCTAGTTATATATGGTTATACGCGTACATATGTAATTTTTTTTAAAAATTTGGTTTTTATATTTTTCAAAAGATACGAAAAAAACGTGTATTTTAAATCCAAACATATAATACATATACTATTCACGTATTATATCCGATTTTTTCACTGTACTCTTAGAGCAAATATTCTGAATAATAGATATACATGTTTTTGCTGCCGACCCGTATATTACTAACTATACTGCATATAGTATATGGTACGTTGTCCTTTATGATCGAGTTTGAATACTCCTTTTGGGATCAATTAATACACCTAAAAATTTCAAATTTGTGCTCTAAATTTGAATTTTAAATTTTCATAAATTCATACATAAGCCCACTTTAAAACCTAATTTTTTTTTAAACAAGTAAACAACATTCATATGTAATAAGACATTATTTGAGATCTAAATTTAAGATCTCAAACATTATGGCAGAACAATACGTACTTCACATACATTTTTTGTTTGTTGAAAATCAGGGCCAAAAGGTGTATTTAGCACAGTGTCATTTTTTATTTGGTCGATAGAGCCTTATTCAAATCTCTTTGTAATAAGAAAAAGGAAAATCAATCATATAGTCAACTAATGTAGTACATTGGATCAGGAAACTTGAAGGTCCGATTGCCGACATTTGTCCCCAAGAGATCACTCCATTGATCACCAGCGTTCCCTATTATTCTATATCCACTCTCCTCAATCTTCTTTCTCTCTGCTGATTTATACACAAGTGATGTGTTACCAGAATAAGACGATCCCCTGCAAACGTACCAAAAGATGCAATATTAATGCAATACAAGCCAATACAAGAAAAACCTATATATTTGGTTAATTAAGGAACAATATTAATGCAAGTAATTGATTCCCTGGCCAAAAAAAAAAAAAACAATATTAAAACAAGGGATTCCAAATTTGTCTACCAAAGTTGGATCCCAATAGAAGTGTACGTCAGTATACCATATACATCATCTAGTAATTAACCACTAAACTAAGTATAAATCTTTAGGTTAATTTGGTATTATTAACCACATAAATTTGGTATTATTAACAAAATTAAACAAATTATAAATCTTTAGGTTAATTTGCATCTGTACTTATAAAAAAAAATGTTTGTGCGTGTAATTTTTTATGGGTGACGATTTTCACATTTTAATTTTGTACACTTTCCACTCTTTCCTTTAAAATAAGATGGAGAAATGCAAATTTGCAAAATAAGAGTGCTTAAATATGCCCACTCATAAAGTACATTCTTGAAAAAACCGAATTTAAATTTGTTTTCACATTTTCTCATTTTCCAAATAGAATGTAGCTTTGTTTTGGTAAAACAATACAACTACATTATAATTAAGCACTCTTTAGATTGGTTAATAAATATAGGTAGGAAATTGCATATATGTGCTTACTTGAGTACAAGCTTTTCCCAAGTGTGATATCCAACATTCTTTAGATTGGTTGCGGTGACATCTCTTTGAGCTTCTCCTCTTCCTGTTATGAATGCAACCTTAATTCCGAGTTTTAACAGCTTTTTGTACAGCTTAAGACTCTCAGGCAAAGCTGGGGCTGTGCCTTCGTAGACCCACTCATCGAATGAAGTGGAATTATATACCTCCGCCCTGAAATTTCAAACACGACAAAAAAAATTCTTAAAGAAATCACATGATGTGATGTGCCAACTGCCAACCATCCAAATTATCCAAAAATATTTTATTTCTAGAATTTCTCAATGATTAATTGCTTTTATTAATTTTGTTCCATTTGAATCAACTACTTTGACCAGATCAATTTGGACTATGTGTGTGTGTGTTAGTTAAAGTGTCCAAAATTCAAAATATAATAAACTCCTAATTATACCCTATTACTTTTTATGTTTATCTTTGTCGCGGTGCAATTTTATATCAGCCAAAAGCACATGCAACTCCTTAATTCTTTTCTTTTTTTGGGTAAAGTGGGGGCTTCAAAGCCCAAACAAAGCACATGCAACTTTTGTTCAATTTTTGGAACATTAAAAGATCATAAATGACATATAGATGAGCCATCACATATAACTGTTCTTAACTTTATGATTATTTGGATGTATAATATCAACATGAAGAGAAAAAAGAGAGAGATAGAGAGCAAATAAAATATATATGAAAGGAGAGCTAGACGTACGTACTCTTAAAATAGGGAAATAATTAAAAGAGAAAAGCATTACAAAAATTCATTAAGAATATGAAGGAGAGGAGTAGAGCGTTACGAAAAAAATGAGAGAACAATTTTATTATTGAAAGAAGAAAGAATAAGGCTAGTACTTTTTTCCAATAAATACATTGCTTGTGAAAGTCCATAATTTAGAAGGTCAAAGTATTAATACTAGTAGTATAAACTACTAAGAAAAATACTTCAAAATTACAGTTTGGTATTAATATATAAAAAATAAATATTTCAGATTTTATTACAAGGTGAATTGTTAAACCAAATATTGAAGCAAATTAATCGTGGAAATATAGCTATACATATAGCATGGGAAATATACAAAGAAGTCAAGCCTCGATCCGTAACATCAAATTAAGTGTATGTAATTGATCAAGATCAACCAACTTTAATTAATTTCTAATTTTTTATAAGCATTAATTATTTTATAGGCAAAACTCTCCCACATCTCTGGCACATGAGTGTGAATGTGAGAATAGAGAGAACGCGCGCAAATGCTTTAGTATGAATTGGAATGGAAATAAAAGAAATGAGAATCATTCATTTGTACTTATAAATTGATAATCATTTTGGCGACATTAACTAATTTTTTTTTGGTTTCAAATAAATAAGACCAAAATGTAGTTGAGGGATATTAACTAATGACTTACCCAAATCCATTCTCAGCATAATAAGGAAGATTAGAGAGTGTAGTCTCATCCACATCAAATATCCATAAGTTCTTTCCATCATTTGTGAGATTGAGGCTCTTAGCATAGAGAAAAGCCTCCCTTGCAACCACTTTGGAGTCTTTTCTGTACCGGTGGCCAAGCATGTAATGTCCTACATACCCTTCACACTCTGCTGGAACAGTCGTCCAGCCTCTGATGTTGTTAGTTTCCACACCCAGTCGCCAACTCAGGCACGACACGCCGGGAACATGGCTGCCACCGGAACCCGCTTGTGGCCGGAGGAGGTGAATTAGCTTGTGGGTTGTAGGTGGGTCATAAGCTTTGGTTGTTGCCAAAATTGTGGCTAGGAAGACCAAGAAGAGTAGTGGCAATATTTTCATGGCATGCATTTTGGTGAGGAAACTAATTTGTTGCTTGGAATTGCCAATATTGGTTCTTTAAATAGGCTCTACAAAGTTAAATGACCCTAGCTTTTGAGGATAATTACTTGGGTGCCCCTAGTTATGGTTTGCCGTTTGCCCAATTGTCCTATACTCCCATTGTTATAATGAGTCATATTGAGTTGGAGTACTCGATTATTTGAGGTCGATGCACCTGGGTATTTGTTCTCATTGCTTTATGCTTAAGTTTACCTAAATTAGCTAGCTAGCTAGCTAGATAGACTAATTAATACTTCACATTTTTCACATCCATGTTGAAATATTAACATATTCAATATGTTACTAATATTTCTATGCTTTTTCAAGAATATCAATGCATACAAAGCTTGGGTTTGAAAAGAATACATTTCTTTTGACCAGCTGTAAGAAACAGATCAAATACAAAATCATGAAAAGTGAAACCGGCCACACATATACTCCAAAAAAAACAAACCTAATCAAATATAATATTGTAATCAATTTAAATATAAAGTGATTGGCATGCACAACTACCAATTATAAATCTTAACTGAAGGATTTTTCTTTTGGATTGGATTAATTTGAAGATTTAAAGACAAGAACTAGCTGTACGCCTGTACGTACGTGAATAATATATTGTTGTTGATTGGTATAGCCTTTTTTTTTTTGGGGTAAAACTTATCAATTGGCATATTCTTTTATACCACTAAAAAATAAGCCAAAAGAAGCCATCCCATTCTGCAGATGTTATCACTTTGTTACGTATAGCATAAATTTAATTGGAAAAAATAACAATGTGACAATAATGTTAAACTAAACCACATAGAAACAAGAGCTGCAAATTAAGTTGTGCTTTAAATGTGACACAAAGAAAACAGTTGTGCTAGCTTTTAATTAGGAAATTTTCATATTCAAATTTTGTCATTGCAAGAAGGATTTGTTCTATGAAACCTTTTCAACTGCAACTAGGAATTGTTAAGTTTGGAAGAATAGAGCATATGGAAGAATATTGATTTTCCTATTGATTAGAAAGTTACACAGAATACATACCATTTATATGGTGATGTGAAGAAACTGTTACAAAGAAACTGTCCTAGGAAACTAATTACAAGCAATTAAATGTAATAACTGTACAATAACTGTAATAATATGCAATAATTGTAATTAAGGAGAATAACTCTCGTAACACTCCCCCTCAAGTTGGAGAGTGAATATCATGAAGTCCCAACTTGTGACTTAAGTGTTGAAACTGTTCTCTGCCAATTAAGGATTTTTTGCAATGTGAAGAGAAGCTTGATTATCACCCATCTCTCCCTTTGAGTGCTGCTTCTCCCACTTTTGTGGTGATTTTTTTCAAATTTTCTTGTGTTTTGTCCACCCTCTTAGTGGTGGTTTGATTTGAAGTTTTCATCTCTCTTCTTGAGATCTATCCTGTTTGTGGAGTTTGTTTCACCCTTTGGTGGTGACTTTTGCTTCACCCTTTTTGTGGTGATTTTTGCTTGAGCTTTATGCTCAGACCTGGAGATCTTTACTCCCCTTGTTTTCGTTCTCAATTTCTTGTCGCCAAGCATCGGACATTCGCGGCCTCCGCCTGTTCCCACCTCCCGGCCTGTCATCTTCGTCTTTCGGCGATGATGGTTGGATCGTGGTTGTCGTCATATCATTGGAAGATGTGTGCTTCGGCTCAGGTGTTCGCACCTCCATCTTCCTCGGTTACGGTTACTCTTTATTTTCTGGAGTCTCTCTGGCTCCTTTGGTGGATGTGGTTCTTGCTCGGTGCTGACACGATAAGATATTGGGGATTCTATGGGTTCTGCTCACTTTCACCTCACGATGTTTATCGGCTTCCAACCACTGGCGGAGTGGCTCTCATGACCCACCTCCTTAGCCTAGGGTTTGGCTTTCTGTTTAGATAGGCTTTATTGTTTGGGCCACTTATTATCTATTTTTTATGTTTTTGGCTTATGGGCTCCTACTTTGTATTCTCAATGCCTTTTGAGCTCTTTTAATGCAATTCTTATTTCGACCCAAAAAAAAAATATATATATATATCACAAGTAACTACTAACTAGCTATATCGGCTAACCATGTAGGAGGACAAACCTCCCACACAAGTTGATTTGAAAAAGAAACAACAAAATTCTTCTAAGGGTTATTTTTAAGATGTTTTAAGAATTTTAACAAAACAAAAATATATTTTAAAAGTTGGTTATATGTATTGAGAATATGTTATGTCTTCTAAACTTATGTAATTGGTGTTGTGAAAAATTGAGGAAAAAAAAGGCTAAATGACATTGTTGGTCCCTGTATTCTTATGAAATTTTCACTTTGGTTTTGTTATTTTAATTTTAGTAATTTCAGTTTTGTATTTTTAATACGATAGAAATTAGATTCAAATTGTTAACTGCCAATTGTTGACGAAAGCCTGATGTGACAGCATGTGCTTCGCACATGAGTGGCATTTCGAACATCTTACTTAGCTTAGATGCCTATGTAAGCCTTTACCTGCCATTAAACATAATTAGTATTTGACACTAAAACCTTTTATTTTTCCAAATTAATTGTGTTTAATGACGGTAGGAGGCTTACATAAGCATCCAAGCGGAGTAAAATGTCCTAAAACACATTAAATTTTCCGTCAACATTTAACTAGAGTTAATAATTTGAACTTAGTTATTATAATATTGAAAGTACACGATAGAAATTGCTGAAATTAAAACAACATGACCAAAGTAGAAATTTAACGAAATTACAATGATCAAAAACATTCGGCCAACAAAAGTAAACATGGTTCATCAGCCCAAAACTAAACGAACTAACGGGTTGACCCAAAAATACAAGGCTTGAAGTTGGCTTAAACTAGATGAAGCCCAAGCCCAATTTTGGAAGTCCTTTACATCAGAAACCCCCTGCTGGCAAACCCTCTCTCTCTCTCTCTCTCTCTCTCTCTCTCTCTCTCTCTCTCTCCGGCGTATCGCCGCTTGCTGTGTTTATTGTTAAACCCTGAAAATTAAAAAATTAAAAGAAAAAGTAAAAACCCTCACATTTCTCTCTCTCTCTCTCTCTCTCTCTCTCTCTCTCTCTCTCTCTCTCTCTTGTGCTTCTTCTTCATCACCATGCTCTCTCGTCTCCTTCCCAAACCCTCACATTTCTCTCTCCTCACCCGAATCTCCTCGAAATTCCACTTATACACCCAACCCCACTCCCCTCCCAAAATCCCTAATTTCACCACCTTCTCCCCCAAATTCTTCTCCACCGATAATGGCAATGACCAATCCCAATCCGACGTCTGGAAGCTTTCTCGGGAAGCCGATGAGAAGTTCGACCCTTTGTTTGGCGGCGAGGGCTCCGCTGGAGACGTCGCCGGAGACGCCGATTCGTGGTTGAAAGCGAAAGGAAGCGATGAGTGGGACACGGTGGAGGGGTACAAGCCGTGGAGCTTGGGAGAGGAGGAGAAGAGCGGCGATGGCGGAAGCGGGTTGTTCGATTTCGGTGAGGGCCAGACAGCTCAGGCTAGTATTAGTGCGGAGAGTGAGATATCGGCCGAGGATGCTAAGAGGCTTGAGAGAGAGGAGCAGGGGCTCAATGCTATTCTCAAAGGTAATTTCTTTTTGTTAATTTTTAGGATTCAATCTGATTTGCATACACATTGATGTATATGCAGTTTGGAATTGTATATATGATAAAGAATAGAAAAGTGTAGGGGTTAATAGAAACACTTGTACTATACTATTGGCTATTGGGCTGATTTGGGTATCAAGCAATTGTTTGTTTGCTGCTGAATGCGTGTTCAGCAGGACTTGATTGAAAACGTGTTGAGAAGTTTGTAAGTTTAAGCAAGCAATTTTATTATACAATGTTCGTGTGTGTATTTTCTGTTTCCGTCTGAGTCCTGATTTTGATTTTGAGAGTTACTACTTGTTGATTAATGGTAGAAGGAGTTAAAATTAACAGATATTTGCTAAGGTTAGCTGCAAATATTCCACATGTGGCATAAAGCTAGTTTTGAAATAATACTCTCTTTTGAATGAAGTTGCTAAGGTTAGCTGCAAATATTAATTTATCAGCTAGATTTTGAAAAGGGGAACCTCCATTTTTGTTTTTTGAGTTTTTTTTTTTTTTTTTTCCTGTGTTTTAACTGTATCAATGATGTGCACTCTTGACTTTTATGGAACTAGTTGAGTGATTCACATTTTTCTCTTATGTCCACCATACAGGTGATTGTTAAATGTTATACTTACTCAGTATGGTAATTGCAGGTCCAAATCGGGCGTTTGGTGACCTTATTGCTGCATCTGGAATCACAGATGAAATGCTCGACACTTTGATTGCATTGAAGGATTTTGATGGTATAGAAGGATTGCCCCCTCTCAGTGAAATAGAAGACATCCGTTACGAGAAAAATACCAGAAAGTCTTCAAGAGCTGAAATAGAGCGCCAGAAACAGGAGGAAGTTGCCAAAGCAAGAGTGAGACAAGTAGATGACAAGGGGAGAGCTTATGGAACAGGAAGAAGGAAATGCAGTATAGCACGTGTCTGGATTCAACCCGGTGATGGTAAATTCCTGATTAATGATAAACAGTTCGACGTCTATTTCCCAATGCTTGATCATCGTGCTGCTCTCCTTCGACCTTTCTCCGAGACAAAGACTTTGGGCCTTTGGGACATCAATTGCACTGTTCAAGGAGGCGGAGTCACAGGTAAATTTAAGTTTGTAGCCACACATCTTATATGATTTATATGTTAACTTCTTCCATCATATTGAATTGTTTGAGATCCATTTCAACTATTTTTTCCCTCCTTTATCCTCGAATGCAATTCATTAACTTGATATGCCAACAAACCACAAATGTGTTTCACTACTTTTTACTTACACGGCCACACTCTCATGGAGAACAGTTTTCTGTCCAGTTCCATATGTTAGTGGACACACTTGCTGTCCACACTCTCATGAAGTCGCATGCTCAATTTGACCCCTTAAAACTGTTCAAACGGCCACTAATAATTTTTTATTTTTTTAGTAAGCTGTTAGTTTGATTTAGTTGGTGGTTAGCTTTATACTTGAAATTAGATATTAAAATGGGAAGAGACCGAAGAAGGAGAGAAGAAAATCAGAGTTCAAAGAATTTATTCTGACCAAAAACTTGAAGAAGTCTTAATTTCCCTTTCATAACAGCTGGAGTAGATGCTTATCAGAGTCTTTGCAGCCTCTCGTATCAACTGATAAAAAAATCCATCATTATTTAAGCCAAACTTATAAATAGCAGGTATTTTTATTCATTTATTGAACTCAACTCTCCTCTTTATTAAAATGTTAGCTTGATGCCTCCAAACAAGTTAATGTATATTTCCATATAAGCTATTATTTCATGTGCGTGAAAAACATGTCTCAACTCAAGGATATTCCTTCAATATTTTGGGTTGGTAGGTCTAAATAGTATATAGGTACAGAAGCTCAAAAATAATCCAGAAGGATACGAATTCAATTGTTGCATGTGTATAAAACAAATATTATGTTCAATTTGCCCTAGATTGGGGATTATGAAATGTTGAAGTTGGACATACCTGCCACATCTGGGGTAGAAGGAGGCCCCTGCTCCGTCGAGAGCATGAAATTTTTTCCGATGTGCACACGCGCCATGTTGATTCTGAAATTGTGTATTTTGTATAGGGTGAATAAACAGTCAGGTTTTTCTAATATTCCTTCGGGATAGCCAAGTTTTTTGTATGAAACCTTTGAAGGTAAAGAAACAGCCAAAATATGCTGCCAGAATTACGAACAAGTTAATTGTAATTTATAAACTATTGTGAGGTTGCTTCTTTTTCTATATACTAGTTGGATACAAAGATATTATAACTTTGTGAGTTAATTACACTTACACCCCTTGAGGTTTATCGTTTTTTCACATACACCCCTTGGGGTTTCAATAATTACACATACACCCCCTGAGGTTTCAAAACTGTTGCATATAACCCCCTATAGTGAGACGAAAATGATGAGAAATTATGCAAAAATGCATGCTAAGGGGTGAAGTGGCCTAATAAGATTACTCAAGGTGTAAGGTCCAACCTCAATACAAATATTTTTTTCTCTTGTAGGGGGTTATATGCAATAGTTTTGAAACCTCAGGGGGTGTATGTGTAATTATTGAAACCTCATGGGGTATATGTGAAAAGACGATAAACTTCAGGGGGTGTAAGTGTAATTAACTCTAACTTTGTTCACATTGTTACCCTTTACAATAAAACCTTTTTTAATAGTAATTTTTTTTTTATATGTTGAGTATGTTAATCCATTGCATGACTTTTCTGTTGTTTATTTCATATATGGAAAATTTAAAAGATGTTTTTGCCAGGCCAAGTTGGAGCAATTCAATTAGGAGTTAGCAGAGCCTTACAAAATTGGGAACCCGACTTCCGTCCTGCACTCAGAGATTGTATTATATTTTTCCCTCTCCTTTGTCTGATTGTTATTCATGATTTATTGGGAGAAACAGATCTTAACACTGCTATCAATTCCATAAAATTGTCAATCAGACTTATTCTTTTACATGATTTTTATATAACTATATGTTCCTTCTTGCTAAACCAGTTCATTTGTCTTTGCAGCTGGTTTCTTGACAAGGGACTCACGTGTGGTGGAAAGGAAGAAACCAGGAAAGGCAAAAGCAAGGAAGAGCTTCCAATGGGTCAAGCGTTGAGCAACTGTTGTGGGCTTGATTCTGCACAACCAGTTTTGTTTGAAACTGCAATTATGATTCACTGCAACTTGTTCAGATTCACTCAAATGGCCTCGCATCGCATTTGTAGTGTAGCTTGTAAGCCTTGTAATAGACCATAGAGTGTCCTAGAAGAATTTTGTAGATTATGTGATCTGAGAAGCTTGCTCAGCATGCTCATTTGAGCTATTCAATTTTGAAGCAAAACACTTATTGGTTTACGATTCTTCCTTGCTTCCACAGCTTACGTTCTGTACTAAAATCTTTTACAATAACGTAAGAAAATTAGTCTTATTTATTTTTGGCTTGGTAGTTGAATTAGTGTGGATGTGTCATTTTGTTGCCAAAATTGTTTGATAAATAAAATATGTATTACACAACTCCACCTTTCAAAAAAATTGAGACTTTATTTTTGTTGAACAAAATTTGAGACTTGAGATCATATTATTAAAGGGCAAGCATTTATAAGCAGAAATATTTCTCACTTAAGATCACTATATTTGTTGCCCACTACCACATGGACAACAAATTTATCAACCGCAGATCCCTTCACCGTACAACTCTATAAGCAAGTTTCTTGAGACGTCCAAGCAACAGCCACATGCTTGGCTGCAATTGAAAATGGCTCCAAAGAGCAAGAATTCAAAATTGGGTACAACTACAACCTTTGCTGGCTATACATCAAAACACTTCCATCACCTTAAAGGGCTAACAACCCAACCTGTGATTGGACTCTGTCTCCGAACTCTAAACTTCCTATGTGAACCACCTTGCAATCGATCAAGCACTGCATATGTGATCGAATCCGGGGTCAATCCCTGCTGCTTAAGTTTTGCATACAGATCCACTGCCTCAGCAGTCCTCCCACACCTCTCAAGACAGTCAAGCAAGATGTTGTAGGTCACAATGTTAGGACAGCAGCCTTGAGCAAGCATGTCTTCGAACAACCTGCACGCCATTTCAACTCTATCGGTCTTGCCAAAGCACTCAATGAGAGTGCTGTAGGTGACAACATCTGGGCTGAACCCTTTCTCTTGCATCTCCTTAAACCGCATGTGGGCTTCATCCACGTCACCATTCTTCCCAAGGCAGTTGATCAAGGAATTGTAAGAGATAATATCGGGTCTACAATCGCTGCTCTCAAGCTGTTCAAATATAGTCACAGCCTCATCCACCATTCCAGCCCTACCAAAGCTGGAGATCAGAATATTGTAAGTAAATATGTCTGGTGCAGGACCATCAAGTTTCATCTTCTCATACAGTTCATGAAGATGCGATATCTGCTTCAACCTTCCAAGAGTAGATAACACTGTGTTATACATGATAGTGTCAGTGCTTAGCCCTTTCTCATGAATGCTACTCAGCATGTCAATGGCCTCCGCGGTTTTCCCTGCACTGCACAAACTCTCTAACATGGACATGTACGCATCCTGATCTCCCTTGTCATGGAAGCTCCACATGTTGCAGAATAGCCGGTGGGCTTCACTGGCATGACCCAATTTACTCAGCGTCCTCACAAGGTAGGCATATATCGACTTAGTCATGTATTTCTTTGACATCTCCACCACCTCATCAAATCTACCAAGCTGCCCTTGTCCAGCCAGAAGATTCAAAATCACACTGTATGTGAACTCATTGGGCCTGCAATTGTTTTCCACCATTTTCGAGAAGACACGCACGGCCTTCTCAACCATCTTGCTCCTAGCAAGAGCCTGAATCATGGTATTATAAGCAATCAAATTAGGACTACATCCCTTCATTATCATTTCCTGAAACAGAGCCAGAGACTCAACACCTTTACCCATTTTCCCATTCATTCTGATCATGATGGTGTAAGTAAACTCATCGGGCTCACAATGCTTCCTCTTCATGTCTTCAAACACCTTGTCAGCCTGCTCAACCTGTCAAATTTCTGCTGCATATCAGATAATCAGAACCTACAATAAAAACCCACAAACCCATATCCACAGACACACAGAAATTCGAATCCGAACACAAAGTTCAAACCTTTTCATCTTTGGCCAAAGCATCCAGGAGCATGTTGTAAGCAAAAATGTCCAATTTATAGCCTTTGCGGCGAATTTCCATGTAGGTATCGAAAGCTTTGGCGGAGTGGTGAGAGCGCAAGAAGGCCTGGAGCAAGCACTTGTAGGTGTAGCAGTTCATGTTGAGGTTCCATTTCTTCACCAACCCAATACTCGTTTCCAAGTCGTCGCTGTCGCCGAACAGCCCAATGAGGAGATTGACGGTGGAGATGTTGCCACGTATGTTAGAGCGGTCCATGTCGGAAAGGATGGAGCGGACGAGGTCGAAGCGGGCGGGGGAGGAGGACTTGGAGAGGATAAGGAGGAGGCGGTTGCAGGTGAAGGCGTCATGGCGGAAATTCGGAGACAGCGAGGGGCAAAGTCGGAAGAATTTTAGGGCGAGGTCGGGGCTGGGGTTTATTGATTTGAGGATTTCGGAGGCTTCGGCCGGAGTGAGGGAGATGGAGAGGGAGGTGAGGTAGTCGTGGAGGTCGGAGAAGGGGTCTGGTGACGTGGCGGAAGGGGATTGGTTGAGGATGTTGGCGGCTTTGCAGACGAGGTCGCGCCGCGGGAGAGCGTAGCCGCGGATGTCGGTGGGGAGCGGCGGCAGCGGGGACACCTCAGCGGAGAGGGAGCGGCCGGTGGGGGAGCTGGAGGTGATTTTGGCGGTGTATTTAGTGGCGTAGTGGCGGCGCGTGGGGTCCAAGGCGGTGGTTGGGTGAATGGTTTTAGTGAAGAGTAGTTTCGGGTGGTGGCGGCGTCTCATGGTGGTGGTTACTGTCAGTTAGGTGTTCAAAGACAGATACAGAGAGGACTGACTGGCTTTTAGACTTGTTCAAGTAATGTTTATTGTTTGCTGCTGGCTGATGGACACGACACGCCGTTTTTCTGGTCAATACACGACACGTCGTTGTGAGCGAGATTTTTGCCAAGGAATTTGGGCTTGGTTTTCTGCTTGAGTTGACCTGTGAAGTTCGTCTTGTTTGAAGTTGATTCCAAATTTGTGATTGATGTTGTGATGGGGGTAGCTTGAAAGTTTTTGATAATTGTCCATCATTTTGAAAGATTCAGAAAATTTGTGATTCCAAATTTTCTTTGTTTAAGCTTTTGAGATTAGTCCAAGTAACGAGAGAGTATAGGTTAGCAGGTAAATATTTTATTTATTCAAATCTGAACCCTGTGAGCCTCATTTATTTGAAATAAAACAGTTGCACTGAATCATCATTTGATGATTGAATTTGATCAGAATTATTGTAGAATTGAATTCTGATACTCATGCCTAGGACAAACTTCTACACCATGAAAGGTTGAAAAGAATTTTAATGAGTAATAACATAGCAATAGCAATAATGCCTCTCTCGGAGAGAATAAAATAAAATTGCCAAAATGAATTCTGATACATGTAATGTGGTTGAAATTTTCCTTCAAAATTTATTTGAACAATGCCAACAAGTCTGACATAGCGCTTGGAAGTTGCAAGTAGCCATGTAATTCAAAAAGTTACAGGCAGAATCACTATCATTTGGCATTGAACATACGGGTAACTGTTTCGTAGCTTGGGACTTTCACGACTGCCACAAAACAAGGAACAATTTTCTCAATATCCAATCAATGCTAGTAATATGACGACCAGATAAGTCTAAGAAACTAGAGATTACCATTGCCATATGATGCCATTGTTAGAGGTGAAGAAATAATCTCCTGTGCGATTTTAGTAATATCTTTCAATGTCACTTCTTCTACTGTCTTTAAGAAATGCTCCACAGGTTTCCTGCAAAAAAAAAAAAAAAAAAACATATATCTTAGCAGGTCACAACTCACAAGAAATGTTGTAGTACAAAATAATGTCAAACCACCAGGATTATATACATAAAATACAAACAAGAAAGTAAAGATATTTGAGGTAGAGGACCCATGGAAATAGGGAAAAAGGTTCCATCTAGTAGTAATTGCATACCTCTCTCCATATGTCAAAACCTGCCTGCCTATATCCTCCGATGCAATCATCTGCAAAATAAAAATGAAATATAACCAACCTCAAACAAAAAACGTTAAAATAAAAAACAAACTAGTGTGTCAGAGATCCATAATTAACTGAAGGAGGGGAAAGAGAACCCAAGGCCAAGACATAACACAACAAAACAAGGAATAAGCTTCTGTATTTGTGTGAATGTGTGTCTGGTTTTGTGTGAGTGTCTGTGTGTGTGTGTGAGAAAGAGAGAGAGAGAGAGAGAGGGCATACTCTAGATTCTAGATTCATTAAAACTGCGGCCTTTGTGGACTCTTTTGCGCGTCTAAGCTGTACATCCGTAACTGCCAGCAAGGAAAAAAGTAAGGCAACAAAGAGAAACTTAAATCAGAAATCTCTCAAGAACAAGAAGAAAATGAAGAAATATGCAGAACAAACCTTGCCCAGGTGTTGCAATTGCCTGTAATTCTTGTACTGCTAAATAAACTGCTGTTTCCGCAAAGTCAGCGCCCTACATTCAAAAGCAGCAACAAAAGAAAAACATTTCTAAATAATACGATTCGTACTTTAATTATATATCAAACAGCATTGTCAAGCCAACTGAGAATTCTAGGTACTACATATAAAAAAGCCACCCCTGATACATGTGTTGTACTATTGTATAGCACATCAGGGGATGGCTCCATTGCCAACAGATTTCGATAAAAGTGGCTCCATTGCCAACAGATTTCGATAAGAGTGGCTCCATTGCCAAACTCCCCATCTGTCAAAATTCGCCCATGCACACCATAACTCAAGTAAAATGCACATGACAAACAGCATGCAGCATTCCAATATCAAATATCAACAGCCAGACTTGAAATTAAGATAAATAATCAGATGGATGTCAAATTGATAGTCATATTATGAGTATCTTCTCTGACTAACATTTGATATTAAAATATTGTGCTATTCTCTGACTATGCACAGACCCTACCCCGAAAATGTATCCAACAAAATGCAAGCCACATTAATCACAAAGATTGAGAACTCAAGGGTGAGCCTTACAGCGCAAGCATAAATACCAAACAACCCAGAGTCATTGAAGATGCTGTTGAATGCAGAAAAGGATTGAATCTCTTGATGCTCATTCAAGACGCGGAGATCTGTTGTCATATGACAGGAATGATCAGCAAGAATATAACACTATAATCTAATGGTCCAGCTAATCAGCAATAAACTATAAAGCCTAGGTAAAACTTACATAGCCTTGAGTGCATCCCCTTTCCAGGGCCCCCAGCAGAGAACGAACCGCCTCCTCCCATAAGCAACTGCAAAGTACATTACTGTTATCAACACACATCTAACATATCAATATGAAAGTAGCACACTAGATAATTCTACAGCTTTTTTAAGGAAATAAATGGCTGGAATTGGAAGAAACTACTTAAGCATAAATGATTTGAAATGCATGAAATATCTTAAAACATTCCAAGAATAAATGTGGAACCTGGAGAACAGTCAAAAGGATAGCTTGTTTTTCGTTGCGCCAGCCGCCAGGAGCTTCAAAAGCAAGAGCAACATGTGCTTCCTGGCTCACAAGAAGTAAAGCAGATAAACATGTTAGCAACAAAATTAAATAATTTATGAGAAACTTTTTTATAAATTTGAGTAATCAGACAATGAAGACCATAAATAGAAAAGGAGAACCAGCTCGAACAGTAATACATACCCAGCAATCACCTTGACGACGAAACTCTCCTCCAACATATTGAGATCTTGGTTCGCCAGTGTGGCGCAGATCCCGTAGGTCAGAGAGAAGTGGTTCGGCAATAGATAAAATCTCCTCATGTTCAACCCCAGATGCTGCAAGAACTATCCGAGGAGCAATATAATTCTCCTGAAAGTTCCACATCAAACACCATTCACACAGCACATGAATAAGATACAAGGATAAAAATAATGTTAAAGAAAGGTAAACAAGAAAAAAAAAAAATTGATTACTTGAATAAAGAATAATTAATAGTATGGGCAGTGTGCACAAGTATGTTTAGGATAAGGTATAGTTGACTTGAGTGTGTAGTATGCATAAGTTTATCTTACCGCAACAAATTCCTCCAAGATGCGGCCATCCAATTTGTTCAGTGCTGCTTCAGAAGCTAAAAGAGGATTTGCCAATGCACCAGAATAACCAGCAGAATGAACCGCCTCCAAGAGTAAACCCTGAGGATTGTTATGAATTTCTGAAATCTCTGCCCGCACCTTTTGCAGCTGTACAAACATAAAGTCAACTGAAATAAGAACATATATCATAGTAAACAATTAGATAAATTGATAACAAATTGCAATGTATGGAGACCAACACTACAGAAGTGTTTTGAACGCATTTGTGGACATAGGAAAAAATATGGAGACAATTTTTAAAAAAATTAATAAAGAACTCCAATTTCAAAGAACACACTAAAGTTATTCCTCTGTACCCTATCCTAAATCTCATCAAACTTATCTCCTTCAAGTATCCAAACTAATAATTGGAAGAGGTCTATTTCATATAGCTTTGTTGTTTTATTATTTTTAAAAATGAAAACACTAGATTAAACAACACAAACCAACCTTCCACCACCCCAAATTCCTCCCCTCTTACCAAACAATAGCACAATTTAAATCAAACTTGAGAAGAAAGGTACATAAATGCAACATAATCTTTGTCCAAACAATCCTAAAATGATGTGTATTAAAATTAACATAATATTAACAAAAAAAAAAAAATCACCCCAAATTCCTCCCCTCTTACCAAACAATAGAAAATTTTAAATCAAACTTGAGTACAAAGGTAGATAAATGCAATAGAAACTTTGTCCAAACAATCCTAAAAGGATGTATAATATAATATTGATAAAAGAACTCTTACCTCTTCATTGACTTCCCAATCCAAGAAGGCAGGATTCCTCACACAATCAACAAGCAGTTCCACCATCTGAGGAACATAGGTCTTGAGAGCATCAAATGTGTATCCCATTTGCTCTCTAGAGGCAGTGGCTCCTATGTGACCACCAATTGCTTCCACTTCCCTCACAATGCGTAAGTGGCTCCGATTGGTTGTACTCTTAAAGGCCAACCGTTCAAGCAAGTGTGAAGCCCCACTGGTTAATGGTGTCTCGTATATGGAACCGGAATCAACATATATTCCAATGGAGGCTGCAGGATTCTGGTTGACCAACCAAATAACGATTGAAACAACAAACCAAATCAATGGACAAAACTGAACAGTAGAAGAAGGGGGAAGTACATTAAAACAAAGCATAATTACACTGTATGGCTCTTACATACCGGTGATGTTTCTGAAGCTATTTTGACACCATTATCAAGCGTTGTAATCTTAGTCTTGCCTGGTTCAACGTAATCAGGAAGTGGAGGAGGGAGGTTAACACCTCGAAGTTGGGTTTCCAAAGGAGGAAGAGCACTGGAGCTTTCCCCCGTCAGCCAGCTAAAGATACCCCCTGAGGCCGGCTTTGTAGCAACTGCACTCGATGTTGCAAACCTGGTGGTCCCCACATTTCCCACACGGCCCTACTCAGACAGTGAATAGGTGCATCGTTGAACAGTCAATGTCACCATGTAGATAATCAAGAACAAAAATATTGTATCTACTAACTGCCCAAAATTGCAATGTGTAAAATCATATTTATTCAGTAAACCAATTATAAGATCTCTATAAATCAAGTTGAATTAGACGATCACATCCTATGTCCAAAACAACCCAAATAAAAGAAACCGATCTATTTAAATTTTCAAAAAGCAATATATAAGTATATTCATTGAGCTTATAAGCATATATGCGACTTAACTGAACAGGACACAAAAAGAGGAACATAAAACACATAACCGTACAGATACATTGAACCAAGGCTGAATTTGGTTGAGTTAAATTTCTCATCTTTGTAACAGGAAAAAGAAGTATATATAAAAATAAAAAAAAGGACCATAAATTGATTTTTAAGCTATTCCAATCATCCAGCAAGCAAAAGCAGGGTGAATAAAACATTAAAAATCATTCCTTTAACCGAAGCTAAAAGAAAATCTAATAAGAGTCAAACGCTATAAAGCCGCATTAACAAATAAAATCATATCTGCAAATTGTTATACAAAAATAAACAAAAAAACATCAAAAGAAAACCCAGATAAGTTAAAAACAGATCTTCCAGCCACAAATTCAATATCCAACATGATTCACAATTTCTACGAAACAGAACAGAAAGTGGGGGGCTTTGAGAGGGACCCTTTTGAATACTGACCTTAAGAGCCCTAAGTCGTGAGGCTGCAGTTTTGTACATGGTGCTGGAGCTCAGATTGAGTGAGGAAGCCCTAGAAACCTATTAGGGATTGCAGTCTCTGCTCCTTTGAGGTTTCGAGTTCTGAGTTTTGAGAGAGCAACAAAAGGTGGCTGTTGGTTGGAAATAAAAGAGTGTTGAAAATTAGTCTGGGAGACTTGGGCCCTTCACAATGGAAAAATGCCCACAGTATGTATTGGGCTTGACCCACAAGTAGAGTGAAGATTTTTGGTTACTGGGCTTCTAAAGGCCCAAGAGAATGTATCTGATAGTTTAGACGTGGTGGTTGTTTTGGGTCAGGACTCAAGGCGTCTCTTTTGAGTTTACCCATTAAGCCTTTCATATTTTGTGATATTCAATAAATTTTGATCTAACTTCCACGTTCAAAGCCAAAGAACATTTGATATAGTGGATGACATATATTCTCTTTATTGGGGAGAGGTCCTGAATTCAAATTTCATAGACATTAATTATTGATTAAAAAGAAAAAAAAACTTCTATGGTCTAATAATAACTGACTTCTTTTCCAAAAGTTGTACAGTTGAAGATGTAGCTTGAGATATAATTTAGATGAGATGACACTATAATATAGATCTTAACCAGTCAAGACCTCCTCATTCTTACAAATTAATGTAGGGAAAAGATTTTATGACCTAGTAGGACACAAGATTTATGTACCCTAATCTGATAGCAAAATTATTTTGCACCCATTACACTATTATTTGCCACATCAAATTGATATTATTATTGCTTAAAATACTATTTTGTCCAAACTAATGGCTTAAATTACTACTTAATTAATAAGAAATATGTCTTTTATATTTATTTATTCATTATTTGCAAGGGAGGTGATTTTCGCACTCCATTTTTCTCCATCTACACTCCTTTATTTATATATGATATTTTTTGTATGTTTTAATTAATTGTAGTTCCAAGTTTACCCTTACACATGTTTTCTAAACTTCATCTTCTTTCCAAAATAATTCATTTTCCGTTCTATGACTCTTTCTCTCATCTAGATCACCAGCCAAACTTATTTACAAGGACAAACACATCTTTATAGCCTCCCAACTCAACTATATTATTTTAGCCATTCCCACCAAACTCATCCCCAATTTTATATGTGATAAGATTCACCACAATAATTAAGTATAATGAGTCAGGACTTGGAAGCCACGTACAAGAGGGATCCCAACTATATAGGAGTACCATCATCTCAGTTCATACACCCAAATGCAGAAAACAAACCTTCACCTTCTCTAGTTTTCTTTTATTTTTCTTGTCATTTTTGTTGTTGTTGTTGTTGTTGTTGTTGTTGTTATGGATAACCAGTACTATAAACTGAACCAAACTCTATGGACAAAGTGCATCATCACATGATAGGAGTGCATTTCAAACTTTTACATATTAGATCTACAAAAAAATTTCTTGGTGGATACTCACTGGTAGTTGATGGTGTTTACCTCTTCAAAATCCAAAACAACCAGAGAGCTCTTAAATCCGCATAGAGAAAACCTTGTATGAACCTCAGATAAGTAGCAAATATATGCTTTGGGTGTGAATTAGTTAGGTATCTGTATGAAAGAAAGAGGCAAGTTTTTATGAAGATGAAGTTGTTTAGCAAAAGTCGACTAAGGGTAAACTAGAGATTTTAACTCATACATTTATTTTAAAAAATATTAAGAAAAAAATAGAAGTGCAAGTGGAGAAAAATTAGGGCTGCTCATTGGTCGGTTCGGATCGGTATTGGGGCTTACCAAACCAAAACCAAAAAATTCGGTATTTTTCGATTTCGGTATTTTCGGTTTCGGTGTTTTTTGGTTCGGTAATTTTTGGTAAATTTCAGTTTTCGGTTCGATTTCGGTAATTTTGGTATCGGATATTTTCGGTTAATTTTCGATTTACTTCGGTATATTTTCGGTTCATTTTTTGTTTACTTCGGTATATCTTCGGTTCATTTTCAGTTTAATTATAATAATATTAATTATTATATACCAATATAAATTAAAATTTAATCAAATATGATGCATAAAATATAATTTTTGATGAATATATATTTGCACGAGTAGTATTGGTAGTTTAGTATAGTACTAGTATTTTACCCTAGTAATAATATATAGGCTTATTCACACCATTGCCCCCTGTCAGATACACTTTTTTTCACTTTGCCCCCTGAAACTTAAATCCTCTCAGTTTGCCACCTGAACTTCATACAGTTGTTGCAAAACACCATATGCCGTCAACTCTGTCAATTTTTCCGTTAAAAAAGCTGACGTGGTACCTATATGGCATGAGTGAGACCCTTTTTAAGTTATGTAAGATCCATGTGGACAAAAAAACTAATAAAAAATCATTTTTAAACTAAAAAATAATAAGATTCATGTCAATTTTTTTTGTCCACATGGATCTTACATAACTAGAAAAGGGTCTTATCTATGCTATATAGGTGCCACGTCAGCTTTTTTAACGGAAAAATTGACAGAGTTGACGGCATAGGGTGTTTTGCAACAATTGTGTGAAGTTCAGGTGGCAAACTGAGAGGATTTAAGTTTCATGGGGCAAAGTGAAAAAAAGTGTATCTTACAAGGGGTAATTGTATGAATAAGCCTAATATATACTAGTATAATTAGTTTAATAATATGTATTAGTACATATCCTATTAATTTAGTATGTATATATACCGATAAATATGAGTGTGTGTATATATATATATATATGCATTACTTACTTAAAAATGAGATTTTTATTTTCCTAAAAATAATAACATTTACTTTATTAGAGAATGACTCTATATCTTAACTCACACTTTTGATAATATTAATATGATAACATTATACAATTATATTTTTTTATAGTTGTTTAAGATATTAGTAGTTTAATATTTATTGTACCACTAACATAATAGTATTATATAAGCATATATAACTAAATTTCGGTAATTGTTTCAGTTTTTTCGGTATATATTTTGGTTTTTTCGGTAATAATCGATTCGGTTTTTTTCGGTAATCGGTCAGTTTACCAACTTTTTTCGGATATTTTCGGTTTCGGATTTCCGATTTTCGAATTGTGAAAATCGGTATACCAAACCAAAAAAATTCGGTCGGTAGTCGGTCGGTTCGGTAAAAACCAAACCAAAGGGCAACCCTAAGAAAAATGGAGTGCGAAAATCGCTTCTCTATTTTCAAATACAACTGTAAGAGCCTGTTTGGGAGGGCTTCTATAGGAAGCGCTTTTGCTCAGTAGCGTTTTCACTTGAAGCGTTTTTGTTAAAAAAAACATAAATTTTTTTGAAAAAAATTCAAGTGCTTCTTGTGAATGTACAGGAAGCGTTTCCAAGTGCTTTTATAACTCAAAAGTGCTTTAAGTTTTTTTTTTTTTTCCCAAACGCAAGCAAAAGCGTTTTTGACTATTTAAAAGTGCTTTTAAGCCTTCTCTTTACAACTCCAACACCTGTTTATTTTCTCAACATATTCCTACACTTGCTTTTCCTCTTAATCATTTTATTTTATGTTCGATTTTTGAAATGAGTTATACCTTGATAGAGAATAGAGAAGTTCTTTATCATTTAAATTGGGTTTTATATATAACTTTCTTGGTGTGATTGTTTAAGAATTTTTGGGCCAAGACTAATTGGAGAGGCATGAGTCTAAATTGGTAATAACCAAACACTTAATTATGCAGGGAGTTGTAGTTTTGTTAATAACCAAATTGTACATAATCCTGCAGACAACTAACTTGATGAATTTGCAGGAAAGAGTTTCTTTAAAATTTTCCCATGTGTTGGTCGAGAACTATTAAGAATGGAAGGTGAAATCGACAAAATAAATAAAAGAAAAGAGAACTGAAAGTTTTTTTTTTTTTTTTTTTTCTTTTGAAGAATAAAGATCTGAAGGTAGTTCCCAAAATATGAATTTTTAGGGTTCTAAAATTAGGGCTATTTTTTTTTTTTTAAAGGTCACATTAGATTGGAGATAAAACTCTTTTTCTTTTTTTTTTGGCTTGGGGGAAATAAAATATTTTTTATTCTTTTTTTGTAATTTAAAGTTTGTTAGATTTTAATAAAGGTTAAAATAGTCTTTGTAAACTTGATATAATAATGTCATGTCATTAGGGCACAATTAGGGCACTCTAGCACTCCCCATTGATGTAATGATATAGTCCAACAATATTCCCCAATGAAATCATTTTTAAGATCAAATTACATTTTTGGTCATCATGATTTGGGTCGTTTAATTTAGTCCATGTGGTTCAAAACGTTTTAATTAGATCCTTATAGTTTATTTTCATTTGCAATCAAAATTAAATTTGAAAAACCTTCAAATTTTTTTTTGCAATTTGATGATGTGGCGGCTCAAAACATAATGTGAAATGACTAAATACTCAAAAATAACTTGCATGTCCTCGTGATAGAGACATGCTGGTGTCATAACTGAGAGACAAAGAGAGAAGAAAGAGAGAGAGAGGTGTGGATGCCACCTCTCCCTATCCCATTGATCATTGATAGGGAAGTTTCTCCCCTAAATACTCATGTCAATTTATAGCCATCACAGGTCATCTCTATGTCATCAACCAACCAAAATATTGAGATATGTTATGAATTTGACATTGATTACAAACTAAAGTACACTGTACACTGCGATTGGTGAAATTTTGAAAGCACAAAGAGTTAAAAGTGGAACATTACACAAATGAAGACCAAAAGTGTAGTTTGACCTATTGTTATATTTACATTAGCCTTTGGTGGTTGGGTTAGTAAACGTACTTAGAGAATGAATGTTTGGTTGCTTGTTTAAAAAAGTTTTGCTAAAAGAAAAAATTTTACACATGTAATAATATAAATATGTAATGGGACTATATGAAGATTGATGAGGGCTTAAATATTGTTTGATATCCATGCAAAAAAAAGTAATTTTATAGCTTTTGAAAAAATGAATCATTTTTGTATAATAGGTTCATCTTAGATAATGTGACTCATAAATGGTGGTTTTCATTTTGAGCCATTTGATGATGAAGCCCGCATATGTTTCTATATGACATAGAGCTATAGAAATGTTTCACCTTAAAAGAGAGGTGAGGTTAGAGGTAGTTGTTTGGTTTGCTTGTCTAGTGGCAAAAGCAGAAGAAACATAGACAGAAATGACTATAATAGTGAGCAATCTCTCCAACACTGGCTTACCAATCTTGGATCGATGGCTCAATTACCATTAGACATTCAACAAAGACAGCTCTTTTATTGTTGGATTATTCTTTGTCGCAGCATCCAGATAAATAAGATCCTGCTCTAAGCTTATGATCAACATGCAACTTTAGAATAGTCAAATGCATATTTGGCATTTGGAAAATGGCAACAAACGTGACACATTGTTCAGTTTTCTTTCCATTTGACCCGCAAATTAGAAATAAATTATTGAAAATATTCATGGCATGGAAAATGTTTGCGTTTGAAGTTTGAAGTAAGTTGAACATATTAAAGGAATTGAAATCGATACATTCATGACCCAAGTATATAAATATATATATAATACATATGTTTTTTTAGGGGTAATATTTGCCAAATAGTCTGGCAAGATAAGATAATTTGTTATCGAATTATGAATATAAACCACACATTTAAATAATAATTAACTTCATTAATAGTCTAAATTTAAATTCTGAATATTTTATATTATTAAACTACATGACAAGACAACATTTTAGTCTCAAAATGAAGACATGATTCTCTTTTGGATATAAAAATGTAAAAAAAAACTTACATATTCATTCATATGATCACATGGTATCACCCCTCTCACCCTCTCTTAGCTCTCTCTGTTCTCTCTTTTTCTTTCTCTTATTTTTTATTTTTATATATCTTTTTAAGAAATATTACATGACTATAAGTCTATAACAAGTGAATATATATATAAAGTTTAAAAAATGTACGTGCATAATGAATAGTAGGAATTCAACAACTAATATTATTTTATTTTATGTTTTGGTCTGAACGAAGTACTGTATAAAATAAGAGGACATCAAAGAAATGTCTAATTGCTGATTTGATTGGATGGGAACTTTTTTTTTCTTTTCCTCTCTCTTACTTTTCTATGTTGACCTTTGCCAATGCCATGCGGAGTCCAACAACGTCATGCACCAAAATAATTGCTTTGTTTACTTAGAAACTTTAAATTATTGGAAAAAACTTGCGTGCACCAGTGCCACCTCATTCCAGTGCAGAGACTGATGTGACATCAGTAGAACTGTAGAACCCATCTTTTGTTCAACCTTTTTTTTTGCATGGAAATGCCACCTCAGTGGCACCAGTTAAGTTTCTCTCTAAATTATTTAATGAAAGTCTTGTTTATGTGATTGTAATAATACCACTTATTATATCGACATAATGTTATTAATTTTACTTACTTAAATTTTAATACGTATATAATTATTAATGTAAAAAATGTTATATTTTAAATAATATTTTTAAAATTATACACATATTATAATTTAAGTGAATTAATAACATTATATTAATATACTACGTAATGTTATAATCACAAAAAAAAAAAAAAAAAACTGGCTATGCAGCTCTCCAGCGTGGAACATGAGCCCCAAACAACTCACAAGCATGCCTTCGGATGTCACCCATTACCAGCGTGAACTATGGAGGCAGCAAATTAAAGTGTTTATTTATAATGGCCCAATATTTAAATTAATGTATTGCAGCATTTGCACGCAGCTGCAACCATAATTAGCGTACATGTAACATGCTGTGATACTCAGTTGAGAATTACAAAGTCATTACTATATACAATATTGTGCTAATTAAAAATATATATATGAAATTTAATTTAAATTTCAATGTTCACGAGTCATCACTTCATCTCGTTACAAGTTGTATTATACGCTGTGGGACAAGTGTCAACTGATTTCCCACTACTATATTTTTGGGATTTTCTCCTCCAGTAAAGGTGGCACTTTAGTGCCTGCCTTTCAATTCATCCACCGCTTTTAGAAAATCGGCCTGTTTTTAATAGTTACATTAAAGGGACGTCCATGTTTGACGTTTGACGTACTTTAATCTTAACTTATCACATAAATTATTTTTACTTTTCAAACTAACCTCAAAAACTTTAAAAACACATTTGAAGACCTTTTCTTTTATAAACTATATATAATTATATATGTAAATGATCACTTAAATTGAAAAGCAAGCTAGAAACATTGCATTAGCTCATTAAGGATTGTATTCTTTTTAGGTAAAAAAACAATTTTGGTCCCTTTGTTTTTCTCTAAAAACATATTTGGTCTTTATAATTTCAAAATTTAACATTTGATCCTTATATTTTATATTGTTTATAATTTTAGAACATTTGGTACTTAACATAAAATTTAATAGTGAAAAATGTCAATTCTGTTAATTTTAATGGAAAGTGTAACGAATTTGACGAAATAATCTTATTTGACGCTTAAGTAAAATAGTAATCATGACAGATACACTTTTGAAACAGGAGTCCTATTGGCTCCGACACATGTTGAGGGTCCTTTTCCTCTGATTTGACCCCTCACTATATTTCTTTGGTTTTTGGCATAAAATAGCGAATTAAGAAATATTTTATAGCAAAATGAATGAACATTGGTCACTCATATTCAACCCCTAAATTGAGAAAGTGAAAACTTCATTTCTTTTACAAGAAACTGCTAATTATTCTGAGTAAAATGCACTCCCAAGTCAATTACCCAACAAACCAATCCAATACACCAAAAAAAAAAGAAAAAAAAAAAGAGAAAAGAAAATAAGACTGTGGACCATCAATTAATGAATGAAAATAATATTAGGTATTTTCTAGTCAACACATAGCGGCTGAGTGATCGATCATGATCAACGGCTACAAATACGCCTGCCGTCTGCTTCCCATGGTTTCTCAGTTGGTGTACTACAAGTTTACTACTCTCATCAACTCTCAAAAACCCGAATGGCCAGGTCCGCTCCGAGGTTCCGCTGCTTCGACCCCACCAACTCTTACGCTACGACACCGGATCACCCGCGCTATTTTCCCGCCTTCTCCAATAATTCCAGTACTCCCCTAGCCAACTCCAATTCCTCCAGTAGGGACAATATGGTAATTTCTGCCAACTCCGGGCCCAAAATCGTCACCGGCGACGCTGGCTACGTCCTCGAAGACGTTCCTCACTTGGCTGATTACATCCCTGATCTCCCTGTACGTGTAACTCTCCTTATACTCTGTTCTTTCTCTTTCTTAAGGCTCCGTTTGGTTGCTCAGAAAGCTTAGGAAAACAATGGAAAGTTCATTTTTTGAATTTCTGTTGAAGTAATTCTGACTACTAAAAAACTTGTGATCCTTCTTCTTCTTCCTTCATTGTTTGTTCCTGTTTTGCATTTTTTGTGTTATTGTGATTTGTGACTGTGATTGTTTATTAACTGTATTTGGTGCCTGCCAAAACGCAGCGTTTTGAGATGATTGGACCCGATACAAAACTCAGCTGTCATTTTTTTAAGCTTATTAATTGTGTTTTACTTTTAATCAATCCGTTTTGAGCTTTGTTGCTTCAGTTGACAGAATTGGAGTATTGTCTTTCTATTTAATATTATTTTGTTTTAGGATCAAATGGAAAAGGTTTTTTTTTTTTTTTTTTTTTTTTGTTGGGTACAACAAATGGGAATTCTTTGAATAACTTGTTTGTGTTTCTAACAATTACCCTTAAAATTAGTTTTTATTTTTTTAGAGGCAGTTTATTGAATAAGTTGTTTTGGGTTTTGGATAGAACTATAGAAGTACCTCTGTTGTTTGTTTCACTGCTATCTGACATGCGGTAATACCTTGTTGATGATATCTTGCAGACATATCCCAATCCATTACAAGACAATCCTTCCTATTCAGTTGTTAAGTAAGTTTGACGCTTTCAGCTCAAATGCATGTGTCTCACTCATTTAATTGTAATCTTTTGATAACTCACGAAATTAACCTTGTGTTGGACAGGCAGTATTTTGTTAATGTGGATGATACCGTTGCCCAAAAGGTGATTATATTCAGTGCTTGCTCTATTAACTTTGTATTCATTTTTGTAAAAAATTTCTTATATAAACTCCGAGTGATATAAAAGATTCAATATCTTACAATTCTATAATGTTTTTCTTTGTATAGATTGTTGTTCAGAAGGATAGTCCAAGAGGGACACATTTTCGACGTGCTGGACCACGTCAGAAGGTTTTACATTCCTAATTTTTCTTTCCTCTATTTCTTCTTTTTGTATTTATGTATTCCAGAAAAATGACATGTCTTTGAATATTTCTCAGGTATATTTTGAATCAGATGACGTGCGTGCGTGTATTGTGACATGTGGTGGTCTATGTCCAGGTCTAAATACTGTAATTAGAGAAGTAGTATGTGGGTTGTACTACATGTATGGTGTCCACAGAATTCTTGGAATAGAGGTTAGTAAAGGCATCTTTTACATACATTTAAAGACATTCTAAAGCTCCATCTTCATATTGAAAAATAAGAGAAATAAAATGCTAAAGAGGCACGAGAAAAGGTTTCATTAACAATATTTCTTTCCCTTGCTCTTATACTATGAGTTCAAAATAAGGCACTGTAGGTAGTATAACTTAAGTGGGTTTCTTTTGGGCCTCCTCCTTTAAAAAATGAAAAGAATTTCCTGATAATTTGGCCCTCAATTCATGAAGTCCTTTATGATACATGATTGAACAATATTATGAACTAATGAGGTGATTTTCTACACACAGGGAGGATACAGAGGGTTTTATGCCAGAAATACAATCCAATTAACACCAAAGGTTGTGAATGACATACATAAACGTGGTGGCACCATCCTTGGGACATCACGAGGGGGTCATGATACCTCAAAGATTGTGGACAGCATTCAGGACAGAGGAATTAATCAGGTAAATATTGTCTGCATATGTTACTTTGCATTTTCAGATTTTATGTCGTTGGCTCTGCCTTTTTTTAACAACTTTTGCGTGTAGACTCATAGTTTGTCTGCTTATGCACCTCAGGTTTACATACTTGGAGGAGATGGAACTCAGAAAGGAGCTTCTGTGATTTATGAGGTAATGCAGTTTGATATGGCACTACTAGCACTGATCTGCAGTGCTACCGAGCTCTTTGTGAAAATTCAGAAATCTTGAGTGACTGAGAGTACTGGGAAAAATATATAAAAGTTATTCTAATAGGTGATTTCAGGACAATATTTAGTTATTTACCTACCACTTTTAATGCAGGAAATCAGGAGGCGGGGCCTCAAAGTTGCAGTGGCAGGAATTCCAAAAACCATTGATAATGACATTCCGGTACTGTCTGATGGCATGCTTAACTTATCTGATGCATTTGATTTAAAATTAGTATTTACTCTTGGTAAGAGTCTTAATTTTTGACTATGCTTATTTTTATTCAGGTTATAGACAAGTCCTTTGGTTTTGACACTGCTGTTGAGGAGGCTCAACGAGCCATTAATGCAGCCCATGTTGAAGCAGAAAGCATTGAGAATGGTATTGGTGTTGTCAAGTTAATGGGTCGTTACAGTGGTAAAGTTTCACTCCTCTTTATATCTTTAATGCTATTAATTTAAGAGTATTGTACTAAAGATAATCTGAAAATGGGTTCACAAGGTGGTGATATGGCATCTGATCCTCTCTTATTTCTCTGTTTGATTTGGTTTTATCCTGAATCTGTACAATTCGTGGGGTTGCTTGATATTATGAAGCCACCAACCATTCACATTGTACAACCTGTTAACTTTAGTGACTTATATAAATTAAACACATACCTGAGTTTACCACAGCACCACAGCTGCATCCATCGCTGACCATTAAGAGTCAAGAATCTTCCTTGCACTTACAGACCTTTAGCACAAACTACTTGATGGGGAGTAAACTAAATTGTGATCGTTTGTGTGCAAGGGGATCTCGACTTTATATAGAGTGGCAACCTATGAGTCTAACCCATAACTGAACTCATAGGATAACCATATTAGCCTAGGACTCTAATTTATTGTCCTCTAAGTAATAGGAATCCCTTTAGCCTTAGTAAACCAAAAACACATAAATCCATATAGGCTTCAAGGTATAATTCTAATTGAACTCTTGATCTTTACTTAGGCCACAAAACCCTTAGGCAACTATGAGACCACAACAGGTTGTGTCGAAGTACAACTCCAACATTCTCCCACTTGGTCGAATAGGTACCATTGTAGCTTCAGCATTGATCCTTTAGTGCGCACAGAATTCAACTGAATCAAATTCCTAGCATGCCTCTTGTCAAATAAGACCTCTTACATAGAGCTTCAAAAACTTTTGGACTAATACATTATCCGGCTTTAGAAACTACATATGCAAGAACTCATATCCACATGAGACGCCAACAAGACAATGGAAATAGAATGATTAATGTATCTTCCTGATGTGTTACTTGAATGCATATGGAAATGCTTAAGATATTATCATTCCACTAGATCCTCCTTTATCAGATTTCAATAAATCTGCCTTTATGTACTTAATGAAACAGTACATTAAACTTTAATGAATTTTATTCAACAAAAACAAAGATATTTAAAACAAACCATAGCATGCTTTCTTTAGCTGAACATCAACTTTTATTCATAAGTGTCTCCTTAACTTTAAGACATATCCATGAATCACCAACTTAAACAAAGACATGCAAATAACTTAATCAAAATATTAGCAAATTAAAAGCTAAAAAGCTCCCACTAAATTAGAGCATCTTGAAAACTGGATAGTACCCCCATGTTGGTGACATGCTTATGAAAAAACGGAATTAGGGACAACTTTATTCAATGGGTCGGCTATCAAGTCTAGGGACCCTTTCACAAATAATAAAATTCACTTCATGCATTACTTTAAGAACTCTTAAAGAATAATGGTTTTGATGATTAAACAAGCAATATGCAATAACATAAGCCTTAACGTACCTGTCCTAACAAAAATATATACCTTTATAACATCAATGCATCTAGAAATCTCTTTAATGGATATTGTATTCCAAAATTTCTTATAGGTACAAGAAAAACAAAGTACCAAAAAAAAAAAAAACAAATAAAAATCTTATCTCAATGAAAACATAATTATTTATAGCAGAAGAGTTCATGACTGAATATGAATATAAGCAAACCAAACAATATGCGAGAATAACTTCAATTATCCTTATTAGTCCCAAAAATTCCTTTTGACCGGATGATGATTCAAAGAATATCATACATATTTCTTGAGTGATGATTCCTTATTTTTCTTTCATTATCCTAGATGATGGGTGGTTACTCTAGAATATAATGTATGACCAAATAACATGAATAAAATTAGTGGCTCACAATAATTACTGACCATGGATGAATAATATATCATAAATATGCAACACATATGTAATCGAATGCTATATGCCTTTTGTGCCGTAAGTAATTTCAAGCAATACCCATGTCAGTAAATGAGAAAACCAAAACACCCATCACAGTAGTGTACATTAAAAACAATCTGTAAGGCAAAATAGCTCATGTATGAATTTCCTTCTCAATCTTTGGATAATATACCAATAATGAAATTCAAACGATACATATATACTTGAATGTACCAATCAGATAATAAATATAGATCACTTGAAAATATAGATCTACTCCATTTTGAATGAAACTGTAATCATTATTTATGTGTACAGACTGATTAAACAATCGATTTGCTATATGTGTTAAAAGAGAAATAATATATCTTAAATATGTAATGTATATTCGCTCGGACAATAGGATGTAAACTTAAGAGAATACCTTTAAAACATCATTTAAACTTTAAGCCATGATATATAGATCAAGAACTTCAAAAGCGAATAATATAATTAAACAATGTTCTATCCAAGTAATTCACATAAGCCAAATCAAGAATCACCCAATTCATGTATATTATCACATGTCAATTATAAGCCATTTAATGCTAGTGCTTCAACTAGAACAATGTTTCGTCTAACGAAATTAATCATCCATAATAATATTTAATAGGAAGCAAACAATATATGATATATCATAGATTAGTATATACTTAGATACCCAAGTATCTTTCAGGTGATGATTTATTTTCCTTATTGGTAATTTTATAGGCCAAGCCAGAAGGGTTTTGTTATATTTGGACATGCAAAACCAATCTAAATAAGATACATACAAGTTACCCCTTTATATTCATAATCATATATAAGTGAGCATTAACCCTTAAGTTTACAAAACTTTTAGCTCCCACGCACTGATGAAAGGTCTCACAAAGCCACTAATAAAGTAGAAATTTAATGAACATATCTTCCCCCAATTTCTACGATAAAAACAAAAAAACAAGAACAAACAGTCCATATATGATAATCACATAAATGATTGGAGAGCCTTCATCACGCTACAATAAGATTGTTAATGTGCTAACAGTGAACAAACTACCAAATTATATTAATTTCACATAAACATTTGCTATTCCTTGATGCAAAAGTAATTAGCACAAAAACAGTTATTGTGGTTTATAAGGATTGATCAAAACAGCACAACATCAATTCCCCTAAACAAAAAATGTTCAGTATTTAACAATCAATAATATGCTCATAAAAAATAATACATATGGTAGCCATGTACTGAATGTATTCCTATAGTTATAAAAACCAGTAAATTAAGACTTAAAATATGTCTCCACAAAATGACTCTATGTTATTCGAACCTTTAAAACTTACAAGGTTTAAGTCTATTTATATGCATCCGTAAAACTTGAGTAATTACTTTGGTTGGCAAATAGTAGATTCGAGGTACTTCTTCTGATCAACAGGTTCCTCGTCCGCCATAGCAAATAAACAAAGAGAGGTGGACAGTCACACAACTCGGCGCAGAGGAGCCTCCAAGTCACCTAACTCTGACTCTGAAACTCAAGTTACAAGTCTGCGGGAGTTTCTGAGAGTTTTAAGGCTGCGTTTGGCTACTCTTTTTCTATTGCTAATTTGCTATGCATAAGGCGGCGTTCTATTAACTTGAGTAATTACTTAATTATCACTTAATTTGATAATCATGAAAATTTCTAGTTCGGCCCCCTTGGTGACTAACAAACAATAATGATCCGTAAAATTAATAAATACATTTAACCCACTTTCTAGTTAAATACATAAAATTAACAAATACATTTAACCCCCTTTATATATATATTAATAATAAGCAATATAAAACTTAAGATTCTCTGCCCTTAAGACATTAGATATAGCAACAATAAAAATTAAACTGATGATTTTCTAAAACTTTAATTCATTGTACAAGTCTGTATCAAAATCAATATATCATAAATCTATAAATTATGGTGTACGGCCATATATGTAATATGTACATAACATGAATCTTAAGGTGCATATAAAACTTTCTACACATATAAACGATCGATCTTGATCAAATACATTAGCATAAAGTGATACTTCCTCATATGAATATAAGCCATCTACAAATTGAATCATAGTGAATGCACATAAGAGATAAGTGCTTTAATTATGTATATGTCATTGTCATGCACGTATTGAATCAGTTAAGGCTAAACACATTCATATACCAAGCAATATACATATTACATTAAGCAATTTCCCACAAATTAAGCTCTAATTAATTTTCTATTCTAGTGTACAAATTTGATATATATACTAATTCAATAAATGCATCAAATCAAATTCAGATCTTCCATCATAAAAAAATAAAATAAAATGCATTACATCTTTAAATATATATGTATATAGCACATATGCATGACTTTAAGCATATATACATATATATAAGACAGCAAGATCAATCAAATGAATAGATATGTTCGATATATATATATATTTATATATTTATATATATATATCATGAGTGCATACAATTAATGGTCTGATTTCGTGAATATGCATGCAGTTTAATTGATAACCATGTAAATATCTATACATTCAAAGCCAAGGGATACATATGCCGATACAATCATGGGATCTGTATAAATTTCGATAATAATAAACATTTATATACATGTATATTTCTTTTGGTGCAATATAACTGCACTTGCCGACAATGCTTGATCATGGGATTTTATTATATAATTACATATATAACTTTGAATAATATATGTGAGAGTATCCAAACTTATTACCATGGAAACAAAACTAATAGATGTAATCTGAAGGAAACCGAGAGACATACGTACGGACATAGGTATATATTTGTCCAAATCAGAAACTGATATGTATAAATTCATATATCAATTAAACCAAGACTCCATATATAATTCATAGATACCTAATAGTTCAGCCGCGCACAAAACAAAACTTGGAATCCATAATGGAAAAACATGAAAGTCCTTGACCACAGCGAAGTCATGATCTAAGAGAACTAAAGTAATTTCCAAATCTCGATTCCACTTCTTAAAATTGCTATCATTCAAGGGTTCAATGGAATATTGATAGCAGAGGAATTCACAACTGAAAATTTAATTTAATTATTAACTTAATCTCCAAGAAAAGCCTTATAAACACAATTAACTCACACCTATAGGCTGAGAGTAAACAATGTTGTAGCACTAGATCATAAAACTACATAAACTAGCTTTATAAAGAACCTCCTACATCTATGGACAGAAGGAGACCCTTTAATAGCCTATATAGTGTTATTTTCTATGCTAGCCATAATCATACTGACCATGATGAAGTAATAATCATCTATGGACAGAAAATTACTTTCACCTGTCATGTATTGATAATGCAATTTGATCAATACACCTTTGTTTAGGGCCTTTTTAAACCAAATAAGCCGCGAGAGGCTTGCTTAATTGGTCCAAAAACCCCTAAAACATTGATCACAACCTTTAGATATTTATATATATATATTTGATAATAAGACTTGAGATCAAATATATCTAATACATACAAACAGATAGTTGAAAAATAAATTCAAATAGTTTAATTGATCCAACTTTATAGCCTTTTGGTTTTAGGGTTTGTTACTTGTGACATGAGAAACCATAGTGTCTAAACCCCAAAACAGCAACGAGAAGTTTTAATTAAATTTTACATGATATAACAAACACTTGAATATAAAATCATAGAAAACTTGCAGCAGATGAAATTACTGTTAGTGCAAGAAAACTTAATTCTCACATCAACATCAATCATGGATTACACACGATCAATCATATATATAAACAAGTGATCTTATGCATATAATTAATCCTTTATATATATATATATATATTCTCTAGATTAATCCTAATCATTTAATATAGTGTGCAAACAATTAAGCAAGACATGTTTCTTTTAGGTTTTAATCATACAAGTCATGCTCTGATACCACATGTTAACTTTAGTGACTTATATAAATTAAACACATACCTGAGTTTACCACAGCACCACAGCTGCATCCATCGCTGACCATTAAGAGTCAAGAATCTTCCTTGCACTTACAGACCTTTAGCACAAACTACTTGATGGGGAGTAAACTAAATTGTGATCGTTTGTGTGCAAGGGGATCTCGACTTTATATAGAGTGGCAACCTATGAGTCTAACCCATAACTGAACTCATAGGATAACCATATTAGCCTAGGACTCTAATTTATTGTCCTCTAAGTAATAGGAATCCCTTTAGCCTTAGTAAACCAAAAACACATAAATCCATATAGGCTTCAAGGTATAATTCTAATTGAACTCTTGATCTTTACTTAGGCCACAAAACCCTTAGGCAACTATGAGACCACAACAGGTTGTGTCGAAGTACAACTCCAACACAACCAACAAATGAATTTCTGATATAGTGTTATGTAGTTCTTATTATCTGATATTATCTTGTCATGCAGGATTCATAGCAATGTATGCTACTCTTGCCAGCCGAGACGTGGATTGTTGCCTGATTCCAGAATCACGTTTTTATTTGGAAGGAGCAGGTGGACTCTTTGAATACATTGAAAAAAGACTCAAAGAGAATGGCCACATGGTTATAGTAATGGCCGAAGGTGCAGGACAAGAGCTTCTTTCTGAAAGCATGCTTACCATGAACCAGCAGGATGCTTCAGGAAATAAGCTTCTCCAAGATGTTGGTCTGTGGTTATCACAGAAGATTAAGGTATAGATGCCACTATCATTTATTAGTCTGCTAAGTGAACATCATATTGGTATTTGATTGTTTTGTCCAGAGGATTTTTGTATGACTTTATTGTAGACATGCCACTTCTTCACTATATTCACTGGTTTTAATTATGTTCTTGTAGGACCACTTCTCAAAACCGAAAAAGATGGCTATAAATCTCAAATATATAGGTTAGTTTTACTGAAACATTGCCTTCATATTAATTGATTGCTTTTATATTTGTCCTACAGCCTTATGAAGAAATTATATAACCAATCAATTGTTGTGCATCCCTGGCAGATCCCACTTACATGATCCGTGCTATTCCGAGCAATGCATCTGACAATGTATATTGTACCCTCCTTGCTCATAGTGCCATTCATGGTGCAATGGCAGGATACACAGGCTTCACTGTCGGGCCTGTTAATGGAAGGCATGCTTATATTCCATTCCATGTAAGTTATAGGTTATTCTTTGTTTAATCATCTGTCTCTCAGTCAAAGAAGGAAGCATACATTTCAGAAGTGAGGGAACTGTGTGCACATATATAAACCATTGCCAATTGTACCTCATGCTACAATGTGACCTAAATTGGATTGGTCTTACTCTTGAACATTTACCTTTTTCCCTATAAAGAAAAAAACTAATGGACCAATAGCACAGGAAATAGGATATTATTAAAGAAAATAGAATTACTTCATTTGGGATAAGAGCATCTGTTCTATTGTAGCAGCTACTGCCGTAAATTGTAATTCTTGTGTTTGAGCCGTTTGCTCAAGTTGATTATTATTAAATGTGCAGCGGGTGACTGAGAGACAGAACAAGGTTGTGATTACTGACAGAATGTGGGCTCGGCTGTTATCATCAACTAATCAGCCAAGCTTCTTGGACCCTAAAGAGATCACTGAAAAGCAGGAAGAGGAAGAAGCAGAAGCCCAGTTGACAGATGGAGTCCATGGGGAAAACCATTGTGAAGCAACTGCTGTTAAGCAAAAGGACTAGGAAAAGAGGCCAACAAGCAGCTTCATTTGGAAATTGAAGATCATTGCCGTTGTTGATATCCTTTTAACTGTCTATCCCTCTTTGGTTGCCTGTTTGATATCTTTTAGAAGAGGACCCTAAATCCAGTGGTGTTTCGTGTTTTAATGTTTATAGGCCATTATATAAATGAGTTGTATGTGCAGTGTATGATCCTTATGTAAGTAACGGTTATACATTGGTGGAAAGGGTGAAAATTTAGCAGATATGATTTCCCCCACCCACCCACCCACTCTTTTTTTTTTTTTTTTTTTTTAAGAATGAATTATTATAGCCAAGCTGGAAACTACATTCTACATTCTCTACCATGCATCCAAAATGAAAAGAGTAAAGGCACTCACCAGTTGCACACCAACTGCCTGGAAGAGCAACTCTATTAAATTATAAATACATCCGCTTACACTTTTACACCATTTTCCATTTTATGGTAACAATTTCCACAGTTCCTTTTTTGGCCAGGAACAATTTCCACAGTTGATACCCAAACCCACATACAATTTGCAGAAAGTCAAAAAAATCTGCTCCATATCAGCATGTTTTGAACACATTTTTGATGACCTCTTTCAAATCCTTGCAGCCTATGATCTCGATATCCTCAAAACCTGGAGTTCCTCCTAGAGATTTCTCAGCTGATTTTGGTACAATACACGTTTTGTATCCCAGTTGTGCCACTGTATTTATCCTTTTATCTATTCTAGGAACCTAACATAAGAAAATTAATTTCCGTCAATGATCTAGCAAATTCCCCGTACATATACATACAGACATATCTATGTATTTGTGCCTGCGTATAAGAAACACTAAATTGTCAGTTTAGAACTGTTCAATGATGTTTGTTCAGTGGTGTAAGATTTGAATGGTTGCTTTGACTTGGCCCCATATGTTTTTTTATAGGAAACAGGATACCTTTAACAAAATATTGTGTGGAAAGGATAAAAGCACAGTGAACAAGTCAATACATCCAAATTTGGATGGCCAGGCAAGCACTAAAACTCAGTCCTATCATGTCACATGCCATTCAGACTAGAAACAATCAGTAGTCAATAATCAGACATAGGTGCCAACAAGATTTGAACCCCAAATATCCAAAATATGAAGCAAAGCTCTCATAATTCAACTGAAAAACAGCATCACTATTGAGAACCCAGTTGTAAAATCTCTACATCATGGACAATATCTAAAATGCAAATAGACTTCATTTTCAGAAAATATAAGAGCAATGCTGAAATAACATTGAAATGATAAGCTTACCGTGCGAAGTTCACCAGCAAGTCCAATTTCACCAATGAATGCAATACTATTGGGAATAGGGAACTCCAAGAAACTGATGATAATAAGTAGAAGAAACACATATGGTAAGAAAAATATATATATCTAAGGGGGCTAAGGAAATATTAAAAATATAATTCTAGGTACTAAATGCAAATGCAATATAAAGCCAAAAATTATGTAGCTCTTTTCCTTTTCTGATACAAGCACACATAACTCATGATAAAACACTGATGCTGGAAAAGATATTACCATACTAAATGTTTAAATTAAAAAGCCATAGGAGCATAAACGAAAATAAGCCTGATTAGCAGAAAATAAGGGTAATAACACATGCCTGCTGCAAATTGCTGCCGCTATTGCAAGATCCCCAGCAGTCTCTTTCAGTGTTACCCCACTAACAACATTTAAGAAGATGCCCTAATATGATAAAACAAATTTATTATTGAAAAGAAAAAAAGGAACCAAACAGAAAACTGACCAACAATAAACAAGACAGACTAGTATTAGTGATAGTAAATTGAAAATTTTAGATTCGTTCTATGTCCTAAACATTTATTGAAGTCATAGATAGAAAGCTCAATTGTCAGACTTTTAGGGGAGTTTTTATACATTCTGTTTGTACAAGTATATAAAAACTCCATATCCCATATTTGACAATAGTCCTATCAGTATAACAGATTAATTTCAATTCTTTACAAATCATCAACATGGCTACAAGTGCCCACACCTTTCACTGTATTGTATACAAGCAAGTTGGAAATAATTATATAAACTTGCCTTATCTTTGATTAATAATTTTTACCACAATATCTGCAACAATCCCCAAGTCTCTGTGTGTGTGTGTGTGTTCCAACATCTTAAAGTTTTTTCAGATTTTCATGCTCTTCACCATGTTCTGAATCTTTTCACCTTTTTCAATATTTCAAACCGAAACTTTAAATTATTGTTAAAATCAAAGTCAATGAGAAGAAACCAACTTATAAGCCAAGCACTATCGTAAAATTTACTTACATTCTCTTGGAGCTTTAGACCAGTTTGCTTTGTAAGTACCTAAAATATACAAGATATTAAATGGCAAGTAACCTTTCATCAAAATGGACATGAGTTCAATGAAAATGAAGTATGATGGCAATGATTCACATTATGCTCTGTCTTAAACACTAAATATAAGGAAATCGTAATGAGATGGGTAAATCGTTCAATGAAATCACTAATTCAATCAAAATACTGCCTTGACTAACATGAGCCTTAGCACAGTGTCTTCATCTAAGGAATAGCATATAATATGGGGAGAAAAATAGTAAAAAATCTAGGTGATGTTGTCATGACAGTATAAGGAACCTATTTTTACCACATTTAGAATTATATGTGGCATATAAAATTAACTGCTACTCTATTAATAATGTTAATTCCATGAATAAATAGTAAATGATATTGCTATTGCAACATTGAAGTTTCTTGTGTGTTGGTCTGTAGATGACTAATATGAATCATATAAATCCAAAACATACATAAAACTAACTAAATTACTCACTGAAATAATCATGCCAGCTCTATTTGCTTGAATCCCATTAACTTGCCGTGAAATTGTTGAATCCGATACACATAATGCCTGCATAAAATTATGAAAGTTAGTCAAATGTCAAATGACAAATGATTTGTTTGAAAATGCAATTACGTGCCAGACAAAATGTAGAGCAAATAAGATACTAACAGTCATCTAGTTGCTTGGTGCTATTCCAAGAAAACCTGAGATATGGGTCCAACCCAATAATTATTATTAAGAATACACTTTTTTCAAAGAGTATTATTAGAATATACTATAAATATATCCTAACTCACTGTCCCTTACGAAATACTCAGGAACACTCTTGATTGACCAGAGAAGTTAGCTAAATTGGATATAATGACGGAACTAGAAAAATGTTGAAAATATAAATCTGGCACCAGGCTTTGGAGCCTTGCACCTCTGTACAAAAGTTCTGGGGCTCTCCACGCATTGCCAGTTGATTTAAAATTCAATTCTCCAACTTAAATATAACAGACAATTCACCTAAGTGTGAGGCCCAGTTGGCCACATGTGTCCCATGAAACCCAATATAATTGATCCACGTGTTTACTCAATCAAGTCACGCATGTAGGATGTGTTGAACATATAAATCCCATCACAGCAAAACATTTCAATGATGGACAAGAAATTTAACTGATTCCATAAACTGACAGAAACTATGCTTAATTAAAATGTTTTTAAAAAGGACACAAAACGAAAGAGAACAAGTGTAAATGGAGAAGTAACCTGAATCTCAATGAGAAAAGCTCGAGACCCATCCATTATAACAGCAACAGCTAAACCAGCTAAAAACTCTGAATCTGAGTATTGCTCACTTAGAAACATCTCACTGGGGTTTGAAACAGCTTGCAGTCCTGATTGTGACATTTTAAATACTCCAAGCTGAGAGCAAGGGGAAAAATGCTATCTATGAGACAGATTAAGAGGCGATTACTCTAGATAAATCTAGAAGTTAAAAATAAAAATCCAATTATTTAAGCTCATCCCATTGAATTAGTTTCATACAATTCACAAAGTAAAACAATGTGCATCTTTCTTATCCCCAGTTAAGCTCTTCGAGATACATAACTAATACAGAAACTGCTTGAACCAAGGTGCAATGACCTAAATGGTAAAAGTTCTTTCCCTCAATTGTTAAGAATTGAACCCAGGACAGGACTATTGTACCCCATCCAGCTATAGATTGGATGGTTTGACCTAAGTGGGAAAGATGATAGAGGCGAAAAAAAGAAAAGAAAAAAAAAAGCACATTATTATGCAAATAAGTAAAAAAGACAGCAGTTACCTCAAAGGAAGAGTTTCTACAAAAATGCTACAGTACACAATTCCAAGACCCAAATATGCTTCATTATTCCCCCCTGATCTCCTATTTTTACTTTGGCCAAATAGTTTGGATCAGCTTTGTTAAGCCGATCATAATAAGAAAAAATAAAAAATAAGAACTTTCAGATTTAAAAGAAATTACACAAGCTCTTTCTCAGAAAATTTGAAATAATAAAAAACAATAAACAAGAAAGGTTACCAGAAAAACAAAGGTTAAATAAGTTGACAAGATAAACGTATTTAGGAACACAAAAAGAAGCTAATAATGCCACAATGCAAAGAAGTTAAAGTAATAAAAAAATAAACTTTACAAAATGATCAATGATCCATGCAGGCAATAAGGGGTTACTAAGGAAAATAAATGTATGGATAAAGAAAGCTAAAGCGTCAGTACCATTGCATACCTCATCAGTGGATCCAAAACGATTCTTCACAGATCGAAGTAAACGATGGGATGAGTACTTCTCCCCCTGAAGAAGTGATATATCAGTGATTTACAATGGATAAGTCACTACCACATGAAAATTTACCAACAATCCAGTAAAAAATGTAACAAGGTACCAACTTCCATATACAGCACGACATCAACGATATGCTCCAGAACACGAGGTCCAGCAATATCACCAGATTTTGTCACATGCCCAATCTGAGATATACAAACAAAAAGGCACAACATAACACCCTGGTATTCCATAACCTTTAATAAAACAATAAAGAAAGAATTATATTATCTTTTATAGACCCCTCATAGAATTTAGAAAATGGAAGTTCCTAATAGTTACAGTCTATCCGTTTCTAAAAACAGTAAAATGAATGATGAATCCAACTTCTATTAATGCTACTAATATCTACGTAAAACAACTCCTAGTTTTTATTGACCTAATCTAATTTCTGAGTTCTGAATTAATCAAATGAAAGTAAAACATGAACAATCAGAGTTTGGACAGTGTATACTCACCAAAAGAACAGGGATGTTAGTCTTCTTTGCAAAACGCAGCAAGGCTGACGTGCATTCCTTCACCTGACACAGAACAAAAGGGTCAGAGCTCACCACTTACAATCCTGAAGCCATCATATGGTATTAGGACAATAAAGCAAACTTAGTGTCCTTTGATAATTTCATCCCAGTCGGGTTGGATCGTGAACATGACAACTGCATAAAGGTCTCACAGAGAAAATCTCAAGAATCTAATAGTAAAAAGTGGGTGTCGTTCAGATGCTACACAAATATGCACAAAAAATGCCAAGAAGAAACAAGTTATCTAATACATAATTTGCTTCAAACTATGTCATCCCTTCTATCATCCCCAAAGATGTCATAGTGGAAGCAGCCCATGAAGGTCAGACATCGAGAAGCTTTATCTTATGCTTAGTATGTTATGAGTAAAAATTCGAACCTGAAAGATCCCTCCAGCACTTCCAGTCACTCCTTTTATATAAACTGTTTGAATCGAATCAATGATTAAAGCCTGAGGGGAGAGAGACTGAACTTTCTCTAATATATCCTGAAAAAAGGTAAGCACGTCAATCATTCAACTTATCCGCATGTTCCAGATTAAGACAATTAAGCAACATGGTCCAGTACTTAAAGTCATGATATGGTTAGTATGGAATATTGATGTGTAAATATATTTTCAATACATTTAATAGAATTATTATCTAATAAAGTCAATAAATAATGGCATGTTTATAGAACATATATGGACGAGGACAACTGAAATGTACTAAGATCCATCTCATCCACTGTGCAAGTCCAGAACTACACACCTCAATATCAGTACTTGAGTACAAGAAAAGATCCTCTGTTTCAATACCCATACGGTCAGCTCTGCTCCCAATTTGCTCAACACTCTGCCACCAGACATCAATGTCAATTAACCTACATGCCATAGCCTAAAGTTACACGCAAAATGATACATCCTGGTGAGACCACAATTTTACAGCATTGAAATTGGAGATTAACATCTGTCCTGAAACCCCGGACATTTTAGGCTTCTCAACCACCAAAATTAAATAACTCCAGCTCTACTACGAAAGCCTTTTAGCCATATTTTCCATCTAAAAAGGATTGACACTAGACTTTTTTTTTTTAATGAAAAGAATTATTATACAGTTACTTAATTTCAGATAAGAATTCAACAAACTTTACCAGTTTAATAATATAATAAACATTAGAACACGAGCAGTTCTATTTTTTAGCACCATTTATGGGCCCGCTAACCAACAGAAAATGCTATGCCAGACAAGAATTAGATAGCAGGAAAGTCGTTACAATGTATGAGTGAAACTTTAAATCAGGCATGATGATATACCAATACCAGGCTTAAGATATGCTAACCTCTTCACCAGAGACATACACAACAGGGGCTGCTTTACCATGCTCATGCCCTTCAGCTATTATTGAAGCCATCTTCCAATTTAAAAGTATGGTTTGACATGAAAAAACAGAACCACAAATATAGAGGATAACTATAGTCAACATGATGAACTGACATTTAGAATAAAAAATATCCTGGGCAACACAAATATTTAAGTTACAAATATGCTGCAAAAGTAAATCTCCATAAGACCAAACTGAATCCTTACAACAACCTACTACCTGCAACACAAGTGTACTCTTCCCAACACCAGGATCACCACCAATCAAAGCCAATGAACCTTCAAACACAAAACGAGGCACGGTTAAAATGCTTAATTATCCACTTCAATCTATGGTAACAAGACACTTTGAATTAAATACAAAAAGCTTCTAGAAGAAGCGACTAAATATACAATTGCTGTGAACGCAACATACTGAATTATACACTTTAAGTTGTTGTGAACGCAACATATGCAAAATAGAGTTCAAACTTACTCAACGGTCAATATACAAATCCTAACAGGTGTTAGCCGATAAATGTGCATCATAGTCAAGAAGAGTTGAGGGCAAACAATTAGCTCTGGACAGTTATTACTGAACAAAAAGATACAGAATGTGACCAAACCTCGTACAATACCACCACCAAGCACCCTTGCAACTTCACTTCCAAAAAGTCCAGGCCTAAATATCAACAAGACCAACATATACATTGAATTATGATCACATTTCTCAACTTATCGACAAACCAAATGTTGTTCAAATAACTAAAACTAAACTGATATAAACTTACAAAGGAATCCTTATGTCTATCCAATTAATGCCCCGGTTTACATCCGTCAACCGCATTGGCCCGCCAACCTCCTGCTGCGGCAACCACGAGCCCACTGCCTTCTCCGAAACCTCAAACCCTCTAGTCTTACCCCCACTATCATAATCATCTCTCTCCGTAAACTCCTTGATTGTGTTGAATGTATGACACGACTGGCACTGACCCCACCACTTCGCATATGTCTCCCCACAATTTGAGCAAACAAAACTAGTTTTGACCTTCCCCTTCTTATTACTACTCTTCACAAAGTAGTCCCTAGCAGACCCAATTCCTGACTTCACCTTCTTTACCCTCCTAATAGTCTCCTTCCTCTGAAACTCGTCGACCCCATTTCCCAAACTCGATAAACCCATCTGGTTTTCGCTTCCTGGTTCTTGCCCGTCACTTTTGCTTATTGCGACTTTTTGGGTCGTCGCCAATCTGTGCGGGGCAGTACGGTAAACAGACCAAACACGACGGGTTTCTCCATTGGAGCTTGCACTGTTCTGGGTTGTCAGGGAATCGGTGACCAAGCTCGGTTCTTCGGCACAGCGGAGACGGGTTGTGGAGAGAAAATGGCGGGAAAATTTGGGGTTTTGGAGGGGTTGGAAGGAGGTGAGAGATGGTTTGAGAAGGTGTTTGTGGGTGTTGATCGCTCTGAGAGTGAGAGCTCTCATGTCTGATACTTGCATAAAAGAGTGAGATTGAAGACAAAGACTGAGACAGCAACGCTCACTCAATACTCAATAGTCTCGACTCTTTCAATGGTCGATTTTGTAGGGTTTTAGTTGAAATGTTGAGAACCCGCGAAGTTGAAACGACTGGCTTTATTTGGAAATGGTGCGAAAAACCTGCGTTTTAGTCCTCTTCCCTCAATTAACCCACTTTCCATTTAAATTTTTAGGAGAGTTCCTTTTAGTTTTTTTTTTAATTTTATAATATACTGAATAAAATATTATGACTTTTAAAATTCTAACTAAAGTTCAATAATATTATAACTATTCTATGTTACACAATATTGATCTATTATTTTTTATTTTTTTTCACACATACCAGGCGTTGAGCGGACGACGATCATTTTCGATTAGAACGGCAGGACATTTTTACTTCTTTGTCAAGTCTTGGTTTGTCAGCTTTATATTAGGTTTTAACTCTGAAATTTTGAGCGGAATATAATATGCAGGTTTCACAAATTTTATTCTATACCCTAAAAAGGCATGAGGTTAATCCGTATCCTATATTCTCAAAAAATAAAATAATAATAATATATTTCTTTGACAAGACAATGATCAAAGAACTTTATTTAGAAAAAATAAAGACTTTATTTAAAAAAATTAGATTTTTTTTTTCAAATAAGAAATGTTAGAATGGCTAAACTGTAAATTTTTTTAAATTTTTTCATTTTTTGTTTTCTTTTTTAGATTGGTCATTTCCCTTTATACCCCTTTATAAAGGAACAACTGCTTCTGCTTGGCTCGATTCTCGTTTCCTATATATGTATTGATGCCAGTCAGTCATTCAAAGATGTTTTGAAGAAATGCTATTAAGCTATTCAACGTGTCCGACTTAAAACCATGCATTTGAATGAAGTTGATTTCATGATCATATTAATTAAGGTAGCTGACGATGTTATATATTTACTAAGTACTTGCTCCTACAACATAAGCAATTCAAACTTCAACAACGTAACAGTTGCGTGGTTGAATAAACGTTTATTATGTATGTGACGAATTCAATATATATTTCAGTTGTATTTTATATGCAATTTGTATAAATATACCAAAATCACCACAAAAAAAAAAAAAAAAAACTTTGTACCTAATAAAAATAATGAATGTACCAAAATCATCCCCCTCTCCAATTAAAATATCAATTGTGAAGGCACATGCATGTGATGTATGACTGAGAAAGCCAAAAAAAGTGTTCTTCAACTTTATTTGAAAATTGGAAATGATTCTTTACTTGTGACAATTAGACAAATTCAATTAAACGATGAGTCAATAATAAAAAATGAATATGAGATATTTTAGATTTAAAACTACTGGCAAGCAAATTGCAAAGGCATTATGCTATTTTGAGAACTCGATTCCTTAATCCTTATATCCCAAATAGAAGTTAGAAACTCCTTGATTAATGTAATGTGTTAAGAAATCAAGCTTAATTGGTTGCCACTTGTCCAGCCACTAGCCACCAGCCACATATATACTTCCCATTAATTTGAGGTTAAATGCTTAGTTAGGTGGCATGCCTGAGTTCCAGGCTTTCAGTGTTACAGAGGATTTCTTTTCATTTCCCAAGCACGTGGGATTTATGTTTTTTTTTTTTTTCCTTTTCGTGTTGTAAGTGGAAAATATTTAATAAAATTTCCCAAAATTAAAGATGTTCATGTTGTATTAATTGAAAGAGTTTATTCTATGTTTTAAAACTGAAATTAATTAGCAGACAGTTGAGGTAAAGGTTCAATGCAAATTTACGACTATTGCATGTCAACCAGCTCTCACCATCTGTATCATAAATTTACAACTACTTAAACTTGCGTGTTAATATTGAACACTTCCTATGGACATTAACTACTTAACTAATACTAGTGCTATACTGCTATTTAGCTTAACTATTGTCAATCAGATCTTTAATGTTATTTTCTCCAACTTAGATGACACTCACATTTAGGATATTGATGTGCTTTTAATTCAACAATGAGTGTGCATATAGGAACAAAATTTGAGATGAGATAAGGAGCATTTTCCTCTTGAAAAATATTGGATATATTTGGATATCATAAAAAATTAAATAAATAAATCCATTTGAAAGAAAAATCAAAAGAAAAAAACAAGGGAAATTCTAATCTTAAACTTTTTCAATCATTTTTTTTTTATGTAAGTCTCATTCAAATATTTTAAATTTTTAATCTATTTTTATTTCGATACCAATATTTTGTTCTTTTGTTTATATTTTTGCATTTTCAAATTCTCCATCCTTTTACATGTAAAAGCTATTTAATGTTTTTGGCCCTTTTGGGGGTCCCAAATGCTACCCCATACTTTTTCATACTTTAGGATTGAAAACGTGTACATTTAGAAAAGAATTTATAAACTAATCCACAGGTAAGATAACACCTCAATCCATTCACACTTCACAATTAATTAAATTTAAGTTGTGTAATTTCCACATTAGTTGACCTAATTAAGCTCACCCTTCATTATCTTCTTTTTTTCCTTTTCTTTTTTTTATTTATGGAAATGAATCCCAATTTAATATTCCAAGTTCGCACCCTCTCACACCCACCCAATATATAGTTTGTTAATAATGGAGGGAAAAGAAAACTGTAACAACCAAGAAACAAAAAAGAGCGGTTAATTTGGCCATCCATTAATCTCCAAACACCAAACCTTCTAAAATTAATTAACCATCCAATTAATTACCTTTCTCCATTTCAAGGTCCAAACTCCAAACCTGTTTCTCTTTCTTTTTGTTGTCCACCTGGAATCAGAATCTTGTTCCTTTTCTATTTCTCCGATCCTTCTCTTGCACATCACATCACCATGACATAAGACAAAAGTTAGTGGCAATGTCTGTGAACATTGAAATAAAATATATATTCGTGTAGGATTTTGTTTATACCTTACCAATTGTTTCATCAGCCTACAAGACAGAGACAAACAATTCCTCAACTTAAACAAGAACCATAGACACATTCAAACTGTTACCGTCTTTTTGATCCTTACTGATTTGGTGCCTCTGAGAAGCTCCCTTGAATAATAGTAAGTTCTCGTTTCATCTAGAATCAGCATGCATTGAAAAGGGTCTTGCTTATTTTGCTGTTTTATGTTTGAATTTTTGTTGTTGATCTGACATGCTCACATGGGCCATATGAAATTTTCTCTTTTGCTGGGTATGTATAACACTTTTGAATTGAGATGGGTTTTGCTTATTTTTGATCCTGTGATCCTTTCGGCTTAATCTGTAATGGGTTATGTGATTCTTTCTGTTTCTGGGTATAAACTTTGATCAAAATCAGGCTTTTGTTTTCATTTGAAGTTTCTTTGTTTGGTTTGTTTTGGTTTAATATGCTGAGGTTCATGTTTGTTCTTTTGGGTTATGGTTTAGTAAGGGTTTTGCTTATTATTAATTGCTCTTGTGTGGTTTAATCTGACATGGGTTGTGGGATGTCTTTGTGCTCATGATCATGTAGATGGAGGAGGATGATGAAGAAGAGGAACCATAATCATTCTCTAAACTATCTGGGTTAATGAGTTTGGTTCCAATTAGAGGTCTTTAATTATGATGGTGGGAAAGAACAGGGGCATAAAGCCTCTTTTATTGAAATTTGGGGTGGCTTTAGCTCTCTCTTTTGCCGGATTTCTCTATTCTCGTCTCAGAACCAGAAGGATCAACCCTTCCCCGCCTCCTCCCTCGGGTTCGTTTTATCACCTTAGATTGATCTCCTTCATTTGAGTTTTTCTTTGTTTACTTGATTTAGTCAACATTTTGGTCATTGTGTATATAGATAAAGAAAGTGAAGTTGATTCAGGAGTAAGACCTCAAAGGCAGGATGGCCTTAATGCCACAAGGACAGCACACAGTTCACGCAACCTTTCAATTGCATCCGAAAAATATGTATGTTTAGCTGGATCAAAAGTCTTAGTTATATGCTATGAAATTCTTAATTTTGTTTCTGATTGATTCAAATTTTTACAGTAACAATGCTTGTATTGCTGGATCATAAAGTCTCAATTATTTAGATAAATTTCTACATGATTCTGTAGCTTCCTAAAAAAGAAAAATAGAAAAAAATTATGTTTGAAGAGTTTGATTGGTGGTGGTAGCATTCCATCTTGTTCTTGATATTAGAGAAAGAGAAAAGCACAGGAAAGCTGTGTATTTTTGCTTATGATTACTCTAAATAATTATCACAATTGAATCTCGGAAGGATTACTTTTCCAATTATAGAAACTAAAAGTTAGGATTAGGGAATTTTTCTCAATTCCTTGTTCCACCCTTCCTTTCCTTTGATAGGCCTGGCAACCAAACAAAGAAGGTTGACTGTGTGTACATAACTTGATTGTGCAATAATTTTCAACTGTCCGTTTGTCCAGTGATTACTTTGTGAATATTGTGATAGGTTTTTGTAGTGAGTAATCAAACCCTTCCTATTGAAAAATTCCATTTTCTTATCTTTGTTCCTTCATTTCTTGACCATGAGAGGGGATATATCTTTATGCCATAATACCAATTAGTTAAAAGCCAATATAGAAATTAGCTTGAAAAAATCTGCTAAAATTGCTTAAATAGATACTCCAAACTGTGCCTGTTGAAATGAAAGGGGATGTGTTTATGGCCCAATAATTATGGAAAAACAAAAGGAATGGCTCTGTTCCTGCTGGATTTGATTTCAGTGAACTAAAAATTTCTTTACTTTTTTTTACCAGGAAGAGATATACATGCCGAAGGTCAGTGTTGTTAATTGCACATCCGGTATTTCTGCATGCAGTAAACATAGTGAAGATAAAGATGGGTTACTCTTACCAGAGTTCAATGCTCTAGTGAAGGAATTTGACTTATCTGCTGCAAATTCTGGGTTTTCTCCAAAGAAGAATGCTGAAAATCCTAGGTCATATGTAGCGACTCCAAAAGCATTTAGAACTACAGAAAAGGACGAATATGAGCAAGAAATCAGACACCTCAGAGACATGGTTAGAATGCTTCGAGAGAGGGAGCGGAATCTTGAGGTCCAGTTGCTTGAATATTATGGCCTTAAAGAGCAGGAGACTGCTGTTATGGAGCTCCAAAATCGGTTGAGGATAAGCAGTATGGAGGCCAAGCTTTTAACTCTCAAGATTGAGTCTTTGCAGGGAGATAACCGAAGACTGGAGGCACAAGTGGCTGATCATGCAAAAGTGGTTGCTGAGCTTGAGGCTACTAGGGCAAAAATTAAGATGCTAAAAAAGAAACTCAGATTCGAAGCTGAACAGAACAAAGAACAGATCTTAATTCTTAAGCAAAGAGTTGCAAAGTTGCATGATGATGAAGCTGGTGCAAGTAATTCAGAACTTGAAATGAAGCTGAGAAGGCTAAGAGAGTTGGAGGGTGAATCTGAAGAGTTGAGAAAGTCTAATTTGAAGTTGCAACTAGAAAATTCTGAATTGGCTCGGAGGTTGGAATCCACACAAATCCTTGCAAATTCTGTTTTGGAATATCCAGAGGTAATTAGTTCATCATATTTTTTTATTTTTCCCCAGCCTTTCCTTTGTTCATTATTCTATAAAAAATTACTTTTGTACGCTTTGTTGCAGGCAGAAGCATTGAAGGAAAAGAGTGAGCGTTTAAGACATGAAAATGAAAATTTGACAAAGGAAATTGAGCAGCTCCAACTTGATCGATGTTCTGATGTTGAAGAACTAGTTTACCTCCGGTGGATAAATGCTTGCTTACGCTATGAGCTGCGGAACTTTCAGCCCCCGAGTGGTAAAACAGTGGCAAGGGACTTAAGTAAATCACTAAGCCTGAAATCTGAGGAGAAAGCCAAGCAGCTAATAGTTGAATATGCAAACACTGAAGGGATGGGGGATAAGGGGATTATCAACATTGATTTTGATTCTGATCAGTGCTCATCCTCCCTAGCTTCTGCTGTTATGGACTACTCACCAGACTTATTTGATTTTTCTGTTGATAATTCTTCTGCAACAAAAACCAATTTTTCTGTTGACGATTCATCTGCAATGAAAACCAACACCTTGAGTAAGAACAAATTATTCAGCAAGCTTAGAAGAATTGTACTGGGTAAAGACACTCCTTATCAAAACCAGGTTTCATCAGCGGATAAAACTGGATATGCAGAAGATAATTATTCTCCATTTTGCAGTTCAAGTAAATCAACTGCAGCTTATGCTGGACCTGAGGGTCAGAGTAACATATATGCAACTCCATGTCATGGTTCATCTAGAGCTTCTTTAGATATTCTCAGATGGAGGAGTCCGAAGGACCAAGATATTAAGGATATGCACAGTTTTCAGAGACATAATAGTGATATGGGATCCTTGTCTGGGTATAAGAGATTTATTTTAGGCAGTGAAGGTTCTGCTGATTCGCCATTCAAAGATCGATTTGATCAAGAATCAGATTCTACAGAGAAATCTCCGTTGGTGAAATATGCAGAAGCTTTGATGGGATCTCGTAGTCGTAGTGGAACACCGGAGGTGAAAGTACACAAAAAATCAGCATCAGCATCTTAGCTCATTTTGACATATAGCAATCCATAGCTGCAGGATTTTCTCACTTCATCATCTGTTTATATGTACTTGTCAGTGATATAGTTAAAAAATTAGCAAATCAAAGCCAGTGTACCATACTTTCCATTAGAAGCTAGTTAGAAATTTTTTTGCAAAATACAAAAGCATTTCGATTGATGATGAGTGTTCTGAGTTACTGTGTATGTATCACAACAGGGTTCTCTCTGAATTGTAGTAGAATCTGTGAATCAATAATTCATATGTTGGATTTCGCTTTTTTGGGTGCGAAAAAATGAACTGCGCCCACCATTGGGCTCGACCCAGAAGGTTGATGATTACGTTTTGTTGGTTTCTTTGTTTCTTTGAGAATGAGAACGTTTGGTTAAGTAACCAACTCTTGGCGCCAAAACCCCCTTCTGAAGGAGAGTGGACAAAGAACCATTCTGGTAATTTCATGATCTTGGTAAGGGTATTTCAGGCATTTTAGGATAATTACAAGAAGGATTCTGGATCTTGAGTTGGGCGCTCCAAAAAATATTTAGGGTCCATTAGATTTTAGAGATCGACCACTAATAATGTTGGTCAAAAAGACCACTGGCTTAACCACTTGAGTTCCTAGACAAATTTTTTTTTCAAGCACTAGATAGAAGTGCCATGCGCTCGACAAGTGTATCTGCAAAATTTGTGTAGATGCAACTCAAAAAATGCAGATGCAGCATAGAAAATGCAGATGCATCTTAATATATAGATGCACATGTCGAGCAAATGTAGCTCAAAAAATACAGATGCACCTCAAATATACATATGCTCATGCCAAGCACTTGGCAAAATGCCGAGCACTCGACAGCCTAATTTACATTCACAAATGCGCTTTACACGCAGAGATTGTCCTTTAGGTCAAGTTGGTATCTCAATGTCTTACTTAACAAGTTTATTAGTGATTTGGTACTATTATGTAATTTACTAAAATATTTACAGGGCGGCTGACTACTCATCAACTGGATTATCATCTAGAGTTTTGAACATGTAACAATCTTTTATTTTGGTCATTAGGAAATTCTACTAACCTCCTTAAAAAATACGTGTCCATTGCAGCTTTGCACTAACTGACTTTAATCCGCTTATTCATTTCATTAAAAATATTTTGTGTCCTATTTGCTTTGAGGATGGCCTCGTAACAAGTAGACAGGTGGAGGTGGGTTGAGACTTTAACTTACTTTAATTCACTTAACTTTACTTTACCTAGCCTAAATGAGAAAGAAACTTAGCCTACTTTATCTACTCGTTATAATACTTAACTTCCATAACAAAATTTTTACTGAGCACTAGGCAATTGCAGAGTAACTTGCATTTGCAACTATATGCATCCTAAAAAATGCATATGCAAGCTCAAAATTAGAATCTCCTTTAGCTTAATTTTTTTAGGTGGATTTTTAGTTAAGAACCTTATATTTTTCGTCATTGAAAGTAATTATTATTTTTTTTCATTTTCTTATTTCACATTTCATATTTTTTGGTAAAGTTTTCTTATTTCATTAACAATTAGAAAAACAAATCATTAAGTTTACGTATCCAAATAAATGAAAGGTGCTATTTGAATTCATTCAATGAATGCTTGAACTAAAAACATGTAATCCAACTCTGTGGTTTGAAATGATATTTCTTTTGTTACTAGTCCCCGAGGAAATTGTAGTGCGTCAATCGATTACATCTACTAATATTCTAAGTTGATGAACAAATGAACATATGTAAATGAGTTACCACATCAGAAATCCACTTTTTCCTTTTTTAATTGTTTTTTTCATTTTGGCTAACTATTTCATACCAATTTTTCTATTTGCTATTTAGTCATGATCATATGTGAAAATTCACTCTAAGGGCCCATTTGGGATTGTAGTTGGATAACCAAAAATTGTTGTTGATGACAATTTTAGGCCACTCACAATAGTTTTGGTGTTTGATAATAAAAGCAAAAGTTGTAGTGTCTCACAATTTTAGGTCACTCACTACAATTTTAAAAAACAACAATCAATATATGCTTTTCAAAACTGTTGTGATGAAAGTTGTGAGCCCATTAATAAATCTTGATCTTCAGCCCCCAACGAGCTGGCATGTGTACAAGTGTACGTGGGCTAAGACCTTTGTCTTATGACAATACACACTCTTGTTATAACTAGAGAGACACGTGTTTGAGTGGGAATACATGAGCTAGTCATAAACCTGCTATACAACTCTGGAATTATTCAAGTAATTACAAGATAAATGCTAGGATAATTCATGTAGAAGATAATGACTGATCCTTACACTCCTGCAACTAAGTGGGCAATTAATATCATAAAAAAATTAAAATAAAATATATTTATTTTTTAATGGGTCATTAATTGGTTTCACGGGTTAACACAAACACAACACAAAAGTTAACGGGTCACTAAAGAGTCCACACGATTGCAACACGACACGATAAGCTTCAAACCGAACATTAAATTTTTGTGTTGTTTCGTGTCATGTTAATAGGTCTGGTAAGATATTGCCAAGTCTAATTACCATATTCTAATATTGAGAAACTGATTTTTTAAAATCGTTCTAAATCTCTAAGAATTGAAGCTAATGACAATAAAGTTAATCTTAGTACTTTAAAGCGCGACCTAGGACTGCGTCCACAATTATAAGATTATCTTTTTAATCAACGTGATAAAATTTGACGAGCTTATTTAAGGCTGATCTATATCAACCGATACTTTCTAACTATCCAAAATTAAGACCAATTACTCATCATCGTAGCTTTCAAATTAAGTTCGTACGTGGTTCAAAAAAATCCCTTCATGGTTAGAATATTTTCTTGAGAAAAATGCAGCTTATGGGAAAACTTTTTTCACTATTAACGGAGTTCAAATTTGGAAGAAAGTTAGAGATGGAAAAAATTGTGCTTTTTTAAATCATGAAGGAAAAGATCTGAACTCCCCTCATAAAATTTTTGCGAGACCATGCTTGGCCAATCTTACGGGAGATGATGGATGAGATGCTTTACTTGCCAAGGTGAATTCTTTTTGTAAGGCAAGCAACATACATATCCTAGATATGAATGCTCGTTATGTCACAAGATGAGGTTGAGCGCGTCGTCAATAATATGACTTTACAATTAAGTATTATTACCGGGTAAACATTTTTTATGTTGCAATGAATTCTAAATTACAAGAATTAAATAGCATGCAGTTGAGCTACTTATTCTTAGCTCGGCTTTTAATTTTCGTGAAGTGAACAATTGTTTTAGAATTGATGATGTTTATCAGTTAGTAGACAAATTCTATCCACAAGACTTTGCAGATTATGAGAAGATAGGCTTTTAACATTTTGAAAATGATGTTGTTCGCCTTCCAGAGTTCAAAAATTTGTTGACCTATTTTGATATGTCTCAATGGTTGGTTAAAACTAGAAGAATATTATTGACATATCCACTTATTTATACAGTGGTTACGCTTTTTATACACCAATTACAGAGCGATCATTTTTTGCTATGCATATAGTTATTTATTTTTGTATAAAAGTTGTTTTAAATACTGATATGTGTTTTTTTAGAATTCTTTCATGTGAGACTAATAAAGAAGTCCCCTTTTTAGCATTTGCAGCTTTATGGAACGAGTGTATTCAATTTTGAGATAAATTATTCCTACAGTGAAAATGCTATGGTGGAATTTGAAGACGAAATCCTAATGTTGGGAAGAGTAGTTGAGTTTGCTAAATCACAAAAGAATGAAGCAAGCAAATACTTTCAAAATGGAAAGCAAGTTAACCATGATCGATGCATTCCTGGATATGTATGTTATAACTTAAGATGAAGCAAACTGTATATGGTACATTTGTACCAGGATTTCAGATGTCCTTTAAACGAATGGAATAATGCTTTTTAATAACCAAAGAGGAAAGAGTGTTCAAAACCTTAAAAAATATAAGGTAATCCTTAAATAGCATGCAGTGAAGCTACTTATTCTTAGCTCGACTTTGAATCTTTGTGAAGTGAACAATTCTTTTTGATGATTTTTGTCAATTTGTAGACAAATTCTATACTTAAGACTTTGCAAATCATGATAAGATAAGCTTGAAAAAACAATTTCAACATTTTGAAAATGAAAAGTAATTGGGTTATAAACAGTAATTGCTTCTTCAAGCATCATCAATTCTAAAAGACTTGTTGACTTCATAAGGATCCAGAGTCGAGCTAAAAATAAGTAGCTCTAGAAAAATCTATTATTTAATTCTTGTAATTTATAATCTATTGCAGCATAAAAGATATCTACATGGTAATATGCTTAATTGTAAAGTCATCTTGTTGACAGTGTGCTCAATACCTCGCCTCACGACATAACGAGCATTTATAAATGGAATATCTATGTTGCGTGCCTCACAAAAGGAATTTACCTTGGTAAGTAAAGCATCCCATCCATCATCTCTCAATTTTTGGATGAGTGTTTTAGTTAATGAAATAAGATTTATGGCATTTAAAATGTTTTGAGATTGATATTGCAAAGCATTGATCTCCATAATTTCTTTCATAAAATGCAAGATGAAGACATCAAATGAAGTAAATTCTTCATAAGCAGAGTTGGCTTATCCTCGTTGAGAATAAGTAGTTTCATCATCTATTATATATGTTAGTCAAAACTACACACATTGCACTGAATATCTTTATCAAGCTATAAACAGATTTCAAGTGAGAACTCCTACGAGTATCTTCGACCTGTTGTAAGGTTCCAATTTAGTTAATTCTTGTCCTAGTCTCGAGCTCATTAAGGACAATTATATGCCCATTTGCAGTACTAGTTTGAGCATTTTTGAATTTATCATTACGCTTGCATGAAGCACCAATAATATTGACAATAGAAGCCAACTTACTGAAAAAATGGTGAACATGAATTACTTCTCTTGATGATGCAACTAAAGTCAACTGCAACCGGTGTGCTAAATAATGTATATAGTAAGCATATGGACAATCCTTAAAAATCAAAGCTTGTAACTCATTCCACTCATCTCGAATATTACTTGCACCATCATATCCTTAATTGGCCTCTAATATTTTGAATAGTTATGACGTTATTATGTGACAATATAGAGTATTTACCTTTTTTCAAGGTCAATGCCTCGGTGTCAGACACATGAACAAACCCAAAAGAACACTCTTGGATAAGACCTTCTTTGTCAACAAATCGCACTACTATAGCCATTTGTTCATTCTTTGACTAATTATGAGCTTCATCGAAAATGATACAAAATTTTGCATATCCAATTTCTTCACGAATCGCTTCTTAACTTTAGTTGAAAAAATATGTAAAATTTCTTTTTGGATTGGTGGTGATGTGTAAGAGGCATTTTTTGGAGCTTTGTCTAATACAACTCTTGCAACTTTTTCATTATATAAAGCCAACAATTCTATCATTTGAAGAAAATCTAAACGATTGATTGAATCGTGTCTCTCATATCGTGGCCTCTAAAAGCATAACCTTGAAATGCAAGCCATCTGACTGCTTCAATTGAGGTTTTAAGTCGTAGTCGATTATATGCAATTTGTTGAGATGAGTAATTACCAACCACTATTTGTATATATTGAGACTGATTTACCAAGTCCAAGCATGATCTCATGACAATTTTATGAGGGGAGTTCATATATTTCCTTCATGATTAAAAAAAACATAATTTTTTTTCAATCTCTAACTTTCTTTCATGTTTGAAATCCGTCAATAGTGAAAATAGTTTGCCCAGATGGTTTATTAAAGAGATAACACGATAGACAAAAAAGTTGCATATTTCGTAGGAGAATATTCTAACACGAAGGAAATTGTTTAAACCATGAACTTTGAAAGCTATGACGATGAGCATTTGGTCCTACTTTTGGATAGTTAGAAAGTATAGGTTGGTATGGATCGGCGTTAAAATAAGCTCGTCGAATTTCATCGCGTTAAAGTACTAAGATCAACTTCATTGTCATTGGTTTCAATTCGAGATTTAGAACGATTTTTTAAAATCGGTGTCTCAATATTTGAATCTTGTAATGATGAATTGGCTTTAGAGTTTTGGGTATTCTTCTTTTGAAAAACCCATCAATTGTATATTGTTTTCTCATCTATAAATTAAATAAAAACTTTATTGAGCATATGTTTCATATATCAAAATTCATATAATATGCACACAATAATGAAAAAATAGATACAACCTATAAGCAAAAAAATTTAAACACTTATTATGTCTAGGTACATACTAGCCTCTTGGCAGTTGGCACGCACTTCGCACGTGTCAATTGACATTTTCACTGTTTTTTTTTTTTTGTATTTTATTATCATTATTTTATAACTTCCCACCACTCTTTCCACATTTTAAAGTGGTGGGATATCTTTTTTTATTTTAATGGTTATATTTTACAATTATACCCTCATTTATTAGGTTTTTCTCTTACGTGACTATTTTGTTGAATGAAGGGTATTTTAGGCAATCCTATTTTTGGTGAAGCCTGTAATTTTTGTTGACTATTTAATCTTTGTTTTTCTCTTAGGTTTTTGTTAACCATTTAATCTTTGTAGATAAATGGTTTTTGATTTACCTAATGTTTTTCAATGATGATTTTTTAATGGAAACCTAAAAAATAGACGGTTCGGATCGTTGAAATCCTATATGGAATAAGCCTTATTGAAAACTTTGGTCAAAACTTGTGTAAAAAATATGGTGCCATAGATCCTTCTCCATACTTAAAACATGTAAGTAAGAAGTTTAAAAAGCTGAAAAAGGAGGGAGGGGGGTGGGGGGCGAATACATTTGTGTATAGGAAAAAATTATAGGATATAACCGATATACCGCTGCGTGGTATAACCAATTTAACGTGTAAGGGTATTATTGAACGATGCGTTTATATTAGTTGGGTTTAGTATTAATAATATCCACTCATATTATAACACATAAATTGGTTATACCACGTGTCAATATATCGGTTATACAAAATAATTTCTCGTGTATAGGGAGGTGTTATTTGCACTTCAAAAATGTAATGCTGCACTCCAATCTCTTTTTTAAATTTATTTAATACAATATTATCGATTAAATTTCCATAATTACCCTAAATCAAAACTTAGTAGTACAAATTGGCACAAACCACATAAAGTTTTACCTCTCCATTTTTTTTCCGATATGCCTCTTCTCCACACCAATTTATCTCTCATTCCTCAAAAAACACACACTCACTCTCTGTTTTATTACTCTGCAAAGTCCTAACAATTGCATCTGAAATTTATAAAGAAAAATCTATGCCTCAACATATTTTATTCCATGAACTTTAGAAAAATGAAATTTTCTTCCAGCATGAAGAGGGCAGCAGAGGCCAGCTGGGTTGGGATTCTTGCAGCAAGAGAAAAAATTCCTCCAAAATCCAAGAATTGAATCAGTTCATACATTTTAAAAGTTTTGCTACAGAACCACTCGAAAACAAAAGCTGTATCTGAAAACTTGTGCAAAGCCACCTCATTTAAACGATTTGTGCAGAAAAGGTGGTGCACCATACTATTCCTTCAGATTGAATTCAAGTCTACAAATACTCTTTTGGCCATCGATACAGAACCAACTTGCACAGTAGCTTGGTTTCATCAGTGTTGTTCATCTGTCCTTGCTATGATTTGAAGACTCTTATCATGTAATGTGTTCTCTCTCTCATCCTGGTGGTGCAGCACAGATAACAGGAACGTCAGGAATGCTGGCACAGATGAACACTGATGAAACCAAGCTACTTAAGTCACCAAATTTCTTGGCTGTGCAAGCTGACAAAGCAGCGAAAACTCTGAAGGTGGCAAATGGTAGGACCATTAATGCAGATCACCACCCTGTTTTCTCCTAGTGTGCCCGCTACTTGAGGAAATAACTGGTGGCATTTCACCTTTGCCATATGCTTCGTCTACTTCAGTTTTTATCACCATTTATCACCATTTTGTTGTATCTTCTGGTAATTTACAAAACATTACAAAAGATGCTATCCTTTTGATTAGTTCTTTAAATCTCTTAAGTAGGGTGACCAGCACCAGATTTTTCAGTATTTAATCAATTTGAAACATAATGTTTAGCTATTTTCTGGTTGTGCTTCTGTTTTCTAGTTCATATGTACCTTAAGTTCTAGTTTGCTGGTTATGTTAATATGCTTAATTAGTACCAAAAAAATGCAATAAGTTAAGCCAATGTTAGGGTGGGGGTGGCCTGGTGGGTAGTGATCATGAATTAACTCTGAAGCTTAGTGTTGAACAGAATTTTATGTTTATCATAATATTGTCTGAATGCTAAAAAAAGTTGAGATCCCATGCTTAGTTTTACATTCCCTTAATTAACTAAGAAAATATTTTATTACAATCACATCTTAGTATAAGAGAATAAGGTCAACCAGTAAATTTCTAAACCATTGCATCTCTTGAAAGTTCTTATGTAATAAAATTAATAAATTGCATGGTACCAACTACATTGTTATTAAGCTTTTGCGTCACTATCTTTGTAAACATAGTAGTACCTAAAAGCAAGTAGCAGCAGTCTTCAACATGTTACAGAAACAGAAGAATGCATGTATCCTCATCCAATGAGGGAGATGCCTTGGATTATCAATGCATCAGCAAGAACTTGATTAGCAGCTTCAGATGGATGGACACTATCCCAAAACACATATTGAGTCGCATTAGAACAAGTTCCTATCGACCTTGGATTGCACAGCAATATTGTTGTCTCTACAGTCCCCGTACCACAGCAACCTCTCCTTGCTTCTGCGAAGCCTACAAAATGATAACAGACAATATTAGACAAATATAGTTAGCTAGCTAGCTTTCCATGCTTTGCTAGGCTACTGGGCTGAAAACTCAGTTCATTACCGTAATTTGATGGAGATTTCACAACATCATAGAGAGGCTTGTAAATGTCGAAGATGACGATTTTAAGACCAGGAAGTTGCTTTTGAAGATTTCCTGCAGCGGAGCTTATCTTCTTATTAAATGCTTGGGCATCATTGTTGATTCTAGAGACACACCCTTGTTCATGGGCACCAAACAAGGTGAGTGCAGCCGGAAGGCAACCCAATGGGGGGAGTGAGGTCACTCCAAGTTTCCTGGCTCCCGAGCCATACAAATCCTAGTTTTCAAGCAAAGCAGCAGATTGAAAACTTAGTTTCAGTCTGAAGTACTATTAAATTCGAGCATCTAACCCAATACCAATTAGCAATATGAAGATACCTTAACGAAGCTTTGGAATGCACCAACAAGGGTGGAGGAATACTGGTCAGGAGTGTAGACTCTGTAAAGCAAAGGATTGACATAGTAGTTCTGAAGAAAGTCACTGCTGCCAGCACTCAGTAAATACAGTGAGTCCTTGATGATGGATGCTGCTTTCTTACTTCCTGCTACCTTGGTTAGCTTACTCTGGTATTCCTTGAAGTATTGTAGCTGCTGGGGCAATGAGATTGCATGCTGCCACACAAGTTCAATTGTATGAAACATATGGTATTGTCATATATAAGTGTACTTAGACTGTCACAAATAAGATATATTTTTTACATTCAAGGTTGCTGCTCTTTCGTCGTAACCAGATGCAGCTGAAGCAAAGTTAGCTCCGAGAAGAAGGTTCTTCCCTGATGCCTGTGGGCTAAGATATGCCGGTGGATAAGTCTTGAATCCCAGAGTATCAGCTGCATAAAGAAATTCAGATTATGTTTTGACAAGTCAATTGAAACGCTCAAATATTCTAATAGACAGAGGTGAGACCTACATATACAAGCGAGTTCCATCTTTAGCAGAAACGCAGTCCAAAATGTAGTCTAAATAGTTTTATTGTATTCTAATGAACTACTAATCCCAAAGACTAAGGCTAAAGGGACCAAATTTTTTTACCACAGTAGTTGAGCACGGCAATTGATATGTACTTACTATATCAATTATTACGATGAACTGTTAATTAAGGGTTTAGGGTGTACTAATCCTAAATCCTTAATTAACACTTCACATGATGCGGTCATTTAATTTAGTAAGAAAACGTGATCCCTAAATGCAGCACAAGTTTCAGGTGCCCATTTTCGTAATCACTTTTCGTTTGGCTTTCGGAAGATAAAAATGGCAAGAAATCTACTTTCAAAATGCTGCAGAAAAGTTTCAGCTGCATAAAGAAATTAATTATGTTCTGAAACTGATATCTAGTATGAAAAAATCATTAATTTGACTACCCAATTTAAGCTCTCAGTTCTATAACTAATCCCCTGTGCAGCTCAAAAGGTATCCATTTTGCTAAAAGAGGTACTTCTCATGCTTGAAGAAGATACACCAGAACTAGGCTTTTGAACATTCTAAAAATGAGAAAAGGCTTTTGAAGCCAATGCTAATTTTCTACTTACCAGTGATGTCAGTGGCCAGTTTCCCATTGCAAAACCTCCCTGTAGGTTGGTGATTGACAAAGTCCCTTCCATATGGAGGGTAGTTAGCCTTGAAAATAGTTGAAAGGTAGTCATTGTTCCCCACATCTACTGCAGAGTCCCCAAATGTGAAGATGGCTGGAACAAGAGTGGTTGATTCTTGTGCATTGCTACCACTTACAAATGCATATGCAACAACCAGAGCCAAGGTTGCTCTCAAGTGTATACCCATTTTCTAAAACGATTTTGTTTTGAAGATTTGGGTGTGAATTGGACCTTATAAGGGCATTGAAAATGACCCATTTGAAGTTTCCTCTTGAAGAGGGAAGGTGGAGTTTGTTTTGGCCATTAAATGAGAGTTTCATCGGTTTTACTTGCATTAAAAAGATGCAACTTGGATTATCAATGAGCTTTTTTTTTTTTTTGGTCTTGTTTTACACTTTTGTTCTTGTAAATAATTTACAGACAAAACACAATAAATTCTTCTTTTGCTCTTCTTATTAAATAGGGGGGGTATGGTAGTTGAGACGATAGTAGGTGGTGACATTATGAGTTAAAGCCGTGTCAAAGTTGCATGTGATGGAGTTATTTTGGTAGTTCTGAAAACCAGCCGATTTGGCGACAAGTTGGAAAGTCAAGTATGGCATATCTGGCTTAATTAGCTAGCTGAAACCGATTGGAAAATTAATGTTGAAAACACCATCTATTTGCTTTCCTATTTCAAATTAGAGTTTGGTTTACAAAAACATAAAACAATTACAATTAGTCAAGTAGAAGAAAGGGAAATCAAACAATTACAATTAGCTTCCAAATCCGAAAGAAACTTTCTTATTATGGGCATATGAGTATATTCACTTTATGTGTCTTTTTTCATAACGTGACTTAACATGTGATTATCGAGACATACATAATAAATGTATATACCAGTTACATAAAAATAAAGAGTTAACATATGATTATCAAGATATATACATAATAAGTGTATTTATTATATACCAGTTACATAAAAATAAAGAGTTAACATATGATTATCAAGATATATACATAATAAGTGTATACACCGATTACATAAAAGTTTACTATTCAAATCCAACGACAATCTTAATGAAGGGACAGCATAATGCTTCAACTGTACAGACATTGAGAATCATAATTAGAACTCTTTATGTCATAGATTATTAGTTGGAACAGCTCTGTTATGTTATTGATGAATGGAGACCTACATTGGAAATGGGGTCCATGCATGGTCATAATCCAAAGTCAGGATCTCCAATAAATCAAATGGGTACCTGTTGGCTGTTGCCATCAAAGTTTGCCAGCTCCTTTCTCTTTCGTAGAGACTGTAACCTCTATCAGCACACGTTCTGTGCATGTATTGAGGTTTTTGAAAATTAAATGATATCAGCCAGAGAACTTTGAAATGGAGTGGTGAGAACCTCTTTTAGGTAAGAAACATCGCACTAAATGAGGAAAAAAATTTAAGAAAGGCACTTTAGATATTTAAAAAAGTTTCATCATATTTTGGATATTTTATGGTAAATTTCAAGGAATGGGATTCTAGGAATCTCATACGTATTTCATTAAAGAAGGTTGTTTATTAGAAATCCATGAAATGCAACATTCACGTGTTTGAAAATATGGAAAATGAAAATAGTGTTACCGAGATATATACCAACAAAATTTTAGGGGAAAGCAACCAATTTTCTTTATTTTTATTATAGTTTGTTGGGGAGCATTAAATACGAGTTAATTACACCCCCTACAAGAGAAAAAAAATAAATGAACAAAAAAGAAAATATTTGTATTGAAGTTAGACCTTACATCTTGAGTAATCTTCTTAGGTCATTTCACCCCTTAGCATATCTTTTTACATATTTTCTCATCATTTTTCGTCTAACCATAAGAGATTATATGCAATAGTTTTGAAACCTCAGGGGGTGTATGTGTAATTATTGAAACCCCAAGGGGTGTATGTGAAAAAACGATAAATCTCAGGGGGTGTACGTAAGTGTAATTAACTCCATTAAATAATCTGCTGCGTTCTGGTCCAGAGCAGGCAGGTTAATTGAAATTGGGATGTACTCCTTGTAATTAAGATTGTTATGTGGAGAGTAATGCACATTCTTCACATAAGTAAACCTTTTCTTTTATGCATGTACATGTTTTAGTCAATAATATTTTCAGCTCTAAAATTGTCAACAAAGTAGGAGGCACTACTACTTTGACTTAATGAAGATTAAGGTTGTTAAAGGTTTATTGCTTTGTAAATTTGGTTATTGTTAGCAACATAGTGTTGGATGGCCCGGATGGGAATGAGTGCATATTATATGGATTGTGGCTTTATTTGATGAGGAATATAAAATTGTTGCAAAATTGCAATCCATACCATACATAATACAAAAAACTTTCATCGGACCGTCCTATATCGTCCTATAAGTCTACTGTATCTATCTCTCTTATCACGTAACTTGTCACATAACATGATGATGTATAAAACAAATAGGACCGTCTCATAGAAGATTTTCTCTACATAATACAATATCTATTACAAGCAGATTGTATATTAAGACCTTAAACCCTGCAGGATTATAACATGTGCAAACCTGCGGATTGAAATAGTACATCCCAATTCCCATTATTTTATCAAAGATAAATAAGTACTACTACCCAACTGAGGGAAACAGCATAGTAATTGAATTCTGAGACATCATCTCAATGGGACTTCTTGATTCACTTTCATTGCCGCTCTGCTTGGTTCCAGCCAGTTCTGTTGCCAAACGCTCCTTCAAGTCCACCACTACTTGACTCATGATTGGCCTTTTGATGGCACTGGTAGATACACATGCCATTGCTATTTCCACTGCTTTCCACACAGAGTTGATATTGAAACTTCCCTCTAACCTCGGATCAACAATGGTGTAGATGTCTCCTTTTGGAAGAATGGAACCAACCCATTTACTAATGTGAATTCTCTCATACTTGTATATATGAAAAACAGCTCGACCTGTGAGAATCTCCAACAATACAATCCCAAAGCTATAAACATCACTTAATTTTCTCATTTAACCTGTTTGATAGGTTGTACCTTCAAGCCAACCATGCAACTCAAGTCATATATTCTGAAAAGGATTTGCTAAAATATCCATTTATAGTTTCTTTCTTCATTTTCTTCATTTCTTAATTTGATTTAAGTTTGCTTCACGGTCATATTAATAATTTTGAAGACCAACAATGATGGATAAAGTAAAACAATAATACTAGAGGAACCAAAAGGTTTCCCATATTTTGGTCACTAAATCTCGAAAATAAATGAAAGCCAGAGTGACCTTAGATATAAACAAAAGTGTTGATGCAAATTCTCGTAAGGTAGATGCAACAACTTAGAATAGCTGATCTGGCTGATCAGATGCTTTACTGGATGATGAAGTGGATGTTGATTGAGATCTTCCTGCAAGAGAAACAAGATCAAAGGAGATGGACCGGTGTGGTACCAGCCAAACACGCTCCGATGATGAAGTCAACGATGGTGTTTGATGGTGGATGAGGAAGAACAGAGTATGAACTTGGGAGAATGGGAAGAACAAGGCAAATGTTCTGGGTTATTCTCAGCAAGTTGGGTAGGCTCTTTTGTGGATGGAGATTTTTTGTATAAGTGTTGTGTGCATAGATTGTTAGATCATCATTTTGTGCATATATGGTGCCTTTATATAGACAAAGGAAGACTTAATGAATAAGTTACCTGCATGTGAATGAATGGTTGCCAGAGACCCACGCACCTGGTCAGACCTAGTTGCATGCTCAGCTGCTTACTTCCTCAGCATTCAATGCTGCATTGAATGCCCTATTAAATGCAAGGTTGGAAGGTTCAGGCAAACTGCCCCAGTAGTCATGAATGCAGACTGGATATTCTATCTGTCAGAAGATTTGTGTCAGGTGCATTTAAGTGTGGCGGTTCGTCCCAGCATGATCTTCCCGGGAATGGCGGCGGAGAGCCGAGCCGAGCCGATACGAACACATGTTCTTATGCGTAGACATGAAGTCCATGTGTGGTCGGATCGGACATGGGATTCCAGACCGAGCCGGTCCAGTAGACTGGGGTCTTTCCGAGCCCTAACTGGTCGACGCCAGAACTCGGATGGAGACCATCCCCTGTGCCGAGCCGAGCCGAACCGGGATGACCGTGGAAAGATGGACACTCGATCCCTTGGAAGATCATCGGTTCGGCTCGGACCGAACATGGTGGGCCCGGCGTAGAAACTCGGTCTGAGCTGGCAGAGGAAATGCTGATCAGTGATGATGTGGAGGTCAAAATTTGACCACTGAGAGTCAACTCCGAGGTGGGCGTTGACCAGCCACGTGTTGAGCCGTGATTGGCTGTTCGGATCGATGTGGATTTTCCCACAAACAAAAAGAAAGGTCTCATCACAATAGATTATGCTTGGAAACTGTTAGATTTGATGGGGTACTGATGGAATATGCAGCATAATACTTTGTTAAGGTTTTTGGGTTAGTGACTCGTGCAAATAAAGTTGATTAATTATAATATATGTTTTGGGCTAAGATCCTAGAGTGGTCCACACCGTCCACTCATCATTTTGTTTTCCTACAAGTAATGTAAAAAATAAAATTAGTAGTAAAAGGAAAAAACATTTAGTGGAAGAGAAAGCTTATGAAAATAAAATTGGCTCATGTCCATTATTAGTCTTTTATTCCTATTCGATCTTTAGTATTTCATTTTTATTAGAATTCTCAGTATCCCATTCCTAGTAGAATACTCTTGTAATTAATTCCATATTTAAGAAATACAACTCATTATCAATAAAGCAATTATCATCATTATTCTCTGCGTATAGTCTTCCTCTGTCCTCTCAACAATGCAGTAAGGTTTAACGGAAAAAAACACAATGCAGTAAGGTTTAACAAGTCAGGAAACCAAAAGTAGTTTCTTAACTTTCTTCTCAAATCAACCCAGCTTGCTTTTATAACAGTAAAAAAATTGAAACCTCTTGCTTAATTCTTTTATGCATGCGCTTGTTCTGGTCATTATGTGGATTGTGGCATTATATGATTATGAAATACTTGCAATCCATACATAATACAGTATCTATTACAAGCAGACTGTATATTAAAAGACCATAAAACCTGCAGGATTGAAATAGTACTATTGCAAGAAGATTTTATATTAAGACTGTACATTATTACAACCAGACTGTACATTATTTGATTATGAAATAGTTGCAATCCATATCATGCATAATACAGTATCTATTACAAGCAGATTGTATATTAAGACCCTAAACCCTGCAGAATTTGTTCATGTGCTAACATGCAGGATTTTAATATATAGTACATCCCAAACCATTATATTATTGAGATGGATAGGTACTGCTACCTAACTGAGGGATACAGCATAGTGATTGAATTCTGAGACATCATCCCAATGGAACTTCCTGATTCAGTGTCAATGCCGGTCTGCTTTGTTCCAGGCAGTTCTGTACGTAGCCAAACACTCCTTCAAGTCCACCACTACCTGACTCATGACTGGCCTTTTGGTGGCATCTCTAGATACACATGACATTGCTATTTCCACTGCTTTCCACACAGAGATGATATTGAAACATCCCTCTAGCCTTATATCAACAATGCTGTTGATGTCTCCATTTGGAAGCATGGAGCCAACCCATTTACCAATGTGAATCCTCTCATGTGTGTTTGAATAAACAGGTCGACCTGTGATAATCTCCAACAGTACATACCAAAGCTATACACAGCACTTTTCTCATTTAACCTGTTTGATTCTTTGTACCTTCAAGACAACCATGCAACTCAAGTCATATCTTTAAAAAAGGATATAGCTAAAATATCCATTCAAAGTTTATTTCTTCACTGACATATTAATAATATTTTGAATACTAATGATGATGCATAAACCAAAACATGTACTACTAGAGGCACCAAAAGTTCTCTCAAATTTTAGTCACTGAATGTCGGATATTAATGAGATCCAGAGTGGCTAGAGATATAACGAAATGAAACACAGCTGGGATTCAAAATGTTGGGATTTGTTTTGATGTCTGTAGGATTACTCACACTGAAAACAAAAGAATACTTACTCAGGGGCAAGGTAGCTAGGAGTGCCAGCAACACCTGTCAATATATGAGTCCCATCATCTGCAGGGAAATTTCTGGATAGGCCAAAATCAGATAGTTTGGCTTGGAAAATTTCATTCAGCAAGATGTTTCACATCCCTGTGGATCATAGGCGGCTTAAAACCATGGTGCAGATGTAAGTTAATCATTGTACATCTAATTACACACACACACAGTCAAACAAATAAGTTATTGAATAGACACTAGCTACTAACCTGATGAGGCCATGGTGATTGCAGAAGATTGCTAGTGAACGAGATGCACACCAAGTGTTTGTCAATTAGTCTGAATGCACCAGTCTTCCAACCAACACAGTTCCTGAAGAGCTTCACATGAGAGAGGCAGTGAACCAAATGCTTAGTTATTCTGTGTGGTTAGGGACCTATGCTATATATAGGGTCTTGATTCCGAGTGTCCTCCCACTAAGGTAACTCTTATCAATCCTAGTTAGACTTCTATATAAAGACTTGCTTATGATTGTGTCCAGCTGTTAGCTAGTAGCATAACATCTAAGTAATCCTAGTTCATATTGGTTTAGGATACCTAATGAATGTGAACTAGTTCTGAATTAATTTGGTGTAAACTCCTGTTACTTGCTTCTTAAGTTTAGCATTTAGTTGATTATCCAAGTAGGACAATACCAAAGTCCATAAGAATCTTACAGCAGATACTCCAACCCTGAAATTAAAAATTCAGACATCACTTATAAAAATAAAAAATAAAAAGAGTTGAAAAAGAAAAAGGATTATGAAAATCATTTAGTTGCTGACCTTGTGCGGTGTCGGTTGCTATTTGAAGTCTACCTTCCCAATTCAAGACATTTGAACTGCTATCTACATCCACAAAAAATAAAAGGAAACCTCAATAGTGTCGTGATGCAGAATATAGATTTCTAGTGCTAAAAACTCAAAGCCTCTGATAATTTATTGATGTCTCAATAATTTGGATTTACTAAGAACTATTGAAATTTGCAAGTGAATACTTTCAATTGCAGCCAAACCTGAAAGAAAGTCTCGTAGGTTTCCATTGGCCATGTACTCGTAAACGGGCCCTTTGTTGGTTTCATCATTGCAATATCCTACTAGGCTTGTCAAGTTTGCATGATGAACTCTCATAAGAAGATTAACCTATGATTTAAGAGACCACAACATATCTTAGTTTATTACATAAGATTGAGTTAAAAAAAACACACTGCATTAGTTTAATTTGAGAAACGTGCCTCTGCAATATATTGTTTGAAATCCTTGAGCAGATGATGATGAAAGCATCTTGATAGCTACTTGAGTATCATCAATGTAGCCATGATAAACAGTTCCAAATCCACCTTTTCCAAAAATCCGCTTGAAGTTTTTTTTGATCTTGAGGATCTCAGGGTATGTAAACTGTCGTTTTGTCAATTCCAGTGCCCCAATGGTGGCTTTTGCAACGGTGACAGTTCCTACGATTATCATCACAAGATTATTAAGCATATATTTATGAAGAAGGTGTTATTATCATCATTAATATTTGGAAGTCTTACCATGCTGTCTTTTCCTTTTCAATCCCCACCAGATAGCTGCAACAGATAATAAGAGAACTGAACTTCCTACGATTGACCCTACTAGAATAAGGAAATTGTGCTTCTTCTTTTTGCAAGAAACATTTCCGGATAGATTTGGATTTTCGCATAAACTGACACAAAAATGGTTGATAGCAACTAATAGTTAGATTGGACATTATAGGGCCAATAATGCAAAGTCCTCTGTAATATTAGTAGCAGATGTGATGTAGAACAAATGGCAGAACGGTTTATGCAACAACTCGACCGCTAGTAGGCCAAGAAAAGGAACAAGCTTCAGCCCTACCCAGTGCCTATTTTGGCCAAATTCCTTCGTTTAGGGCTTCAAATAAGCAATTTAGTGTTTTTGAATAAGTTTCCTAAATTGCACTTTATTAATTTCCATTTTTATTTCCGTTTTGAATTTCAAACGTCTAGGGTTCTGAACGTATTTAAACAACCTTTTTGGCTGTTTGTATGATTGATTATTATTATTTTTAATCAGAAAACCTTGAGATTTCTCTCATTTCTCTAATAGTTAGATTGGACATTATAGGGCCAATAATGCAAAGTCCTCTGTAATATTAGTAGCAGATGTAATAATTCCCAACAATCCAGTTTGTAAGGGAATACTTGATCATTTATAATTTCATGTAGAAAGAAATTTGAAAATAGATATAGAAATGGAAATCCGGTGTCATCTGTGTTAATCAATCTAAGATCTAACAACAGTTTCAGGGTGAGTTAAACACAAAATTTTAAGCAGGCTCAAAAAAAACACAAAATTTGAAGGCCGTGATTTTCTATAAAGCACACCTTAATAGCAAACCATTGTTCCTTCTGTCAATGAGTTCTACTGGAACTGAACCATTGAGCTTGTTTTTCTCTCGGTTTCTGCAAAGTTAAATTAAGCACTATACTATCACCATGCCTTGTAAAAAGGGATGTGCAGTTAGCCCCATCATACATCAAATAACTTACAGGACACTTAAATTTGGCATTTGAGACATAAAGTCTGGAATTGGTCCTGTCAAGTTGTTGTCTGATAAATCCCTGAAATGAGCAGCTCAACTCATTTAAAACTGATTGCACCAAATGAAATTTGGACAATATGCACACACAGTAAGACATATATACTTACAATTTCTGTAGCACTGTGAGATTTGATATAGAAAGAGCTATCTCCCCTGTTAATCCATTTGAGGACAAGTCCCTAATTGCATGTTTCATAACTTAATTCACTATGACATAAGTGGAATTAAAATGAAGATACATACATATATACATATATATATATATATCAGTAATTTTGTGTGAAGAGATACTTACAAGGATATGATTCTTGGGGGCTCATTGTCATGATAGCTACAGGTTACCCCTTCTCATGAATATTTTTGAGGGGAACATGGATCTCCTTGCTAGTTTTTCTCAATTCCATAACTTGACTTGATGTTTGTGATTGCATCAACTAAAATTTTTCATAACACAAAGTCACAAACAGAAAATCACATTAAACGCATTCATATATGCATAGGCACTAAACTGATAGTGATGAAAGTTCGTGTAAGGAATAATTAATTACTTGCCATCTTCTTGGTTTGTTTCTGATTGTAACAATTTATTTACCATGTAAACCTCGATGGCATTCAGGATAGGTGGAAGGCTAGATTTCTCAGCCTTCAAGATTGAAAAGTTATATTTTCCTTGACTCAAAGGCTTGCTGTTGTAAATAGTATTTGTGTACAAGTAGTCAAGGGAAAATGGCCCATGAAAGTGCTCTCCATTTCTAAACTGGTTGGCTTGGAGCTTTCGACTTCTGCAAAGTGCAAGTACATATATAATTATCATTAGGAGGCTGCCACCAAAATTCAAGGAACTATTTGCATTTTTTGGCATGACAGCAGTACTCATGACCCAAGATGCTGGTTGGAAAGATTGTTTGAGTCAGAGTCGATGGTGGATTTGGTACTTAATTCTGTCCAATCATTGTTGTCAAAGGCAGACCATGCACGATCATGAACATCGTTTAGATACCTAACAAGATATCATTAAGAGATATTGATTTCATCAGTATTTAGCTAGTTGAATTTGATCAGTGTTCTGATTATTTGATCTCCTAGTTAAAAATTACTTAACTCACCTGCATCCTGAATAGTTAGCTATTAATGGACCAATGTCAAACCGCCAGGCAAGTGCCAATGATTCTATTGGTGTTTCATAAGTTGAATTAGGTAAAGGCCTCAGTTCTATTGCTGATATAAACGGAACCCTGGATCCTGTGTCCACCAAACAAACATGTATATAGTTTCGCAGGGGGACATGTATGAGCTCTACGTGCATTTCCGCATTAGAGGCATTCTTGAACTTCACTGATTCCCATAAATTAGGCCCAAGATGTAATTCGAATTCCAGTGGTTTATCTTGGCCATCACAATTCCCATTTACGAAACTTGCTCTGATCAAATATTTGTCGCCAGTTGTTAGGTCTATTTTGTAGCAGTTCCTGGTTCCTTGAGGGAAGCTCCTAACAGACAAGTACGGCTGTTGATACTCATTTCTGTAATCATGTGATATGGATTTACTTTCACCAGTGTCTATGAAGGTTGTGTCTGAAATTTAGTAAATGCTGGTTGTCTCTTCAGTATAGCTAGAATTTCCTTTAAGGCCGCAATCTATGCTGATGAAGCCTGAAACAGACAGACGCATTTAAGAGATAGAGGCCTCAGCTGACTGCTTACACATTTAAGAGAGAGAGACACATATATACATTTTATTTATTGCAGATATCGATCATTCATACCTGATTGATCCTGGAAATGAACTAATAGCATAAGAGAAAAACCACCAAGCAGTGGAAATAGGAATTGCTTGGATGTCTGCAACATCATTACACTTTCGGAAACAAGATGCAAACTTGTTTTGGAAGAATATCCTTTTATATAAGAGTAATGCTATGCAGATGATCACATTTCTTGACCAAGTAATGTAACAGACATTCCTTGAATATATTTCATGTTATAGTTGCAATATTAATATTACAAATACAAGGTCAGTTTCAAGGGGCCATATGCAGCCAGAGTTGAAGATCCAAGCACAGTACAAGACAATAGTAAATGGAATTATGGAGCAAAGACTGCAATCACCCAATCCTGACATTATAAGATATTGGCTGAAGTGATTTTCTATTGATATTGAAATGAGTGTTATATACACACATTGGTACAGGGTAGCAATAAATACATGACAGAATTACAGCAAGAATAAATGCAAGAATAAATCAAATACATTTAATGAAAAAGGTCAACTAAGGCTAAAATAGGAAAGGAGATCAGCCAAGCAATATTAGCTGATCTCTGACTTTGTATGCTGCTGTGATGATGGCAGAATATCAGCAGATGAGGAGGAATCCTTATTACGCCCCCGCAAGATGGTGGTCCCATCGGAGACACCAATCTTGGTTCGAAGGAGATGAAAGCGGTGGCGGGACAATGGTTTCGTTAAAGCATCTGCTAGCTGATCAAGGGTGGAAACATGAGAGACCTGTAGTTTACCACGAGCCACACGATCACGGACAAACTGAAAGTCAATATCAATATGCTTCATACGGGAATGAAGAACTGGATTTGCACAGTAGAAGGTAGCACCAATGTTGTCACAGGAGATAAGAGGTGTCCTTGGTAGAGAGATGCCAAGTTCTCGAAGCAAGGACTGAACCCAGGCAATTTCAGCAGCAGTAGAGGCAATAGCACGATATTCAGCCTCGGTGGAGAAGCGAGCAACCGAGCGTTGTTTGCGAGAACTCCATGAGATGAGAGTGCCACCAAGATACACAACATAGGCTGTCGTGGAGGTCCTGTCATCACGATTACCCGCCCAATCCGCATCGGAGAAGGCATACAAGTTGAGGGAGGTGGAGCGACGGAAAAACAAGCCATGGTACAGAGTTCCTTTAAGATAGCGAAGGAGCCGCTTGAGAGCTTGCCAATGGATGGTGGATGGCATATGCATGAACTGAGAGAGCTTGTTGACAGTGAATGAGATGTCGGGTCGAGTTATACTGAGATATTGAAGACCACCGACAAGTTGACGATAAACTTTTGGATCTGCAGGAGGAGAACCATCATGTAAAATGAGAGAATCTGTGGTGGACATGGGAACACTAGCCGCTTTGGCTCCATCCATATGAGCTTTGGTCAAGAGATCCCGGATGTACTTGTGTTGAGATAAAAATAATCCAGCACGGGTAGGCACAACCTCAACACCAAGGAAGTAATGAAGGGCCCCGAGATCTTTGATGGAAAATCGCCTTGCAAGGTGAGCAATAAACTGAGAGATAATGGAAGGGTTGTTGCCTGTGACAATAAGATCATCCACATAGACCAAAAAATAAATAACAACAGTATTATGGTGATAAACAAAGAGTGAAGCATCCGAAATGGCATTGACAAAACCAGCCGAGAGGAGGAATGAACTGAGCTCTTTATACCAAGCACGTGGTGCTTGTTTGAGGCCATAAAGAGCCTTACGCAGCTTACACACATGATTAGGGACATTGGAATCGACAAACCCAGGAGGTTGAACCATGAACACATCCTCAGAAATAAACCCATGAAGAAATGCATTATTTACGTCAAGTTGACGGATGGGCCACCCATGTGCAAGTGCAATATGTAGAACAATCCGAATGGTAGTGGGTTTGACCACCGGACTAAAGGTGTCGGAGAAATCAATACCGGGTCTTTGGTGGAACCCTTTTGCCACCAAGCGGGCTTTGTACCGATCAATGCTGCCATCCGGGTTTCGTTTGGTGCGAAACACCCACTTACAACCGATAATGTTTTTACCAGGGGAAGGAGGAACAAGCTCCCAAGTGCCATTGCGAAGCAAGGCAGTGAACTCTTCTGACATGGCGGCACGCCAATGAGGGTCACGAACAGCCTGAGAGACACAAGTTGGTTCCAATGAAGATGGGAGAGGGTGTTTGGTGACTGTATTAAGGCACTTGGGTTTAAAGATCTGATTTTTGGAGCGAGTCACCATGGAATGGTCATTTTGAGTAGGAGATGGTAGTGGGTCAGAGATGTGGAGTGGGACACGAGAAGCTGGATTGGGTGCTGCAGGCGCTGGAAAATGAGCTACAGATCGGTTTGGGTTGCGGATGTAAGTTTGCAGTGGTCGTGGCTGGGGGGCAGCAGGTTGGGGATCAGGTGGACCTGTATTGACCATTGGGGTAGGAGAAGGGATGAGTGGTGGGGCCATAGAGGAACCAGGCAGAGAGGCATGAGTTCCTTCCGAGCTCGAACTGGGAGCAGATGCAAGAGTGACCGGTGTTGTGGGCTGCACGCTCTGGTGGTGCGGTGTGGTAGCATGACGAAGTGGCACCGAAGCAACAATGGGAATGAGAGATGACCAAGTGGAGAGGCTAGCAGAGGAAACACGATTTGGTGTAAGATCAAAGTTAGAAAATGGAAATTGAGATTCATCAAATATAACATGTCGAGATATAAAAATACGTTTAGACGAAACATCAAGGCACAAGTAAGCACTTTGAGTAGGGGAGTAGCCAAGAAAAACACAAGGGCGAGAACGTGGAAGCAATTTGTGGGAATTATATGGACGCAACAATGGGAAACAAAGACAACCAAAGATTCGAAGTTTAGTGTAGTTAGGAGATTGGTCAAAGAGAGCAGTGTAGGGGCATGTGTTGTGAAGAGTGGGTGTAGGCATTCGGTTTATGAGGTAAACAGCGGTTTTGAAAGCATATGACCAGTAAGTTAAAGGTAAAGAGGCATGATGAAGCAATGTAAGACCAGTTTCAACCACATGGCGATGACGACGCTCAGCCATGCCATTGTGTTCTGGTGTGTGGGGAGGTGTGGTGAGGTGAGTAATTCCATGAGTAGCAAGAAAGGAACGCAATTTGACAAATTCTCCTCCACCATCAGAATAAAATTGAACAATTTTTGTTTTAAAAAATGTTTCAACAATGGCCTTGAATTTGATAAAAATAGAAAACACGTCTGATTTGAGTTTCATAGGATAAAACCAAATATATTTGGTGTAGTGGTCTACAAAAATAACATAATAGGAAAACCCATCTATGGACGATTGGGGAGCAGGACCCCACACATCACTATAAACAAGATCAAGAGGTCCACGACTAGTAAGAGAAGAACTACTGAACGGGAGCCGATGGCTCTTATTGCACTGACAGGAAACACAAACAGACTCTAGGAGAGATTTTGGAGACATTGGAATTGAAGCAGTGCGAGAAATTTGAAGAAGAGTGCGATGGTTCGGGTGACCAAGACGTCGATGCCACATGGTCGAAGAAGCTGCCACACCCACCATAGCAAGCGGTGATGGTTGCACGCCCGGAGAGGAGTGGGGCCACTCATACACATCATCCTTATTCGGGCCTCGAAGAAGAACCGCCCCCGTGCTCAGATCCTTGACATGAAAGGAATCAGGAAATAATTCAATAGATGTTTGGTTTTGTTTATTGAATTTAGCTATAGAAATAACATTTTGGCGAATGGAAGGAGCACATAAAACATTAGATAAGGAAAATGGGTGTGGGGATGATGAAGGTAATGGGGTGGAACCAACATGAGTAATATTCAAACCTGTACCGTTACCAATAGTAATTTCATCAGGCCCGTCGTACACCGAGTAGGATGGAAGATTGTTCGGAGTGGAGGTAACATGATGTGAGGCACCAGAGTCCAAAAGCCAAGTGGGCGAAGGGCGACTGGTGGTCACGTTGGCAATCGGAGGAGAAGCAAGCTGCACGGTAGGACACCTTTTGGCACTGTGACCTTGTTGATCACATAGTTGACAATAACCTCGATACCCAGTACGAGGTGTGTTGTTGGAGCGGCGGTCGTCTCGAGAGCCGGTGCGGTTGAAATTACTGGGGGAACCACGATGGCTTCCAGATGAGCGAGATGAGTCACCATGGAAGCGATTCTGAGATGACGAACTGTTGGTGTTGTTGTTGCGGAAGTTGCGATTAGATGGGCGAGAGAATTGGGTATTGTTGACGGTGATTACTGAGGGATCCTTAGTATCCTCAGTCCGGCGAAGAGCAGCTTCATGTTCAACTAACTTGTCATGAAGGTTCTCGAATGAGATGGAGGTGTCACGACCACGAACAACAGCAGCAATTTCTTTGTATTCTGGACCAATTCCATTAAGGATGTGAAGGGCAAGATCATCATCAGATAGGGGTGCATCAATGATGGCCAACTCATCAGCAATTGTCTTGATGGTGTGTAGATACTCGGAGACAGATTTGGTCTCACGACGCATGAGAGTGAGACGTTCTTTTAATCCCATCACACGGGATCGGGCCTTGTTGGCATAGAGCTGAACCAGCTTGTCCCAAGCGGTTTTGGATGTTGTAGAGGTAGCAATCAGTGATATGACCTCAGCAGAGACTGATGTCAAGATGCCACCACTCATCCCTTCTCCTACCCCAATGGTCAATACAGGTCCACCTGATCCCCAACCTGCTGCCCCCCAGCCACGACCACTGCAAACTTACATCCGCAACCCAAACCGATCTGTAGCTCATTTTCCAGCGCCTGCAGCACCCAATCCAGCTTCTCGTGTCCCACTCCACATCTCTGACCCACTACCATCTCCTACTCAAAATGACCATTCCATGGTGACTCGCTCCAAAAATCAGATCTTTAAACCCAAGTGCCTTAATACAGTCACCAAACACCCTCTCCCATCTTCATTGGAACCAACTTGTGTCTCTCAGGCTGTTCGTGACCCTCATTGGCGTGCCGCCATGTCAGAAGAGTTCACTGCCTTGCTTCGCAATGGCACTTGGGAGCTTGTTCCTCCTTCCCCTGGTAAAAACATTATCGGTTGTAAGTGGGTGTTTCGCACCAAACGAAACCCGGATGGCAGCATTGATCGGTACAAAGCCCGCTTGGTGGCAAAAGGGTTCCACCAAAGACCCGGTATTGATTTCTCCGACACCTTTAGTCCGGTGGTCAAACCCACTACCATTCGGATTGTTCTACATATTGCACTTGCACATGGGTGGCCCATCCGTCAACTTGACGTAAATAATGCATTTCTTCATGGGTTTATTTCTGAGGATGTGTTCATGGTTCAACCTCCTGGGTTTGTCGATTCCAATGTCCCTAATCATGTGTGTAAGCTGCGTAAGGCTCTTTATGGCCTCAAACAAGCACCACGTGCTTGGTATAAAGAGCTCAGTTCATTCCTCCTCTCGGCTGGTTTTGTCAATGCCATTTCGGATGCTTCACTCTTTGTTTATCACCATAATACTGCTGTTATTTATTTTTTGGTCTATGTGGATGATCTTATTGTCACAGGCAACAACCCTTCCATTATCTCTTAGTTTATTGCTCACCTTGCAAGGCGATTTTCCATCAAAGATCTCGGGGCCCTTCATTACTTCCTTGGTGTTGAGGTTGTGCCTACCCGTGCTGGATTATTTTTATCTCAACACAAGTACATCCGGGATCTCTTGACAAAAGCTCATATGGATGGAGCCAAAGCGGCTAGTGTTCCCATGTCCACCACAGATTCTCTCATTTTACATGATGGTTCTCCTCCTGCAGATCCAAAAGTTTATCGTCAACTTGTCGGTGGTCTTCAATATCTCAGTATAACTCGACCCGACATCTCATTCACTGTCAACAAGCTCTCTCAGTTCATGCATATGCCATCCACCATCCATTGGCAAGCTCTCAAGCGGCTCCTTCGCTATCTTAAAGGAACTCTGTACCATGGCTTGTTTTTCCGTCGCTCCACCTCCCTCAACTTGTATGCCTTCTCCGATGCGGATTGGGCGGGTAATCGTGATGACAGGACCTCCACGACAGCCTATGTTGTGTATCTTGGTGGCACTCTCATCTCATGGAGTTCTCGCAAACAACGCTCGGTTGCTCGCTTCTCCACCGAGGCTGAATATCGTGCTATTGCCTCTACTGCTGCTGAAATTGCCTGGGTTCAGTCCTTGCTTCGAGAACTTGGCATCTCTCTACCAAGGACACCTCTTATCTCCTGTGACAACATTGGTGCTACCTTCTACTGTGCAAATCCAGTTCTTCATTCCCGTATGAAGCATATTGATATTGACTTTCAGTTTGTCTGTGATCGTGTGGCTCGTGGTAAACTACAGGTCTCTCATGTTTCCACCCTTGATCAGCTAGCAGATGCTTTAACGAAACCATTGTCCCGCCACCGCTTTCATCTCCTTCGAACCAAGATTGGTGTCTCCGATGGGACCACCATCTTGCGGGGGCGTAATAAGGATTCCTCCTCATCTGCTGATATTCTGCCATCATCACAGCAGCATACAAAGTCAGAGATCAGCTAATATTGCTTGGCTGATCTCCTTTCCTATTTTAGCCTTAGTTGACCTTTTTCATTAAATGTATTTGATTTATTCTTGCATTTATTCTTGCTGTAATTCTGTCATGTATTTATTGCTACCCTGTACCAATGTGTGTATATAACACTCATTTCAATATCAATAGAAAATCACTTCAGCCAATATCTTATATCACTGTCCCCAGTTAAAAACCAAGCATGAAACGTAAGTGCAACACCATAACCGTAGTAAGTGATCATTTTAAGCAAGTAAAATGGGAACCAAGTTCAACTCACAAGGGTCAGACCCCCTGCCCAGCAATATAGGATTTTGACTTCTGTCAAAAACCAGGGAACAAATATGCAGCCAAGAGAGTGAAAATACGTTTAGCCAAAAAAACCACTACTTTGTCAACACATAAAAAAAAAAAAAAAAAAAAAAGAACCACCATTTTTTACTACTGGTATTACTCTTCAAAAATTTTCCATCCACTAACTTTTTCATGTTTTTTTTTTTTTTTATATAGTTATACATATCATACGAAATGTTCTCTTGACAATATTTGGCAACATAATAATTTTATGTTGGGAATTTGGATAATTAATTAAGTTAACTCATGACTGAATTTGTGGCCCAAATTTCATTAAATATTGACTCAAAATAATTTCAGTCAGAACATAATATTTCATGACATAAATCTCTACTTATTGTGAAAGTGAATCTTTCAGGTATGCTATCAAACGCCTTTTGCCCCAACCCGCAAAGGAAAAAAATCAAAGAAACTAGAGGCAATAGAGAAAAAAAGGACTTAATGAGCTCAATTGACCCTATTGTTACCACCTCAACCTGCCACTATTTGTTATGCAAATAAACTACCAGTAAGAAAAGCCCAGCGGGAAGAAATTAGATGACTAGAAAACATTGTCAGGGAATCTTCTTTTCTTTCATAGCCATTCATCCATTAATCATGAACCTGAGAAAAATGAAGTCATTGGCAAAAGAATTACATTCAGGCTAACCACATGTGAAAATTTTAAAAAGTCATATGTGGACTTTAATTATTCCACAACATGCAAGGTCTACAACTTTTTAAAGTTTAACATGCAACTCTCAAATCATCTCAAAAGAATAAAAAACATGCAACTGTCGAATGTATATATGCTCTTGGCAAGTAGAGGGCGCTGACTTTAGTGGGTCAATGGGCTTGAAAGATCCATTTTACGCACTATACTTGTCAATAGCCCATACTTATTGATATAATTGGATAAGCTACACTATATAATTGGATAAGCTACACTAATTATTCCCTAAACCCTAAACCCTTACAAAGGAATGGGCATTATTATATATGGTCTGACAATTCCATTAATTGTTTTTCTTTAATCTAAAGTTATTAGGGAGGAGAGATTGGAACTTAAAAACTCAAATAGTAAAGGTAAACACTCTTAACCGGCCACCAACAAATCCCCACGGATTGACCATTCCATTATTTGATTCACACATTAGTGTTTTGGTCAAGAGCAGGAAAATCAATTGAAATTGACAAAAGCCTGTTTCTGACCGCTTGTGAGAAATTTAAGAAGGGGTTATATATTTCTAGAACAAAAATTATTATGTGCAGATAGTATGTACAATCTTTATATGAGTATACCATTTTTGTGCATATACTTGTTTTAGTCTTGATATTTTCAGCTCTAAATATGTCAAAAATTAAGGTAATACTATTTCTTTGACTCAAATGAAGATTAAGGTTGTTAAAGGATTTTTTGGTCTGGGAATTTGGTTATTGTTGGCAACACAGTGTTAGATGGGAATGGGTGCATACCATATGGATTGTGGCATTTGTAGGCATTATGGTTGGATACAGAAGTAACTGGAGCATTGTTTTTGAGAAGATTCAGTGCTTTCTGGTGCTTGCATTGTGTTGGGTATAGGGATTAAACAAAGACACTTTTTGACAGTGTTTCCCATCTAGCACATGCTGCAGGGTGAATTTATCAAAATTCTTGCACATGCAGTCAGCCTCTTTTCTCAAGAAGATGCATCATTTGATTATGAAAAACTTGCAATCCATACAATAATACAGTATCTATTACAAAGATATTGTATATTAAGACCATATAACCTGCAGGATTTTAACGGGTGCTAACCTGCAGGATTTAAATAAATAAAAACATCCACATTCCCATTATTCTATCGAGATCAATAAGTATTACTACCTAACTGAGGGACGTAACATAGTGATCGAATTCTGAGACATCATCTCAATGGAACTTCCTAATTCAGTGTCATTGCCGCTCTGCTTTGTTCCAGCCAGTTCAGTTGCCAAACACTCCTTCAAGTCCACCACTACCTTACTCATGATTGGCCTTTGGGTGGCATCTCTAGATACACATGCCATTGCTATTTCCACTGCTTTCCACAAAGAGTTGATATTGAAACTTCCCTCTAGCCTCGGGTCAACAATGCTGTGAATGTCTCCATTCAGAAGCATAGAACCAACCCACATACAAATGTGAATCCTTTCATGCCTGTTTGAATAAACAGGTCGACCTGTGATAATCTCCAACAGTACAATCCCAAAGCTATACACATCACTTTTCTCATTTAACTTGTTTGATAGGTCGTACCTTCAAGTCAACCATGCAACTCAAGTCATATCTTCTGAAAGGGGATTTTGCTAAAACATCCATTCACAGTTTTTTTTCTTCATTCTTCTTGTTGGCTTTGCTTAATTTAAGTTTTCTTCATTGAAATATTAATAATATTTGGAATAATAGCTATGATGGATGAACTAAAACAATAATACTAGATGCACCAAAAGTTGTCCCAAATTTTAGTCACCAAATGTCGGAAATAAATGAGATCCAAAGTGGCCTCAGATATAAACAAATGGAACACCGCTGGGACTCGAAATTTTGGGTTTGTTTTAATGTCTGTAGCATTACTCAAACTGAAGACAAAAAAAAAAAAGGAAAAACTTACTCAGGGGCAAGGTATCCTTGAGTGCCAGCAACACCTGTGAATATATGTGTCCCATCACCTGCAGGGAAAACTCTGGATAGGCCAAAATCAGATAGTTTGGCTTGGAAGTTTTCATTCAACAAGATATTTGTTGATTTCACATCCCTGTGGATCATAGGTGGCTTACAACCATAGTGCAGATACTCCAATCCTGAATTCAAAAATTCAGACATCGCTTATCAAAAATAAAAAAAGAATTGAAAAAGAAAATGGATTATGAAAATCATTTAGTTGCAGACCTTGTGCAGTGTCTGTTGCTATCTGAAGTCTGCCTTCCCAAGTCAAAACATTTGAACTGCTATCTACATCCAAAAAAAACAAAAGGAAACCTCAATGATGTCATGATGCAGTAAGAATGTTTCTGCAGAATATAGATTTCTAGTGCGAAAAACTCAAAGCCTCTGATAATTGACTCTCTCAACAGTTTAGATGTACTAAGAACTAGTGAATTTTGCTACTGAATACATTCAATTGCTGCCAAACCTGAAAGAAATTCTCGTAAGTTTCCATTGGCCATGTACTCGTAAATGAGCCCTTTGTTGGTTTCATCATTGCAATATCCTACAAGGCTTGTCAAGTTTGTATGATGAACTCTCATAAGAAGATTAACCTATAATTTAAGAGACCACAACATCTTAGTTTATCATATATGATTGAGTTAAAAAAACATTGCATTGGTGTAATTTGAGAAACACGCCTCTGCAAGAAATTGTTGAAATCCTTGAGCAGATGATGGCGAAAGCATCTTGAGAGCTACTTGAGTACCATCTACGTAGCCATGATAAACAGTTCCAAATCCGCCTTTTCCAAGAATCCTCTTGAAATTTTTGGTGATCTTGAGGACCTCAGGGTAAGTAAATTGTCGTTTTGTCAACTCCACTGCTCTAATGGTGGCTTTTGCATCCGTGGCAGCTCCTAAGATCATCATCACAAGTTTAATGAGCACATATTTATGAACAAGGTTATTAATTATCATTACTTTAAGATCTACACTTGCTTCTTATGTAATGAAACCCTCACCTTTTTTTTTTTAATCACCACAAAGAAAAAAAATTTATAATATATTTGGAAGTCTTACCATGTTGTCTTTTCCTTTTAAAACCCCACCAGATAGCTGCTACAGATAATAAGAGGACTGAAACTCCAACAATGGACCCTACTATGGGAATAAGGAATTTGAGCTTCTTCTTTTTGCAAGAAGCATTTCCGGATAGGTTTGGATTTTCGCAGAAACTGACATCAAAATGGTTGATAGCAACAGTAGTTGGATTTTGATCAATTATAGTACCAATAATAAATATTCCTCTGTAATATTAGTAGCTGATGTTATAATTCTCAAGAAGAAAGAAATTTGAAAATAGAAATAGAAACCTGGTGCATCTGTGTTAATTATCTAAGATCTAACAACAGTTTTAGAGTTAAACACAAAATTTCAAGCAGGCTAAAAAGAAAACAAAATTTGAAGGTCATGGTTTTCTACAAAACATACCTTAATGATAGCAAACCATTCTTCTTTCTTTCAATGAGTCCTACTGGAACTGAGCCTGTGAGCTTGTTTTTCTCCAAGTTTCTGCAAAGGTGATTAATAAGAACTATACATATCACCATATTTGTAATGAGGGATTTTCGGTTAGCCCCATCATATATAACCAAATAACTTACAGGACATTTAAGTTTGGCATTTGAGACAAAAAGTCTGGAATTGGTCCAGTCAAGTTGTTGTTTGATAAATCCCTGAAATGAGCATCTCAACTCATTTAAGACTGATTGCACCAAATGAAATTTGGACAATATGCACACACAGTAAGACATATATACTTACAATTTCTGTAGCATTGCAAGATCGAATACAGAAGGAGCTATCTCCCCTGTTAATCCACTTGAGGACAAGTCCCTGATTGCATGTTTCATAACTTAATTCACTAGGACATAAGTGGAATTAAAATGAAGATATATATCAGTAATTTTATTTGAAGAGATACTTACAGGGATGTGATTCTTGGGGGCTCATTTTGATTATAGGTACAGCTTAGACGTTCCCACGAATAAATTAGAGGGGCACATGGATCTCCTTGCCAATTCTTCTTAATTTTATAAGTAGACTTGATGTTTGTGATTGCATAAACTAAAATTTTCAAAAGCAAACAGAAAATCTCATCAAAATAAATCAAATATATAATATATTATATGTAAAAGTATACATAGGCACTACATCGAGTAATGAAAGCTCGTGTAAGGAAGAATTACTTACCATCTTCTTGGTTTGTTTCTGAATGTTCTAAGAATTCCTTTACCATATAAATCTCGACTGCATTGAGGATGGGTGGAAGGATAGAGTTCTCAGCCTTAGAGAGTGAAAAATTATATCGTCCTCCACTCAAAGCCCTAGAGCTGTAAATAGTATTTGTGTACAAGTATTCAGGAGAAAATGGCCCATAAAAAAACTCCTCATTCATTGTAATAGAGAGCTGTCTAGACTGGTTGGCTTGGAGCTTTTCAACTTCTGCAAAGTGCATGTAAATGTAAAATTCTATTGCATCATTCTCATCAGGAGACGGCCACCAAGAAAAATTTAAGGAACCATTTGCATTTTTTGGCACGGCAGCAGTACTCATGACAACAGATGCTGGTTCGTAAAAATTGTGAGATAGAAGATCAATGGTGGATGAGGTACTTAATTGTGTCCACTCATCATTTTTACCGGAATACCAGAAGCGATCATGAACATCGTCTGGATACCTATATAGAGATTATTAAGAGTTAATTCATGATCAGTATTTAGCTATTTGAACAGTACTGCTATGATCATCTCCTAAAGAAAGATCGCATATATACCTATAAAGTTTATCGTTAGGTGCTATTTGACCAAGGTCAAACCGCCAGTTAAGTGCCAATGACCCCATCTGTGTTTCATAAGTTGAATTAGGTAATGGCCTCAGTTCTATAGCTGATATAAACGGAACCCCGGATCCTGTGTCCACCAAACAAACATGTATATAGTTCTGCAGAGGGACATGTATGAGCTCCTTGTGTGTTTCTGCATTGGAGGCATTCTCGAACTTCACTGAATCCCACAAATTAGGCCCCAGATGTAGTTCAAATTCCGGTATTTTATCATGTCCATCATAATTCCCATACACGAAACTTGACCTGATCAAATATTTTTCTCCACCTGTGACGTTTATTTTGTAGCAGTTCCTGGTTCCTTGAGGGAAGCTCCTAACAGACCAGTACGGCTGTTGATAGTCATTTTTAGAATCACTTGATACCAATTTACTCTCACCAGTGTCTATGAAGGCTGCATCTGAAATGTAGTCAATGCGTGTTGACTTTTCAGTATAGCTTGAATTTGCCGCAAGGCCACAATCTATGCTAATAAAGCCTGAGACAGACAATATGAGAGTTAGAGCTTCCAACTCAAAATTAATTAGCAGTGGATGGATAGCCCAAGACATTATATGTTGTAACACAAGGCTTTCATTCATTCTACACAAATAAGAGAGAGACATTAGCTGATTGACTGCAGATATTCATTCATACCTGATTGATCCTGGGCATGAACTAGCAGCATAAGAGCACAACCACCAAGCAGTGGCAAGAGGAATTGCTTGAATATCTGCAACATCATTACACTTTGGGAAACAAGATGCGAGTTTGTTTTCGAAGAATATGGTTTTATATAAGAGTAATGCTATGCAGTGATCGCATTTCTTGACTGAGTAATCAGTAATGTAACACACATTTCTTGAATAATGAATACTATGTTATAGTTGCACTATTAATATTACAAGGTCAGTTTCAAGGGGTCATATTGAGCCAGAGTTGAAGATCTAAAACAGTAAAAGATAACATAATTAACGGAGAAAAGACTACAGTCACCCGACTCATTGTCCCCAGTAAAAATTAAAGAATGAAACTGTACATAACATACAACATCATAACCATATATAGTAAATGATCATTTTAAACAGGTAACATGGGAACCAAGTTCAACCCACAAGGGTCAGACCCCCTGCCCAGCCATATGGGATTTTGACTTCTGTCAAAAGCCAGGGAACAAATATGCAGCCAAAAGAGTGAACCTACGTATAGCCAAAAACCCACCATTTTATCAACCTAAAAAGCCCCCTCACTATTTTAAGTACTGGTAATATTCTTCAGAACTTTTCCATCTCTAAAGAATAATACCTCCACCACATTTTGTGTTTCTTTTATTTGATACATAAACACACACACACACACGCGCGCACACATATAGGTATACATACAGAAATGATTACTTGTGAGTTGTGATATAGTACTTTCCAAACATGTGACGAATTTTGATAATATCAATTAAGTTGACTCTTAAATACATGTGTGGTTCAGATTGTATAGTACGAAAACATTACCCTTGGCTGGTTTGTGATTATGAATTGTGTCTACTTATTATGAAACTCTGTGAGGTATTTTATCAAACACCTTTTGCCCCGTGTTTAATGGAGAAAGTCAAAGAAACTAGTGGTAATGACCTAAATTTAATGGAGAAAAACAATGACTTAGTGGGCTCAATTGAACCCTAGTTACTACCTCAGAGGAAAGCCATACAAACATTATGAATAATAACAAAGGGTTGTAGGTAAGATATCTTGCCGAACTGACATACAACAGAGTCATAATAAAAAATATAAACATTATGTGATATATGCATACATCATCATATGATCAGCCAAATATGCTCAAGAACTAAAGTTGTATGTGCAACTTATTCAACACATGAAATAAAGAATTAACGACGAAATGTCTGTGGTGTGCACAAATTACCCACTTGATATAATAAGACTAATTAAATGTATATATAAAATGTTGATTCTAGAAAATAACTTGCATGTTCCCGTGATAAAGACAAGCTGGTGTCACAAAGAGAGAAAAAGGAGAAGAGAGAAAGAAAGGGAGAGAAAGAGAAAAAAAAAGAGAGGAGAGAGAGAGAGAGAGAGAGGGGGGAGGATGGGGATACCACCTGGTGGTATCCCCGGGACATACAAGTTTCTCTAGTTGATTCTGCAGGTGGTATCCCCGGGACATACAAGTTTCTCTAGTTGATTCTATAGTCAAATTGTACATGGTTGTAAGATCTCTTGCCGAACTGACATACAACAGAGTCATAATAGAAAATACAAACATGATGTGATATATGGATACATCATCACGTGATCAGCTAAATATGCTAAAGAACTAAAGTCGTATGTGCAATTTATTCCACAACATGGAATTGTACATAAAGAAATAAAGAATTAATGACGAAATGTTTGTGGTGTGCACAAATTACCCATTTGATATAATAAGACTTTAATCAACTCTAGTGGCAAATATATAACAAATATATAAGATGTTGATTCTATAGTCAAATTGGACATTGGTTGTAAGATCTCTTGCCGAATTGACATACAACCAAGGAATAAAATTTCGGGTTTCGAGGAAATTTCGATGGAAATTTCGAAGATTTTTAAATTTCAACAGAAATTAAACGAAAACGACGGAAATTATTATCAAAATACGGAAATTTTGAATGAAACTTTACTATATGTTTATTTAACATATTATCTACTACATTGATAAAAAAAAACATTGAAGAAACCAAATTATATAGTAAGTTTCATGTGATATAAGATGAATATAATGCGCGCTGAAGGTAAATACTGTTAAATAAAATTAGTATAATGAATAAATAAGATTAGTATATTCTTTATACTCCTTATATACTTTATAATTTATACTCTATATTGTTTAAGATATCGTATAAGATATTAAGGTTTAGGCCATTTAGGATATTTTTAATTATTTTTTATATAAAAATGTGTTAGAGTTTATTAATTTAGGGTTTAAAACCAATTAAATGAAACCCCAAAAAAACAAAACGAAATGCCAAATCATTTTTTTTTTCCAATTGCCCAAAAACCTCAAACTAGGATATAGTATATGATATTAGGGTTTAAGCCTTTTATGGTATTTTAAATTATTTTTTATATAAAGATATATTAGAATTTACTAGTTTATGGTTTAAAAACAACTAAACGAAACTCCAAAACGGCCAAACGAAACCCCAAACCATTTTTTTTCTTTACAATTGTCTAAAGGCCTCAAACCCCAATCAACCCTAAACCTTTTAATTTTTTTTCTCTTTTTTACTTTTTTTTTCCTTTTTTTTTTTCTTCTTCTTTTTCTTTCTTTCTTTCCTTCCTTTTTTTTTTTCTTCTTTTTCTTTCCTTCCTTCCATTTCCTTTCTTTTCCCCTGAGTCTCCAGTCTCCACTGTTTTTTCTTCTTCTTCATCCTCTCTCTCTCTCTGTGCATCTCCAATCCATCACCAACCCACTCTCACCCTCACCTCTTTCTCCCTCCTCTCTTTTCCCTCGATCTCCCCCTACCGGCCTCTTTCTCCCCCCTGCCGCCCCCTGCCACCGCCTCATTTTTCTCCCAAAACCCAGCCTCCTCTCCAAAACCCCAAAACCAGATCTCACCGGCGAAAATTTCGGCGAAATTTCGAGGATTTCGGCAAAATTTTGATAATTTCGACGAAATTATCCCGAAAATTTAACAAATATGGGTTTCGATTTTGACACCCCAAAAAATTGAAATTTTCGGTGAAATTTCAAAATTTAACACCTTGCATACAATAGAGTCATAATAAAAAATACAAACAAGATGTAATATATGCATACATCATCATGTAATCAGCTAAATATGCTCAAGAACTAAAGTCGTAAGTGCAACTTATTCCACAACATGGAATTATACATAAACAAATAAGGAATTAATGACGAAATGTGTGGTGTGCACAAATTACCCATTTGATATAATAAAGCAACTGACCAACTAGTGGCAAATATATACGATGTTGATTCTATAGTCAGATTTAACAACACTCGGCTGGTTGAAATCTTATGGGCTTGAAAGATCCATTACTAATACATTACCCATTGACTTGAGTGGGTCAATGGGCTTGAAAGGCCCATTATCAATAATTTACCCATTATTAATTGTTAATAGCTCATTCTATTAAGTATTAATAACAATGTGTAATTCATTAATATTGTTTCTTTTAAGCACCCACTTAAAGCCCAACTCCAGAACTTTAATCCATCAAACATTCATATCCTTATCTAAGAAGTTAGGTGGTGTTTTGTTCATTAAAGTGCACCTTGAAAGGAAATTGGCATTCTTGTGTACTGACCATTCCATGATTTGGTTCACACATAAGAGTCCTTTATATTTTATTTTATTGGGAGCATAAATCTGCTGGGTTTTGGTCAATAGCAGGAAATTAATTCAAATTGACAAAAGCCTACTTCTGACCCCTTGTGATAAATTGAAGGGGTGATATTATTATTTCTAGAACAAAAATTGTTATGTGCAGAGTAATGTACAATCTTGATGACATTATATATACCTTTACTTTGTGCGTATACTTGTTTTACTCATAATAGTTTTAGCTCTGACACATGTCAAAAGTAAAGAGACACTATTACATTGACTTATAAGATTAAGGTTGTTAAAGGTTTTTTGGTTTGGAAATTTGGATATTGTTGGTAACATAGAGTTGGATGGGAATAGGTGCATATTATATGGATTGTTGTGGCATTTTTTGTGCATATCATATGGATTGTTGTGGCATTTGTTGTGCATATCACATGGATTGTTGTGGCATTTCTGGTGCTTATGTTGGGTTGGCTGTAGGGATTAAATAAAGAGAATGCTCTTGCCTTTCTACTTTCTACAGTGTTTTTTATCTTGCACATGCAGTCAGCCTCCTTTCTCAACAAGATGCATTATTTGATTATGAAATACTTGCAATCCATACATATAATATACAGTATTTATTACAAGCAGATTGTACAATAAGACCATAATATCTGCAAGACTTTATAGTACATCACAATTCCCATGCATTATTTTCTAAAGATAAGTACAACTACCTAGCTAAGGGACTTAGCATAGCAATTGAATTCTTATACGTAACCTGAATGGAATTTCCCGATTCAGTTTCATTGCCGCTCCACTTTGTTCGAGCCAGTTCTGTTTCCAAACACTCCTTTAGTCCCACTACCACCCCAGTCATGATTGGCCTTTCAATGGGATTTTCAGATACACATTTCATTGCTATTTCCACAGCTTTCCAGGCAGAGTTAACACTGAAACTTCTCTCCAACATCAGATCAACAATACTGTGAATGTCTCCTTTTTCAAGCTTCGAACCAACCCATTCACTGATGTGAATTCTCTCACGTGTTCTTGATATAACAGGTCGACTTGTGATAATCTCCAACAGGACAATCCCAAAGCTATAAACATCACTTTTCTCATTTAACCTGTTTGAATAGCCGTACCTTCAAAGCCAAACATGCAGCTTAAATCATATCTTCTGAAAAAGGATTTTTGCTAAAACCCTCCATTTATACTTTCATTCTTGTCAAAGCCAAACATGTAGTTCAAACTAAAAACAATAATACTAGAGGCAAGGAAAAATGTTTCCCAAATTTTAATGACTAGATGATGTGGCAGGTCACTTGATCATAGTACCTTACTTAAGTTAGCTAGAAATTAACAAGTTCCAGAATGAGCTCAAATATGAGCAAATGAAACGCTGCCATGCTAATTGGGATTTGTTGTTTTGGTATGTGTAGTATTACTCAATTTAAAAACCAACAGTACTTACTCAGGGGCAAGGTAACCAGGAGTGCCAGCAACACCTGTTGATATATGAGTAATCCCATCATCTGTAAGGAAAATTCTGGATAGGCCAAAATCAGATAGTTTGGCTTGGAAATTTTCGTTCAGCAATATGTTTGTTGATTTCACATCTCTGTGGATTATAGGTGGCTTACAGCCATGGTGCAGATACTCCAATCCTGCATTTCAAAATTCAGACATCACTTATCACCAAACATTCAAAATAGGAGATGCTAGATAAAAAGAGATTGTGACAATCATTTAGTTGCAGACCTTGTGCAGCTTCTGATGCTATTCGAAGTCTGTCTTCCCAAGTCAAGATATTTGATCTTCTATCTATATCCATAAAAAATAGAAGAGACTAACTTACAAAGGAACCTTTTTATTCTGTCTTAACTCACAAAGGAACCTCAGTCATGTGGTGATGCAAGAAAGTTGCAGAGTAGAAATAATTGTACTTGAAAAGGTTTAATTTTAAGTTTGTATTAAGAGACTCAGAGTCTCTGATAAAAAGTCATTGACTCTCCCAAAAATTTAGAAGTACTAATTGAGAAATTAATGGTGATCTTTACTACTGAATAATTTCGATTGCAGCCAAACCTGAAAAATGTTCTTGTAAGTTTCCATTGGCCATGTACTCGTAGACGAGCCCTAAGTTTTCTTCATCAATGCAATATCCAACAAGGTTTGTCAAGTTCTTATGATGAACTCTCATAAGAAGATCAACCTGTAATTTTGAGAGGCCAAACGCCACATGATCTTAGTTAATCATATATATATGATTGAAGACATTGTATTAGTTCATTTTGACGAACTAAATGATTGAGCTTAAAACATTGCATTAGTTTATTTTGATAAGCATGCCTCTGCATTAAATTGTTGAAGCCCTTGAACTGATGATGGTGAGAGCATCTTGATAGCTACTTGAGTTTTGTCTACGTATCCATGAAAAACTGTTCCAAATCCACCTTTTCCAAGAACCCTGTTGAAGTTGTTGGTGATCTCGAGTATCTCAGAGTACGTAAATTTTCGTTTGGCTGACTCCACTGATATTAATTGAATGGTTGGTTTTGCATCTGTGGCATCTCCTATAAGAAAATTACAATTTCAGTGAGCATCCATGCTTGCATCTTTAGACCTTTAGCCTCTTACAAATATATGGAAGTCTAGTCTTACCATGTTGTCTTTTCCTTTGAAATTGCCACCAGAAAATGGCTGCTACAGCTAATATGAGAATGGAAATTCCAATGACTGACCCTACTATGGGAACAATGAAATTGTGCTTCTTCTTCAGTTTGCAAGAAACATGTTCCAATAGATTTGGATTATCGCAGAAACTGACATCAAAATGGTTGATAGCAACTGTAGTTAGATTTTGATCAATTATAAATTCCTATGTAATATTAGTAGCAGCAATCAGATGTTATAACTCTCAATAATAAGGAAATACCTGATCATACAATACTTTCATATTCTAAGGAAATTTGAAAATAGAAAGCATACCTTAATGATAGCAAACCATTCGTCCTTTTCCCAATGAGTCGTACTGGAACTGAACCTGTGAGCTTGTTTTTCTCCAAGTTTCTGCAAAGGTAAATCAATCACTATATCCATCACCATGCTTTTTAACCAGTTAGGATTTTTAGTTTAGCCCTATGTATAACCAAATAATTAACTTACAGCACAGTTAAAGTTGGCATTAGAGACAAGAAGTCTGGAATTGGTCCTGTTAAGTTGTTGTTTGATAAATCCCTAAAATCATGAGCAGCTCAACACATTTAAATTAAACTGATTGTGACAAATGAAATTCTCACCTTGTCATTAATTTGGCAACTCACTAATATTGACACACACGACATACTTACAAAGTCTGTATCATTGTGAGAGTAGATATAGAAGGAGCTATGTCTCCAATTAATCCACTTGAGGATAAGTCCCTGCAGATTGCATGTTAATTAATTCACTAAGACATAAGTACCTACTTAACTAAATTAATGAAATATCATGATGATGAGTAAGTTTATGTGAAGGGTACGTTAGTGATACTTACAAGGATATGATTCTTGGGGGAATATTTTCATTATAGCTACACCTGACACCTTCCCATGAGTACTTTTGAGGGGAACATGGATCTCCTTGCCAGTTTTTGCCAATGTTATAACTTGACTTGATGTTTGTCATTGCATCAACTAATTAAGATTTTCGGAAGCAAACGGAATATTGACCCCATCAAAATCAATCATTTAATTACATAGTGGATAAACAATCAAGCTTAAGGCAATCAATTAAGCTTGTGTGTCTAAGGAAGAGTAGTTAATTACATACCATCTTCTTGGTTTGTTTCTGATTCTACAAAAATCTTTGCCATATAAATCTCGTAAGCATTGAGGATGGGTGGAAGGGTAGAGTTGTCAGTCACAGAGATTGCAATCTTAACAGATTGTCCTGTAATACTCCAAGGCCTAATGCTGTAAACAGTAAATGTGGACAAGTAATCAGGAACAAATGGGCCATAATAGTTCTCTCCGTCTTTACTAATATGGAGCAGTCTGGACTCGTTGGGTTGGAGCCTTTTAAATTCTGAAAAGTGCATGTACAAATAATACTCCGTACTTCTATCAGCACCCTCGGGTGGCCAGAAAGTAATAACCAAGGAACTATCAGTTGCATCTTTTGGCGTGGCAGCAGTACTCATAACAACAGATCCTGGTTGGTAACCATTGTTAAGTCCAGAGTCGATGGTGGATGAAGTATTCAATTGTGTCCAATCATCTTGGTGATCACTATAGTAATACCAGAAGCGATCATGAATATCAAATGGATACCTAAATCAATTAACACACAAACATTTCATCAGTATGTATGTCTAATCAAAAGTTCTTCATATTGTCATGTAAGGCTTAGACTTCCTGGGGTTCTACATTCTCCAACAATGAGAAACCTACTCACCTGTATCCATTGCGATTAGCTATTAGACCCGTGTCGTAGCGCTCGACAAGTGCCAAGGACTACTCTGATTGTGCTTGATAAGTTGTCTCAGGTAAGGGCCTGAGTTCAATTGCTGATATAAATGGAACCCCGGATCCTGTTTTCACCAAACAAGCATCTATGTAGCTACGCAGAGGGACATGTATGAGCTCCTTGTTTACAGTACTGGAGGCATTCCTGAACCCTATTGTGTTGATGTGAGTCAACGGAATAATTAATAGAGAATATATGGGTAGTTAATAGAGAATATTTGGGTGTAATTATGTTAATTATTTTTTCTCCTGTAATTAAGCTATAGGACCCTGTATATATACTTTATTTTGTGGTAATGAGAAATCATCAAAGTATTAACCCAAACATTCTTATCATGGTATCAGAGCCGACCCTTCTCACCTCTTCTTTCTCTTAGGTATTAGGGTTTAGGTCGTGGTTGTTTTGGATGTTTAGGGTTGTATTTCGATCGTTATCCCTCTTAATCCTAGATTAAGCTTTTTATCAGAATATTGGTGTGAGTGTACTGTTGTGACTCTGTTCAAACAGAGAAATCAGAGACGAGACCCATCGTCTATCTCTCTTCACAAGAACTGATCTCTGCCCGTGCCTGCTGTGCGTCGACCAGCCACCGTGAAGACGACTCCTTCCAGTGACGCGACGCCGCTCCTTCAGTGACGCAACGCCGCCCGATCCGATCTCTTCCAGCGAAGACGACAACTTCCAGTGACGCGACGCCATCCGACCACCTGCCTGTGACGCCGACCCTCGCCTGTGCGCCTGCCTGTGCGCAAATCAGTCGACGCCGTCCGCCTGTGAGCTCCGTTCGCTGAGCGCCGTCCAGTCGCAGTGAGGCCGACCCTTGTTCGTTCGCCTGTGCGCCAACCAGTCGACGTCCTTCGCATGTGCGCTCCGCTCGCCTGAGCGCCGTCCAGTCGCCGTGACGCCGATCTCGTCTGTTCCTCTGTGCACGTCTTCTCTGTTTGCAGTGACGATCGGTCGCTCGCTGCGGCTCCGACTGCTCTGCTCCGTACTGCTCTCCGTAACGCCAACTGCTTGGCTGCTTGCTGGTCTGTGTGTGCCTTCTCTGTTTTGTCAATCCCCATGTCTCAGACACCTCCCTCTAGTCCCGGTGGCTCAAACAAAAACAAGAACAATGATGTGGTTAACCCAAAACCACCATTGTCTGCTCTTCCTCCGTTGAGTTCCCAAGATGTATCCTCACTGATCTCACCAGAAAAACTTGATGGCTCAAACTATATTGATTGGGCTCTTATAGTGCAGAATAAGATTAGAGGTCGAAAACGTTGGGGTTTTATCACAGGGACAAGAGCAGCTCCAGAAGATGTGAATTCAGATGAGTTTGAAACATGGGAGGATGAGAATTGCATGGTCAAGTCTTGGCTTCTTGATGCTATGACCAAAGAAGTCCGATCACTCTTTATTCGATTACCGACGGCGAAGGACATCTGGGACGCAGCCAAACAAACTTATACAGTGAGCCAAGATGCCTCTAAGGCATATCAACTCCATTGTGAGGTAATCTCTGTACGACAAAATGGTGGGTCTATTATTTCCTATTTTGGCAAGCTACAAAAACTTTGGCAGGATATTGATGCAATTGAACCTTGCATTATGGATTATGCGAGTGATGTTGAAAAATATACCACTATGATTAACTCTCAGAGATTATACATGTTTCTAGCGGGGTTGGATCCTCATCTAGATGGAGTTAGAGGTCGTATTCTTGCCATGTCTCCTTTACCTAAATTACAGGCGGCTTATGCAATTGTGTGTTCCGAGGCTAATCGGCAAGACGCTATGATGGGGGGTGCTGACGGGGCAGTCGCTATGGCAGCCCGAAAATTCTCACATAAAGATGCTAAGAAAAATGACAGGAAGTGTACTCACTGTGGAGGTACAACTCATGTGGTTGAAAAATGTTTTAAACTACATGGCTATCCTGAGTGGCATCCAAAGGGTGTGAAAGCCTTTCCCTCTACTTTCAAGATTGACAATACCAGTTCCAGGGTGAATTCCGTTAGTGCATCCAGCTTTGTTGCCAAGTCAGGTACCTCTAACTTTGTTTTGAGTACTTCTGCTTGTTCTAGTGATGATACGTGGATAATTGATACAGGTGCTACGGATCATATGACCTCTGATTATTATGTGTTGAGTCATCTATCATCAAATTGTCCTAAACCATTTATTATCAATGCCAATGGTGTGTCATCCCCTGTTGTCGGGGGCGGCACTGTGTCTTTGTCTTCTAGGTTGTTGCTACGCGATGTTTTGTTTGTTCCTTCCCTCAACTGCAACCTTATTTCTGTTAGTAAACTAACTCAAACTCATAATTGTGTGGCCACATTCTTTCCTACTCATTGTATTTTTCAGGACATCCATACCAAGGAGAAGATTGGCAGTGGTAGGAAGAGAGGTGGACTGTACTATCTAGACAATGGTGTTTCTCCATCAAATGGTCGTGGCGTTGTGAGTGTGGTTCGAGCTACTTCTTTACAGAATAAGAAACAGATCTGGTTGTGGCATCGTAGACTTGGTCATCCTTCATTTGGTTACCTTAGAAGATTATTTCCCTCATTATTTGTTGATTTAAATATTTCTGACTTCAGTTGTGAGGTCTGTGTTTTGGCGAAAAGCCATCGTACTGTGTTTCCTTCTAATGATCACCGTATGGATATTCCTTTTGCATTGATACACTCAGATGTTTGGGGTCCTGCCCCATCTGTTACACATAAAGGGATGAAATGGTTTGTGACATTTATTGATGATTGCACACGAATGATTTGGGTTTATCTTCTGAAAAATAAAAGTGATGTGTGTACTGTTTTTCAACTCTTTCATAAAATGGTACTCACTCAGTTTGCATTCCCTATTAAGGTTCTTCGCTCTGATAATGGTGGAGAATTTATCAATACTGAATTGAGTCAGTATTTACGTTCTGCTGGGATTCTTCACCAGACTTCTTGTCCTCATTCTCCGCAACAGAATGGAGTTGCTGAAAGGAAAAATCGACATTTATTAGAGGTCAGTCGGTCCCTTCTCTTGGGTGGTCATGTGCCCTCTTTCTTATGGGGTGATGCTCTGAGTTCCGCTGTGTATCTGATCAATCGGACACCATCTAGTGTCCTGAACTTTCGTCGGCCGTTAGATGCTCTATCCGATTTTGTTTCCTTACCAGGTATCCTTCATTTAGAACCACGAGTTTTTGGTTGTGTTGCTTTTGTCCATTTGCATTCTCATCAACGATCCAAGCTTGAACCTCGGGCCTTAGAATGTGTTTTTGTCGGCTATGGTCCATCTCAAAAGGGGTTTCGGTGCTACCATCCCCCTTCTCAGCGTTTCTATGTTTCTTTGGATGTTACCTTCCACGAACATCGGCTTTTTTACTCCTCGAGTACAGTGGACTCTACACTTCAGGGGGAGAGTTCTAGTGAAGTGCAGAATCGAGAGGATATGTTGTTCTTTGATCAGTTTGGGTATAGAGGAGTGGAAGGAGTGGAAGATGAGACTGTTAAGAATGTGGAAAATGAGACTACTGAGGTTGGGGAACATGAGACTGATGAGACTACTGTGGAACATGAGACTGATGAGACTACTGAAATTGTGGAAGATGAGACTTCCATTGTTAAAGAATCACCACTCCATGATAGTACGGTAACCTCTCCTACTCCATTGGATCAAACTCCTGAGGTAATCAACAATACTCTTGTTTCCAATCCTACTGTTGATACTATTGCTCCTAAATTTACTCTTCCTCCTCGGTCTAACCGAGGACAACCACCAGTTAAATATGAGCCAGACCCCAATGCTAAAGTTAGGTACCCAATTGGAAATCATGTGTCTTCTGTTAAGTTGTCAGAGTCATATGAATCCTATGTCTTGCAATTATCTTCTGTTTCTATCCCTAGTAGATTGCAGGATGCTCTTGCAGATTCTAGGTGGACTAAGGCTATGGCAGAAGAGATGGAGGCACTACAGAAAAATTCAACTTGGGAATTGGTCTCTCTACCTAAAGGGAAGAAAACAGTTGGATGCAGATGGGTGTTTGCTGTCAAACATAAAGCTGATGGATCAGTTGAAAGATATAAAGCTCGTCTGGTGGCAAAAGGATACACCCAGTCATACGGCATAGATTACCTGGAGACTTTTGCTCCTGTTGCAAAATTGAATACAGTACGAGTTCTATTGTCGTTAGCCGCAAACAGGAATTGGCCACTTCTTCAGTTCGATGTCAAGAATGCATTTCTACATGGTGAGCTGACTGAAGAAGTATATATGGATCCGCCTCCAGGTGTACCAGGATTTGATAATACAGGGCTGGTATGTAGATTGAAAAAGTCTCTGTATGGTCTTAAACAATCTCCAAGGGCTTGGTTTGGGAGATTTACTCGTGCAATGAAGAATTATGGATATCGACAAAGTAATTCTGATCATACTTTGTTCTTAAAACGAAGGAAGGGAAAAATTACTTGTCTTATCATTTATGTTGATGATATGGTTCTGACTGGAGACGATCAGGAAGAAATCTCTGACTTACAGAGATACTTGTCTAGAGAATTTGAAATGAAGCAACTAGGGGATTTGAAATTTTTCCTTGGGATTGAAGTTGCTAGATCTAAACATGGCATTTTTTTGTCTCAAAGGAAATATGTTCTAGATTTATTGGCCGAAACTGGTATGCTTGGATGTAAACCAGCTGTGACTCCTATGGAACAGAATCACAAACTTTTTGAGTGTTTGGGGGCTTCACCTGCGGATAAGGGGAGATATCAGAGGCTAGTTGGAAGGTTAATATATTTATCTCATACTAGACCTGACATTGCTTATGCTGTTAGTGTAGTAAGTCAGTTCATGCATGCCCCATGTAAACCCCATATGGATGCCGTGGAACGGATTTTACAGTACTTAAAATCTGCTCCAGGTAAAGGATTGTTATTTGCTAATCATGGTCACTTGAATGTGGAAGGTTTTTCTGATGCAGACTGGGGAGGCTCAGCTGATGATAGAAGGTCTACTTCAGGCTATTTTACCTTTGTAGGAGGAAATCTAGTGACTTGGAGAAGCAAGAAACAATCAGTTGTATCTAGATCGAGTGCAGAAGCTGAGTACAGGGGTATGGCTCTTGGAGTAGTTGAACTCTTATGGTTGAGAAATCTGTTGACTGATTTGGGTTGCAGACTTATCAAACCAATGGACTTATATTGTGATAACAAATCTGCTATTGAGATAGCACATAATCCAGTTCAGCATGATAGGACAAAGCATATTGAGATTGATAGACACTTCATTAAAGAGAAGCTTGAAGCTAAAATCATTAACTTTCCATTTGTGCGGTCTGAGGATCAGCTTGCAGATGTATTGACCAAGGCCGTGGCAAACAGGATTTTTATGGACTCACTAGACAAGTTGGGTATGTGTGATATATATACACCAACTTGAGGGGGAGTGTTGATGTGAGTCAACGGAATAATTAATAGAGAATATATGGGTAGTTAATAGAGAATATTTGGGTGTAATTATGTTAATTATTTTTTCTCCTGTAATTAAGCTATAGGACCCTGTATATATACTTTATTTTGTGGTAATGAGAAATCATCAAAGTATTAACCCAAACATTCTTATCATATTGAATCCCACAAATTAGGTCCAAGATGCAGTTCAAATTCTGGTAGTTTATCTTGGCCGTCATAATTCCCATATAGGAAACTTGCACGGATCAAATATCTGGTGCCACTTGTAACATTTATTTTGTAGCAGTTCCTGATGCCTTGAGGGAAGCTCCTAAGAGACCCATACGGCTGTTGATACAAACTTCTGTATTCATACAATACCAACTTATTTTCACCAGTGTCTGTGAAGTTGGCGTCTGAAATATAGTTGATGCCTGTGTACTTTTCACCATAGCTAGAAATTTCAGATAGGCCGCAATCTATGCTAATGAAGCCTGCAGGGACAAACATGCATATATTCTATATCTATAAGAGAGTGCTTTATATAGGCTCTTAATTGGACATACTATATATAGTGTGTTGAACAAAGTAAACATCATTATAACACTGCAGATGTTCTTATATACCTGTTTGATCATCCTGGGCATGAAGTAGCAGCATAAGTTTAAAAGCAAAACCAGCAAGCAGTGCAAAGAGGAAGAACTGCTTGAATGCCCTCGACATCCTGATTATACTCCGCAAACAAGCAAGACACAAAATATGTCTTTGTTGATGCCCAAAAATGGTAGAGCAGTCAACGTCGAGTCGAACCACGTAGGCCCGTTGACCCACCACTGAGCGGATGACACGTCGAAGTGGGGCAGGAACGGGTAGCTGGGTCCGACTGGTGAGTAATGAGAGATAATGATATCCAAGCACCCTGCACAGGTACACAAAAGTGAGCGGGAAGGGCACCGGTGTGGTGCCGGCCAAAGCTCCTCCGACGCTCAAGTCAGTGTTCAGAGAAATCTGAGAGCAGAGTGAGTGAATAGTATAATAATGATTTCAGTTTCTCTTTCGTGACAAGAAGGTACCTCTTTTATAGTACCTTTGGAAGAGTGTCAGCCAATCCGGTGATGACACGTGTCCCTTGTGATGACTTGCACTGTAGGAGCGCCACGTGTCACCGGTCTCGAGGATCCGAGTGAGTTGACACGGGTCGGGGCCTAGGAGGCTGGAGCTTAGGAGGCCGGAGCCTATGGGGCCGGAGCCTATGGGGCCGGAGCTTAGGAGGCCGGAGCCTATGGGGCCGGAGCCTAGAAGGTCAAGGCCTAGGAGGCCGGAGCCTAGCGGGGGCTTAGTCTTTGGGTCTAGGCCCAAACGACATGATGTTAAGCCTTATGTCACTTGTCGTTATGCCGAGATGATTAGTCATACGAACAGAAGTCCCCCAAGTTTCCGAGCAAAAGATACTTCTTGGTTGGGAACTTTGCACACAAAGAAGTCCGAGCAGAACGACAAGTGTCCACATACTTGTTCCTGCTTAAGATACTGTCCAGAAGTCCCCCAAGTTCCTTAGCAAGAAAAGCTGTACTGCAGGAAAGCTTGGGGGTTACATATGAAAGACTTCCCTCTTTTTTCTTTCTGTCTTTTTTTTTTTTTTTGAATTTCTGATCACCCTGTATTCCGAGCAGTAGACGCTTCGCGAAATCCCAGCGAAGTCTGTCTGATTGAATGGTGGGATGTCGCCCTCTGTAAATGAGAATTTAAACGGTAGAGCCTAAATATAAAGATTGCACACCCACATCTTTTTTTTTTTTTTTTAGTGTGACTAGTTTAGGAGACAGAGAGCAGCCCCCCTTGTTTTTTAAAGTAGAACCAAGTATAGGGGGCGGCTGTGTTTTGAAATAGAACAAGAAAAGAAAAGGGGGGATCGGGTCGGGTGGATAGGGGGCTCGGGTCGGAGGTGTGAGCGCGGGCCGGGGGGTTTGCAGCAGAGGAGCTGCTCGGGTCGGGGTGGTAGCTGCTCGGGTCGGAGTGCGGCGGGCTTGGGTCTGCAGGGGCTGCTCGGCTCGGGCTCTGTCGCGGCTCGGGGCGGCGCGGTTGCGGGGTTTCGGATCGCGCAGTGGGCGGTGCTCGGCTCGGGTGTTCTGTCGCGGCTCGGGGTGTTGAGCTTAGGCCGGATCCGAGCGCGGGTGGGCGGAAGTGCAGGTGCCTTTGCGAGTGCTGGGCTCGGGCTTTCTCGTCGCGGCGGCTCTGCTCGGGTCGGAACGCGGGCTGATCCTCTCGGGTCGGCGCGGGTTGGAGGGGAGAGCTGCGCGGCTCGGATTGGAGGTGGAGGTTGGGCTCGGGCCGGGCCTGTGTGCGCGGACGTCGGAGAGGTCGGCTGTGTGCCTTGGCGCGGGGGTGGTGGACTGCTCGGCTCGGAGCAGTGGGCTGCTCGGCTCGGAGCAGTGGGCTGCTCGCAATGGGCTCGGGTTGCTTGCAGCAGTGGGCTCGGGTGCAGCCGCGTTGTGCAGGGGGGTCGGGTGGAGGTGGTGCTCGTTGCGGTGGGCTGCTTGATTTTCCTACTTTGAGGTAGGTAATTCAAATAAAAGTTTGTCTACCCACTGGATATATTGATTGTGCCTTTGAAAAAATTGAGAACTTTGAGAAGTTGTGGTCGTCCAGCCTGAGGCGGACCTTGGAATTCTGTTTGTGAATTTGTGGATAATGTGAGTAGAGGCAGGTGGAGGGGCAGGTGGGTATGAACCTTGCCGAGCCCTGGGTAGGCCACACGCCTACATTTTGGACTTTGTAATTTATTGGGTATTGTGTTTTTTGCCAGGTACATAGGAAACAAGATGAGTGGGTCGGAACCCGTCTGAGCTGTTGAAGCCGCGGAAGACTGGTAAGGCATGGGTTGTCATGGCTCTTCCCCTTGAATTGATTTTTTGAATATTGGCTTTGATAACTGGTTGGTGGCTGAGCATGTGAAAAGTGATAGGGTGAATGTTGTAAATTTGGGGGTGGAAGAGCACATATGAGGGGTGGGAAACCAGTAGCGATCTTGATATGTCCATAGTGTTGTCTTGGTATTCCGAGAACTTCCCATCTTGATTTTTGGTTGTTTTTTTTTTTTGATGGGCAGGTGTGCGGGGCGGAAGCCTGGGCTCGGGCCGGGGCTGGTGGTGCACTAGGCGGAAGCTCGGAGAAAGCTGGTGTCAGCGGCGCGGAAGCCTGAGTGGGTGCGCGGCGCGGAAGCCTGGGTGGTGAGCAGGGCGAAAGCCTGGGTTCGAGCCGGGGCAGGAAGCCTAATCAATGCATTGCAGGCCGAGCTACTGCAGGCCAGGAAGGAGGCAGACCAGGCTAGGCAAGAGTTGGAGCAGTGCGAGGAGAAGCTGAGCCAAGCCAAGCAGGTGGTCTGCTAGGGGCTGACAGTAATGATGGGCATGTCAACGTCCCAGAGGGAGGTACCCAGGGGGGAGAGCCCGAGGATGGAGCATCCACAGGTGGGGAGCATGACATGGGAGAGGATCCCAAATAAATGTTTGAAGCAAACAAGGCCCGGGGGCAGGGGTGGGCGGACCATCGCCCTATTTTTGTTTGGATTATATGGTCGGGTCGGATGTAGCCCGTGCCAAATTACAAACTCTTTCGATTATTCCCTTTGTACTTTATGATATTTGGATGATTTGGAGGGTGTCCAACCCGTTTATGGGGTAGGATGCCCTTCCCTTTAATACATGGTATTGTGGGATTTTCTCGAATGCATGGTACTTAGTTTTCCTTGAATGCATGATATTGATTTTTCTCTGAATGCATGGTACTTAGTTTCCCTTGAATGCATGAGATTGATTTTCCCTTGAATGCATGGTACTTAAGTTCCCTTGAATGCATGTGCCATAGCCGCGCCCTGAATGCATGGTACTTAGCTTCCCTTGAATGCATGGGCGGATATGGGCAGGGTCGGATGTCTGATGGCCCGGGGGTCCATACAGCCAATTAAGACTTTGAATAAAAATGAAGAAAAAAGTGTCCGTGGTAGGACTTCCGTGAATGCATGGTACTTAGTTTCCCTTGAATGCATTTGCCATAGCCGCGCCCTGAATGCATGGTACTTGGCTTCCCTTGAATGCATGGGGCGGATATGGGTAGGGTCGGATGTCTGATGGCCCGGGGGTCCATACAGCCAATTAACACTTTGAATAAAAATGAAGAAAAATCTGTCCGTGGTAGGACTCTCATTTATGAAAGCGATAACATAGATGAAATTGAAAAAAGTCCCCGGGGGGTACAACATGTGTCTACTTGTAAAAGTAGCGGAGGTGCTCGGCGCGCCAAGGGCGGCCGAGTTCCTTGCCGGTTGTGGCGCGGAGCCTGTATGTGCCTGGACGGACGACCTCAATGGTTTTGTAGGGCGTCTGGGGTAGGGCAGGTGTTGGAGACACAAACAGCCATAGAGGGCTTGACCTCTTTCTTCTTCTTGACTGAAGTTATATAGCAGGACCTGGCTGACACTTGATTGCCTTTGACTACCCCCGTTCCACATGGGGTCGGGAACTTGATCAAAAGTAAGTGAGTGGAGATCATAACCCTCAATTGGTTAAGGGCCGGTCGTCCCAGGATGACGTTATAAGCTGTGGGGCAGTCGACCACCAAAAACTGAGTAGTTGTGGTAGCGGACGAAGGATACCTCCCGAGGGTGAGGGGAAGGTAGATCCCACCAAGAGGGGTGACCATGTCGCCCGAAAAGCTGAGCAAAAGAGCGATCGACCGGTCAAGCCTCTCCTGGTCGATTCCAAGAGCGGTGAAGGCTGGGGCGAAGAGGATGTTGACGGAGCTACCACAGTCGATAAGGATCCGAGCCACATCAAAATTAGCTATGGTGGCTTCGATGACCAAGGGGTCATCGTGTGGGAAGATCAAATCACGTTCCTCTTCCTCAGCAAAGGAAATGGGCGACCACCCGAGCTGAGGAGTCTTTTTGCTACGGTGGAAGTCTACAGCCATAACGCCGGAGCATGGTTGAGCACGTCGGGCGTATTCCTTCCTAGCTCTGTTGGAGTTGCCAGCGAGGGTCGGGCCCCCACAGATGGTATTGACCCGCCCCCGGCGTTGTCCGTCGGTCTTGGCCTTCTCGGTGGCCTCCTTGTCTATAAAACCATCCAACTTTCCTTCCTGTACCAAAGTTTCTATTGCCTCCTTAAAAGCTCTGCATGCCTCGGTGTCATGGCCATGGTCGTCATGGTAAAGGCAAAAGAAATTCTTGTTAGCCCGGTATCGTGTTTGTGGTGGGCGGGGTGGGAGCTTAGGAAGTATGTCCTTGATCTGGGGATACAACTCTGTATAAGTAACAGTGAGAATTGTATAGACTTTGAACCTGGAGGCATAGGATGTCTGATAGGTTTCCTCCCTTCGTTGTCCTCCACCTCTACCATCACCAAATTGTTTCTTGGTGAACTTATTGAACTCTTTCCCGGACCCCCCATGCTGGTTACCCGAGTAGGGCTTGGGCTGGGGTGGCACTATGATGGCCTGGTCGGTACTTGGGCGATCCATGGTAGGCGGCTTCTTCCCATATGTTTTGAATTCGGCCGTGGCATAGGCAATGGCCTCGTGCATGAGTTCCTTGTAGGTGCGCGGATTGCGGCAGTTGATTTCAAACAGGAAGTCCCCCTCTAGGAGACCACCCTTGAAAGCAGCGAAGGCTACCTTCTCATCACAATCGCGACACCGAGATCGTTCTAGCTGAAATCGAGTGATGTATTCCCGGAGGGATTCCCTGCTGCCCTGTCGGACTCGAGTCAAGTCATCCGTGGTGTAGATTCTATCGGTCTGGATGATATATTGGCCTAGGAAGAGCTCTCGGAGCTCGTTGAAGCAATCAACCGAGCCCGGAGGAAGTTGGTAGAACCAGTCCCTTGCACTGCCAGAGAGGGTGGAAGGGAAGATTCGACACTTCGTAATGTCATCAGCACCTTTAGATTCCAGAGCGGATCTGAAACTCATGAGGTGGTCATATGGGTCTTCCTTCCCTGTGTATGGAGTGATTTTGGGAGGCCGGACGTCGCCAACCGGAGGAGTGGATAGGATGCGAGCTGTGAAAGGTCCAGGCAGCTCCCTTGTTTCTAAAGATGGGTGCCCACCCCGACTTCCTTCCTCCACTCTTTTCAGGCGCTCACTGATGTCCATGAGAAGTTGCTGGAGCTGGTCTGGTGGAAGAGAACCGCTGTTACCGGAGTCAGCGACTTGTTCACTTGTGAAAGTGTCATCTTCTGCGCGGCGCCCAGCCGAGAAAATCTGCTCTTCTCCCCGTCGTTGCTTGGAACGAGGAGCCTGCTCTTCCCCCAAGTCTTGGGGACGCGGGTGGGATTCGTCCCGGTTCGTCCGCTGCTCTTCTCGCCGAGAGCGGTTGTCGTCGAGCAGATGACGACAGTCCTGATAAATGTGGAGCTCTTCAGAGCGGGTAGGATGCTCGCCAGATCGAGCCCGGTTGACCGGGTGGACAAGTCTCTTTTGGAAACCTGGGGGCGGATGGCTACCTTGCCCTACATCCAATTGGCGGGGAACATTTTGGTCCCTTCGGGGGGGATCCCTCATCTCACCACTCCGGAGAGTGGTGTGTTCGTCCCTGTCATGGGGGTTCCTCCTCTCACCACTCCGGGGAGTGGTATGTCCTTCCCTGTCGAGGAGGAGTCGCTCATAAAGCTGCATTGCACCTTTTTAGAGGTCGAGCTGTTCCTGGGTTCGTTGGAGCTGAGCCTCCAATCGCTGGATGTACTCCTCCTGATCAGATTCGGCAGTCTTCTTACCTCGCTTGTCAACCAGCGGGGTGTTGTCGACTTGATCGAGGATAGGACCTCCGTCAGACATTGTGAGGGTCGGTAGCTCGGAAGCTAGGGAGCTCGGAAGCTAGGGAGCTCGGAAGCTAGGGAGCTTGGAAGCTCGGAAGCTCGGAAGGTTTTTTTTGCACCTCAACTGAGGGTAGAGAATTCAATGGGGAAAAGTTGTAACTTTCCCACAGACGGCGCCAAACTGTTGATGCCCAAAAATGGTAGAGCAGTCAACGTCGAGTCGAACCACGTAGGCCCGTTGACCCACCACTGAGCGGATGACACGTCGAAGTGGGGCAGGAACGGGTAGCTGGGTCCGACTGGTGAGTAATGAGAGATAATGATATCCAAGCACCCTGCACAGGTACACAAAAGTGAGCGGGAAGGGCACCGGTGTGGTGCCGGCCAAAGCTCCTCCGACGCTCAAGTCAGTGTTCAGAGAAATCTGAGAGCAGAGTGAGTGAATAGTATAATAATGATTTCAGTTTCTCTTTCGTGACAAGAAGGTACCTCTTTTATAGTACCTTTGGAAGAGTGTCAGCCAATCCGGTGATGACACGTGTCCCTTGTGATGACTTGCACTGTAGGAGCGCCACGTGTCACCGGTCTCGAGGATCCGAGTGAGTTGACACGGGTCGGGGCCTAGGAGGCTGGAGCTTAGGAGGCCGGAGCCTATGGGGCCGGAGCCTATGGGGCCGGAGCTTAGGAGGCCGGAGCCTATGGGGCCGGAGCCTAGAAGGTCAAGGCCTAGGAGGCCGGAGCCTAGCGGGGGCTTAGTCTTTGGGTCTAGGCCCAAACGACATGATGTTAAGCCTTATGTCACTTGTCGTTATGCCGAGATGATTAGTCATACGAACAGTCTTCAATGAATATATAGCATTTATATAGAATGTAAAGTTGAAGTCGTGGGAACTGATTTTGGTACATTTCATGAATTTATAATGGACAAAGCAGAGAACTCAATTCTGAATTTAGGCTCACATGTATACCACTTCTCGAATAAAGGTGGGGCCCACCTATAGAAGTGGATTCCAGTTTTATTTGAGATGTGGTACATATATGATACAAAAAATGTGATATCTCTAGCATTCAATACAAACCATTTCCTTATCGTTCAATTCCTTAGATATAATCACTTTACGGTCTTTGTTGGTGCCTTGGTGATGCTTTTTTAATTTCCATTTTATCAATCTTTATCATTTTTAGCCTTGTTCACAATGAACTTATATGTCTTTGAATTTCGAAAAAGAATTACATCCAATCCATGTCTAACAGCAGAGAGGAAAGCCGTTGAGGTCCTCCTCAATCCAAATAAGAAAATTCAGAACAAGAAAGCGCCAACTTAACTAAAAATGAGCGTTGACAAACAAAAAAAAAAAAAAAAAAGCTAAAATGTGAGCTACATCGTTGCAGATTCTTGCCGAACTGGCATACAACAGAGTCAAAAGTTCTCATCAATCCTTTGACCTTAAAACTTAAGAAAAATTAATATAACAAATATAAACATTGTTGGCGATGTTAATTTATGTATACATCATCTCAAGAGACTTATCCTTTCATGCAAGTCTACCCTTATGTATACATCATCTCAAGAGCTGCCACATTTGATAATTTTAAATGTTTTATGTGCAATTTATTCCATAAAATGCAAGTCTACCTTCATGCATTTTGTTTTGATAAAGAAGCAAAGAAATTAATGAATAAACTTCTGTTGTGTGCACAAGTTCTTTTGGTACTTATATTAATCAACTGACCAATTAGTGGCCAAAACATAAGCTATATCCTCTTTGCACTTGGAGGTCGCTGGCCAGCCTGGCTTGTGTGGGTCAATGGGCTTGAAAGATCCATTACTAATAAATTACCCATTATGACTTGAGTAGGTCAATGGAATATTGAAAGATCCTTATTAATTTTTAACAGCCCATTCTTACAAAGTATTAATAAGAATGGGTAATTTATTAGTGTTGTACCTTTCAAGCACCCAATTAATGCTGTATTGTATAAGAGTGGTGTTATATATTGTCACCTATTTTAATAATTTTGCTTACATATGTCAAATTTTCTAACTCATTCCTTCAATGATAGTATAGCTGGATAAGCTACACTATTTTAAGGCCAAATTTTGTTTTTGGTTCTTGTAATTTGGGTTAATTAAGTTTTATTTTTGTCCATATAGTTTCAATTATGCCAATTTAACCTATGTAGTTTCCAAATAATTTCAATACAAGAACACACGCATAATTTCGTCAATTTTATTCAACGAAATTAGCGCGTGAAGCACTCACACAGGCAAGAGTGCTTTTGGTTTTCGGGTGATTGTGCATTATTGTCCGACTACTTAAAATACCCTAAATCATGCACATCATATTTTTCTTGACACAATTAGATAAAATTAACTAAAGAATTACAATCATTAGGAAACTACATAGACTAATTAAATTGACACAATTAAATCTACATAGATCAAAATGAAACATAGTCCAAACGACAGGGATTATCAGAATAGTGCTCCACTTACTCGGGATTAAGGTATCCAAATGTTCGCATGGGATCTATTAATACATGAGTGGCAAGAACTTAAGAAATCCTAAAATTAATCAGCTAACTTGGCTCGCAAGTCTTTATTTAACAATATGTTGGAAGTGTTTAGATCTCTATGGATTATGGGTGGCTTGCAACCATTATGTACATAATCCAGTCCACAAAGTATTTGACACTGTGTTGAGAATAGTATCCCATATCAAGGAATTAAGTAGAGTCTTATAGTATAAAGTCTTGAGCATCCCTATTCATTATTAAGTATAAGTGGGGTGGGGCAACATGCAACTTGTTTATTGCATTTGCATTTTGAGCAATTTGTTTCCTTGATTTTCTACTTGAATTTTAATATTTGTGGGGTTGATTAGATTATTTATTTATTTATTTAAAGCAAAGTATAGAGGATTTTTTAGTTGAAGATTTAAATTAGTTGAGGATATATAACGTAATTGCAATGTTGTAACTGCAAATACAGTAAACAAACACAGACGCGCAGATGTAGTTGCCAAACACTCAGCCATCAATGCTGTCATGAAACTCAATAATGCAACTGGATATCCTGCTAGGTAAGTAAATTAGTAATTTTGATCTGAAAATTAAAAAATCCCAATTTTTTAAAGGGTGAGAAAAGGAGTTTAGGGGTACATTTAGAACTTCCCGAGAATTATTAAAGCCACAAAGGCCAACCAGTGAAAGCCCAACCTAAAAAAAGCCCAAACACAAACATACAAAAGCTCCAACAACTGAAGAGAGCCCAAATCTACACATAAGAAAAAGGAAGCCCAAACGACAGAAGAAAGGTAGACAATCTTAAAATCAAATTGGAATTGCAAAGCAATGCCAAATTGATAAATGAACACTAAAGAGTAGATTGGATATTGCATTATTGTGAACCTAACTCTGGCCAAAAAAAGTACTACTACCTAACTGAGGGACTTTGCATAGTGATTGAATTCTCAAACATCACCATGGAATTTTTAGTTTCACGACTCTTCTTGGTTGGAGCCAGCTCTTTTGCCAAACACTCCTTCAGTCCCACCACCACCTCACTCATGGTTGGCCTTTCGGCAGTGTTTGTAGATACACATTCCATTGCTAGTTCCACAGCATCCCAGGCAGAGTTAACATTGAAAGTTCCCTCTAACTTGGGATCAACAATGCTGTAGATGTCTCCTTTTTCAAGCATCGAACCAACCCAATCGCTGATGTGAATTCTCTCTTGTGTTTTCGAAAAAACAGGTCGACTTGTTAACATCTCTAACAGGACAATCCCAAAGCTATAGACATCACTTTTCTCATTTAACCTGTTTGACTTGCTGTACCTTCAAAGCCAAACATGCAACTCAAATCATTTGCTAAAATGCCCAGTTATAGTTCCTTTCTTCTTTCTTCTTCTTGCTTTATTTAATTAAAGTCTGCTTCACTGACACATATTAATACTTTAAATACTAATTAAGATGTCTAAATGAAACACTGCCACATTAATTAGGATTGTTAATTTGTAGCATTACTCAATCTAAAAAAAATACTTACTCAGGGGCAAGGTAGCCAGGAGTGCCAGCAACACCTGTTGATATATGAGTCCCATCATCTAGAGGGAAAACTCTAGATAGGCCAAAATCAGATAGTTTGGCTTGAAAATTTTCATTCAGCAAGATATTTGTTGATTTCACATCCCTGTGGATTATAGGTGGCGTACAACCGTAGTGCAGATACTCCAATCCTGCATTTCAAAATTCAGGCATCACTTGTCAAAAAATCAAATTCAAACAAGGATATTCTACAACAGGATTATGATTCTATGAAAACCATTCAGTTGCAGACCTAGTGCAGCATCTGTTGCTATTTGAAGTCTACCTTCCCAAGTTGAGTTGGTATCTACATCTATAAAAAAATAAAAGAATCTCAGACAATTTATTGACCAATGTACAATTTAGGTGTACTAAGAAATTGACAACTTCGCTACTGATGGAGTTATTTCAGTTGCTGCAGTCAAACCTGAAAGAAATGCATGTAAGTCTCCCTTGGCCATGTACTCGTACACGAGCCCTTTTTTGTTTTTCTCATTGCAATATCCTACGAGGCTTGTCAAGTTTATATGATGCACTCTCGTAAGAAGATCAACCTGTAATTTAAGAGGCCACAAATGCAAAATCTTAGTTCATTATATATATGTATATATATATATATATATGATTGACCACAAAATCATTGCTTGCAATTGTTTAGTTGGACAAACTTGCCTCTGCATGAAATTGTTGATACCCTTGAATTGAAGATGGCGAAAGCATCTTAACTGCTACTTGAGTTTTGTCTATGCGGCCATGATAAACTGTTCCAAATCCACCTTTGCCAAGAGTCCTCTCCAAGTTGTTGGTGATCTTGAGTATCTTAGAGTATGTAAACTGTTGTTTTGTTGACTTGGACTCGAAAGTGGCTTTTGCATCATTTATAGTGATTATAACAAGTTATTAGTACATAAACAGTCGAACTCTTGCCATGATTGCAGCACAAAGTGCCTCAACCTGCATTTTATATGCTCGCCAAAAAAAAAAAAAACTTAAAAACAAATGTTTCGAAGTCTTACCTTGTTCATGTTGTCTTTTCCTTTTCAAGCCCCACCAGATAGCTGCTACAGATAATAAGAGGATTGAAACTCCGGCGATTGACCCTATTACAGGAATAATGAAATTGTGCTTCTTCTTTTCACAAGAAAAATTTCCAGATAGAGTTGGATTTTCGCACAAACTGACATCAAAATGGTTGACAGCAACAGTACTAGTTAGATGTTGATCAATTACAGGTACCAATGATATAAATTCTGTAGTATTTGTAGCAGGTGTTATAATTCTCAGTATCCAGTTTGCTGGGATACACCTGTGTGATCACGATTCCTGCAAGATTTACGTGTCCACAACCTGATCATTTTATATTTTTTTTCATGAATATATAGAAACTGGTGGCATCTGTATAAATGAGTTAATCGCTCTAAGCTAGCTGTAATACAGTTTTAGAGGGAGTCAAACACGAAGTTTGGAGGTCATGGTTTTCTATAAAAAGCATATATACCTTAACTTTAGGGAACCATTCTTTCTTTTTTCTATCAATCCTACCGGAACAGAGCCTGTGAGCTTGTTATTCTCCAAGTTTCTGCAAAGGTAAAGCAGTCTGTCAGTCGCCATGTTTTCTAACTAATCAATTAGCCCCATCATGCATATATGCATGTATAACCAAATAATTAACTTACAGGACAGTTAAATGTGAGAAATGAGACAAAAAGTCTGGAATTGTTCCTGTTAAGTTGTTGTTTGATAAATCCCTGAAATCATGAGCAGCTCAACTCATTTAAAACTGATGGCGCAAAATGAAATTAGGATCCTATGCACACACAGTAAAACATATATGCTTACAATGTCTGTATCATGGTGAGCTTGGATATAGAAGGAGGTATCTCCCCTGTTAATCCACTTGAGGACAAGTCCCTGCAGATTGCATGTTCCATAACTTAAATTCACTAAAACATTTATGCATGGAATTAATTAAAATGAAATTAATATAATGATCAAGAGTAATTAAGTTTGAGAAGAGATACTGATATATACTTACAAGGATATGATTCTTGGGGGCTCATTTTCAGGATAGCTACACTTGACAGCTTCCCATGAGTACTTTTGAGGGGAACATGGATCTCCTCGCCAGTTTTTCTCAATTCCATAACTTGACTTGATGTTTGTGATTGCATCAACTTAGATTTTCATAACACAAACAGAAAATCCCATCAAACTCAATCTTATTCAGTTACATAGTGGGTAAATAATAAGGCAATAAATCAATAAATAAGCTTGTGGGTGAGGAGAAATATATGTATAAAAATACTTACCATCTTGTTGGTTTGTTTCTAATATTGAGAACTTCTTTACCATATAAATCTCGAAAGCATTGAGGATGGGTGGAAGGGTAGAGGTGTCAGCCGCAGAGATTGCAATCTCAACAGATTGTCCTGTAATACGCCAAGGCTCTTTGCTGGGAACAGTACTTGTGTACAAGTAAGTAGGAGCAAATGGATCAACAGTGCGCTCTCCATCTCTACTAACATAGAGCATTCTGGATTGGTTGGATTGGAGCATTTCAACTTCTGCAAAGTGCAAGTAATAATAATACTCTGTACTTCTATCAGCACCCTCGGGTGGCAGGAAAGTAATAACCAATGAATTATCTGTTGGATCGTTTGGCGTGGCAGCACTACTCATAACTAGAGATGGTGGTCGGTAACCATTGTCCGATTCATCGTCGATGGTGAATGCGGTAATTAACTGTGTCCAATCATCCAGTTGATCATTATAATTAAACCAGAAGCGATCATGAATATCATCCGGATACCTATATATCAGACATGCATATAGAAGATGAGTGTTAGAATTAGAGCATCCAACAGACGCGAAACCGGCCAATTGGATCATTCTACATACATTAATCTACTTACGTTCTGCTACAATGAGTACTCTCACCTGTATCCTGCATTCAGATCATTGGATATTAGACCCGTGTCGTAGCGCGAGACATATGCCAAGGTCTCGTTCCCTTGCGTTTTATAAGTGTCACTAGGTAAGGGCCTGAGTTCAATTCTTGATATAAATGGAACCCCAGAGCCTGTGTTCACCAAACAAATCTGTATGTAGCTTCGCAGAGGGACATGTATGAGCTCCCTGAATGTGTTAAGAGAGGCATTCTCGAACCCCATTGAATCCCACAAGTTTGGTCCAAGATGGAGTTCGAATTCCGGTAGTTTATCTTGGCCATCGTAATTCCCATATAAGAAACCTGCTCGGATCAAATATCTGGTGCCACTTGTAACGTTTATGTTGTAGCAGTTTCTGAGTCCCTTAGGGAAGCTCCTAAGAGACATGTACGGCTTTTGATTCTCATCTCTGTATTTATACGATACCAATTTACTTTCACCAGTGTCAATGAAGTTGGTGTCTGGAACATAGGTGATGCCTGTTTTAGTTTCATTGTAGCTGGGATTGTCTACTAGGCCACAATCTATGCTAATGAAGCCTGCAGATACAGACATATATTATATATATTTATAGGTTCTTAATTGGGCATGTTATAATTTGCATTGTTGAACAAAATAAACAATATGATTATGATAGTGCAGATGTTCATATATACCTGACTGATCATCCAGGGCATGAACTAAGAGCATAAGGTAATTTAAAGCAAAACCACCTAACACTGCAAAGAGGAAGAATTGGTTGAATGTCCGAGACATCATTATGCTCTGGAAACATGCAAGCTAGCTAGCTAGAGACTCGCAAATATATCGTCAATGAATAACATTTATATCATCTATATATAAGTAGGCCATGGCTATTTCTAAACGTGGATCTTTTTCTGTAACTTCCATGAATTTACGATGCATGGGTGGACCTGTAGAGGGGCCAGTGAAGGAAATTTCCCTCACTCACCCTTTGCCACAGCCATGAGCTTCCCCCATCAATCCAATAATTTTCTTACGGGTGGGGACAAGGTGTTTGACAAAATAGCTCAAAGAGAGAAGCTGATAGGAGCAGAACACGTCTCAGTTGAAATTTTATTTATTTATTAATGTACCCGCCCAAGTTGGCCATCTCACCAAAATTTCAAATCTCTCATAATCTCTCATATTTACATTTAGTGTTAAATATGGGATGGGCCGGATGAGCTTCATGTAGTTTTTCAACAATCCAAACCATCTATTTTTTAGGTCTCTATTCATAAATCATCCTTGCAAACAATTAGCCAAATCGGAAATCATTTGTCTATTTAACTTTGATCAAACAAATAGACGAATCAAATATTTTCGATAAAACTGTCTATTTAATACTAAATGTGAGATCCCACACTTGAAGCTTCCTGTATATATATATATACATTGTTTACTTAACAATGAGATTCTTATTTTCTTAAAACTGATAACTTTTACTTTATTAGAGAATGACACATTTTTTATAATGTTAATATGATAACATTTTACATTTATATTTTTTTATAGTTGTTTATAATAATATATAGTAGTTTAATATTTATGTTATTACTAACATAAGTGGTATTATATAAGTATATATAACTAAATTTCAGTAATTAAAGATGCTCTAGCAGAAGTACAAATAATTAAAGACCGGCCTATATAGGGTCAAGTGAAGGCAATTGCCCCCATTCATTAGTTTGTCCACCATGAGCAACCCAACAGCCCAATATATCTTTGATATTTTCCATGAGGGCGGGGACAAGTTGCTTGGGGAAGTGCCTCAAAAAGAGGATGATAGGAACAACAATATTACAAGTTTACAACTATAGCTTGTAATATGGTATTCCCTTTCATCAATAAAAATATTGTTAGTGAATTCTTTCTCGAAAACTTTCTCATCTTATCTCATAAACAAAAATTTCTAAGTCCGCAGAGTAGTACAGAAACTATTAAATTATGTGTTTCATTAATATATAATCATAAAATATGATATGTTTAGCATGTTTCATATTGTCATTGGAGAAACAATGTATGCAGGTGTGCATAAATTACCCATTAATTAGTTGATTCTACAGCCAGAAGTAACACAGAAGGAGCTACTAGTTCAGAAGCCACAGCCAAGTCAGAGGGGGTGTGGGAGGGGCTGGGTGGGGGTGGGCCAAGTTGGGGCTGGGCTGCGTAGGGCGGGGAGGGGCAGAGCAAGGGTGGGGCAAGGTTGGGCTACGTGGGTCAAATCGGAGCAGAGCGAGAGCGGGGTGGGGCAAGGTAGGCTGGGCTGGGGCTGGGCAGGGGCTGGGTTGGGCTGGGTTATGTGGGGTATATCGAGGCAGAGAGAGGGCGGGACGGGCAGATAGGCGGAGGGTGAGGCTGGATGGGGCGATGCTGGGCGGGGCGGGGCGGGGCTGAGGCTGGGGCTGCGTGGAGTTGGGGATGGGTGGGGGCGTGGCTGGCATGTGTAGAGAGAAAGAGAAGGGGAGAGAGAGAGAGAGAGAGAGAGAGAGAGAGAGAGAGAGAGAGGAGGAGGGAAATGGGAGTTGTCGGCATGTGCAGTGGGTGGAGAGGGAGGGGTGGCCGGAATGTGCAGTGGGTGGGAAGAGAGGGTGGCCGGCTTGCGCAGTGGGTGGAGAGGGAAGGGTTTGGTTTTTTTTGTTTTTTTTATAATTTAATTGAATTTTAAAGATTTTATTTTTTAAATATTATTTTAATTTAAAGTTTTATTATTTTATTAATTTAAATATTATTTTAAATATATTTTACAGTTGAAATGACAAAATTACCCTTCCACGTCAGCATTTCTAACAGTGGTGTTGACGGAATCAGGCAACGTGGGAAACAGCATAAAAGTTTAGGGGGTTATATGAGACAAATAAATGTGAAGGGGCAAAGTGAGAAAAAATTAACCTAAAAGTCAGGGGCAAATGTGCTAATAAGCCTATATATAATATACATACAAAGTACAAAAGTAGAAACTAGAAAATATAGTTGTCTGGCCAATTTTTCCTATAACGTACCAAACATAGAGAATTTTTTCAAAGGATTTGGATAACTCATAATTGCTATAATTTAATATATATTCTTTGGAAATAAGAAAGGACCATAAATGTGGATAGGGTTTTTTTTTTTTTTTAGGATTTATTTTTTTTAGTCTAATTCATGAATGTCATATAAGGGTATAAAATTGTAATATAAAAATGTAGTAAGTATAATATTACTGTATAAAAAAATAAAAAATGAAAAAGTACCATAAATCTGGAGACTAACGAGTGGAGGAAGAGTTGGGTAATTAGGTTTACATCCTCGGTTTATTTAATTTTTTAATTGAAACTTGGTGATACTGTTAAATGTGGGTCTAGTCCTTTCACTACATAATTCATTAGTGTTTTTTTTTTTTTTGGGTACAAGAGGGGCCAAAGCCCAAAAGAAAAACCTAAACAACTAAAGCTCTAGGACATGGAGTACCAAGAGCATTAGCAAAAAGTAAAGAGCAAACCTCAAGAGGAGAGAAATCAAACCAATTAACACCCAAATCCTTCTCAACACTTAAAGAGGCTAAACGATCAGCACAAAATTTTTGCTCACGATACACATGCCTCACCATGCAATTAGCAAACCTCACCATGCTCACGATACATAATTAATTAGCTTTGCATATATTTCCTCTTTCGATCTCTTTCAATTTTTATATTTATATTTCCGGTCCTTTGCTCCGATTGGCTTTGTGTGTAATAGTTGGTGGATTTGCAAATCATTTTTTTTTCTCTCTAATATTTCCTTCATTGACTAAATAAACCTGCAAATTTTTTTATTTGAATCTGAATTCTCTGTAATTAATAAGAGATGAATTTGATGATTCAATCTAATAGCCTGATTATGATTCGAATTTAATAACTCATTAAGTTAATGAAACAAATAAGAATTGTAGTGATTCCAAAATTTGATCTAATTGGCAAAATTAAAACCACAATGATAAAATATACTTTTAGCTCAAATCAAAACACAGGACTAAAAATATATTTTACAATATAATCTATGAGGGGACCTTGTGGCCCTTTCTACAAGTTGAAGTTTTTGCAGTCAGGGGAATTGTTATTGCACCTTTCATGAATTTATGAAGGAGGGACACGCATGCACCATGGCCCATCGTTTACTGGCACCGCACCAAAACTGACGCCGTTGAAACGTACACATGCCGTCAAAGGTCTATATCTATCACGTGTGATGTGCAGCATGCAGTAAATATAAATAAACACGCCATATATGGGGTTCACGTCTAATTTAAGTAACCAAATTTTAATTCTGTGCTGTGGACATCAAGGAATAAAATTTCGAGTTTTGAGGAAATTTCGATGGAAATTTCGACGGAAATTTCGAAGATTTTTAAATTTCGACAAAAATTCGACGGAAACGACGGAAATTATTATCAAAATACGGAAATTTTGAATGAAACTTCACCATATGTTTATTTAACATATTATCTACTACATTGATAAAAAACATTGAAAAAAACCAAATTATATGGTAGGTTTCATGTGATATGTGATGAATATAATGCGCGCTGGAGGCAAATACTGTTAAAAAAATGCTTCACTAATTAATAATTACTTCAATAACACCTCAATTTTATTTTTACTATAATATTGCCACATGAATTACAAAAGTAATCAATACCACATAGAGTTTCTAGGAGGTTCAAAATTTTCGCTGTCTTCAGTATCATCATGTCCAGAGTAGGTGTAATGTGAAGAATAATCATCCCAAGATACTTCTCAAGCATAATTTTGCATGTAATTGCCAACATGCCAACCATATGGATCAGGAACCTGTTGTGGTTGAATTTGCCCATAAGCATACTCATTTGAAGAGTTTGTCTCTTGTTGTGCCAATGAGTTACTATCAGACTCAACCAAGTAAGGCAGATGTGGTGGGTAGAATATTAGAGGGTTTTGCCCATAATTGTAATTGTCACTTCCTACCCCTATAGAGCCAAAAGTGGTGGATAATGAATCCTCTTCTTCTTGTGCCAAACTCTCATGACCTCTTTGTCTGCGACTATAGTCTTTTCCTATGGCACCAATTCCTGGTCCGGCACGCCTACTCCCATGATCCTCATCTTGTGTTGCATGTGTGTAGTGTGCTTCGACAGAAAATGGGCTTATATACTCTTGAGAATGTCCAGTGACATCTTTATTTCCACCACCACCACCACCACTACCTCTACCACCACCACTACCTCTACCTCCACTGTTGGTAGGAGTGCCCGATCTTGTGCTAGAGTTGCCTGATCTAGAAGGATTAGTGGGAACTGGCTCAGTACGATGTGTCGACCTTGGTTGCATAAGTTCATTCAAACTTGTAGTAGGGCTCACCTCCTCATTTAGAACTCTGTCCATATTGATACCTTCCTGACGTGCTTGAGCTGCAATATCAGGGTCTGGATTGCCTGCATCATCATCTAAATGGAGGGGCCTAATCCACTGATAAAGCTGGTTTTTCTCCACATCATCATCCCCTATTGCAGCATCATATATATCCAGCGGATCATATTCATCAACGCGATCCTCCTCTGCTTTCTTGTCTCGAAGTGCAAGCCTCATATTATAGTAGCAATATACCATTTTTTCTAACCTACTATATGAGAGCCTGTTTCGTTGTTTGGTGTGTATGAGTGCGAAAGTGCTCCAGTTTCTTTCACAAGCTGATGATGACGCCGTTTGTGATAAAACTTTGATGGCTAACTTCTTCACAGTAGGCGCATCACTCCCATACATGATCCACCATTTACCTGAAATGAAAAATTTGTTTGTGTAAGTGTAACTATAAAAATAAATAATTAAGTTAATCTAACTAATACAAGTAAGATGTATACTCACTAGGAGACATTCGTGATCTAGAGGCCTTTGCAGCTCGCTCTCCGAACATTTTCCGGGCATCTTTAAAATATGTTAACTAGATACAAATACAATACAAATTATACAATATCAATCAAATAAATAATTTAAGACAATCAAATTCTATAAAGTATTAATATTTTTCGTAAGGATTCTTATGGGCCTTATGACAAATTATTTTTACCTCATTTCCAAATTGGCCAACTTCTGGTGAATAGGGATCCAATTTGGAGAATACGTTGTGCACAGCCCGAATAAGTTCACCATCATCTCCAACGCCAGGTCTATATTGATAGCGAGGATTCAAATAATAGGCTGCAATCATGCATCAAGTAAATATAGAAATATATAATTAGTAATTTAGTTCATTAATTGAAAGCTAAATCAATTAAAAAAAATGCGGAACCAAAATAACAAATAAATTATTGGGTTACATGCTGCGTGCAAATCGTGTTGTAACGTTTTAAACCATCGATCGTTGATGATTTTTATTACCCACCGTGCACCCTGTTTTTTTTCTAGCTCTTCCTTCACGACACGCATTAACTCATAAATTGATCCCATTGTAGGATACACTTCTGTGTCAACAATACGTAAAACTACGTAGAGAGGTTCAAACAGACCACACACCTTATGCACATGTTGCCAAAAAGAGTGATCAAGAACTATATTTTCAACCGTGATGCCTGCATCTGAACGCCGGAAATTGCTACGACCCCAATCATCACTGGTGAACAATTGCTTCAGCCCCATCATCTTACCATACAAACTATCCAATGCAATATAGTTTGTAGCAAATCGAGTGGCACCAGGACGAACAATATCTCCCTTCGTGATCTCTCGCATCTTTGCCAACAACCAGTTATGGTTGTAAATATAATTCGTGATCATTCTGGCTTTTTTAATCACATTAGCAATCTGCTCTTTCTTCCCCATCTCTTCAAACATTAGATCAATGCAATGTGCTGCACACGACGTCCAGTACACATTGTATTTGTTCATTAACTTCTTACCTGCTTTGACAAATGCGGAACCATTGTCGGTCACAACTTGAACAACATTCTCCTCTCCAACCTCCGTGATTACATCCTTCAGTAGCCCATAAATATATTTATGATCCTTTATGCAATCTGAAGAATCAACGGACTTAAGGAATACCGACTTCCCTCTTGAGTAGGCCATGAAGTTTATGATAGACAGTTTGGTTGGACCTGTCCAACCATCGCACATGATTGTGCAACCATAAGTTGCCAAATCGGCCTTCAATTTGTTTACATGCTCTTGCATTTCTTGAAACTCCTGATCCAAAAATCCGGTGCGTATCTGATAGGGTGTTGGAGGTTCCACTCCTACTCCTGCCTGTTGACATCCTATCACCAAATTTTTGAAATGATAAGATGCTGCTTTTGAAGGAAGAACATTTTCATATATGAAGAACTTGCTGATCAAGCGTTGCATCCCATCTTTGATTGACCCTCCGGAAAAGAGATTTTTAACACTCTTTTGGCGTGCTTGAGCTGCCTTGTACAAGCTTGGTGCTCCTGGAGGTGTTGGTCGTGATTCCCTCATGCTTGATCCTCTTCGCATCTGTGCACCACTACTAGACCCAGAACCTTGTCCCATGTTTGGGACTTTATGTAAGTGTTCCCTCTCCCATTCTGCTGCTCTAGAGGCTCGAAGTGCAGCCCGAAATTCTCTTCGCTCTTGAGGCCCCATATCATCATTATGATCCTCATCATCATCATCCTCATCATCATCACTCGGCTCAATCTGACCTTGTCCTCTAAGCTCTTCCATCCTTTGTATTTTTTTGCTTTTTTGGTGTTGTTTGTGTTGCATCCCTGCAATGATGAACTGTTTCACTTCTGGTGGGACACTATTGCATCGCTGCACATTGTGTCCAGGATCCATACCACTAAGGTGGTATTTCAAGCGTGTCACTCCAGCACCCTTCATTACAAGGCCACAATATTTACATATTGAACCTTGTCTGCCACCCGGTAGTAGATCGGCATGATCCCAAGCTGGATCACGTGATCTCCCTCCACTGGCCAGTGAATTCTAAATTCCTAATAACAAAAAGACATACACAGTAACACAAGAACAATAACAATTAACAAGAGAGTTAAATTCTATATTAATATCATATCAGTATATCACCAAGAAATTAATATCATATTAGTTATTAACTTATTACTAATTAGTAATTTCATATCATATTGATATTACCAATTGGCAATTCCATATTACTAATTTGTAATTTCATATCATATGACCAATTTCATTTCCATATTACTAATTTCATATTAATTATTAATTTATTACCAACTCCATATTAATTTCACTAATTCTAAATTACCAATTCGGGAATTCCATACATGATACATATTAGATTATTACTATTAACAAATCATACAAATTCCATATTAATTATTAACAAATCATACCAATTCCAATTCCATATCATATCACCACTTTCAACTTCCATAGTTCCATATCAATATTTATATATCATACAAATTACACAAATCATACAAATCAAAATCAACCTAAAATTATACAATCAATTCCAAAATTATACGATTAAAGATTCAAAATTAACCCAAAATCATACAAATTATACAAAACAAAATCAACCCAAAATCATACAATTAATTCTAAATCTATATAAATCAACCCAATATCAATATAATTTATCTTATATAAATCAACCCAAAATCATACAATTAATTCTGATCCTTAAATATTAATAGGTAATGATAAATTGATAATATATTGTAAATTTGTAACTTTGTAAGTTTGTAAATTGTAAATTTGTAAGTGACTAACTGACTAATCAACCCAAACTTAAGTAACTTTGTAACTTAAATATTACTTACAGTAACAAATCAACCCAAATACCAAAACTCCAAACTGATTTCGGGGTTCAGACTTAAGAGAGAGAGAGAGGTCGGAGACTCGGCGTGGCTTCGAGGTGGCCAGGCCGAAGGTGGCCGGAGACAGAGCAGTCCGAGAACACAAACAGAGAAGATAGAGAGAGAAGAGAGAGATCGATGACTTCGGCCTTCAGTCCAGTCCGAGAAGACGGAGGAGAGAGGCGAGCCGACGGCGCTGCAGATCGAGAGAGGCGAGCGACGGCGTTGCAGATCGACAGAGGCGAGCGACGGCGCTGCAGATCGAGAAGGGTGTGCGACTGGCCGACTGTGCAGGTAAGAATATGAGGGTTACGGGTTAGGCTGTTAGCTGGGTTAGTTGGGAAATTTCGTGGAAATTTCCCTAAATTTCCACGAAATTTAAGCGAAATTTCTCTCAAATTCAGAAAATTTTGCATTTAAGGGTATTCGAAATTTCGCCGAAATATTCTGAAATTTTGTCAAATACGTGTTAAAATTTCGGAACCCCTAAAAATCGAAATTTAAACCCTTGGTGGACATATAATATAATTACCCATTAATTAGTTGATTAATCTATAAGTGGCCAGAAGCAGAAAGTGACAGAGAAGGGAAGTAATAATATGGAAGCTACAGGCAAGTCAAGTCAAGATTCTCACAGAATTATATTCCATGCCCACGCAGAAGTAGGGCAATTTCCACAACTAGTTGATTGATTTGATTGATTTGATTGATTATTCCGTTGTAGGACCAAATTTTAATGGAAAATTAGGATTAACTTAAGTTTAATTGCAACGTGGCTATTACTACTCAACATGGAGATCGACCATCTACCATACGAACAATGGATAAGTTAAAAGATTACACCCTGCTGAAAAGATGTGCTCTTAAAACCAGGCGTAGAAAGAAAGAGTTGGGCAAAAACTTAAACTGCACTTAGTGAGTGAATTAGTTATTCTTAATTATATTTAAACGACTTTTTACTGTTTTAATCTTTTAAAATAATATTTATTCTTTTTAATAATTTTGTTTAACAAATAGTAGATTAGGTAAACTAAATTTTGGTAAAGCTTGTAACACCAAAATTAATCTTCATTCTTACTTTATAATAGTACTAGTCTCTTGACATGCGCTCTAAGAGTGTTAATTGGCTTTTTTATTATGTATTTTGTTCTCCTTGTTTTATAACTTTTTACTATTCTCTTAATATTTTAAGGTGGTGGGATGTATTTTTTTATTTTTAAAATTTTATTTTAATAATTGTATTTTACAATTATAATTTTATTTATTCGGTTGTATTTATGTGACTATTTTTTTGAATGAAAGATAATTTAGATAATTTCATTTTTTGTGAAGCCTGTAACACCAAATTCTTCTTTTGCCTTTATAATAAATAAAAAACAATACATAACTGGAGATTTGCAAATCATTTTTACTAATATTCGCTTCACGTACTGATTGTACGAGGAGAAGGATTCATGATGTGCCGGAATGCTTGAAGAATTATTCGTTATTTTGAAGTCTTTTTAGTCTCCTTTAATAACGACATCTCAATCTGTTCTTTTTAGTCTCCCTTAATAACGACATACTCATTAAATGATGATTTAAAATCTTCTAAACATGAATGCATGAAAAGTACAGAGGGGACTGCTACTGCATGGAAGCTACTGCCAAGTCAAGGTTTTTGGATGCACGTGCATGACTCATACTCATTGACTAAGTCGCTTGAAATGGATATATGAGGTAATAATTTCTATAATATCAAATTGGTCTAGGACGTATGTCTAATTAATACTTTTTTTTTTTTTTTAATTGAAGGGAAAATTTTTAGGGGGTGGGAAATTAAAGGAATTTTTAGGTACATTTAGAATCTTTTTCTTGCAATTATTAAAGCCACAAAGACGGACCAGAGAAAGCCCAAACACAGGCATACCAAGGCTCAAAAAATTGTTATGTGGACAGTATTGTTCATAGCTTTGTAGTTTGTATACACATATATACATGTTTAAGTAACAGTATTTTCAGCTCCAAAAATGTCAAAAGTTGGCTTCGCCCCCTTAGCACCAAAAAAATGTCAAAAGTTATTACCTTGACAAAATAGGTAATAGCTATGTTGGTAAGAGGTTTTTGTTTTTTGTTTGAGAATTTGGTCCCTCATACACGCTAATAGTGAATCCATCAAAATTCTTGTACATGCCGTCAGCCTCCTTTCTCAACAAGATGTATTATGTTCTTATGAATTTAGTTTTAGAAAAAAATTGAAAGTAGTTTTAGAAAGCCCATTAGATGATCTTTCAATCCCCCAACAAAACATTTGTTGAAAACAAGTGGATATTTTTTTCCCAAATTGAAGATTTGATTTTTGTTAAAATTATCATAAGATTGCAAACTTCATAAAACATAAAGATTAAATTGGTAAAATTGAAACCACGAGAACAAAATGTACATTCAGCTCAAAACGCAGGGACTAAAAATGTATTTTACCCTATAATCTATGAGGTGACCCTGTGGCCCTTTCTACAAGTTAAAGTTTTTGCAGTCATGGGAATTGTAATTGCACTTCCATGAATTTATGAAGGAGGGACATGCATGCACCATGGCCCATCGTTAACTGGCACCGCACCAAAACTGACGCCGTTGAAACATACACATGTCGTAAAAGGTCTATATCTATCACGTGTGATGTGCAACATGCAGTAAATATAAATAAACACGCCATATATGGGGTTCACATCTAATTTAAGTAACCAAATTTTAATTCTGTGCTGTGGACATATAATATAATTACCCATTAATTAGTTGATTAATCTATGAGTGGCCAGAAGCAGAAAGTGGCCACAAGCAGAAAGTGACACAGAAGGGAAGTGGTAGTATGGAAGCTACAGACAAGTCAAGTCAAGATTCTCACAGAATTATATTCCATGCCCACGCAGAAGTAGGGCAATTTCCACAACAAGTTGATTGATTTGATTGATTTGATTGATTATTCCGTTGTAGGACCAAATTTTAATGGAAAATTAGGATTAACTTAAGTTTAATTGCAATGTGGCTATTACTTCTCAACACGGGGACCATCTACCATACGAACAATGGATAAGTTAAAAGATTACACCCTGCTGGAGAGATGTGCTCTTAAAACCAGGCGTAGAAAGAAAGAGTTGGGCAAAAACTTAAACTGCACTTAGTGAGTGAATTAGTTATATATTCTTAATTATATTTAAACGACTTTTTACTGTTTTAATCTTTTAAAATAATATTTATTCTTTTTCATAATTTTGTTTAACAAATAGTAGATTAGGTAAACTAAATTTTGGTAAAACTTGTAACACCAAAATTAATCTTCATTCTTACTTTATAATAGTACTAGTCTCTTGACATGTGCTCCAAGAGTGTTAATTGGCTTTTTTATTATGTATTTTGTTCTCCTTATTTTATAACTTTTTACTATTCTCTTAATATTTTAAGGTGGTGGGATGTACTTTTTTATTTTTAAACTTTTGTTTTAATAATTGTATTTTACAACTATTATCTTATTTATTCAGTTGTATTTATGTGACTATTTGTTTGAATGAAGAAAATTTAGACAATTTCATTTTTTGTGAAGTCTGTAACACCAAATTCTTAGTTTGCCTTTATATAAAAAAAAAATACATAGCTGGGGATTTGCAAATCGTTTTTACTAATATTCGTTTCACTGAATGTACGAAGAGAAGGATTCATGATGTGCCAAAATGCTTGAAGAATTGTTCGTTATTTTGAAGTCTTTTTAGTCTCCTTTAATAACGACATCTCGATCTGTTCTTTTTAGTCTCCCTTAATAACGACATACTCATTAAATGATGATTTAAAATCTTCTAAACATGAATGCATGAAAAGTACAGAGGGGACTGCTACTGCTTGGAAGCTACTGCCAAGTCAAGGTTCTTGGATGCACGCGCATGACTCATACTCATTGACTAAGTCGCTTGAAATGGATATATGAGATAATATCAAATTGGTCTCTCAAAATGGATGTATGTCTAATTAATTCTTTTTTTTTTTTTTTTAATTGAGGGCTAAGATTGAAGGGAAAAGTTTTTCGGGGGTGGGAAATTAAAGGAATTTTTAGGTACATTTAGAAGCTTTCTCTTGCAATTATTAAAGCCACAAAGACGGACCAGAGAAAATTAACCCAAACACAGGCATACAAAGGCTCAAAAAATTGTTATGTGGACAGTAATGTTCATACCTTTGTAGTTTGTATACACATATATACATGTTTAAGTAACAGTATTTTCAGCTCCAAAAATGTCAAAAGTTGGCTTCTCCCCCTTGGCACCAAAAAAATGTCAGAAGTTATTACCTTGACAAAATAGGTAATAGCTAGGTTGGTAAGAGGTTTTTGTTTTTGGTTTGAGAATTTGGTCCCTCATAGGCGCTAATAGTGAATCCATCAAAATTCTAGCACATGCAGTCAGCCTCCTTTCTCAACAAGATGTATTATGTTCTTATGAATTTAGTTGCAATCCATGCATATATAAAATGGTATCCTTTACAAAATCAATAGAAGAAAAATCCAACAAAAGAACAAACAGATGCAAAAAACACTCATTGATTAAAAATGAACAAGAAGTCTACATAACAGAAGAAGACGACTTGACTAAGTGCATACAAAATAACGCTTAATTTAAATAGAACAACCCTAAGATGCTAAAAATAACAAATACCGCTTACAATATAAATCCAAATCCTAAACATAATAAAATAAACCTAGCTAGCCTTGTCTATAACAGTATCTATTCCAAAGAGTTTGTTTATTAAGACCATAAAACCTGAAGATTTTAACATGTGGTAAACTGCAGGATTGAAATAATACAGTCCCAATTCCCATTATTTTATCCATATTGATAAGTAGTACTTCTACCTAACTGAGGGAGTTAGATTAATGATCGAATTGTCAGGCATCATCTCAATGGAATCTGTTAATCCAGTTTCATGGTTCTGTTTCGTCCCAGCCAGTTCGGTTGCCATACAGTCCTTTAAGTCTACCACTACCTGACTCATGAGTGGCCTTTTGATGGCACTTACAGATGCACATGCCATTGCTATTTCCACAGCTTTCCAGACTGAGTTGACATTGAAATTTCCCTCTAACTTTGGATCAACTATACTGTAAATGTCTCCTTTTGCAAGCATGAAACCAACCCATTGACTGATGTTAATTCTCTCATGCATTCTTGATATAACAGGTCGACTTGTTATGATCTTCAACAGCACAATTCCAAAGCTATAAACATCACTTTTCTCATTTAACCTGTTTGATAGGTAGAACCTGCAAGCCAAATCATGCAATTCAACTCAGGTCATATCTTCTGATGCAAAAGATTTTGCTAAAAGGTCAATTTATAGTTTCTTTCTTCATTGCTCTTGTTGGCTTGTTGCTTTATTTAATTGATGCTTGCAATTTGATTCACTGAAGTGCTAATAGTTTTAATACTAAAGATGATCATATATGGGTAAATTAAAAACAAAAAATACTTACTCAGGGTCAAGGTACCCTGGAGTACCAGCAAGAAGGCTCGACGCCTGAGTCCCATCATTAGTAGGGAAGTTTCTGGATAGGCCAAAATCAGAAATTTTGGCTTGGAAACTTTCATTCAGCAAGATGTTTGTTGATTTCACATCCCTGTGCATTATAGGTGGCTTACAACCATAGTGCAGGTACTCCAGTCCTGCATTTCAAAATTCAGACATTACTTACACAAAAATTTCAAGAAGAAAAGGAGATGCTAGATAAAGAAGGATCATGACAATCATTTAGGTGCAGACCTTGTGCAGCGTCTGTTGCTATTCGAAGTCTGTCTTCCCAAGTCAAGATATTTGATCTGCCATCTACATACATTTAAAATTAAGGAGACTAAGCCTTTTTGTTCTGTGTCTTAAGATTCTTAACTTACAATGGAACCTCAGTCAAGTGGTGATACAAGAAGTTTCAGAGTATAGAATTAAAATTAGATTTTCAAGTATATATTAAAAAACTTAAAGCCTCTACTAATTAAGTTATCGACTCTCCCAAAATGTTAAAAGTAGTAACTGAGAAATCATTGGTGAATTTTGCTATTGAATGATTTCAATAGAAGCCAAACCTGAAAGATGTTCTTGTAAGTTTCCATTGGCCATGTACTCGTAAACGAGCCCTAACTTGGTTTCATCATTGCAATATCCAACAAGGCTTGTCAAGTTCTTATGATGAACTCTCATAAGAATATCAACCTGTAATTTAAGAGGCCACAGTCGAAACATGTTATTACATTATAAATGATTGAGCTTAAAAACATTGTATTAGTTTATTTTGATAAGCATGCCTCTGCATTAAATTGCTGAAGCCCTTGAACTGATGATGGCGAGAGTATCTTGATAGCTACTTGAGTTTTGTCTATGTAGCCATGATAAACTGTTCCAAATCCACCTTTTCCAAGAGTCCTTTCGAAGTTGTTGGTGATCTTGATTATCTCAGAGTACGTAAATTTTCGTTTTGTCGACTCCAATGACCCAAATTGAATGGTGGCTTTAGCATCTGTGACATCTCCTATAAGATCATTGCAATTTTAATGAGCATCTGTGACATGTCTTATAGGACCATTGCACGTTTAATGAGCATATGTACAGAAATTAACCACATTAGCAGATATTGGGAGGTCTTACCATGTTGTCCTTTCCTTTTAAAGCCCCACCAGAATGGTGCAGCTACAGTTAATAAGACAATGGAAATTCCAATTGACACTACTACAGGAAGAACAAAATTGGGCTTCTTCTTTTTGCAAGAAACTTGTCCGGATAGATCAGGATTTCCGCACAAACTGACATCAAATGTTTGATGGCAACTGTAGTTAGATTTTGATCAATTACCAGTGATATAAGTTCCTATGTAATATTAGTATCAGATGTTATAACTCAATAATCCTGTCTGTAAGGTAATACTGATCAATTTATAATTCATGTAGAAAGAAATGTATGTTAAAATATACAGAAAGGCTCACATCCTTACAGCTTAAGCTTTTGGGAATAGTGGTAGACCAATGTAAGATCTTTATTAAAATTCAAACAATCAATCAAGTTTGAAAATTTTAAAATCCAGTTTCTAACACAGTTTTAGAGTGAGTTAAACACAAAATTTGAAGGTCATGGTTTTCTATAAATCACACACCTTAATGATAGCAAACCATCTTTGCTTCTAGAAATGAGTCCAACCGGAACTAAGCCTGTGAGCTTGTTTTTCTCCAAGTTTCTGCAAAGGTAATCATAGCACTCTATATATCACCATGATTTCTAACTAAAATTTTCAGGTCAGTTAGACTCAAATATAATTGACCAAGCAACTTACAGGACAATTAAATTTGGCAATTGAGAGGAAAAGTCTGGAATTTGTCCTGTCAAGTTGTTGTCTGATAAATCCCTGAAATATATCATGAACAGCCCAACTCAATTAAAATTTACTGAAATGCAATTTTTACAATGTCTTGCACTCTACCTTGTTATAATTTGGTAAGTCATTTGACACACACACACACACATATATATATACTTACAATTTCTGCATCACTGCAAGATTGAATATAGAAGGAACTATCTTCCCTGTTAATCCACTTGAGGATAAGTTCCTGCAGATTAATTGAATGTTCCATAACTTAATTAACTAAGACATATAAGTGGAATTAAAATGAAATATCATAAGCAACAGAGCAAGTTTGGGTGAAGGTTCTTAAGTGTAGTGTTTTTAGAATCCGCATGTGCCTATATAAGTGTGAATACAATGTATTACTCATTCAAGTCAATACAATGTAGTCCATTCACTATCTCTCTCTAAACATTCTCTGTAATCCTCTATTTGTTCTCCTTCCTCAGAGATATTAATAAAGAGATGGTGATACTTACAAGGATATGATTCTTGGGGGCTCATTTTCATGATAGCTACATGTTACACCTTCCCATGAGTAATTTTGAGGGGCACATGGATCTCCTTGCCAGTTTTTCCCAATTCCATAACTTGACTTGATGTTTGTGATTGCATCAACTAATATTTTCACAAGAAAATCAACAGAAAATTATCTCATCGATCAATCATGATTATGAAGGTAAGGCACTAAAAGTTGATATATAGCGATGAAATATTCACTACTTAATTACCATCTTCTTGGTTTGTATCTGCTTGTAAGAATAATTTCACCATATAAATCTCAAAGGCATTGAGGATCGGTGGAAGGGTAGAGTTGTCTGCCCCAATGATTGAAAAATTGGTTCGTCCTCCTCTCAAAGCTCTAGTGTTGAAAATAGTAGTTGTGTACAAGTAATTAGGAGCAAATGATTTATAAAAGAGCTCTCCGTTCTTAGTAATGTATTGCAGCCTAGACTGGTTGGCTTGGAGATTCTCCACCTCTGCAAAGTGCATGTAAATATAGTAGTCTGCATTTTCATCAGTAGCCTCAGCCGGCCAGAAATTAGTCAAGGAATCAGTCTGACTTTTCGGTGTGGCAGCATTACTCATAACAACAGATGGTGGTTGGTATTTGTTGTGATATTCAGAGTCGATGATGGAGGAGGTATTTAACTGTGTCCAATCATCCCGGTCATTATAGACATACCAGAAACGATCATGAATATCGATTGGAAACCTGAAATAAATTAATACAGATTTTAACTCCATCAGTATCTAGCTAATAAAAACTTGAGAATATATAGTAGTTCCATCAAAGTACTTAATTAAACACACACTAGTGCAATCAATCACCAAATTTATTTCCAACAAGTAAGATAGATACCGACCTGTATCCTTTACCATTACCCGTTTGACCAGTGTCATATCGCGAGACAAGTTCCAAGGACCCACCTTTTGTTTGATAAGAAGTATTATTTAGAGGCCTTAGTTCTAAGGCTGATATAAATGGAACCCCGGAGCCTGTGTTCACCAAACAAACATGTATAAAATCCCGCAGAGGGACATGTATGACCTCCTTGTTGGTGTTAGTTGACGCATCCTTCAACCTCAATGAACCCCACAAATCAGGTCCAAGATACAGTTGGAATTCTGGTAATTTTTGTTGGCCATCATAATTCCCGTACAGGAAACTTGCTCGGATCAAATACTTGGTACCGTTCCTAACGTTTATTTTGTAGCAGTTTCTGATTCCTTGAGGGAAGCTCCTTAGAGAATCGTACGTCTTCTGGTAACTGTTTTTGTAATCACTCTGTATCCAGTGACTTTCACCAGTGTCTACAAAGGTCACGTCTGAAACATAGTTAATGCCTGTTTTGCTTTCACTATAGCTTGAATTTTCCGGTAGGCTTAGGCCGCAATCAATGCTGATGAAGTCTGCAGAGACAGAAATGCATGCATGTTATAAATAAGAGAGGCAGATAGTGCATCCATGTAATTCGGATTATTGCTTTCTATGATATTATATAATTTATATATGTTGAACAAAATAAACATTATTATTATGTTGTTCATACCTGATTGATCAGCCTGGGCATCAACTGCGAACCTACGATTAATAGCAAAACCAGCAAGCAATACTGTAAAGAGGAAGAATTGCTCAAATGTCCGCGACATCCTTATACTCTGGAGTCTGGAAATTTACAAGCAAGACGCAAATAAGTTTTCAATAATGAAAAGGATTTATATAATCTCTTCCAATTAAGAATCATGCACAAGCAGGGAGATTTCCAAATTTAAATTTTCCACAACAAGATGAGTGGTCAGTACGTAGTTGTAGGTCCAAATCAAACGTACCCTAATTAATTACTACGCGTACGTAGAGGTTCATGGCCTGGGGTGATGGGTCATATCATCAATTAACTTATGAAGGTCAAAGTCTTTGAGTCTTTGCTACATCAAAGTACAAGTAGGCGAGGATAAGACTTGTAAAATAAAGCGTCAGTAGTGACTAGTAAGAAAGAGTTGGGTGTTAATTTTTGGTTGACTAGTACATGCAGTTTTTTATTTTTATTTTACTTCCTTTTTGTAGTTTGCTTTGGCTACACAACACAGTCTAAAATAAATGGAATCAACACAACGTTACTACAATGGTCAAGAATCAAATCCTCCTCTACGAATCCAAAACACATATATGGGCCTTTGTATGCCCTGTGTTTGGGCCAATAACTGATCAATAAAGCCACAACACTAATGTAACTAAAAATTACCTATATACTAAAACTGAACAAAGGCAGTACTGTAGCTTAGGAATAGTGTGTTTCCTTTTTTGCCCCTTTTTTTTTAGTTGCTTGCCATTGTAATTAGTGGGTTATTTGGGGCTGTTTTGGTCCTTTTGCGTCCCTTTTTCTTTTTGCCCTCCTTTTTTCCGTTTTTTTACGCCCCCTGCCATTGCTTTCCTTTTCTTCTGTTTCCTCTCTCACTCATTTTTTTTTTTGATCTGCTTGCCATTCTGATAATACCAAGGTTGGGTCTGCCCTTTTTTGTCATTCGCCCTGACTAATGTTAGACAGCCCAAAACCCGGAAAATACTGCAACACCCTCATCTCACGCGCCTCTCTCCCTCTCTCTCTCTCTCTCTGTTCTCTTGGTTCTCTCTCCTTCCGCCCCCTTTATCCGGCCGTATCTCCACTGTCCGGCGACGTATGCCGGCGATATGGGTCCCGATTTCTTCCTCTTCTCTTCCTCTTCATTTCTATGGTATTTTATTAACCCAGAAATTATGCCAAAACTCGAAAAGACACCCAAACCCGATCGAGTCCCCGGCGGCGATCCGTCAATTCCGGCTGAGTTGGGATGTCGGACCGGGTGGGTTTTGTTCCTCCCATCGTTCTGAGGATGATGGTGTCTTCAAATTGCTCAACCGACCGCCTTGCACGGAGTTTCGAGGCGAAGAAGTCCGGTGGCCTTCCGCCGCCGATGTTGGCGATTCCGGCGGCGGATGGTGATGATTTTGGTCGGGTTTTGCTCCTCTCTTCCAGTCCTTTCTATTGGTGTGCTTGATCTAAGTCAATTGGTTCCCGAAATGAAAGCTCCAATTCGAACCTAGCTCCGCCTCTGCCACCGTCACCTGCGACGGCTCCGGTGACTTTACGCCTCAGGTTTTGTGTGAGTTTTACTTCTCTTTGTCTACTTTGTCTGATTGTTGGATCGAATTCTTCAATTGGTTGTGAAATCTGTATTTCTAGGTTTTGTACCCACTGCCACCACAATTCCCGCCGGCGCCGGTGACTTGATTTCTGTGTTTTAATTTCAGGTTCCCATACTTTCTTGGATTTGAAGATTTGGTTTCTTTTTTGGGGTAAGGTATGGTTTTTTTCGCTGGTTTTAGCTTTGGTATGTTTCTGTTCAACTTTTAACTCTCAAGGTTTTGGTTGATTTCTATAAAAAATATTTGAATCATGCCTTAGTGAGTATCATCAAATTCACAAAATTTTGGGGTACTATAATGACTGAGTTTTGCTTATTCCCTTTTTCACTGCAGATATATTGCACTAATGGAGATTTGCTTCACCAGGCTTCCTTCTATTCTGAAGAAGACTCATTTGGTAAGCAATTTCAGACATTATTATTTGAATTGTTTTTGTTTTTAGTACAAATGGTTTTTCAGTCTTTTAAAATAGGCAGTTTGCTTTGGTTAGATACAAGTTAGGAATTGTAATTAGATTGGTTGAAATTAGTGGTGTATATAGTTTTATTTTCGTTTATTTGACAGCTGGTTTTGAAGTGCTTAATTAATTTTAATTTTATTGTATGCATTGAGATCTCTCAGAAGATATCAACAAAAGTGAAAGGATAATATATATTATTGTTTGTATGGATTGGTAACTTGGATTTCTGTTAAAATCCAAAAACCTAAACTAGAACCCTTTGCCACCGTGACCTCCGCTGTGTATGGCTCCGGTGACCGCTATTTTGAGTGTTTGTGATGGATTGAAATTGGTTGATAGCTTGAGAACTCTGATTTTGTTTGTAGCCACTGACTGGCTTGAGCTGGATTGCATTGAGATATGTTAATTTCCTTGGTGAATGAACATGGTTTAAGTGAATTTAGTTTAGGTTGGTACGCTGATCTAATTGGTAATTACATGATTGAATTAAGATGTTTTTCCTGTTAATGAAATGACTAGATCATTCTTGATTTAAGAATTATTTGATGATGTTCTGTTATTAATTGAATAATCGGATTATTATGGACAGCTAATGGTAGCTGATTGTAGACTTTGAGCCGCTACATCTGCATGCATACAATGAGAGTTTGTTTCAAATTTACTTTCATGACTTTGAAATAGACATTATTCTATAATTCCGATATCATTATTCAAATCTTTTAACAATATTATCAAGTTTACTAAACTTATTCATCACTATAGGAGTTATCACGTTTACTAAGTTGTGGCACCAACGCAGGTTTCTCACCCCATCTTCTCCATTTCAATTGCTCACACTTCCAAAATCAATCAAGCCCCAGATTTAAGGCAAGCTTTGAAGGTATTCTCTGTTTTTTTTTTTTTTTTTTTCTTTTCGGCAACTCCAATTGCATCTATTAGTGAGTTATTCATAAATCCATAATTTCTTCCTGCGCTGATGTGGTGTTTTTGGAATAAATAACATAATTATGTGCTGTTTGATTTTGTTTATTTTGTGGGTTTTGGTTTTAATTTTTAGGCTTTGGTTAAACTTTTGGCCTCAATTCTGTAAGCTTCAACCGATTGATCTACCTTGGTAAGAAATTTTGGTTTCTTCATCTTCTAATTTTTTTTTTCTCCCTGTGTTGGTTAACGTTTTGGTGTTAATTTTATTCTCTGTTTGTTGTTTCTCTTTTGATTCATAGGTTGCATTTTGGGTGCTTTGGTGTTCTTACTCCTCTTTGCACAGGTAATAAAAAATTTTAGTTGTTTCTTATGAATTTGTGTTTGGTTTTGTAGCAAACCAAAGTTTAGTTTGCAAGTTGAATGGACTATGGTTGATAATATCACATCAAAATTAAGAAAAGAAAAAGAAAGTCACTTTTAAGCAAATGAGGACTATAAGCAGTATTTTAAAGAGTCCTGACTTTCAAGTGGATTTTTTTTTTTTTTTTTGTGCACTTTGTGATTGGCACTTGGAACCTTTTTTCAAGACCCTGAGCTGGAAAAATTGCACGCTGATAGGATTTCTGTTCTAAAAGTACCATTTTTGTATGTTTCATTCATGTGGGTATATGGAATATGGTAGTTTGTGTTTATGTTTTGGGGTTTCTTTGGAATTTTGAATAGAAAGAAGTTGAGAACCAAGAGGCCTTGAAGAGGGAGGGACATGGAGAGTACAGGGAGATAACTGAGGGGGACTTTTTAGGTGAAGTTACTGCTACGTTCTTTTACGCACAAAAAGATGGACAAGTGAGTGTATTGCAAAATTTATATTCTCATGTGAAATGATTCTTTGTAGGATAATGGATAAGCATTTGAAGTCCCTTGCTTCCAGGCATCTTCATGCCAAATTCATTAGGCTGGATGCAGAGGTCAGTGTAAACTTCAATCACTATTTCTTCTGTTGTTGCAATTAATGCAGCTTTTCGTGTTTACTTGGGCTAAGCCTACTTCATTGCAACCTTCCTTTTTGGTCATTTAGTTAGGAAAGTATTTCGATGAGAAATTAACCATTTGAAAATGAAATGCAGAATGTACCCTTCTTCGATCGTCACCAAGCTAGGAGTCAAAACATTGCCTTGAACTTTATAAAAAATTATATATATATTTATATATAATTTACTAGATCAATTACCTCAGTTGAGCTAAATAATTATATGTTATATATATGCATGACAGTGTAGTAATATATTAATATATAATTTACTTTTGTGTGATATATTGTTTTGTTGCTGGAAAATTTGACACTATTTCTATAATTGTCTGTTTAGTAGTTCCTCCACTCACTCTCTATGAGCCGCATTGTCGAGGTAAATTTCTTATCATTTTTTCTTAACAGTGTAGTAAATTATATAAATGGATTGGGGAATTGGAGGGAGAAGAGTAAGTTTCATCTGGCCATTATTGCCCAGATGAAGCTTAAGCAGATAAAGAGAGAAACATGAGACTCTTTAGACTTTTGGGAAAAGAATGAGTGAACGTAGAGAGGAAAGTGGGGAAGATTTAGAAGATAACAAAGAGAAAATGACAAGTTGATTGTTAAATTGTCTCCATTATTTCCAAAATAATTCTTTTTACAAGTGAACTATAAATTAAAAAAAATTTATGTAACAGCTTCAATTATAAAATTTAAATAATATATAAAAATACATCTTAAAAAATGTAGGTACCAGCTTCAATTAAAAAATGTTTGTACAAAATTTACATTTATGATGTACTCTACATTTAAACAGTTGTTCTCTGTATATATGTATTCATCCATCTTTTTCTTGGGCTGGCCCATTTATTCCGATTTTTTGTGTTATGTATAGCAGCCTCTAAATATCATTAATTGATTCAAACCATCCAATATGAAATCACTGCATCTTAGCTTGCCATGATATGTTAGATATTAATTGAATAATTGGATAATTAAGAACAACGAGTGAAATTTCGAAAATTTCGGCGAAATTTCGAAAATTTCGATCCCCCTCACTTGCATTTTTGTAAAATTTCGTCGAAATTTGCCGAAATTTCGACGAAATTTCGCAGTGAACATAAAAATTTCACTGTGCAGCCTTACCTTTCACTCAGATCTCTTCCTCTTTTTCATCCACACACTCAAATCTCAACCTATTCAGCTATTCTCTCTGTCTTCTTCTCCCCTGCGCACAAGATTTCTCTCCCAGTTGCCTCCTTCTCCGGCGCGGCGTGACTCTCTCTCTCTCCTCACTCTGTCTTCTCCGCCTGCGACAGCGGCTGGCCTCCGACCGTGAGTGGTTGTCTTCTCAGATAGACCCAGAATCTCGACTGGGTACGCTCAGTGGATACGCTCGGCGGGTGGGTGATCGATTTTGGAGAAACGGCGGGTGGGTACTCCTAGTGGTTGTTCAATTTGCTGCTCGATTTTGGATGAAATATATGTCTATAAGTCTATTTCTTGGTTTTGCTGCTCGATTTTTGTGCTGGGTAGCCTGGGTAATATAATGGTTGATCAGCTCGAGAAATTTTTTTATGAAGATTGGACTGTGATGATTGCGTTGCAGAAAGAAACTATGACATTTTGTTACTTTTTTTTTTCTTCTAATTTGGGTTTAAAGAGTTTTATGTTTTCTGACTTATCCGAAACAGTCTTGCTCTATATATCTTATGTTGACGTTTACTGGCAAATTCATGCACGATGAAAGTGATTTCCTCTTTAATTTCCTCTTTAAGTTTTTAACTTTTATGATATATGATTGCAATGGTTCCTTTGGATAAACTGCACATCAGATAGAACAAATGGAACTTTTCAGTTGAATTATTGATTAGGCAGAAAGATACCATGCATGGTGCCATGAGATTAGAAGTTGACACAACCATTTGTGGTGGTGGTCACCTTGTCACCCATATGATTCTTGGTTAAATCACATCAAAATTGGGACTCCTTCGTTTTTGGAGACAAATTAAGCACATAAGGAGATGATTCCTTGCCTAAACAGAAGCTATTTTTTAATCTGTTATACGGTTGGGTTTATCGTTTATATCTTTTTTACTTCCTTTTTTCCCACTGAAATGTTTAATTTGCTGGGTTTATGAGTCTAAGTGTCTAAGTCTAAATTCCCATATCTATTGCAATTCTAGATATGAATCAGGTATTATATGTGTTATTATATATGACTGAATTTCATTGGATCAAGTACTTTTGATCTGGATGGGCATAAGCCGCATAACCTATCTTACATATATATTATGATCTTATCATATATGTCAATTATATATGAGTATATTTGTTCAATGTTACATAAAACTTACTATATAATTTGGTAAGTTATATTCATCAGCGCGCATTATATTCATCTTATATTACATAAAACTTACTATATAATTTGGTTTCTTCAATGTTTTTTATTAATATAGTAGATAATATGTTAAATAAGCATATGGTCAAGTTTCATTCAAAATTTCCATATTTTGATAACAATTTCCGTCGTTTTTATCTAATTTTGTCGAAATCGAAATTTTAATCGAAATTTCCACGAAAATTTCCGTCGAAATTTCCATCGAAAATTTCCGTCGAAATTTCCATCGAAAATTTCCTCGAAACCGAAATTTTACTCCTTGATTAAGAAATGTTAATGGTCATGCTGTTGCTGATTTGTGATGGCTGTGATGATTTTGATTGTTGATGAGTTGGCTTGAGTTGCCAAAATAGTTTTCATATTATGTGTCAAAGGCTCACCGTTTCTTAAGCTAGAGGGACAGAACCGGACAGAAACGGTGAGCTATCAATTTCTGTTTTTTGTTTTTTTCCCTCTTTTACTTGACCTTTTCTTGGCAGCCAAACAGAGGCCAAGCCAATTAAATTCCAATTGACTATTTGATTGCAGCATTTTATTTTAACTGGGTGTTCATTTTGTGAGCTTTCAATTTTCTTGATGTTTAAGATCTGAATTTCATTTGCTATTGATGTCAATGTTTACATACATATTTAGATTTTCATATTGGTGTTGCCCACAAGCACTGTCTGTAAGCCTCAGGCTCAAGGTAAAGTCTCCACTTTTTTCTCTCCTCTGATCTCTCTACAATTTGTATATATTAATTGGTACTGTCTCTGTTCCTAATTTCTCTTGCTCTTTTAAAACCATTTTAGGAAGCTGTTTTGATCAATTAGGGTGACTAAATCTTCTACTATTTGATAAAGATTTGGATTTAACAATCTAACAGAAAATTGTGAGCTGTCAATTTATGTTTTTTTGTTTCTTTCTCTCTTTCACTTGGCCTTTTATTGGCCGCCAAACATAGGCCAAGCCAATTAAATTCCAATTGACTATTTGATCCAATGTATTCTTGGGACTTTATAGCATTAAGGGGTGAGAAAACTAACTTTAGTAGTATGGAATGCAGGCATTTCATTAGAGAAGGATGGGAGGAAGAATTCCACACCCGCGACACCGCACGGGCACATTTACTAGGAATAGATTGATAAGGAAGAAAATATTCTAGCCTACTATGTGTTTAGAATTTTTCTTAAACTACTTTTATTGTGGCTGAGTATGCGATACTTATTTTGCTTACGTCTTGATCTGAAATAATGAGTTATTTTTCCATCACAAAATCAAATACACAATTTGATCATTATTTACAATCTTTATTATCTTAAATTTCACAAAATAATATAATAAACTATATTTTCATCTATATATATATGTCACCAGTTTTATATACTCAAATCACAATTATCTTTTCACTTTTCTCACCTACAACAACACACAGGCACAATAAATTGCAACACCTCAAAGACATGCTTTATACTTCTTAAAAAATTGCATATATGACTATAAAAATTATGAACCAAACTATGAAAACTAATTTCCAACTTCCTCTGTTTATACTTCTCATCCTCTATCTCCAGCTTACTGTTCTTCATTTATTGTGAGATTTTACATTAATGTCATTTTTAACAATAGGTTAACTTCTCCTTTTGTGCAAAGCTGCTTTTCATTGGTTAACTTCTCTCTCTCTCTCTCTCCAGATCTTTATGCCTTAGTTAAAAATTCTCTTTTTTTTCCTAAGGCTTCCTTACCCTGCATTATTGTGAGATTTTTAGTTGAACTTCATTTTTATGCATGAATTAACTTCTACTATTATGTAAAACTCTTTCAATTGGTTAGAGGTGTTCCTTCTGATTTAATGGCTTAAATTGCAAGAATCATTTTTACCAGTCTTTTCCGATCTTGCATCTTATCAATCTCATTCAAATTAAGTTTTTACATTCATATGTGTTTTTATTACACTTTAAAGAATTTGTCTGCACTTTTAAATTACATGGACTCAAATTCTACCATTATACACACTAACAAATCACATTTTTAAAATTTCAAGCAAAGAAAACGAGAATCCTCCTGCACAAGGCTATGAAGGAGATAAGCAGCCCAAGAACACTGAAGATGAATCCCCCAAAACCTATTAAGTCACCTGTGAAAACCCATCCAAGAACTTTTGAACAATGACCATTTGAATACTGCCCATCTTTTGTTGACCATGACATACAATTGTCTAACCAAGTATTGTAATATTTTTTTGAATGTTGTTTGGTTTATTAAAATATCATCAATATCTTAGGTTTATTAAGATATCATCAATATTTTAACATAACAATTAGCATATAAAACATATCATGAATCCGCATTTTGTAACTTAAGCTTGACATTGATGTATATATGTAAAAATTTTATCAGCCTTATGCACGTTTTATAAGCTTTTAAGACCCGCGGCATCGCGCGGGCACTATTACTAGTATCAACTAATTATTGATTTGGTGATATTTCTCTATAATATTACCCATTAATTAATTGATGATTTAAACTCATGCATGCATGAGAAGTAGTACAGAAACGGACTCCTAGCTACTACGCAGAAGTTACTGCCAAGTCAGACAAGCTTCTTGGATGCATGTGCATGACTCAGACTCATTGACTTGGGTTGTCGTCTCTTGTAGAAATTAAGGAGCCCAATGTATACGTTAGTCTTTATTGACTTGGGTCATCTCTCGTTCGTTTTTTATATTTTTCTAAGTGAGGGAGAAAATGGAAGGTTAAGGAGAATTTTTTTAAGGTTTATTACTCCATATTAGTAGATAATTAAATTTTTTATCATAAATATAGTCAATAATATATTTATGCTAAGGACAATTTGTAATTTCGTATGCATTAAGCACATCCATCAAGTTAAATTAGACCGTCGAGTACTCAGCAGCTGTATTTGCATTTTGAGTTGCATCTGCATCTACATCTACCGCTCAATAATTTTTCTTCATAATCTACTTAAATATTAATGTTTACTGGGTTGATTTGATTTTTTTGTAGTGTGTTTTAGGAGATTTATTAGTTGAAAATTTAAAATTAGTGTTTTGTTTAAGAATGTATAATATAGGTGCAATGTAATAAGTGTAGATGCAATTAATAAATGTAAATGCAGCAGCCGAGCGCTCGACAATGAATTTTGTCCTAGATCTTAATAATGCAACCGACTGTACATTCTACTAGGTAAGTAAATTAGTAATATTAGCTTGAAAAATTAAGGGACCATTTTTTTAGGAAAGAGATCTAGGAGTACATTTAGAACCTCCCGACAATTATTAAAGCCACAAAGGCCTAGTTGTGAAAGCCCAACCAGAGAAAGCCCAAACACAGGCAAACAAAGGCTCCAGCAACTGAACGGATCCCAAATATACAGATAAGGAAAAGGAAGCCCAAACGACAGACAAAGGTAGACAATCTTAAAAATCAAATTGGAATTGCAAAGCGATTTGTAATGAAATTAACTCTGCTATGGCAGCATTTTGGTGAAGACAAAAGGATAATGAAAAGAACATCCATTGGCAAAACTGGGATACGCTAGGGAGATCAAAGAAAGAAGGAGGAATGGGATTTAGAAATTTGGAAGACTACAACTTGGCTTTGTTAGCAAATCAAGCCTGGAGAGTGGAGATTAATTCAAGAACCAGACTCTCTATGGGCCCGAACTTTAAAAAATATATACTTCCCTCAATGTGAATTTAGGCATGGTCTAGTAATTAAGCTTAAAGGGAGAGATTTATTGTTATCAGGTGCTAAATGGCAAGTTATAAATGGGAGCTCCATTGCTATATGGAGAGATGTGTGGGTTCTTGGTACTACTGCTCCTATTTTGGATGCTTGACAAGGCTAAATTCTATTTCGATGACGATCTAGTTAAAGCAATTGAGGAGATTCCTATTTCATCTAGATTATAGGATGACAGATTTATTTGGCCTTTAGTAAAATCTGGTTGTTACTTAGTAAGAACAGGTTAATTATTACTTGAGCCACACTGAAAGAGACATTCCGAATGCAGTTCATTCCTACAATCTCAGCAGATCGATAATCAAATTTGGAGTAAGATTTGGGGAGCAAATTCCTTACATATATAAGATCAAGCAGTTTCTTTGGAAAGCAGATTCCAACAATGTGGCTTGTAATGCAAACCTGCACAAAAGAAAGGTAATTACTAACCCTCTTTGCCCCATCTGTCATAAATATCCTGAGTCTGTTGAACTTATCCTGCTGTTATACAGCTGGGTGGAGGGAGTTTGGTTTGATTGCTTAGGTTATAAGATATATAAATAAGTTTGCAATTACCTCCTATGACTCTTGGTTGTTGCAAGTTCTAGAACATAGGAAATCTGCAACTTCTTTTGTTTTGTCTTGGATTTGCTTTATTTCCTGGACAATCTGGAAGGTCAGGTGTAAGGCTGTGTTTCAAAAGACAATGCCTGATCCAGTGTATGCTAGTTTGGCGGCAAAAACGACATGTTTTGAATTTCTTCATTCTCAGGAGAAAATCATAAGGCTGTGTCTGCTGGAAAGACTCCCTGTTCATCTGTTCATCCAGTGTATGCTAGTTTCAGGAGAAAATCATAAGACTGTGTCTGCTGGAAAGTGTTAGGATGCTGACTTATACAGCCAAGTCATCATCCAGGTCACTTTTAATGGGTTGTTTAGGTGGTTCAATTGTGCCACTTGTCAAATTGTAATTAGTTGAATTGTTGCAATTAGTTAGATTAGTGGGGTTGTTGAGATAAGTGGTTTAGCTACTAGCTTATAAGCTGTTTTCTGTTGTAAAGGTGAGGCGTGAATTGTATCAGGTTTTCTCTGTTCTTAATAAAAGGTTCCAGTGTTCTTCTTGATTGGGTAAAGGTTGAACAAGGTTCTATCATTGGTAAGACTCCCTGTTCATCTGGTACTATATCATAATTGATGGCTCTTGGGATCACTAGATCAGGAGAGCCATGAGGCAGGCTTAGGGTGGTTTTGAGTGATCATAATTGCAGATTGGTGGGTGGCTCTGCCCAGTCTTGTGTGGCTTCTTCTGCTTTACAAGTGGCTGGCATGGCTGCCCTTGAGGATCTGTGTTGTGCTAAAAAGAAAGGTTTTGGGAATGTGGTGGTTGATTCTGATCACAAGAAGTGGTGTTTTCTGTGCAAGGAGTGCGAAAAGAGATTCGCTAGGAAATCTTAATTTGCTGCACTCATCCTTTGACTCAATTCACTACTTGATTCTCATCCCATGTAGCTCTTCTATATGGGATGAGAATCCCCCATCTTCCCTACTCGATGTGTTAATTGCTCAAGGTTTGCTGGAAGATTAGGCGGCGGCTGTTGATTTAGTTTTGTTTCGAGCAGCTTAATTAGTTTGTTACTTTGTAGTTTGTTTAGTTCTCTTTCCTTTTTTGGACTGTTTTTTATTTATGTTTCTATGTTTTGTTTAATGAAAGGAAGTAATTCAATGGCCAAAAAAAAAAAAAAAAAAAACCTGAGGATTTTAACATGTGCTAACCTGCAGGATTAAAATAATACAATCTCAATTGCCATATATGCATTAATATTTTATCAAGATAAGTTCTACTACTACTACCAAACTGAGGGACTTTGCATAGCGATTGAATTCCCAGACATCACATATTGTAGCAAGAGCTTACAATGAGACTAGGGGACCTATGAGCCAATCCCCAGTACAAGAAATTAAGGTCCTTTATATTTTATTTAATTGGGGAGCATAAATCTGCTGATTTTTATTTAATGCACAATCTTTTAGGGAAATTGAACTAAATAACCCATTTTTTAGAGCACATTATTTCTATAACCTCTTTTTTTTTTTTTTTTTTTTTTAAACTTACTTTTAGAACTCTTTGGCCATTTTTTGGACCAAAGCACCTCTAACAAAAAAAACTCTGTGGTCGACAAATAGGGTCGAGACATGGTCTACATGGCCATAACGTTGACCTGTAATATCAAGTCATATTAAGACACCATGGCTACAGTACTCTTAAGACACCAAGGAATTCATATTTTTGTGTGACTGAGGAGACCTATATGAGCCAAACCCCAGCACAAAGAAATTAAGGTCTTATATATTTTATTTTATTTTATTGAGAAAAGCCTGTTTCTAGAACAAAACTTGTTATGTGGACATGAATCTACAATCTTTTATATAAGTAGCCCTTCTTATTCACATATACTTGGTTAAGTCATAATATATATTATCAGCTCTAAAAATGTCAGCAAGTTATAAGGAGACACTATTACCTTGACTAAATGAAAAATAAGGTTGCTAAAAAGTTTTTTTTGGTTTGGGAAATTGGTCCACAACAGTTGAGGGTGAATTTATTCAATTTCTTGCACATGCAGCCAGCCTCCTTTCTCAAGAAGATGCATTATGTACTTAAAAAAATTAGTTGCAATCATGCATACTGTGGCATCTATATTACAAAGAGATTGTATATTAAGCCTATAGAACCTGCAGGATCTTAGCATGTGCTAACCTGCAGGATTGAAATAATAATTCTACCTAACCGAGGGAGTTAGATTAGTGATCGAATTCTCAGGCATCACCTCAATGGAATTTCTGTATTCAGTTTCATGGCTCTGCTTCGTTCGAGCCAGTTCTGTTTCCAAACACTCCTTCAAGTCTACCACTACCTGACTCATGAGTGGCCTTTTTATGGCACTTATAGATGCACATGCCGTTGCTATTTCCACAGCTTTCCAGACTGAGTTGACATTGAAATCTCCCTCTAATCTTGGATCAACTATGCTGTAAATGTCTCCTTTTGCAAGCATGAAACCAACCCATTGGCTAATGCTAATGATCTCATCATGCGTTCTCGATATAGCAGGTCGACTTGTGATAATCTCTAACAGCACAATCCCAAAGCTGTAAACATCACTTTTCTCATTTAACCTGTTTGTTAGGAAGAACCTGCAAGCCAAATCATGCAATGCAACTCAGATCATATCTTCTGATCCAAAAGATTTTGCTGAAGGGTCAATTTCTAGTTTCTTTCTAGTTTTTTTAAGTTGCTTGCCATTGTAATTAGTGGGTTATTTGGGCCTCTTTTGGTCATTCACCGCCTCTTTTTTTTTTTTGCCATTGCCTTTTCATTTTTTTTACGTTTTTGCCATCCTTTTGGTTTTGCCTCACATAAATTTGTTTTTATCTGTTTGCCATCTTGAAATTGTGAGGGTTTGGTGTGCCCTTTTTGGTCATTCACCTTGACTGTATTGGCTGTGAGAACTCATTTCTATCCCGTTGCTTTCATCAGACCCTCTCTCTCTCTCTCTCCCCCCCGGTCACTCTTTCTTTCTCTCTCTTCGAATCATTGCCGTCCGACGAGGGATTTCGGCGAGACCACCCACCTCGAGCTTGCTTCTTCCTCCTTTTCCTTTCGGTGGTCACAATCAACCCAGAAAGCCAGTGACGGCCGCGGATCGAGCCAGTCCGATCAGAGCCTCTCGCCGGCGTTGACTTCGATTTCGGCGGTGTGGCGACCTTCCCCCAGCCTGTGAGTTTGTTTTTATGAATTTAGGATAGTTTAATTGTTTTTGCTTACTGACATCCAGGAGCTAGCTTCCAAGCTTATATTTATATATCTATTTGTAAATCAAATTTTGGCTTCAGCTAGATATTAAATACCTATACATAACACCATCTAAGTATCTAACCATTGGTATTAACTATATATATTGATATAACCAAGAAGAAAATCAAGTAACCTCTGCTTATGTTCTTTATTTGCCTCCCCGTGTAAACAGCTGCTACACCCTCAAATTTCAGGCAAAATGAATGGCATGCATCTAAGACTCAATTTGTTTATTTGTAAATATGCTTAATATTAAAGGAGACCATGCAAGAGAGTAATAAAATTCGATTTATTTATTTAGACACTACCATAAAATGATCATTTTCGTTCACTGACCTTATGAATTGAAATTCGTAATCTTCATCTCTCATCTTCATTTTAAATTTTTTGGTGGTTCTTCGTTATTTTCACATTTATGGTTTATTTACTCTAAACCCATGAGAGGCCATTGCAAAAGACACTAAACACAGCAGAGAAATGGGCAATAATTTGTTACAAAGGAATTTGAGAAATGGTGTACAACATGGTGTTTTCTTAATGAGAGCTCTCCTAGTCAATCTCTATTTTTCGGATCATTAAGTGTGTGTGTGTGAGTGCAGGAAGGAACTATACTCTGTTCTAAGGACTAATTTTTGCAATAGTCCTCTAATTATACTCTGTTTCTTATTTTTGTCTTTCAACTCTATTTTAAAATTATAGGCTCCTTATACTGTTTAATTTGTCTCATTTTGATTGATATGCGTTTAGTTATGCCTTTATGGTCCCTTTAGTCTGCAAATTTAGGTGTTTATTCTTTGTGGTCCCAGTTGATGTAGCCACTCCATGTACGTCTGACATTGGGTGTTGTTTTCACCAATTTTGAATGGACTTTGACTTTGTTCATTTGTTGGATACTTTTGAAGTTGTTGTTGAGCATCCAATAGTAAGTTGTTTGTTGTATGTACTATGTACTCAAAGTGTGACATCTTTAAAGGAGGATGATACTGTTTATGTTTAGAGATTTAAGACAATGTTTCCCTTCCTTTTTTTAAAATTTTTTCTCTTTTCTAATACATTTTTCAACTACTATACAACCCTATTTGTGATCGATAAAGAGTAGTAGACCAATTTCATCACTATGCTTTGTCAACAGCATTAAGTAGCCATTTGAAGGATGAGTTGCTTAATTTCTTGGCATATCCAGTACGATCTGATTTACCACAATCCAGAGCCTAAGGGAAAAATGATAAAAGCATGTAACTTTGACATTTTTAATTTAATTACTCCCCAATAAATAAATGATGTGTATATAGTTCAATTAATAAATCTTTAAAATGCATAAATGATCATTTTCTGGTGATATCCAGTGAATGATCATAAAGCCACAAATAGTCCATATCTGATGTATCAAATGATCATGTAATAGTCCATATCGGATATATCAAATGCTTTTCATAAATGATCGTTTTCATTTATGGAGTACTTGCATTAATAAAGTCTCCTGTGTTAAGTTGCTTAAGTGAAGGTTAATTAGTGTAGACTGAATGAATGGTGTTTGAGATTTATAACTTAAGGTTAGTTTCAACATTAACAAGTCCGCAAAAACAGCTCTAATTAAGGTTGGTCCTAAACCCTTTATATTTGCTTTTTTTATTTAATTAAGGTTGAAATCATGCAATTGGTTCTAACTTTGATGTTTATGCAATTAATTATTTGACTAGAATATGGTATTGGTTTATGTTGATTCTCAGTTAGCCTTGGTTTGTGATGGTTCTTTTCTTAATGAACCGAAAAAAGAGATTGATAAATGCACTTAAAAGTGAGAACATGATATTTTCTTAATGAGAGCCAGTTTGCTGAGTCTAGGCTTTTTGGGTATCATATTGAAAAATACAAATCTCAACCATGTTCTTTTCTTAATGATCTCAAAAAAGTGATTGATGAATGCAGTTTTTTTTTTTTTTTGGCTGGCAGTGTTATTGGAGCAGTGGTAATTGTTGTGGAATGGCTGTGTTATTTTTTGGAATGGCTGTGTTATGTTTTTTCCCTCCACCTAATGCATGTGAATTTAAGTGCACTAATTTTTTTCCTTTACGTTGACAGAGATGGCAATCTTTGTAAGAGATTTTAAGTGTTCCAAATTTTGTCCCGGCTTGGCTTTTCAAAGAAAAAAATTATTTACAACAGGGATTTAATTTTGTTAAGTTTTGTTTATTTCTTTTTCTCCCCAAATAGGTTATAGGGTCAATAAACATGTGAGGTACTTTTTTTAATTTATTTTTCCTCTCTAATGCTTTGATATTTAATGTTTTCTTTCATTTCGTTTGCTTTTTATATCAATTTTGTTGTCCTTTGGTTATTGTTGTAATCAACTATTTTAGTTTATATATTTATCCATTGCAATAACTAACTGTTACACTTTTAACAAAAAAATGCATGTTTCATAGGTACTATTGTTCTGCTTTTGCAACAATGACCATTGAAGTCAAGCTGTTTAATTAAGGAATTCTGTTAAGCAAGAGATCGGTTTCTATTCAATACATTTTAAAGATCTACATGCACATTGGTCTTTGAAACAATTCAATGAATGACCCTTAGTATTGGTCGGTGTGTTATTTCACTCTAAGAAATTAACCTGTAATTGTGTATTAACTGATCTTCTGTTAGCTCATGCATATATATAGAGTTGTATGAACTGGGTTCTCGACCTGCCTCCCCTTCTAGCATTACCCTCCATGTAGCCTCTAGATTAGTTTCTGAATAATCCCTTTTAAACATGGTTTCTGTCTAATAAAACCTCTATGAGTTGTCCTGGGTTTTCATTATCAAAGTATAGAATACACATATTGATATCCAACTTATCTCCGTGCAGTTCTCAGGCTGCAGACCCAACTCATTAAAGCTTTTTGCAATCAGTGATTTTGTATTTCTTTGGTTGTTGTTGTGGTCAACTCTTTTGGTTTATATATTTGTCCATTGGAATAGCCAACTGTTGCACTTTTAACAAAAAAAATGCATGTTTCGTAGGTACTGTTGTTTTGGTTTTGCAACGATCACTTTCAAGCTGTTTCGCCACTCTTTTGTGTACTGTTAAGCAAGAGGTCAGTTCTATTCCTAATAAATATTGTGTTTTTCTCAATTTGTGGATATAATTTGAATCTGCATATGTTTACCTTTTAAAATATTTTCCATCATTTTTGCAGCTACATTAATTAAGTTGTTGCTTGAGCTTAAATATTTTTTTCCCTGTAAGTTGACCTTGGGCTGCATATTCACCACTATGTATATGTAAGTTGACCTTGGGCTGCATATCCAAAAAAATGAGGTAGAATTCGAGGAGATTGGGGTCATGAATCCGCATTTTGTAATTGAAGATTAGTTAAGAAACATTGATGTCAGTGTTTATAGACATATTTAGATTTTCATATATATGTAAAAATTCTTATATTTCAGTTTTTGTTGTAAATATATTATTATGTGTGGCTATTCCTGTAATTAGTTGTAGGGCATACTAGTAAATATTTAAAACCTAGTAAACCCTACCTCTATATAAGGATATTTATAAGATGAATGAAATAGACAGATTATATTTTCTCTGTCTCTCTTTTCCACAAACCCTATTTTCTATATACTTTTACAACACGTTATCAGCACGAAAAGCTCTTTGGATTGTGGATTGCCAAACAAAAGAGGATCATCATTCAATCCGTTCTTCAACCAAGTAGGTTTTATAAAATAATTTTATGTTCATAGTTATTTAACCTTGATTGATTGAAAAATTCTCTATGAAGTATGAACCCTAAATTTATGTGATTGATTTATTTGGGATTATATATTTTATACATGTATTTGGGTTGAATGATTAAATAATAAAAAAGAGGAAATTTGGGTGATCGGAAACCACCCCGCGCAGCCAGCAGCCGCTAGCCCCTTCACCCACGCGCGCTGCCTGCAGCAGCCCCTCAGTCTCTCGCTGCCAGCTCAAGCTGCCACACCTCCCCTCAGTCTCTCGCTGCCAGCAGCAGCGCAAGCAAACCACAAGCTGCCACACCTCCCCTCGCGCTGCCAACCTTCGCAGCAGCAGGCTTTGCTGCCAGTAGCAGCCCAGCCCAGCAGGCCCGTGCAGCAGCCCAGGCCTAATGCGCCAGCCCAGCCCAACAAGCCCAGTCCACGATGGCAGCCCAGAAGGCCTGCCACGCCGCTGCCACGTCAGCATCCACGTGGACGCCAAACCGCTGCCACGTCAGCGCCACGCATGCGCCATATCATTGACATGTCAGCGCCACGTCGCTACCACTCCCACGCTGACACATGACGAGCCTCCTGAAACTTTGTAAAAAGGAGGTTTTAATCTTTGCCATGCCTGGGATTTGAACTCAGGACCTCTTGTGCACAACCTTATGCCTTGACCAATATGCTGCTAATGGTTTCTTGTTGATATACAAACTATTTAATATATATACTCTAAATGCCAGAAACTTTTATTCAAACAATTTCGTGATATTTTTCTGTTCTTCTTGGGTATATGAATATTTTACTTGTTTAAATTTTTGCACTAGAATATATGTGTAAAAATTGCAGGTAATTAATGAACCAGTAGTTCATACATAAATATTGAACCTGTAGCTTCAATAATGTTGTATAAGGAACCTGAACTTTTCTTCATAAATTCACCATACATGATAAAAACAAGTAGATTTTACATGTCTATACCATGTTATAGAACTTGAAGCTCTTATTTGTTGCTTATGGATGTTATTGCCCAAAACATTAATTATGGTTATTTGTTCCTTTTAACCAAAATGTCAAATCTCAACAAGCTTGATTTTGTCGCTTTGGAAGTTTCCGGAAGAAACTATCTAAAGTGGACTCAAGATGTTAAGCTTCATTTGACTGCCAAAAAGATGAGGTCGACAATTAATGCTGACAATGTTGTCGCAGAGTCCTTTTGGGCAAGTGTCATGATCTTCATTAAGAAACATATGGAGGAAGCACTCCAAGTTGAGTACCTCGCTGAAGATGATCCACGAGCTCTTTGGGTCGCTCTGGAAGAGCGGTTTAACCATCAGAAGACCATTTTCTTGCCTGAAGCAAGACATGATTGGCAGAACATCCGTTTCCAGGATTTCAAATTTGTGAATGAGTATAATTCGGAAATCTGCCGGATCCGGTCACTCCTCAAATTTTGTGGAGAGGAGCTCACCGAAGCTGACCTATTGGAGAAGCCTTTCTCCACCTTCCCTACCTCCTGTTTGGTCCTGCAGTAACAATACAGGGAGATGAATTTTACTAAGTTCTCGGCATTGATCACTACTTTATTGTTCGCTGAAAAGAACAACAACTTATTAATGAGAAATGATTAAGTCCGACCTGTCGGTACTAAAATAGCACCATTGCCTGAAGCAAATGTTGCTCATCGCGATTCAAACCGCGAAAGAGGATACCGAGGTCATGGAAATGACGAAAAGTTCGATCGCCCAAGATATGGAAGGAAAAGTTCTCAGAGGAATGACCCGTATGACCGAGACCAACGTGGTCATGGCCCACATGGTAGGAACCACCGTCTCTCGGCCCCAAGAACTCAAAATGAGAGGAACACTGGTCCGGCCCGTCGCCACCATAACTAGAATCAGAATCAGAATGATCTCTATTACCTATGTGGAGGAACTGATCATTGGTCCCGCACCTGCCGTTCATCAGCGCAAGCTGTAAATAAGTATCATGCCAGTCGCGGAACTCGAGAAACCAACCTCATTGAGGGATCATTTCCTATGGATACCACTCTAGAGGTCACTGATTTCCAGGCTGAATCTGGACACTTCAAGGACTAGAAACTCGATGACATGGATATGATCGGCACTTGTGCCTTATTTATTTTATGAAAAATGTTTTTCTTATTCAAATTATTTTGGTGATTTATGACTTGGATTATTTGTTCTAAAAATTTGGTTATGTTCGAAAATTATTTAATTCAATCAAGTTATTTTCATACATGTGATCCATTGAATTAAATTTATGAATAAGCATGTTTAGTGGGGAAGTTTGTTGTCTGGCAGACAGTGCTACTACGCACACTATACTCCAAGATCGGAAATATTTTTCAAACTTATTGCTTACTCATACCTCTGTGACAACCATATCAGGCCAATCCAACCTGATAGAGGGCCATGGCAAAGCCCATTTTTATGTTGTTTAATGGTACTAAATTACCATTAATGAGGCCTTATATTCTCCAAGTTCCAGAAGAACGTTGTTAAGTTTTAAGAATATTCGAGCCAACGGTTAGCACGTTGAAACCACTAAGGAAAATGGAGTGGAATATCTTTGCATAACATCTAATTTGTATAGCCAGAAGCGTACATTGGAGAAATTGAAATGTCTCTCGAATGGTCTTTACATGACCACCATTAGATCGATTGAGGCCAATCACATAGTTAACCAGAAGTTAACCAATTTGAGCAGTTTCTTTCTATGACATGACCGGTTGGGATACCCAGGTCAAAGTATGATGCGCCGTATCCTCAATTCATCACACGGGCATCCCTTATTAATAAGGATCTTGTGTTTAGTGACACACTATGCCAAACTTGCTCGCTCAGAAAGTTGAATATTAGATCATCATATGCAAAGACTAGTAAAGACTTCATCCTTTTCCTGCAAAGGATTCAAGGGAATATTTGTAGACCTATCCAACCACCATGCGGACCATTTAAATATTTCATGGTTTTGGTTGATGCATTGACAAAGTGATCACATGTTACACTATTGTCCACAAGAAATGCTGCTTTTGCTAAACTTCTCGCCCAGAAGGCTCACCACACGAATTATCCTATAAAGTCCAGAAGACTTGATAATGCCGGAGAGTTTACATCGAAAACTTTCGATGATTATTGCATGTCCCTTGGGATTAATGTTGAACATCGAGTTCCCCATGTTCAGACCCAGAATGGTCTCGCAGAAGCGTTCATTAAAAGATTACAAATGATCGCACGAACCTTGGTTATGCGCACCAAGCTTCTAATTTTTGCGTGGGGCTATGCAATCTTGCATGCAGCCATGTTGGTCCGGTTGAGGCCCACTGCTAGCCAACCTTACTCCACGTTACAGCTAGTTACTGAGTACGAACCTGACGTTTCGTACTTACGCGTATTTGGGTATACAGTTTACGTGCCAGTTGCGCCGCTACAACGTACCAAAATGGGTCCTCAACGAACGATGGGCATATATGTCGATTATGAATCTCCATCAATTATATGCTTTTTAGAGCTCTTGACATGCGATCTTTTTACCGCCAGATTTGCGGATTGTCACTTTGATGAGACAATCTTCCCGCCATTAGGGGGAGATAAGAACGTCACCGTTCCTGAAGAACGACGTGAATTGACGTGGAATGTCCCCACTATGTCTTATCTCGATCCCCGAACCGCCCAATGTGATAGCGAAGTGCGGAGAATTCTAGATCTATAGAGTATAGCCCATAATATGCCAGACGCATCCTCTGATCTAGCTAAAGTGACGAGATCACATATACCTACTGCAAACGTGCCTGCAAGGATATCCGTCCCCGAAGGACGTGTCGTCCCAGATGGACGAGGTACAACCATAGCGGCTAACCAATCATATGTCCCTGCCCAGAAGCGAGGTAGACCACTAGGTTCGAAGGACTCTTATCCCCGGAAGGGGATAAATTTGGCACAAACGAGTCCCCTTGACATCGCGATCTCAATCGATCCATCTCACGAAATAGTTTCGGATTATGGGTCCATCCCAGAAGAGATGGCGTTAGGGGACGCTCCAACGTTTGAACCCACTCTCGAGAACATAGAGATCTCTATAAATTATGCATGCTTAAGTGAACTCTGTATCGAAAAGAGATTATCATCGATGATATATTTGTATTTGCGGTAGCTACCGAAATCATAACTAGCGATGACATCGAACCTCACTCTGTTGATGAATGTTAACGTCGAGACGACTGGCCAAAATGGAAAGAAGCAATCCAGGTCGAATTAGATTCCTTGACAAAGAGACAGGTGTTTGGGCTTGTCGTTCCTACACCTTCTCCATGTTAAACCTGTAGAATTTAAATGGATATTTGTAAGAAAGCGTAATGAGAAAAACGAGATTGTGAGATACAAGGCTCGTCTAGTGGGGTAAAGATTTTCTCAATGCCCTGGGATTGATTACGAGGAAGAGTATTCCCCCGTAATGGACATCATAACGTTCTGCTACCTTATCAGTTTGGTAGTTTTCGAAAAACTGAGTATGCAGCTTATGGATGTGGTCACTGCTTATCTCTATAGGGATCTTGATACAGAGATATATGAAAGTTCCCGAAGGACTTAAGACACCCGATGCAAATAATTCCAGACCACGGAACACGCTCTCCATTAGTTTGAGGCGATCACTTTATGGATTGAAACAATCCGGACGGAGGTGGTAGAACCGTCTAAGTGAGTATTTGATCGGGATGAGATATGTGAATAATGTTCTATGCCCTTGCGTGTTTATTAAGAACAAGTTCCAATTTTTCTATTGTAGTTGTTTATGTCGATGACATGAATCTAATTGGTACTCCTGAAGAGATCAAGGAAACAACTAAACACTTGAAGTTGGAATTCGAGATGAAAGATCTTAGGAGAACGAATTTCTGTCTCGGCCTAGAGCTCGAGCACCATGCAGATGGAATTCTAGTCCATCAATCGAATTACATCCAGAAGATGTTAAGGCGCTTTAATGAGGATAAAGCGAAGCCTTCTAGCACGCCCATGATCGTCCGTAGTCTAGATCCTAAGAAAGATCTGTTTCGTCCCGCAGATAATAACGAAGAGATATTGGCACCAGAAGTCCCATATCTAAGTGCAATAGGCGCATTATTGTACTTGGCTCAATGTACTAGACCGAACATCTCATTCGCTGTGAGCTTGTTAGCTAGATATAGCTCTGCGCCAACACGTCGCCACTGGAATGGCATAAAAGACATTTTCCGCTATCTTAGAGGTACGACGGATATGGGCTTATTCTATCCCTACGCATCAAGGAATGGATTGATCCCCTCGATCCTCAGAACGATGCTCGCCTTGTTGGATATGCTGACACAGGGTATCTATTAGACCCGCACAAGGCGCGTTCCCAAACTAGTTATGTCTTTTACCATTGGGAAACAACAATATCTTGGAGGTCTACGAAACAGACCCTTGTTGCTATCTCTTTGAATCATGCTGAGATTCTAGTCCTTCATGAAGCAGTTCGTGAATGTATATATGGCTAAGAGCAGTTTCCAAGCATGTTCGAAGTACGTGTGGACTGCATTCCACCACTGATGAACTAACGATTATCTATGAGGATAATGCCGCTTGCATCCAGTAGATGAAGACGAGTTTCATCAAAGGAGACAACACCAAGCATATTGTACCGAAGTTCTTCTTCAATCAACAACAACAAGTGCATCAGCTGATTGAAGTCAAGCAGATCCGATCTCAAGACAACCATGCAGACCTTTTCACCAAGTCACTGCCAAAGTCCACGTTCTTGATGCATGTTTGAGGTATTGGTTTGAGTAGATTGGCTGATTTACCTAGTATGTAGTCTTCAGGGGGAGTCGACATCAGGAGAGTATCCCGAAGCATACTCACTTGACCATCGTGTACTCTTTTGTCCTTCGTCCAGGGTTATTTTGTCCCATTGGGTTTTGTTACCTGGCAAGGTTTTAATGAGGCACATCTTGGCATGGTCACTCTACTCATACTACATCCTGAAGATGTGTTGATCTGATATATATGCATTTGCTCATCTTTTCCCTTCGACCACGGGTTTTTCCCATTGGGTTTACCGGGCAAGGTTTTGGTGTAGCAACTCTAATACACCCCGCTCTCATTGACATACTATCTGCTTATGATCCAGAAAATATGACTTCACCTACTTTCGAGGTTCTGATGCGACTACTTCACACTCACGCGCGTTGCACTCTTTTTCCTTCGACCAGGGTTGTTTTTGGTCCCATAGGATTTTTATTACCTAGCAAGGTTTTAACGAGACAACTTAGAAGCGCATAGCAGAGACAACACTAATGACATGGAATATCCAAGGGGGAGTGTTGTAAATATATTATTATGTGTGGCTATTTCTGTAATTAGTTGTAGGGGCATACTAGTAAATATTCAAAACCTAGTAAACCCTACCTCTATATAAGGATATTTATAAGATGAATGAAATAGACAGATCATATTCTCTCTGTCTCTCTTTTCCACAAACCCTATTTTCTACATACTTTTACAACAGTTTTATAGATATATGCACATTTTACAAGCTTTCCACACCCGCAGCAGCGCGCGGGTACAATTACTAGTTTCATTACTATATCCCACCAATGCCCCGTCGTTAGTCATTAATATGTGGTAATTTGACCGAGTTTGACTAATTCAAAAGGTCAATTTTGTCCTTCATATACTTGCTTTAAGTCATAATATTTTCAGCTGATCTAAAAATTTCAACATGTTATAAGGAGACACTTTTACCTTGACTAAATGAAAAATAAGGTTGCTAAAAGGCTTTTGTTGTTGGTTTGAGAAATTCCATCAAATTTCTTGCACATGCAGTCAGCCTCCTTTCTCAAGAAGATACATTATGTACTTAGGATTTAGGAAACTGGTTGCAATCCATACATAATCTGGTATTCTGGTATCTATAATACAAAGAGATTGTATATTAAGACCATAGAACCTGCAGGATCTTAACATGTCCTAATCTGCAGGATTGAAATAATACATCCTAATTCCCATTTTATCCAGACAATTAATTAGCACAACTATCTAACCGAGGGAATTATATTAGCGATTGAATTGTCAGGCATCATCTCAATGGAATTTCTGTATTCAGTTTCATTGCTCTCCTTCGTTTGAGCCAGTTGGGTTGCCAAACACTCCTTCAAGTCCGCCACTACCTGAGTCATGAGTGGCCTTTTGATGGCACTTACAGATGCACATGCCATTGCTATTTCCAAAGCTTTCCACACTGAGTTGACATTGAAATCTCCCTGTAAGCTTGGATCAACTATGCTGTAAATGTCTCCTTTTGCAAGCATTAAGCCAACCCATTGGCTAATGCTAATGATCTCATCATGCGTTCTCGATATAGCAGGTCGACTTGTGATAATCTCTAACAGCACAATCCCAAAGCTGTAAACATCACTTTTCTCATTTAACCTGTTTTTTATGAAGAACCTGCAAGCCAAATCATGCAATGCAAATCAGATCATATCTTCTCATGCAAAAATATTTGCTAAAAGGTCAATTTAGTGTCTTTCTTCAGTTCTCTTGTATTCTTGTTGCTTTATTTGATTAATGTTTGCAATTTGATACACTGAAGTGCTAACAGTTTAAATACTAAATATGATCATGGGTAAATTAGAAACAAAAAAAATTCTTACTCAGGGTCAAGGTACCCTGGAGTGCCAACAAGAATGCTCGAAGCCCGAGTCCCTTCATTAGAAGGGAAATCTCTGGATAGGCCAAAATCAGAAAGTTTGGCTTGGAAACTTTCATTCAGCAAGATGTTTGTTGATTTCACATCCCTGTGCATTATAGGTGGCTTACAACCATAGTGTAGGTACTCCAATCCTGCATTTCAAAATTCAGACATCACTTACACAAAAAAATTCAGGAAGAAAAAGGAGATCGATGTAGCTAAAAAAAGAATCATGACAATCATTCATTTAGTTTCAGACCTTGTGCAGCGTCTGTTGCTATTAGAAGTCTACCTTCCCATGTCAAGATATTTGATCTTCTATCTACATATAACATATCCATAAAAAATAAAAGAGACTCAGCCTTTGTATTCTGTCTTAACTTACAAAAGAACCTCATTCATGAGTGATGCAAGAAAGTTTCAGAGTATAGAATTAATTGTAAAGTTTGAAAGTTTCAAGCATATACAAAGCCTCTGATGATTAAGTTATTGACTCTCCAAAGTTTAGAATTAATACTAGAGAAATTAATAGTGAATTTTGCTACTGCATAATTTCAATTGTAGCCAAACCTGAAAGATGTTCCTGTAAGTTTCCATTGGCCATGTATTCGTAGACAAGTCCTATGTTGGTTTCATCATTGCAATATCCAACAAGGCTTGTCAAATTCTTATGATGAACTCTCATAAGAATATCAACCTGTAATTTAAGACACCATAAACTCCAAATCTTAGTTCATCATATATGATTGATCTAGAAACATTGTGTTAGTTTATTTGGACACAAACGTGCCTCTGCATTAAATTGTTGAAGCCCTTGAACTGATGACGGCGAGAGAATCTTGATAGCTACTTGAATTTTGTCTATTTATCCATGATAAACTGTTCCAAATCCACCTTTTCCAAGAACCCTCTCGAAGTTGTTGGTGATTTTGAGTATCTCAGAGTATGTAAATTTACGTTTTGTCGACTCCAAGGACCCTAATTGAAGGGTGACTTTTGCATCTGTGACAACTCCTAAAGACCATTACAAGTTTGATGAGCATCTATGCAGACAATGCAGGAATCTTTATACAATCGAAACCTTCAGCCTTCATTATTTCATTGCCAATAAACATCTGTAAGGAAGTCTTACCATGTTGTCTTTTCCTTTGAAAGCGCCACCAGCAGATGGCTGCTACAGTTAATAAGACGACGGCAACGATTGACACTACTACAGGAATAACAAAATTGTTTTTCTTCTTCTTCGTTAATTTGCAAGAAATAGGCCCGGATAGATTTGGATTTCCGCACAAACTGACATCAAAATGGTTGATGGAAACTGTAGTTAGATTTTGATGAATTATAATTACCAAGTATAAATTCCTATGTGATAGTAGCAGATTTTAGCCTCTACGGTAATTGACCCATGCTCTGTAATACACAGTACTTAATTTTAAGGTGAGTCAAACACAAAGTATAAAGGTCATGGTTTTCTAAATAAAGCATACCTCAATGATAGCGTACCATTCTTCCCTCTTTCTATCAACAGTACTGGGACGGAGCCGTTGAGGTTGTTTTTCTCCAAGTTTCTGCATGTATCCATCATCACTATGCTTTCTAACTAATTACTATCATTTGCATTTCATGTATAGCCAAATAACTTACAGGATATCTAAATTTGGGAATTGAGATAGAAAATCTGGAATTACTCCTATTAAGTTGTTGTTCGATAAATCCGTGAAATCATGAGCAGCATCAACTCATTTAAATTAGAATGATTGTGACAAATGAAATTCTGACCACATGCTGTTTACCACTCTACCTTGTCATTAATTTGGAAATTAACTGATTGTCACATTTATACTTACAAAGTCTGTAACATGCTGAGATTGGAAATAGAAGAAGCTATGAACCCTGTTAATCCACTTGAGGACAAGTCCCTGCAGATTGCATATATGTTCAGTATTTAAAACACAATAAGAACTTGAATTAATTAATATGAATATATGTCATGATCATGGCTAACTTTGTGCGAAGAGACAGTGATAGTACTTACAAGGATATGATTCTTGGGGGCTCATTTTCAGGATAGCTACACTTGACACCTTCCCATGAGTACTTTTCAGGGGCACATGGATCTCCTTGCCAGTTCTTTCCAATGTTATAACTTGACTTAATGTTTGTAATTGCATCAACTAATTAATATTTTCATACACAAATTAACGGAAAATCCCATCAAAATCATAATAATTAATCATATTTAATTGCATAGTGGGTAAATAATAATTAGAGGAAATAACAGATTTAGTCCAGTTATTTTATACCTAGTTCAATTTTGGTCCACAATCTTTTTTAAGTTCTGTTTTGATCCACTAATTGTTCCACTTGTTCAATAAAGGTCCAGATTTGTTTTCTCAAATTTGACCTGCCTTTTACCCTATCAAATCTCACCCAAATTCAGCAAACATATACTTGTTTTAAAGGTATGCATTTCTTCTTTACAACCATATAAAGATCATTCAAATTGGAGTTCTAAAACTCAAGATAATTGACCCCAAAGTAGGGTATCCAAAACTGCCAATTTTTCAAACTTCACCCAATCTCAATTCTCTTAGATTATAATACTCTAAATTTGTTTTTATGACTAAGAAATGGTGAAATATAACTTATACTTCAATTATAATTGAAGAAAACACAACCTAAAAGATTTAGAGTCACAAATCTGGACCTTTATTGAACAAATGAAACAATTAGTGGACCAAAACAGAACTTAAAAAAGATCGTGGACCAAAATTGAACTAGGTATAAAATAAGTGGACCAAATCTGTAATTTCCTCTAATAATTAATTACTTACCATCTTGTTGGTTTGTTTCTGATTCCAAGAATTTCTTTTCTATATAAATCTCGATAGCGTTGAGGATGGGAGGAAGGGTAGAGTTGTCAGCCGCAGTGATAGTAATATCAACATATTCTCCCGTAAAACTCCAAGGCTCAATGCTGGAAATAGTATTTGTGTACAAGTAATCAGGAGCAAATGGCCCATAAGTGCCTCCGTCCCCACTTGTATAGAGCAGTCTAGACTGGTTGGGTTGGAGGTTTTCAACTTCTGCAAAGTGCATGTAACTATAATACCCTGCATCTGTATCAGCACCCTCAGGCGCCCAGATAGTAATAACCAAGGAATCAGTTGGATTTTGTGGGGTGGCAGCAGTTCTCATAACAACAGATGGTGGTTGGTAATTGTTGTGAGAGTCAAAGTCGATGATGTTTGAGGTATTCAACTGTGTCCAATCATCCTTGTTATAGTAACGCCAGAAGCGATCATAAATATCCACAGGGTACCTGGACATAGACATTTCATCGGTTTATATCGATCTAATCAAAAACTTCATGGACGTACGGTAATTTATTGCGTGTTAGAATTAGGATATCCAACCCAATATTCAATTGATCATGACTACTCATAAAACAATGAATACTCACCTGTATATATTGCGGTTATCTATTAAACCCGTGTCGTACCGTTTGACAAGTGCCATGGACTGGTTCTGTTTATAAGCGTTACTAGGTAAGGGCCTGAGCTCAATTGTTGATATAAATGGAACCCCAGAGCCTGTGTTCACCAAACAAACATGTATGTAGCTTCGCAGAGGGACATGTATGAGCTCCTTGACCTCGTCAATGGAGCCATTCCAAGGCTTCACTGAATCCCACAAATTGGGCCCAAGATGTAGTTCGAACTCTGGTAATTCGTTTCCGCCATCATAATTCCCATGAAAGAAAGTTGCTCGGATCAAATATCTGGTGCCACTTGTAACGTTTATTTTGTAGCAGTTCCTGGTTCCTTGAGGGAAGCTCCTAAGAGACCCGTACGGCTGTTGCTTTGTATTTCTGTATTCAGACGATACCAACTCACTTTCACCAGTGTCTATGAAGTTGGCGTCTGAAATGTAGTCAATGCCTGTATTGGCTTCGTTATAGTCAGAATTTTTGGGTAGGCCGCAATCTATGCTAATGAAGCCTGCAGAGGACGTAATCAAAGGGGCAGACAAATATTGTTATAATTAATATGTTGATCAAAATAAAAGTTTTATATATAACGCTACGGATGCTCATATATATACACCTGATTGATTTTGGGCATGAACTAGGAGGAGCATAAGATTAAGAGGAAAACCAGCAAGCACTGCAAAGAGGAAAAATTGCCTGAATGTCCGCAAGGACCACAACATCATGATTATACTCTGGAAATTAACAAGCAAGGGATGGAGGTGTCTACAATATATGAATATCATCTATATATAATTTATAAGTGGGTCATGGCCGTTCCTCAAGCAGCTTATGTCATCTATTTATAATATGCAACTTGATTTTAAAGACTGAACCTTTAACTTATCATAATCCTAGCATCATTCATAACTTCCCACCCTCTCTCACTTATAGACTAATTCCTATATATGTACGTACTTGGATGCAACTTGATTCCATTGACTCTTCGTATTACAAACTCATGAGTCATGATCACTAGCTAGCTTGTCAATATTGCTCTTAGAAAGTTGTCTCATGACTTCCATGTTTGGATTAGGGATGGTCTAATCACCTGGCTATTTAAAATACAATATATCTTCTTATCATGCTTCTGTATGAATAAATAATTAAAGTATCTTTTCTAGAAGAAAAATGCATGTCAATTGTGCTATAGTTTTTACAATAAAATTAATGAAGACAAAAAAGAGATTAATGACGAAATTTCTGTGTCCAGTGCATAAATTACCAAGTAATTAGTTGGTTGATTCTACAAGTGGCCAAAATCTAGGTGAGAACGCTGGCCTCGATCTGTGTAGTAATTAAGGAAGCTACAAGGAAGTTAGCCAAGTCCAGTCCAGAAATATATATATATATATATATATATAGAGGCTCCTTCAATTGAGATATACCTCAATTTATTTATGTTAAAATATGCATGTGCATGATGGAGAGTTGGAGAGTTGGGACGTATATATAGAAGCTAGTTGCATGATGGGCAATTTCAACAACAAGATGATTGTTTAGTTCTGCCATTCATTCAACTCGATCAAAGTCTCAAAACGTACTGCACAGTACTTCTTGCGCGTAGAGGTTCATGACCGGATCGAGCGGGTCCATGATGGGTAATATATAAATACATATATATATATATATCAACTTGTAGGTTATATAACTTATATATATATATATGTATATCAACTTGTAGGTCAAATGTTTTGAGTGTTTGCTAAATAAAATAAAGAAAGAGGGATATTACGATATTAGCCTTTTATGGGTTTTAATGAGATAAGTATGAGTTTGAAGGTGGTTTTCCTAATTTACTAAAGAAGAAATATCCGCGTTAGAGAAAAGAGTTATCATTAATTAATAGGTCCGTTGACTTTAGGTACCAAATTTAAATATTTTTTTTATTTTAACTACTAAAATATTTATGTCATTTCACTTTAAATACTAGATTTTTGTTTAGGTACCAACTTTAAAAAATATAGTTTTACTAAGCAGTCGTACCTATTCACCGAGCGCTTGAGAGAATATTTTATTTTTTTTACAAACTCAACTAATTGTACGTGACTATCCAATAATTACAACTTTTTTATTGATTTGTTGTTTTTTTAGAATTTGCAAGGCTTAAACTTTAATGTTTAATTTCTACGTTATAAGACTTCATCCCCCAAACCTAAATCAAAAGCATTAAACTCTTATAAACTTTGAATTTTTATGAATTTCATACAGTTACAACTGCAATTGTTAGACAGTTACACTGTGACTATTCGACAGTCACAACTGTACAGCAAACTGAAAAAAAATAAAAATAAAAATAAATAACGAAAACCACCCAATCCAAAATATTTTGCTTTAGGCTAGTACCTAAAATAAAAAAAAAAATTAATATCTTGCTACTTTGTTGAAAAACCATTGATATTTGATATTTAATTCTAATTTTCTATTAATTAATTAGGGATTAACATTTGGTTGACTAGTAATTATTTGGTGAAAGTCATACGGACTCCCTAAGATTCTAACTTATTTCATTCAGGTCCCTAAAGTTTAATTAATATATGTTATCGATACCCCTTGGTTAGTCATTGTTAACAGAAAATGTGGTTTGACCGAGTTTAATTGACTAAGAAAGTGTCAAATTTGTCCTTCATATGATATTTTAAAAATCAACGTCATTCCCTAAACAAAAATTAATATTCTTCTCTCAAGATAAGTTGTGAAAAGATGGTTTTTAATTTCATTTGTAAAGGTCAAACTGACTGTCTTGTCCTTTAATCGTTAATGAGAGTTAAAAATTACTGCTAAAATAAGAGGTATTGGTGGAAATAACAAAACCTGAAAGGTCTGAGTGAAATAAATCTGAGGGGTCTACATGAATTTCAATTTCACCCGTAAGCAGGTAAATACATTTTTTCAAATTTTTATTTCTGTTCCTTTTGTCGTTCGTTTTGGGCTAAGAGCCTAAGACACAGTGTGAAATAAATGGAGTTACTACAATACTAGAACAGAGCTAAAACCAGAGCCCAAATTCATGCTTCTTGCAAATCCATCAAAATTCTTGCACATGCAGTCAGCCTCCTTTCTCAACAAGATGCATTATTTGAATACGAAATTAGTTGCAATCCATACATAATATGGTATATATTACAAAAGATTGGCTTATTAAGACCATAAAACCTGCAGATTTTAACATGTGCTAACCTGCAGGGTTGAAATAATAAATCCCAATTCCCATAATCTTACCCAGATAAGTACTAGTTACTACCTAACTAATCGAGTAGTCGGGCATCATCTCAATGGAATTTCTGAATTCAGTTTCATGGTTCTGCTTCGTTCGAGCCAATTCTATAGCCAAACACTCCTTCAAGTCCACCACTATGACTCATGAGTGGCCTTTTGATGGCACTTCTATTTCCACGACTTTTCAGACTGAGTTGACACTAAAATTTCTCTCTAACCTTGGATCACAATATTGTAAATGTCTCCTTTTTCAAACAAGAAACCCACTCATTGAGAAAGAGGACAAGCAAATAGGTGCACCATCATACCAACTAGCGAGCACTGCAAGTTGCTTCAATTTCCGCGACATCATTACATGGAAAGCAAGACGCAATACTAGCTACCAAGTTATCTGTGTTCATTGACTATGATCATCATGTTATATAAGCAATATATGAATATCATGACCTATGCTAAAGCTAATCAAAGCATAGTGGCTACACTTGTGAAATAGACCTCTCTCTTTCATGTCTAATCGTGGGCACACCCAAAGCAATTAAGAATAATTTTATAGATGTCAAAATTAGACTGACCAGTGGCAGTATTTGTGCTCCCATTTCCAGAACTCGAACTAAAACCATTTTCTTCTGTTATTTCTTTATTATATAGATATATATATGCACTAACACATTTACAATTTGCCTAATATTTAACAAAAGAAGTCGATCTCCAATATTATGAACCGGAAAGTGACAACAAAGTTTGAGCATCATGGTGGTTCGATGCCCATCTCATACCGAGTGGAGTCGCGATGTCAGGTACGTCATTATTTAATATAATACATATATATTCCTTAGTATTATTTGAGTTTTTGACAACATTATTTATTTTCTTTTTCAGGCCGCGATTCGCAATTCCTAGAGATTGACACTTTCAAAGATGTTTATGTCCGACTCAGCTGTGATGCGGCCAAGGCGAAACATGTTAGTTTTTTATCTTTTATTTGTTTCACAAATTTTTTTATTTATACTTAATTTTCTAATTTCTAACTTATATATAACATTTTGAAGGATGAAATAGTAGCCCAAAGGACAAGGTATTTGGAGGACTTGGCTAGCCAGCTCCCTCCTGACACTCTGTTGAAGTCAATCTCATACCTGATCCCAATATCGGACTTCGTATTTTGACGAACTCACTGGGTGTTAGGCCCGGTAAGTACATATGCGGCATAGGATTTGGTTCGTGACATCGAGGCCTCCTCGTCTTCTTCTCAGTCATCTGCAGTCGTCACCGACTTGTCCGCTCAAGTGCAGCAGTTGAAGGATGAACTATATGCCGAGATAGCAACTCTCTAGGAAGAGAGGGAGGCTAAGAGAGCAGCTTGCCAGGCAGAGAAAGCGGTTTGCCAAGCAGAGAGGGCCTCCTGACACTCTGTTGGAATCGATCCCAGTACCCGATCTCGATGTTGGACTTCATATTTTGATGGACTCACTAGGTGTTAGGCCCAGTAAGTACATATGCGGCATGGGATATGGTCGGGTTCGTGACGTCGTTTTATCCTCGTCTTCTTCTAAGCCATCTGCAGTCGTCGCCGACCTGTCTGCTCAAGTGCACATTTGAAGGATGAGCTACATGTCGAGAGAACGGCTTGCCAGGTAGAGAGGGAGGCTGAGAGAGCAGAGAGGGAGGCCGAGAGAGCAAAGAGGGAGGCTGAGAGAGCAGCTCGTGATACAGAAAGGGGCCAGTTGCAGCAGATGTTCGGCCAGCTGCACGTATTGATACCTAGGTTAGTGGTGCTACCTTACCTTCAACAACCTCTGCCGCCAGACATGGATGACGATGATGCCCCTGACTTAGGATAGATATTAACCACTAGGGTCATCATTATGAACGATCATTTGTACGGATATTTGGATATAATTATGAAATTTTAATATTAAATTTTTGCTACTTGTGTTAATATAAATAAATTTTGTGTTATATAGTTTTTGGATAAAATGCTAAAAACAATTTAAAAAATATTAAAAGATTAAAAAACCTTAAGCGACGAAAAAGGTTTGTCTCCTAAGAGGCCTTTGGAAGACGAAATTTCATATTCGTCTCCCAAAGGTACCTTGAGAGACGAAACACTTCAAGGTGGCTTTAGGCGAAGAATCGTAATTTCGTTGTCCAAAGTAACTTTGAGAGACGAATCAAATTCATCTCCAAAGGTGGTTTTAAGCGACAAAATAATGATTTCGTCGCCTAAGGGATTGAGCAATGTGATTTATGCGACGACATATTTTTGTCGCCCAAAACCTTAGGCGACGAAACGTGACTTTGGGAGACCTAAGCTATTTTTTTTGTAGTATAAGTTACAAAGTCAAGCCAAGAAACATGAAAAAAAAAGTTCATCCAAGAAAAAACAACAAATACCATTGGCATATCCATTAGATACCAACAAGCAATTAGGCCAATTCGACAGATTGTCACAATTCAAAACTCCATGTCTTTAGCCTCTAAAATCTGCTACACAACTCACTTTGCAAAGTTCTATATATAGGACCTAGATCCTCTACCTTGCTTCCCTGCAAGGCTGGTACCAGGCTCAAATCTGAGTCTTTGAAGACACACAATATCTCTCTCCCTCCTCTTTCTCTCTTTACTTTGTCTTTAGAGGCTCAGATTTGAGCCTGGTACCAGCCTTGCAAGGAAGCAAGACAGGGGATCCAGTTCCCTATACATATATATATAAAATGATCACTCGCTCACCATAGAGCGGGGAATGCCCCGCTCACCTAACCACCCAACCTCAAATTTCAATGATCGAAACGGTCCATAATTTAGGGCATCATTCAAATATCACCCTTGCAAAAAATCAGCCAAATCGGAAACTGTTTAGCCAGTGTATTATTGTCAACATCATTTCAACCTTATCTGACGAACTGTATTTGTTTGCAAAGTTTGGAGAACCAAACAATTATCTATTTAGCTGATTTTTTACATAAACAACCCTTAAGGATGGACCTAAAAAATGGACGGTCCCGATCATTGAATTCCCCGCTCTGTGGTGAGCAGGTGGTTAGGTGAGCGGGGAATTCCCCACTCTATGGTGAGCGAGTGATCATTATTGTATATAGATATATATATATATGCAGTGCAATAACACTTTTTTGCACTTAAATTATTATCCTATTTGGATTCCATAATATATATATGCTCCTGTAGTAGACTTGAATGTACCCACGGAGTGGGATTCCAAGTTTATCGAGAATGTGTTATGCGTGTCCCAATATGGACAAATAATTAATAATAACATGGGCCCGCCTGGTAGTCTTGCAGTGAAATGTTTAAGAGCTAGAGTTAAAAAGGCCAGTCAGATACACCGCCACGTGGCACATGATGTAACTAATCCAACTTGTTAGAGTATTATTGGATGATATATTTATATTAGTAGGATTTAATATTAATAACATTCATCTATATTATGACACGTTGGATTGGTTACACCACGTGACGGTGTATCAATTACACATAATAATTTCTCCTGAATTTGTGGATTAAAAAAGGAAAATTGCCTCTTTTACTTAGCATTAAAAAGTGTATTACAATAACTCCAAGGTGTTAGAAAAGTTGGTTCGGAGGTGTAGCTGTAAATTCAGGCACCCGAGTTCGAGTTTCCAGTTCGACCCTTGGAGCCAGGCAACAAGGGAGGTAAAATCCCTTGTGAATCCTTTAGGCCTAGCATGGATTGCATGCCTTTGACTGCCCTGAGAGATTAGTCTGGTGGGCGAAAGCTGGTGCAGGATACCTTCGATCACAAAAAAAAAGTGCATTACAATTACACAAATTTATATGACACGTTTGCCTATTTGAGAACCAACATAAAGGAAGAAAAATTACATGCCTAAACTTTAATTAGTGACGTCTGGCTTCAAAAAAATGTATAGTGACGTCTAATCTTAACCCCTATATTTGGTGATGTGACACACATGCTATTAGAGCTGCCTTTGGTTTGGTTTTTACTGAACCGATCAAAATTTTTTGTTTTGGTAAATCGATTTTCACAATTCGAAAATTCGAAAAATGTTAGTTTGGTTTTGGTAAAATCGAAAAAATTTGGTAAACCGACCAATTACAAAAAATTATTACTAAAAGAAACCGAATCGATTATTACCGAAAAGTCGAAATATATACCGAAAAACTGAAAAATTACTAAAATTTAGTTATATATACTTATATAATACTATTATGTTAGTGGTACAATAAATATTAAACTACTAATATTATAAACAATTGTAAGAAAATATAATTGTATAATGTTATCATATTAATATTATCAAAAGTGTGAGTTAAGATATAGAGTCATTCACTAATAAAATAAATGTTATTATTTTTAGGAAAATAAGAACCTCATCTTTAGGTAATTAAGTAATGCATATATATATATATACAGGTTCCTTCTGTTGAGGTATACTTCAACTTATTTATGTTGAGGTATGACCTTATTGAGGCTCACACGAGTCGTTTTGTGTCGATCTGAACCGTTCACAAGGATCATCTTCATTGATAGATCATCCATGCAAAAAATTAACCAAATCAGAAATCATTTGCCTATCTAACTTTGATAAAACAAATGGACGGTTTCATGGAAAATATTTGGTTCGTCCATTTATTTGATCAAAGTTAGATAGGCAAATGATTTCTAATTTGGCTAATTTTTTGCAAGGATGATCTATCTATGGAGATGTAAAAATTGAACGGTTCGGATCGACACAAAACGACTCGTGTGGGCCCCAACAGGGTATACCTCAATATAAATAAGTTGAGGTATACCTCAACAGAAGGAGCCTGTATATATATATATCTACTCATATTTATCGGTATATATACATACTAAATTAATAGTATATGTACTAATATATATTATTAAACTATTTATACTAGTATATATTACTAATATTAATATTATTGCAATTAATACTAGTACTATACTTAACTACCAATACTATTCGTGCAAATATATATTCATCAAACATTATATATTATGCATCATATTTAATTTAATTTCAATTTATATTGGTATATAATAATTAGTATTATTATAATTAAACAAAAAATGAATCGAAAATATACTGAAGTAAACCGAAAATGAATCGAAAGTATTCGATAACCAAATTACCGAAATCGAATCGAAAACCGAAGTTTACAAAAAATTACCAAACTAAAAAATACCGAAACCGAAAAATACCAAAATTTTTTGTTTTATTTTGGTAAGCCTTAATATCGAACCGAACCGAACCGATCGATGAACAACCCTAATTGCCATGGCAATTTCCATGACTTTCCGAGCAGAAGAGTGGGTGTAAGTCCCCTGTGTTCTAGAATCTACTATATATGCTTTCGATGTCAATATCAATTAATATCCTCTATGTGAAATTTAGAACTCCCACATATATTGAAATATGTGAATAGGTTCTTATATATGTAAGAATAAACAAATCCTTTCAATATTGACTATCAGCATAATCAAATAGAAAATAGGGTCCGTTAACATACAGGTATTGGTACCTAAATTTATTAACCAAAACCACCTAAAGCCTCATTCTTTCTTTGCGGGCCAACTACCACAATCCTATTATTCATTTGCGGACACCACACCCATTAAATCCCAAAATACCATGCAGACACCACACCACCACTAGATCCCAAAATACCATCCGAAAATAGACATAACATGCAGACATCTTCCAAAATACCTGCATCAATGCATCACCAAAAAACTGAAACTGAAACTGAAACTGCAAGTCCACAACTCCAATAAACTGCAGTTTCAACTCTAATAAATTGCAGTTTCTGCAGTTTCAGTTCACTTACAGTTTCAGAAACAGCAGTTTCAGTTTACTTACAGTTCCAGAAACTGCAATTTAGGGTAAACCCAAAAAATTGAAACTGAAACTGCAAGTCCGCAACTCCAATAAACTACAGTTTCAACTCTAATAAATTGCAGTTTCTGCACTTTCAGTTCACTTGCAATTCCAAAAACTGTAGAAAGTTCATTTCCAGAAACTGAAACTGCAAGTCCGCAACTCCAATAAACTGCAGTTTCAACTCTAATAAATTGCAGTTTCTACAGTTTCAGTTCACTTGTAGTTCCAGAAACTGCAGAAAGTTCACCTGCAGTTTCAGAAACTGCAGAAAGTTCACTTTCAGTTTCAGGTTTATGCAGTTTCAGTTCACCTGCAGTTCCAGAAACTGCAGGTTTTTGCAGTTTCAGTTTACTTGCAGTTTCAGAAAACTGCAGTTTCAGAAACTGAACTAAACAAAAAAATCAAGAACCTAAACATACTCATGCACAGACCTTGATAAGCAGAGAGAAAAGTCGGGATCTGAATTATTTGATTAATAGATAAATTAGATCGAAATCGGTGGCGGGCAGCGGCAAAATGGCAAAGCTGGATGACGAACAGATCGCGGAGCTGCTGCTGGTGGTGGTGTTCGTCCTGGAGGTGCTTGCTCTGCGAAGAAGAAGAACAAGAAGATGAAGAAGAAGAAAGAGAAAAGAGACATAGTGGGGGGGATAAAGAGAGAAGATGAACGTGAAAAGAGAAGAAAAAGAATGACAAAAAGGAAATAAAATGGTCATTGGCCATATTTCAAGATAGCAACTTACCTTATTATTAAAAAAAATTAATTGGTGCACTAGAGAGTAAAAATAATAAGTAAAAGGTAGTTTAGGGTAATTAATTCTAGAAAATATGTGTTAAACTAAAAAATACTATGTGTCCATACAAATTTCAGAAGCTGAAGCTCATGAAATTTCTACTTTACCCCTTATATAAATAGAAATTACTCAATTTTTTTAGGGAACCATGCAACCCCATTGCCCACTATCCCGCGCCAGGGCCAGCTCTTTAATCTCCATCCAAGAATAAAAAGGCTTTTCTAAAAAGAAAAATTGTTGAGCACTTGGGCACTGTAGATTAAGATAAAATGATCCTATTCTTTAGAAAAACAAGTTGGTCTAGCTTGTTTCCCAATTATAACGATGTCGCTGACATTCAAGCAATTCTTCATCTTTCCAGTAGTGCTCGGTGGTTTTGCTCTTCATCTTATGCTCCTAGTTCATGCCCAGCATCCACCAGGTTTGAATATTTATCTGCAGCACTTACCATTAATAATTAATGTTTATTTTGTTTAACGTAAATATTATAATTAACATAGCCCTTACCTAATGACACTTATGTAACGCAACAGAACGAGTCCTTGGCACTTGTCTCACGCTACGACACGGGTCTAATAGCTAATGATCAGGATGCAGGATACAGGTGACAGCACTCATTGTAATTGTATATAAAATCGATCTAATTACTTTTGCGTTGGATGCTCAAATTCTAAACAATACTCACTCATTATCCTCAACTTTTTTATTTGATATATACACTGATGAAATTGTCTGTGTGTTATTTAATTAATTAGGTATCCAGATGATATTCATGATCGCATCTGGTATTACTATGATTCTAGCCCGTATGACTGGACACAATTAAATTCCTCATCCCACATCGATTCTGAATCGAACAATGGTTACCGACCAGCATCTGTTGTTATGAGTACTGCCACCACGCCAAGAAATCCAACTGATAATCCCTTGGTTATGATTTTCTGGCCACCCGAGGGCGCTGATAGAAATACAGAGTATTATAGTTACTTGCACTTTGCAGAAGTTGAAAAGCTCCAACCCAACCAGTCCAGACTGCTCTATGTTAGTAGAGATGGAGAGCGCATTCATGACCCATTTGTTTCTCCTTACTTGTCCACATATACTGTAAACAGCAGGAACCCCTGGAGTAGTAAAGGACAATATGTTAATATATCAATCATTGGGGCTCAAAACTCTACCCTTCCACCCATTCTCAATGCTTTCGAGATTTATATGCTCAACAAGTTCTCAATATCAGAAACAAACCAACAAGATGGTAACTAATTCAAGATTATAATCTCTTAATTACCCACTTCACTATGTGGTACACAAGCTTAATCAATTTCATCACTATTGATTTATTAATCTATTATTTATCTGCTATGTTATTAAATATGATTGATTTTGATGGTGTCAATTTTCTGTTTGCGTGTGAAAATCTTAATTAGTCGGCGCAATGACAAACATCAAGTCAACTTACAAAATTAGAAAAAACTGGCAAGGAGATCCATGGGCCCCTCAAAACTACTCATGGGAAGGTGTCAAGTGTAGCTACGTACCCTGAAAATGAATCTCCAAGAATCATATCCTTGTAAGTTTATATCACTATCTCTTGATCGCAAAAACTTAATTGCTCATGAGTCATGACCATGATATTAATTTCGTTAACTTAATTCAACTTACAGAACATATATGCAATGTGCAGGGACTTATCCTCGAGTGGATTAACAGGGGAGATATCTCCAGTTATATCCAATCTTTCAATGATACAGACTTTGTAAGTATATATGTCTTACTCTGTGTGTGAGTGTGTGTGGTGTGTGTGTCAATATTAACGAGTTACCAAATTAACGACAAGGTAGAGTGGTACACAGCATATGGTCGGAATTCATTCATAATAAGTTTAATTTAAACGAACCTGCTCATGATTTCAGGAATTTATCCAACAACAACTTAACTGGACCAATTGCACACTTTTTGTCGCCAATGCAAAATCTAAATGTCCTGTAAGTTAATTATTTGGTTATACTGCAAATTCTAATATATTAGTTAAAAGCATGGCGACAAACTTCTTGACCTTTGCAGAAACTTGGACAAAAACAACTTCACAGGTTCAGCTCCGGAAGGATTGATAAAATGAAGGAACAATGGTTTGCTAAAATTAAGGTATGCTTTCTATAGAAAGCCATGACCTCCAAACTCAGTGTTTGACACACCCTAAAACTGTGTTACAACTAGCTTAATTAGAGTGATCAACTCATAGCACAGATGCAACCACTCATAGCACAGATGCAACCACTCTTCATCAGGTGTTTCCTTAAAATCTGCTACTAATTTTACAAAGGAATTTATATTATTAGTATCTGTAGTTGATCAAAATCTAACAACCGTTGCTATCAACCATTTTGATGTCAGTTTATGCGACAATCCAAATCTACGCAAACATAGATCTTGCAAAAAGGAGCACAATATCATATTTCCTGTTGCAGTGTCAATCGTTGGAACTTTCATCCTCTTATTAACGGTAGCAGCTATCTCGTGGGGATTTAAAAGGAAAATACAGCATGGTAAGACTTCCAAATATTTGTTGAAGTTTTGTTTTTTTCTCTTTTCCTTTTGTTGCGATAAGTAAGAAAGGCTGAAAGAGAAGTGGGAATGAGAAAATAAAAGTTCAGAGTGGAGGTAAAGAGAGAGGGAGAGTCATTTAAGCAAATTAGGGGTCTAACTAGAGTCTCCCAAATTATATTGCCACCATTCAAATATTGCCACCATTGGAGTTAACAAAACGACTAACCTCATAATAAGAGGGTACTGTTATAAAAATCATTCTTAAGCTTAACTAATGCCATTCTGATGATCCATTTGGTGTAGAGATGATCAAGAATTTCAAGCAAAACGGGTTGATGGAATCAGAGGGTGAACGCTTTACATACTCAGAGATTGTGATGATTACAAATAATTTTGCATCAATGATTGGAAGTGGCGGATTTGGAAAAGTCTTACCATGGCACTTTGCTGAACAATGAGATTCAAGTTGCTGTGAAGTTACTTACTTCATCTTCAAGGCAAGGCTCAAATGAATTTCAGAATGAGGTACTTGCAAGTTGCAACTATATTAATTCACAGTTCTTTCTAGACAGCTAAAAATATTAGACAAAATCTACAACTTTCTAAAATGGTACCCATGCATAACAAATTGTAGGTTCAACTATTGATCAGAGCTCATCATAGAAACCTGGTTTCTCTTGTTGGGTACTGTGATGAAGGTGAAACCATGGCACTTGTTTATGAGTACGTGGCCAATGGAAATTTGCAACAGCTTTTATCAGCTGGTATGCATACTGATTCTTAAATTCATATGAGTTGCTTCATTGGGATCGACCATCTACAGAAATAGTAGGCTTCGTTAATCATTTAAAAAAAATAAAAAATACTTCAACAATTCTATGACATGGATGCATGATCATTGACAACGCTTGAGTGCGCGCAGATATAACTACAAACGTTTTGACATGGAAGGAGAGACTTCAAATTGCAGTAGATGCAGCACGAGGTAACTAGGTAAGCACTTGAGTTAATCTTGGAAGCATGCATTAATGATAAAATGTTCAACCATTAGTTAAATGGCGTGTTGATGGCATTTTGCAGGACTGGATTATCTACATAATTTTCAACCTATGTTTTAGATATATGCACCTAGATAGGCTAGCTCTACTATTTCACCAGCTTGTAATAAATGGGTCTGCTGACCTTTGTGATGAAAGCTCCCTATATAAGGGATATGTGTTTGTAAGTTTCGATCAAGGCAATCAGACTTGATCATTCAGTCTAGCTAATAAAATAAATTGTTCTCTCTCTTTTAGTCTTTGCGAGAGTGTGTGAGAGGTGGATAAAGTCTGTAAACTTTTCACCCATATATCTTGGTATTACTTTGTAAAGTATATACCAAGATTTCTGGCCTTTCTTTTTCGTTCACACACATTACATGGCAGTTTCTATAGCTTACAGAGCAGGCGTAGGTCCCCTGTATTCTTGAATCCACTATGCTTTCAATATCCATGTTCTCAAATTTAGGAATGACCCAATCAGATATATATGTTAATAGCGGTTTCAGTTATAATAGCTGGTCTACAGTTATAAGCTCTTGCAGGACTATCCCAAAGCTGTATACATCACTATTTATGTTGAGCTCTTGAGTGGGGTGTATATATAGCTTTGGGATAGTACGTCTTGCTAGAGCTTATTACTGGTAGACCAGCTATTATAACTGAAACGACTATAATTAACGTATCTGATTGTGTCATTCCTAAATTTGAGAATGGAAATTGAAAGCATAGAGGATTCAAGAATACAGAGGACCTAGGCTTGCTCTGAAAGCTATAGAAACTGCCATGTAATGTGTGTGTGAAAAAGAAAGGCCAGAAATCAGTTTTGTGTAGGACGGATTGAAGGAATGTAAAAGGCATACTCTTTAATATATAGTACTATTGTAATCTTACATGCACATTGTTTGTTATTACAGCTTCTTCTTTCAAGTAACATCTCCACCATAACACTTAGCAAGAGCATTTTTTCTCATAGCATAAATCCTAACACAAACATACAGAAGCTTAGCTGAACAGAAACTGTTTAAGAGTTACAAGATGCAAAACAACAAAATTAAGCTAGTACTTACGTCTCCCTTGCAATAACCTTTGATCCAATTGCAGCTTGTATTGTTATCTCAAACATTTGCCTGCACAGAATCAATGATCTTGGGCTACTGAAAAAAGAACCCAAGAAAAAGAGAGCAGAAATTAAGATTTAGTATAGATAAACATAGGGCTGGGTCAATTTGACCGAAAAACTGAGACCGTACTCGAAACCGCTCCAACCGATGCCAAGAATAACCATACCGAAGAGAAACCGTACTGAGATATCGGTTTGCCAACTGAACCGGTATGGTCAGTTCCGGTTCTCAGATCCTAGAACCGCCGGTTTACCGAACCGAACCGAGTATATACAACTTTTAATTTAAAGGCTTATTATCAATTTTGCCCCCTGAATTATGATTCCATTCCTAATGTGCCCCTTTACTTTTTAATTCTATCAATTTACCACCTAACAATTACAATGTTATTCTAATGTACCCCTTCGGCTCAATTCTGTCATAACTTCCGTTAACCTTACTGACGTGGCAGGGCATATTGGTCATTTTGACCTCTCTAGACCACTCAGCACCACTCATTTTGCCACATAGATCCAAAAGTGGAACCCACCCCTCAAGTTCTTCTTCTCCCTTATTTCTTTTTTTTTCTTCTGCAATTCCCACCCCACCCCACCCCAACCTAGCCCCTCTCGGCCCCGTCGCACCTCCCCCTCAACCCAATCTCCCAGCCCCTTCACACCCCCCCTCCCACCCAACCCCGTCGCACCCACCCACCCAGCCCCACTGTCGCACCCACCCACCAACTCTCTCGTCCACCGCCACAAATTCACCGTCACCCCAACCTAGCCCCTCTCGGCCCCGTTGCACCTCCCCCCAACCCAATCTCCTAGCCCCGTCACACCCCCTCCCACCCAACCCCGTAGCACCCACCCACCCAGCCCCACTGTCGCACCCACCCACCAACTCTCTCGTCCACCACCACAACTTCACCATCACCTTCATCATCCCCTCCGACGGCCACCCACCAATTTGCAGATCTAGAGAGAGGGGAAAATAGAGAAAGAGAGAGAGAGAGAGAGGAGGGGGGTCATTGGCCAGGAATGGTGGTGGGGCCTGTGCAGGTGGGTGATCGGGAGGAGAGGGTGGTGGGGTGAGTTTCTGATCGGAAGGGTTTAGGGAGGTGGGGGTGGCCTGGGCACGGGTTGGGGAAGCGAGGGGATGGTGGGTTTGGTTTTTTATTTTTTTTATTATTATTATTTTTTCTTTCTAAATATTAGAGTTTAAAATATTTTTTTTTTGTTTTAAATTTTAAGTTTTGAATTAAATTAAAGGGGTGGGTCCCACTTTTTATGTTTATGTAGCCAAGTAGGCACCACGTCAACAAAACTAACGGAAATTATGACGGAAATGGTACATTAGAATAACGTTGTAACTGTTAGGTGGTAAATTGATAAAATTAAAAAGTAAGGGGGCACATTAGGAATGGAATCATAGTTCAGGGGGCAAAATTGATAATAAGCCTAATTTAAATATTACATTTTTATACATTTCTGTACCCTAAAATACTTTTCTATAATACATTTATATATATTTCTATAATTTATATAAAAAATATATAAATTTATAAACCCTAAACCCTATACTTAAAAATTTATATGTTGCATCGCCTGTGTTTCCCGGTCAGGGCCCATTCCGAACCGGGCCGACTGAGAATGCCGGTCCAACCGAGTGTCGGTTTACCAACTTTCCGGTACTGGACTCAGTATCCAAAATGACCAACTGAGGGGGTTCGGTCGTTACACCGGTTTGGGATTCTCGGTTCGATAACCGTACCGAACCCACCCCTAGATAAACAGACCTATCTATGTGTTTCTTCAGCTTCTCTACAAGTTCAGCTCTAACCCAATTGGAGGCACAATTAAGGCACAAATTTTGAGGCACCCTAGCATCACCCTATTTATTTTTGTTTAGCAATCAAGAGGTTATATAGCATTTTGTATTGTGAAATGATATTAATTAAGTGTCATCAATTTATTTGACACAGTAATTTTTTTATTAATTTTTTTGAAAGTCTAATATATGAATATCATGTATGTTGAGAGAAAAAAAATTGGATAAAAGGTGGTTGGAGCAAATAACATCTTCCAAATTCATTTAATTGCCGATCCAACTTTCAAAATATATATATTATAGTAATTTTGCACAAGATTAATAAGTCACGCCTATGCACTAAACCACCTAAATTGACAAAGAGTTGAGGGCATATTTGGTATTATCCAATGCTTTTTGAATGTTTGATTTTGATCTTAAAGGGAGGAGGAATTCTAACTTAAAATTTTTCAAACATCATGATAAAAAATACCATTAGACCACAAGTTAATTGGTATGAGACGTTTCATTTGTATAAATACAAGTCTGGAAGTTTGACTGACTTTTCCCACCCTTGAATTGTGACTACTATTTGCTGCATATATTATAACCTTCCTTAACATTTCTCTTGGTCTTTTTATTTCAAATTGAGAACTTGTCATTTTTTTATTTAAATTTTATGTGATGGGAAAGATATTGGTACGTCAAAAAAATCTTGAATGAGTCATTTTCTGAACATATATTTCACACTACTTAAAATGTACAAACATGTATACAAATTGATATAATGTAATTAAGGAAATTACAAGTTTCATATCATTGCAAAACTATCATCGCTGTCATCGCTCTCAATATTGTTCTCGTCAATCTCCGTAATCTTTGTTACTTCAGAAGGCATTTCAATTTCCAAACATTCCTTCAAATCGTTATATACAACAATTATGTCAGGCCTTTGGATTGCTGTTGGAGGCAGACATGCCATGGCAATTTCTATAGCTTTCCAAGCAGAAGAGTTGTTGTAGGTGCCTTGTATTCTTGAATCCACTATGCTTTCAATTTCCTTTCTCTCAAATTTAGGACTCACCCATTGACATATGTGGATAGGTGAAGGTTCTACATCCCTTATTATTGCTGGTTTTCCGGTTATTAGCTCTAGCAACATAATCCCAAAGCTGTATATATCACTCTTTTTGTTCAGCTTCCCAGTGTTGTAATATCTGGTCAGAACAAAAAAAATGTTAATTAGATCTATAAATATGCCCATCCGCAACATCAAGCCATTCAACATGGGGATCTAGTATGTGTCAATTGGCAATGGGGGACAAACCCATACGATAGTTAGGCTTCACAAAATTCCCCATATGGGATACCCTCAACATAACATGCACTTACTCAGGATCAAGGTATCCAAATGTTCCTTTGGGGTCTGTTAATACATGAGTGGCACTTTCAGTTCCAAGACCTTTAGAAAGACCGAAATCAGCAATCTTGGCTTGCATGTTATCATTTAACAAGATATTGGAAGTCTTTAGATCTCTATGGACTATGGGTGGCTTGCAACCGTTATGAAGATAATCCAGTCCTGCAAAATGCCATCAACGCACTAGGTTAACTGACTAATGTTTGGAATTTTTCAAATCTGCAGATTCATTGAAGTAATTTCAACCCTTGAATGAATAGTCCCCCACTTGTCACTCATGTTAAGTTTCTTATATGAGCCAGATTGATATACATACAATCTTAATCTCATATTCATATGATTAATGCTTCCAAGATTAATTCAAGAATGCAAAACTAGGTAAATGACGAAAATTGGAAGAGAAAAGACTAGGTAGATTATATCTTATACAAAGTATTTAGATTGTCATTCTTGAATAAGACTAAATGTCAGTAACCTCATCGAGTGCCAGATTAGATTTTAATTTTCGTCAAATGACGAAAATCAAAATTCATATAATAAAAATAAGACTTTATTGAAGGATTTTCTATTTTTGTATTGAGGTGTTTACCTCGAGCTGCATCTACTGATATTTGAAGTCTTTCCTTCCAAGTCAAAACATTTGTAGTTACATCTGCACACAAGAGTTGTGAATGATAATGCATCCATGCCATATAATTGTTGAAAGTTTACTAAAAATGATTAACAAAGACTTCAATAGATGGTCAATCCCAATGAAGCAAGTGATCTTATGAATTTGAGGATGATTATATATATATACATACCAGGTGATAAATGCTGTTGCAAATTTCCATTGGTCACGTAGTCATAAACAAGTGCCATAGTGTCACCTTCATCACAGTACCCAACAAGAGAAACCAAGTTTCTATGATGAGCTCTCATCAATAGTTTAACCTGCAATTTGTTATAGTTATCATTTTTAGCACAAGGAAATCCTATTCATACTCAAAAAAAAAATTTCTAACACCACATAAAATCTTTTCTCCTAACTTCCATTTTTGCCCTCAAATTATATTAAGCAAACAAAAAATAAAAAAATCACCAGAACCCACCCTGGCCCACCCCTTTCCCCTCACCGCAGGCCGCGCGACAACATCACCCAAGGCTGGATACCGCTCACATCTCTCTCTCTCTTTCTTTCTGTATGAGAGAGAGAGAGAGAGAGAGGAATAGGAGAGAGAAAGATAAACTGTGTACTATCAACTAAGCCAAATGTAGCCGTCTTTATCTTTTTAACATTAGAAAGAACTCTGAATTACTGTATGTGTATACTATTAAAATTGTAAATACCTCATTTTGAAATTCTTTTGAGCCTTGTCTTGATGATGAAGCGAGTAACTTCACAGCAACTTGAATCTCATTTTTCGGCAGAGTGCCAAGGTAGACATTTCCGAATCCACCTCTTCCAATCATTGACGCCAAATTATTTGTAATCTTCACAATCTCTGAGTATGTAAATCGTTGACCCTGTGACTCCAACATCCCATTTTGGTGGACATAGTTCATCATGATCTCTACACCAAAAAGGATCATCATGATCACAATGGTTATAATTAAGAATTATAGAATATGATCTCCAAGGCACTGTAGGCACATGAGACCCAAGAGGATATTCGTTTCTGTTCCTCTCCTTTATTGAGGTGGCAAGATGGGAGAACCCCTAAGTTTCTAATATTACTACTTGAATTAAAAATAAGGAAAAATATGACAAAGATAATCCAAATTTTTTGAGATTTCATAACATCATTTCAAGCTTTTTATTTTTATTTTTATCAATTCATAATTGTTGTTTATAAGATTTGAATTCAACACCTCCTTCCACAAAGAAAAGACTGAGTATCATCTACTAAATTAAATAACCATTGAAAATATCATTTCAACTTGTTTTCTTTTTATTTTTTATATAAAAAGAAAAAAATCTAAGCTTGCATCCTATATAATTTCAAACCTTCAGTCTTCATTACTCATTGAAACAAAAGCAAAAAAAAAAAAAAAATTCTGCAACAAATATTTGGAAGTCTTAGTGTCTTACCATGTTGTCTTTTCCTTTTACAGACCCACCAGATAGTTGCTACAGTTGATAAGAGGATGAAAATTCCAACAATATTTGACAGTACTACTACGGTAGTAATGATATTGTATTGTTTCTTCTCTTTGCAAGAAACTTGTCCGGAAAGATTTGCATTTTCGCACAAACTGACATCAAAATGGTTGATAAATACTGTAGTAAGTTTTGGGTCAATTTATCTAATTTTTTACATAAATGATCCTTTGAAGAGGGATCTAAAAAATGCACAGTTTTGATAATTGGATTGTTGGTCGAGAAATTATTGTGTCCGGCCAAATCCTTGGCCTAGCTTAATGATTGTACACTGAGTTAATTCATAACACAACAGGAGCATGCAACATAGTATTATCGTTATACACAATAATTTTTCAAGACATATAGAGAAAGATTTTACATTTTTTGAAAAGTATAGATATATATAGCTAGGATTCCCCTGCATTGTTGGGCCACACCGCAATATGGTTTAATGATCCGAACTATCTTACTTTTAGATCATCATTGAAGAATCATCACCGCAAAAATCAAGAAAATTAATATGAACTCGTCTGGCCATTTGATTATCATGATAATTTTTTTGATATATGTTTGTGTTTTTTATTTATTCGGTCATAGTTAAATGACTAAATGAATTCTAATTTAGCTGAATTTTTGCAAGAATGATCCTTGGGTGGGAACATAGCAAATTGATCGACAATTCGGATCACTGAATTGCATTGAGGGTTGAGCCCATGCGATTTTATTCTTATCAAAAGGATCCCCTTAAGAAACTCCTCTTATATATATAGGCCCATTCAGGTGCCGAGCACTTAGTAGTGCAAAAAATTTCTACACCTAGTGCTCGGACCTGATTTGTCGACGTTTATCTTATGATTTAGCTCTGAGATTTTGGGTGAGAGCTAAACCTTAATATAACACCTCCGCAAAGGTTATTTTATATCTTAGGAGGAGATGAGAGGTGAACTCATCGACCTATACCCTCAAAACCAGGCGGAAGAAACAGCGCCGAGAGCTCGGTGGCATGCATGTTTGCATATTCATTCGTCCGCACCTGTTTGAATATGTATATGTAAATATCTAAAACACACCTTAATGATAGCAAACCATCCTTCCTTCTTTGCATGAGTCCTACAGGAATAGAACCTGTGAGATTGTTTTTCTCCAAGTTTCTGCAAAAAGTAAGCACGTACTGTATCAATTAAATGGTTTTCCGGCCACAATTAAATGTTTTTCTAAGTTTCTAACTAATTAATTAAAGAGTTGCAGTTTAGCCCCGGCCACATCCAAATAAATCACTTACAGGACGTTCAACTTTGGCAATTGAGACAAAAACTCTGGAATTGATCCTGTTAAGCTGTTGTTTGATAAATCCCTGAAATCATGAGCAGCTCAATCATTTAAATTAAAACTTGCTGAATGAAATTCTGATCACCTGTCTACCAGCCATGTCATTAATTAAGACATATATTTACTTACAATGTCTGTATCATTGTGAGATTGGATATATAAGTAGGTATCTTCCCTGTTAATCCACTCGACGACAAGTTCCTGCAGATTGTATGTTCCGTCTCATATAATTCAATAAGAGATTAATAAATGCAGGGAATCAAAATGAAATTAATATATCCTGATGACTAAGGTGAAGAGAGACTTACAAGGATATGATTCTTGGGGGCTCATTTTCAGGATAGCTACACTTGACACTTTCCCATGAGTATTTTTGAGGAGCACATGGATCTCCTTGCCAGTTCCTTTTAATTTTAAGAGTTGACTTGATGTTTGTGATTGCGTCCACTTGTATAATATATTTTAGAAGAAAAAACAAAATCAACCTTCTATATATATAGTTCCATTTTTAGAGTGGTTAACCACACCGCAGTTAATAGCGCCGATAGATTGGCAAGTGCAAATTTTGTGTGTTTTTCAAGTGAAAATATTTGATTGACACTTCTTGTTTAAATTTTAAGTTTTAAATCTTTCAAGTTTTGAGTCGATAACATGATAATTAGAACTTAAAATTTAAATTCTAAATGACAATTCTATACCCTCAAATAATTAATTAGTCAATATCATAATTGATAGAAAATGAAAAAAAAAAAATCAGAATTAGTAATTAATTACCATCTTCTTGGTTTGTTTCAGCTGATTGTGAGAGAACTTTATAAATCTCAAAAGCATTGATGATGGGTGGAAGGGTAGAGTTCTCATCCTTGATGATTGAAAGAGTAATATATTGTCCGTCACTCCAAGCCGTAATGCTAAAAACAGTATCTGTGGCCAAGTAGTCAGGAACAATTGGTCCATAAAAGAGCTCTCCGTTGCTAATAATACTTAACTGTCTAGACTGATTGGCTTGGAGCTTTTCAACTTCTGCAAAGTGCATGTAAATAGTATAGTTTGCATTGTTATCAGAAGGCTGCCAGAAAATGTTCAAGGAATCATTTGCATTTTTTGGCGTGGCAGCAGTATTCATCACAATAGATGGTTGTTGGTAAGTATTCAGATTCTCAGAGTCGATGACGGATGCCGTACTTAATTGTGTCCAATCATCGCGCTCATACCCATACCACAAGCGATCATGAACGTCATCTGGATACCTAAATGTAGAGAGATCGAGAAATACTTCATCAGTATTTTATGAAAAAGAATAATCAAACCAATATGTGGAGGAGCTCAAGGGAATTTCTTTTGACAGGACTAAAATATATAGTAACATATGAGAACCAAACTTTCAATGCAATTCAATGATCCGAACCGTTCATTTATTATGTCTCACTCAATGATTATTTTTACAAAAAGTTAACTAAATCGGAAATCATTTAGTTATCTAACTATGACCAAATAAATAGACAAATACAGTGTTACACGTACATAAACACTGAAATAATCATGATGATAATTAAATGGTCAAACAAGTATCCATTTTGCTTCTTTTTTTTTTGCAAAGATGATTTTTAAATATACATCTAAAAATTAGACAATTCAAATTATTGATTTACGATGTAAAGTAGCCCGAAACAATGCGATTCCTTTTGATTGTTGTCAAATGTAATTCTTAAAAAGCTCCTCCTATATAATCTCCTATATAACCTGTATATACATGTATACATATAGTTTCGAATATATTGATTTCCTAGGTAAGTGATAGGAGATGACTGACCTGTACTCTCTATTAGCTATTTGACCAGTGTCACACCGCTGGTCAAGTGCCAAGGAATCCCCGAAATTAGCTGCAGGATAAGATGTATTGGTTAAAGGCCTTAGCTCTAAGGCTGATATAAATGGAACCCCGGAGCCTGTGTCCACCAAACAAACATGTATATAGCTTCGCATAGCAACATGTATGAGCTCCTTGTTTGTGATAGTGGACTCCTTCATGAACCCCACTGAATCCCACATAGTTGCCCCAAGATGCAGCTGGAATTCCGGTAATCTAAATTGACTATCATAATTCCCATAAAAAAAACTTGCTCGGATCAAATATTTGATGCCATTTGTGACGTTTATTTTGTAGCAGTTCCTGATTCCTTGAGGGAAGCTCCTAAGAGACCAGTACGGCCGTTGCGTCGTGTTTATGTAATGATCAGGCAATGTTACAACCTTACTTTCAGCATTGGTGTCTAAGAAAGTCGCATCTGAAATAAAGTTAATGCCCGTTGTCGTTTCACTGTAGCTTAAACTTCCAAGTAGCCCGCAATCTATGCTAATGAAGCCTGCAGATCAGTGCAGCAAAGTCGACAGACAAATAATTAATTACTATGTTGACCAAAATAAACATTTTTTGTTCAGATTTGTTGCAAACTCATACCTAATTGATCCTGGGCATGAAGTAGGAGCATAAGATTAAGAACAAAACCAGCGAGCACTGCAAGTTGCTTCAATTTTCGCGACATCATTACATGGAAAGCAAGACGCAATACAATCAAGTTATTTGTGTTCATTGAATATGATCATCATGTTATATAAGCGCGCAATATATGAATATCATGGCTGAAAAGTCTAAGTCACGCCTATGCTAAAGCTAATTAAAGCACAAATAGACCTTTCTCTTTCATGTCTAATCGTGGGCCCACCACACACCCAAAGTCATTAAGAATAATTTTATAGATGTCAAATTAGACTGAATCAGATCAGATAGAAAATATGTAATCATAAATCACCAAACCAATTGGCCAAAAAAAAAAAAAAAAATCACCAAACCAAAAAAAAAATATTATTTCATTCAACGTTTAGATTTGCATTCACGCGGTGGGAACAGGAAATTTCACTAATTTTCAGTACACAGAATGTTTTATACTATCTTAAAGGAGCTAGCAAAGAAAAAAAATTAAACTATACATTTACCAAAAAATCAATAAATAAACCTTGATGGGTGGGTAGAAACTGGAAAGAACGAATATACAAGGACAACTTAACGCATTATTACTTTATATTCACAGTCACGTTATATCCAACAATCAATCCTAATCATATACTATAATAATGCCTAATCATATCTTAAAATAATGCCTAATCTGATCGGCCTAAAGTCAACTATTGGCCGGTTATTGATCTAGTAGTCTGATGACGGCATTCATCATGATCACGTAGTTATTTAGAACTCAACTCACACATTGAAATATGCGAATATATACTTATATAGGTTCTTATGTAAGAATAAAAAAATCCTTTCAATATTGACTAACAGCTTATACCATGTGTCAAACAAAAAATACTATGGAAGCTACAGGCAAGTCAAGTCAAGATTCTCACAGAATTATATTTCATGCCCCACGCAGAAATAGGGCAATTTTCACAAAAAATTGATTGATTTGATTGATTATTCCATTGTAGGACCAAATTTTAATGGAAAATTAGGATTAACTTTAAGTTTAATTGCAACGTGACTATTACTTCTCAACACGTAGACCATCTACCATACGAACAATGATAAGTGAAAAGATTACACCCTGCTGAAAAGATGTGCTCTTAAAACCAGGCGTAGAAAGAAAGAGTTGGGCAAAAACATAAACTGCACTTAGTGAGTGAATTAGTTATTCTTAATTATATTTAAACGACTTTTTACTGTTTTAATCTTTTAAAATAATATTTATTCTTTTTAATAATTTTGTTTAACAAATAGTAGATTAGGTAAACTAAATTTTGGTAAAGCTTGTAACACCAAAATTAATCTTCATTCTTACTTTATAATATATAGTACTAGTCTCTTGACATACGCTCTAAGAGTGTTAATTGGCTTTTTTATTATGTATTTTTTTCTCCTTGTTTTATAACTTTTCACTATTCTCTTAATGTTTTAAGGTGGTGGGATGTATTTTTTTATTTTTAAAATTTTGTTTTAATAATTGTATTTTACAATTATAATTCTATTTATTCGGTTGTATTTATGTGACTATTTTTTTGAATGAAAGACAATTTAGATAATTTCATTTTTTGTGAAGCCTGTAACACCAAATTCTTCTTTTGCCTTTATAATTAAAAAAAAAACAATACATAACTAGGGATTTGCAAATCGTTTTTACTAATATTCGCTTCACGTACTGATTGTACGAGGAGAAGGATATATTCATGATGTGCCAGAATGCTTGAAGAATTATTCGTTATTTTGAAGTCTTTTTAGTCTCCTTTAATAACGACATCTCAATCTGTTCTTTTTAGCCTCCCTTAATAACGACATACTCATTAAATGATGATTTAAAATCTTCTAAACATGAATGCATGAAAAGTACAGAGGGGACTGCTACTGCATGGAAGCTACTGCCAAGTCAAGGTTTTTGGATGCACGTGCATGACTCATACTCATTGACTAAGTCGTTTGAAATGGATATATGAGATAATATCAAATTGGTCTCTCAAAATGGATGTATGTCTAATTAATTCTTTTTTTTTTTTTTAATTGAGGGCTAAGATTGAAGGGAAAAGTTTTTAGGGGGTGGGAAATTAAATTAATTTTTAGGTACATTTAGAAGCTCTCTCTTGCAATTATTAAGCCACAAAGACGGACTAAAGAAAGCCCAAACTCAGGCATACAAAGGCTCAAAAAATTGTTATGTGGACAGTAATGTTCATACCTTTGTAGTTTGTATACACATATATACATGTTTAAGTAACAGTATTTTCAGCTCCAAAAATGTCAAAAGTTGGCTTCGCTCCCTTAGCACCAAAAAAATGTCAAAAGTTATTACCTTGACAAAATAGGTAATAGCTAGGTTGGTAAGAGGTTTTTGTTTTTTGTTTGAGAATTTGGTCCCTCATAGGCGCTAATAGTGAATCCATCAAAATTCTTGCACATGCCGTCAGCCTCCTTTCTCAACAAGATGTATTATGTTCTTATGAATTTAGTTTTAGAAAAAAATTGAAAGTAGTTTTAGAAAGCCCATTAGATGATCTTTCAATCCCCCAACAAACCATTTGTTGAAAACAAGTGGATATTTTTTCCCAAAATTGAAGATTTGATTTTTGTTAAAATTATCCTAAGATTGCAAACTTCATAAAACACAAAGATTAAATTGACAAAATTGAAACTACGAGAACAAAATGTACTTTCAGCTCAAAACACAGGGACTAAAAATGTATTTTACCCTATAATCTATGAGGGGACCCTGTGGCCCTTTCTACAAGTTAAAGTTTTTGCAGTCATGGGAATTGTTATTGCACTTCCATGAATTTATGAAGGAGGGACATACATGCACCATGGCCCATCGTTAACTGGCACCGCACCAAAACTGACGCCGTTGAAACATACACATGTCGTAAAAGGTCTATATTTATCACGTGTGATGTGCAACATGCAGTAAATATAAATAAACACGCCATATATGGGGTTCACATCTAATTTAAGTAACCAAATTTTAATTCTGTGCTGTGGACATATAATATAATTACCCATTAATTAGTTGATTAATCTATGAGTGGCCAGAAGCAGAAAGTGACACAGAAGGGAAGTAGTAGTATGGAAGCTACAGACAAGTCAAGTCAAGATTCTCACAGAATTATATTCCATGCCCACGCAGAAGTAGGGCAATTTCCACAACAAGTTGATTGATTTGATTGATTTGATTGATTATTCCGTTGTAGGACCAAATTTTAATGGAAAATTAGGATTAACTTAAGTTTAATTGCAACGTGGCTATTACTTCTCAACACGGAGACCATCTACCATACGAACAATGGATAAGTTAAAAGATTACACCTTGCTGGAGAGATGTGCCCTTAAAACTAAGCGTAGAAAGAAAGAGTTGGGCAAAAACTTGAACTGCACTTAGTGAGTGAATTAGTTATTCTTAATTATATTTTCTTAATTATATTTAAACAACTTTTTACTGTTTTAATCTTTTAAAATAATATTTATTCTTTTTAATAATTTTGTTTAACAAATAGTAGATTAGGTAAACTAAATTTTGGTAAAACTTGTAACACCAAAATTAATCTTCATTCTTACTTTATAATAGTTCTCTTGACATGCGACTCCAAGAGTGTTAATTGGCTTTTTTATTATGTATTTTGTTCTTTTGTTTTATAACTTTTCACTATTCTCTTAATGTTTTAAAGTGGTGGGATGTACTTTTTTATTTTTAAAATTTTGTTTTAATAATTATATTTTACAAGTATTATCTTATTTATTTAGTTGTATTTATGTGACTATTTTTTTTTAATGAAGAATAATTTAGACAATTTCATTTTTTGTGAAGTCTGTAACACCAAATTCTTATTTTGCCTTTATAATAAAAAAAATACATAGCTGGGTATTTGCAAATCGTTTTTACTAATATTCGTTTCAGTGACTGTACGAAGAGAAGGATTCATGATGTGCCAGAATGCTTGAAGAATTGTCCGTTATTTTGAAGTCTTTTTAGTCTCCTTTAATCACGACATCTCGATCTGTTCTTTTTAGTCTCCCTTAATAACGACATACTCATTAAATAATGATTTAAAATCTTCTAAACGTGAATGCATGAAAAGTACAGAGGGGACTGCTACTGCTTGGAAGCTACTGCCAAGTCAAGGTTCTTGGATGCACGCGCATGACTCATACTCATTGACTAAGTCGTTTGAAATGGGTATATGAGATAATATCAAATTGGTCTCTCAAAATGGAAGTATGTCTAATTAATTCTTTTTTTTTTTTTAATTGAGGGCTAAGATTGAAGGGAAAAGTTTTTCGGGGGTGGGAAATTAAAGGAATTTTTAGGTACATTTAGAAGCTCTCTCTTGCAATTATTAAAGCCACAAAGACGGACCAGAGAAAGCCCAAACACAGGCATACAAAGGCTCAAAAATTGTTATGTGGACAGTAATGTTCATACCTTTGTAGTTTGTATACACATATATACATGTTTAAGTAACAGTATTTTTAGCTCCAAAAATGTCAAAAGTTGGCTTCGCCCCCTTAGCACCAAAAAAATGTCAAAAGTTATTACCTTGACAAAATAGGTAATAGGTGATAAGTGGTTTTTGTTTTTGGTTTGAGAATTTGGTCCCTCATAGGCGCTAATAGTGAAACCATCAAAATTCTTGCACATGCAGTCAGCCTCCTTTCTCAACAAGATGCATTATGTACTTATGAATTTAGTTGCAATCCATGCATATATAAAATGGTATCCGTTACAAAATCAATAGAAGAAAAATCCAACAAAAGAACAAACAGATGCAAAAAACACTCTCATAGATTAAAAATGAACAAGAAGTCTACATAACAGAAGAAGACGACTTGACTAAAATGCATACAAAATAACGCTTAATTTAAATAGAACAACCCTAAGATGCTAAAAATAAAAAATACCGCTTACAATATAAATCCAAATCCTAAACATAATAAAATAAACCTAGCTAGCCTTGTCTATAACAGTATCTATTCCAAAGAGTTTGTTTATTAAGACCATAAAACCTGAAGATTTTAACACGTGGTAAACTGCAGGATTGAAATAATACCTAACTGAGGGAGTTGGATTAATGATCGAATTGTCAGGCATCATCTCAATGGAATCTGTTAATCCAGTTTCGTGGTTCTGTTTCGTCCCAGCCAGTTCGGTTGCCATACAGTCCTTTAAGTCCACCACTACCTGACTCATGAGTGGCCTTTTGATGGCACTTATAGATGCACATGCCATTGCTATTTCCACAGCTTTCCAGACTGAGTTGACATTGAAATTTCCCTCTAACCTTGGATCAACTATTCTGTAAATGTCTCCTTTTGCAAGCATGAAACCAACCCATTGACTGATGTTAATTCTCTCATGCATTCTTGATATAACAGGTCGACTTGTTATGATCTCCAACAGCACAATTCCAAAGCTATAAACATCACTTTTCTCATTTAACCTGTTTGATAGGTAGAACCTGCAAGCCAAATCATGCAATTCAACTCAGGTCATATCTTCTGATGCAAAAGATTTTACCCAAAGGTCAATTAATTTATAGTTTCTTTCTTCATTGCTCTTGTTGGCTTGTTGCTTTATTTAATTGATGCTTGCAATTTGATTCACTGAAGTGCTAATAGTTTTAATACTAAAATGATCATGGGTAAATTAAAAACGAAAAATACTTACTGAGGGTCAAGGTACCCTGGAGTACCAGCAACAAGGCTGGACGCCTGAGTCCCTGGTAGCTAGGGAAGTTTCTGGATAGGCCAAAATCAGAAAGTTTGGCTTGGAAACTTTCATTCAGCAGTATGTTTGTTGATTTCACATCCCTGTGCATTATAGGTGGCTTACAACCACAATGCAGGTACTCCAGTCCTGCATTTCAAAATTCAGACATTACTTACACAAAAATTTCAAGAAGAAAAGGAGATGCTAGATAAAGAAGGATCATGACAATCATTTAGTTGCAGACCTTGTGCAGCGTCTGTTGCTATTCGAAGTCTGTCTTCCCAAGTCAAGATATTTGATCTGCCATCTACATACATTTAAAATTAAAGAGACTAAGCCTTTCTCATGCAAAAGAACCTCATTCATGAGTGATGCAAGAAAGTTTCAGAGTATAGAATTAATTGTAAAGTTTCAAAGTTTCAAGCATATACAAAGCCTCTGATGATTGAGTTATTGACTCTCCAAAGTTTAGAATTAATACTAGAGAAATTAATAGTGAATTTTGCCAAACCTGAAAGATGTTCCTGTAAGTTTCCATTGGCCATGTATTCGTAGACAAGTCCTAAGTTGGTTTCATCATTGCAATATCCAACAAGGCTTGTCAAATTCTTATGATGAACTCTCATAAGAATATCAACCTGTAATTTAAGACACGGCAAACTCTAAATCTTAGTTCATCATATATGATTGATCTAGAAACATTGTGTTAGTTTATTTGGACACAAACGTGCCTCTGCATTAAATTGTTGAAGCCCTTAAACTGATGACGGCGAGAGAATCTTGATAGCTACTTGAGTTTTGTCTATGCATCCGTGATAAACTGTTCCAAATCCACCTTTGCCAAGAACCCTCTCGAAGTTGTTGGTGATCTTGAGTATCTCAGAATATGTATACTTTTGTTTTGTCGACTCCAATGACCCAAATTGAATGGTGGCGTTTGCATCTGTGACATCTCCTATAAGGCCATTGCAATTTTAATGAGCATCTATGCTTGCATATTTTTACGATCAAAACCATCAGCCTTCATTATTTATCTCCAAATGATCAATTAACAAATATGTTGAAGTCTTACCATGTTGTCTTTTCCTTTGAAATCGCCACCAGCAGATTGCTGCTACAGTTAATAGGACAAAAATTCCAATGATTGACACTACTACAAGAATAACAAAATTCTTCTTCTTCTTCTTTCTTAATTTGCAAGAAACATTTTCGGATAGATTTGGATTTTCGCACAAACTGGCATCAAAATGGTTGATGGAAACTGTAGTTAGTTTTTGATTAATTATAATAATCAATTATAAATTCCTATTTAATATTAGTAGCTAGCAGATGTTAACATCTACGGTACAATTGACCTATGCTCTAACACACAGCACTTTTAAGGTGAGTCAAACAAAAAGTTTAAAGGTCATGGCTTTCTAAATAAAGCTTACCTCAATGATAGCATACCATTCTTTCCTCTTTCTATCAACCCTACCGGAACGGAGCCTGTCAGGTTGTTTTTCTCCAAGTTTCTGCAATGGTAAATTAAGCATGTATCCATCATCACTATGCTTTCTAACTAATTAATTATTATAATATTATCATTTGCAGTTCATGCTTAACCAAATAACTTACAGGGCAGCTAAATTTGGGAATTGAGAGAGAAAATCTGGAATTACTCCTGTTAAGTTGTTGTTCGATAAATCCCTGAAATCATGAGCAGCATCAACTCATTTATGATTGTGACAAATGAAATTCTGATCTGATACCTTGTTGATCATTAAACAGATTGTGACAAATGAAATTCTGACCACATGCTGTTTATCACTCTACCTTGTCATTAGTTTGGAAATTAACTGATTGTCACATTTATACTTACAAAGTCTGTATCATGCTGAGATTGGAAATAGAAGAAGCTATGGACCCTGTTAATCCACTTGAGGACAAGTTCCTGCAGATTGCATATATGTTCCGTATTTTAAACGCAATAAGAACTTGAATTAATTAATATGAATATATGTCATGATCGATCATGACTAACTTTGTGTGTAATAGAGACAATGATACTTACAAGGATATGATTCTTGGGGGCTCATTTTCAGGATAGCTACACTTGACACCTTCCCATGAGTACTTTTGAGGGGCACAAGGATCTCCTTGCATGGTTTCATCATTGCAATATCCAACAAGGCTTGTCAAGTTCTTATGATGAACTCTCATAAGAATATCAACCTGTCATTTAAGAGGCCACAGTCGAAACATATATGTTATTACATTATAAATGATTGAGCTTAAAAACATTGTATTAGTTTATTTTGATAAGCATGCCTCTGCATTAAATTGCTGAAGCCCTTGAACTGATGATGGCGAGAGCATCTTGATAGCTACTTGAGTTTTCTCTATGTAGCCATGATAAACTGTTCCAAATCCACCTTTGCCAAGAACCCTGTTGAAGTTGTTGGTGATCTCGAGTATCTCAGAGTATGTAAACTTTCGTTTTGTCGACTCCAATGACCCAAATTGAATGGTGGCGTTTGCATCTGTGACATCTCCTATAAGGCCATTGCAATTTTAATGATGCTTGCATATTTTTACAATCAAAACCATCAGCCTTCATTATTTATCTCCAAATGCTCAATTAACAAATATGTTGAAGTCTTACCATGTTGTCTTTTCCTTTGAAATCGCCACCAGCAGATTGCTGCTACAGTTAATAGGACGAAAATTCCAATGATTGACACTACTACAGGAATAACAAAATTCTTCTTCTTCTTCTTCTTCTTCTTCTTTGTTAATTTGCAAGAAACATTTTCGGATAGATTTGGATTTTCGCACAAACTGACATCAAAATGGTTGATGGAAACTGTAGTTAGTTTTTGATTAATTATAATTACCAATTATAAATTCCTATTTAATATTAGTAGCTAGCAGATGTTAACATCTACGCGCGGTAATTGACCTATGCTCTAATACACAGTACTTTTAAGGTGAGTCAAACACAAAGTTTAAAGGTCATGGTTTTCTAAATAAAGCTTACCTCAATGATAGCATACCATTCTTTCCTCTTTCTATCAACCCTACCGGAACGGAGCCTGTCAGGTTGTTTTTCTCCAAGTTTCTGCAAAGGTAAATTAAGCATGTATCCATCATCACTATGCTTTCTAACTAATTAATTATTATAATATTATCATTTGCAGTTCATGCTTAACCAAATAACTTACAGGGCAGCTAAATTTGGGAATTGAGAGAGAAAATCTGGAATTACTCCTGTTAAGTTGTTGTTCGATAAATCCCTGAAATCATGAGCAGCATCAACTCATTTATGATTGTGACAAATGAAATTCTGATCTGATACCTTGTTGATCATTAAACAGATTGTGACAAATGAAATTCTGACCACATGCTGTTTATCACTCTACCTTGTCATTAGTTTGGAAATTAACTGATTGTCACATTTATACTTACAAAGTCTGTATCATGCTGAGATTGGAAATAGAAGAAGCTATGAAGCCTGTTAATCCACTTGAGGACAAGTTCCTGCAGATTGCATATATGTTCCTTATTTTAAACACAATAAGAACTTGAATTAATTAATATGAATATATGTCATGATCGATCATGACTAACTTTGTGTGTAATAGAGACAATGATACTTACAAGGATATGATTCTTGGGGGCTCATTTTCAGGATAGCTACACTTGACACCTTCCCATGAGTACTTTTGAGGGGCACAAGGATCTCCTTGCCAGTTCTTTCCAATGTTATAACTTGACTTGATGTTTGTGATTGCACCAACTAATATTTTCATACACAAACAGATCGAAAGCCCCATCAAATTAAAACAATTAATCATTTAATTGCATAGTGGCTAAATAATAAGGTAATAATTACTTACCATCTTGTTGGTTTGTTTCTGATTCTGAGAATTTCTTTGCTATATAAATCTCGAAAGCATTGAGGATGGGAGGAAGGGTAGAGTTATCAGCTGCAGTGATAGTAATATTAAAATATTGTCCTGTAAAACTCCAAGGCTTTCTGCTGAAAATAGTAGTTGTGTACAAGTATTCAGGAGCAAATGGCCCATAAATGCTTCCTTTCCTTATAGTATAGAGCAGCCTAGACTGGTTGGGTCGGAGCTTTTCAACTTCTGCAAAGTGCAAGTAACTATAATATTCTGCATCTCTATCAGCATTCTCAGGCGGCCAGAAAGTAATAACCAAGGAATCACTTCTATTTTTTGGGGTGGCAGCAGTGCGCATAACATCAGATGGTGGTTGGTAACTGTTGTTATCATCATAGTCGACGATGGATGAGGTGTTCAACTGTGTCCAATCATCCTGGTTATAGTAATACCAGAAGCGATCATGAATATCCGCTGGGTACCTGAATTAATTAACACACAGACACAGAGACATTTTATCACTATATATCGAATCAAAAGTTCAGGGACTACAATTTATTGAATGTAGAATTAGAATATCCAACCCAAAATTAATTGACTACTCAAACAATTAATGAGTACTCACCTGTATGCATTGCGCTTAGCTATAACACCCGTGTCATAGCGCGAGACAAGTGCCATGGACTGGTTCTGTTGTGTTTCATAAGTGTCACTAGGTAAGGTCCTGAGCTCAATTGCTGATATAAATGGAACCCCAGAGTCTGTGTTCACCAAACAAACATGTATGTAGCTTCGCGTAGAGACATGTATGACTTCCTTGACCTCGTCAATGTAGCCATTCCAAGGCTTCACTGAATCCCACAAATTGGGTCCGAGATGTAGTTCAAACTCTGGCAATTCGTTTTTTCCATCATAATTCCCATGAACGAAAATTGCTCGGATCAAATATCTGGTGCCACTTGTAACCTTTAGTTTGTAACAGTTCCTGGTTCCTTGAGGGAAGCTTCTAAGAGACTCGTACGGCTGTTGCTTTGTATTGCTGTATTCAAATGATACCACGTTATTTTCACCGGTGTCTATGAAGTTGGTGTCTGAAACATCGGAAATTCTAACATAACTGCAGGCATTAGATGCCTTCAAGCTTTTGACCGTTAGATCAGTAAATGTTGATCTAACGGTTAAGAAAAAAACTTATGGGCCAGCAGGTAGCAAGTTAATGAGATGAGAGAGAAAGTGAGCTAATATACAGGGTTAGCACTTATCGGTAGCCTTTCACGAAAAAACCCAGACTTCCACAGGGGCAGAGCTGAGCTCAGTGCACAACCCAATCCGAGATCCATCCACACTTCCAGAGGGACAGAGCTCACTTCACAAAGAATCAATTTAATGGGTACATCGAGACTTCCACAGGGGCAGAGCTGAGCTCAGTGCACAACCCAATCCGAGATCCATCCACACTTCCAGAGGGACAGAGCTCACTTCACAAAGAATCAATTTAATGGGACAGAGCTCAACCACGAATTGCACATCCATCACACGAATTGCTCACTCCTTCCTCTGTTGTGCTCTGTTAATTTAAGGTATTTTGCACTATGGGTTTGGTATGGTCTTGACGTTTTCCCATTTAATTTGAAGATTTGGCTTAAAATTGTTATTGGGGTATGGGTTCATGTGGATAGTTTTGATAATTGTTCGATTTCAAGGTATGGATATATTTAGGGATTTCAGGACATTTGCATGCAAAACGCTATAAATGCTTATGACTGCTCATGTCCTTTTGGAATGTGTGTGTGTGTATGTGTGTGCTATTTATCTACTAATAAGTCTCTGCTGCATTGATTAAAAGAAAGAATATACATGTATCTTTCCTGTGCCAATCTGTAATCTGCATGACTTTATCTAGACATCATAATGTTGACCTTAAGTTTTAACCGGATTATTAGAAAGATACTTATATCATCAATACATGTACCTTACAAACCATACTAAAAACCAGTCTTTTAGTGGAAGAATAGTGATTGCATTACTTAAACATTACTCTTGCATGGTGGACCTTCTAGGTAGGGCTGGTCATTTGGAAGAAGCAGAAGAGATTATCAATGGCATGTCAGTTAAGGCAGATGCTGTGGTGTGGGGTGCATTATTCTTTGCTTGTTATATTCATAAAAATATTTTGATGGCAGAAAGAGCAGCTTCCAAGCTTCTCGAGTTGGACCCTCATGATAGTGGAGTTTACATTTTGCTTGCAAAAATGTATAGGGAATCAAATATGTGGGAGGAGGCAGGGAGGGTGCAAAATATGATGAAGGAGAGAGGAGTAGAGAAGACTCCTGGTTGCAGCTCAATTGAGGTCAATGACATTGTATATGAGTTTATTGTCAGAGACAAATCACACCCTCGGACGAAACAGATATATGATTGTTTAGTTCAGTTAACAAGACAAATAGAGCTTGTTGGTTGTTTATCTGCAGTTCATGCAGTTTGAAATGACTTTCTCCTTGGTTCTTAATTTAGGCAACAAATTTGAATTAGCAGGTAAAGGAGAAGAGTGCATGTGAAGTGTCCTTCATTTCAAACTGCTAGACAACGTTCAAAGAGTGCATTTTAAGAGTGTAGTTTGCTTTGAAGTGATCTAAATTAAAGAGTATCTAGAACAAAATCTGGACAGCTATACAATTGCAACAATTGAAGAACTTCTCTATTCTTTGGTGCTTCTGCTCTGGTATGAACCCTTAGGAGCTGCTTTTTTGTTTTTTGTTTTTTTTTGCCCCTCTTGTTTTGTACTTTTATGATTCTCTTAAAATGCTCACCCTTCTAGATTGACATTTTTCCTTAACAAAAAATAATAATAGGACTTTCCTGAATGCAATTTGTTTTTGTGTTTATTATACTGACCATGCTTTCTGCACTAATGTCAGGGTTCTTACAAGGAAAACATGATAGCTTTTCTTCACCAGCACCAAAATGTTTTCAAGGTTGCTAGCCAAGTACATCGCAGTTCCATCCTTTGTCAAGGTATTCAAAGTTGCTCCATTGGCTTTTGAAGGGCTGCTATTTATCAAAGCTAATTTCCACGAGGTAATGGACCATTACTTGCCCCAGAATTCAATATTGCACTTTCTAGAAATTGTCATTTTTATGGGAACTTTTTCTCTCAGATGAGCATGAAATGGACTTCGATCAATTTGGGATACTTATAAAAGTAAAGTTCAGGTGATTGCATTTTCGTTCCTGTTTACATATACTTTCATGGCACTACTTATTTGCGTTTGGAAGTTTAATTTATGACCTGATATAGTAGATTACCATTTTATAGCTGGAAAAGTCATTAGGATAGAGACGTCTTTTTCATTGGATTACTTCTGCCTTGACACTCTTGTGAGAGGTATTCAATTGGTTTAGAGAAGAAGGGAAATCTAGTGCACAATCCCTTAATAAGCTATATTGGATTTGGAACCATTATTAATACCAAATTTGAGATAATGTAAATTAGATCTCTTCCTAACTGCTTGGTTTTCTTTGTCAATCCAATTAATTTGATACACTTGGTACCAATTATTGCTTAATTGAAAGTCTGTCTTAGGTTAATGCGAAGTGTCTGGTTTCTCTTATTGCATTAAATGCTATGAATTCATAGTTTTGATTTGTTATGTGAAATTGTGCTTCTGAATAATTGGGTTGGTAGTTCTGTTCACTCAATGTATATCTTCATGTTAAAATTGTGTGAAGAAGCAACCTTGCCTCCAGACCTATTGCAGAGGCAGAGTATCTTGCCATTGTGTGGTCTGCAACGTCTCAGCAATCAACACATGAAGATTGACTAGTATTTCATACCAAGTGTGTTCAAGCTAGTTGCTGATATTTTCCAAACCACTTCCAATGGTCCCATTATGTTCTCCAAGGATCAAAATTGGTCTCTGAAACTCTCCGTGCTTTTGGAACATGTATTTGAACAAATATTGATTAGTTAAATGAATGGATGAAATTTTTTATGAATGGATGGATTTTTGTTGAATGGATGGATTTTTATGAGAGAATGGAATATAAATAACATTTATAACATCCAAATCCCATTAAAAATTGACATGTATAATCTTGTTTGTTTATATCAGTTTCAGGAGGTTTTATACATCGAAAAAACTTGATTACGATTTCCAATCTTGTTTTGGATATCAGTTGGGCTGAAAAAACAAATGGCATTTGCTTTGTTCTTTTGACAATTCATCCATTGCGTTTGATCTGTTGAAATGATTTTAAACGATTCGACAGGGACTGATCAGGATCCCAATTATAACAGCATTATTCAATGATTAAAAAACAGAAAAAGATTTTGGTTAATACATAAAGGGGCAGCAAAATACAAGCATGTGTATTGGCAAAATATGTATTGGCACTTTTGGGTACTTGATATTCAACAAATTTTACCCAACTCAAGAATGCCTAAACATTTTGATACAATATTGATTAAAAATGTAAAACACATGTAAATGTGTAATGTATATAGTTTTAGACTTTTAGTATAAGGTTTTTAATTAAACTTGTTAATACTTAATACCTTAAAAAATTTGATCTAAAAAAAACCCCCTACAAAATTTAAAATTCAAAAAACTAAAACTGAAAATCACTAAAACAAAAAAATTAAAACACAAAATATTGAAATTGAAACCAAAAAAATTCCATCCTCGCCCAAAATATAAAATTAACCCACCCAAGTTGAAAAAAAAATGAACCTCTGGCGCGTCTCCAGACTTGTCAAATAGTGTAATTTTGAATTGCATGTCAAAACCTGATTGTTACACAGGAGCTTGTATTTAGCACTCTGAGAATGCAATTGCCCTTTCGTGTATACACAGTTGCAGTGCGAAACGTTTTTTTGGCCCAGTGATGAAATTACCATTTTCTTGAGATTTGGTTCAAGAAAATGGTAACTTGGATTAAGAAAATGGTAACTTACAATTCATTGAGAAAAAGTTACCATTTCTTGAGAAAAAAAATCAAGAAAATGGTAAGTTTGGTCACGCTGGGGCTGGATTACCACTTTTTTGAATGAAGTTACCATTTTCTTGATCAATTGATCAAGAAAGTGGTAACGTGTTTTGCTCCACTGATTCCGTTACCATTTTCTTGATATTTGGTTCAAGAAAATGGTAACTTCGATCAAGAATGTGGTAACTTACCATTTCTTAAGAAAATGTTACCATTTCTTGAGGAAAAAAATCAAGAGAATTGTAACTTTGGTCAAGATTGGCCTTAGTTACCACATTCTTGAACTAAGTTACCATTTTCTTGATCGAACGATCAAGAAAGTGGTAACATGTTTTGCTTGGCTGATTTGGTTACCATTTTCTTGATGTTTGGTTCAAGAAAATGGTAACTTGGATCAACAAAATGGTAACTTACCATTTCTTAACAAAAAGTTACCATTTCTTGAGAAAAAAAATCAAAAAAATGGTAGCTTTGGTCAAGCTTGGGCTTGGTTACCACTTTCTTGATCAAAGTTACCATTTTCTTGATCGAACGATCAAGAAAGTGGTAACGTTTTCTGCCCCACTGATTTAGTTACCATTTTCTTGAGGATTGGTTTAAGAAAATGGTAACTTGGATCAAGAAAATGGTAACTTACTATTTCTTGAGAAAAAGTTACCATTTCTTGAGGAAATAAATCAAGAAAATGGTAACTTTTGTCCAAATTTGGGCTTGGTTACCACTTTCTTGATCAAAGTTACCATTTTCTTGATCGAACAATCAAGAAAGTGGTAACGTTTTTTGCTTGGCTGATTTGGTTACCATTTTCTTGAGGATTGGTTCAAGAAAATGGTAACTTGGATTAAGAAAATGGTAACTTACCATTTCTTGATCCAAAGTTACCATTTCTTGAGGAAAAAAATCAAGAAAATTGTAACTTTGATCAAGGTTGAGATTGGTTACCACATTCTTGAACCAAGTTACCATTTTCTTGATCGATTGATCAAGAAAGTAGTAACGTGTTTTGCTTGGCTGATTTGGTTACCATTTTCTTGATGTTTGGTTTAAGAAAATGGTAACTTTGATCAAGAATGTGGTAACTTACCATTTCTTGAGAAAATGTTACCATTTCTTGAGGAAAAAAATCAAGAAAATTGTAACTTTGGTGAAGATTGGCCTTTGTTACCACATTCTTGAACCAAGTTACTATTTTCTTGATCGAACGATCAAGAATTTGGTAACGTGTTTTGCTTGGCTGATTTGGTTACCATTTTCTTGATGGTTGGTTCAAGAAAATGGTAACTTTGATCAAGAATGTGGTAACTTACCATTTCTTGAGAAAATTTTACCATTTCTTGAGAAAAAAGATCAAGAAAATGGTAAGTTTGGTCAAGATATAATTTTGTGATTGCATGTTCAAACCGGATTGGCATACAGGAGCTAGTTTTTAATACTCAGAGAATGCAATTGCCTTTTCATCTATATACAGTTGCATGCGTAGGTGGTTACCACATTCTTGATGTGAATTTACCATTTTCTTGAATTTAAGATCAAGAAAGTGGTAACTTGGGTTTTAGGAGTTTTGTGAAGTTACCACTTTTTTGATGCATCCCTCAAGAAAGTGGTAACTCATAGTCAAAATTTGGTAAGTAACCAAATCTTGACAGAGTTACCACTTTCTTGAGGGATGCATCAAAAAAGTGGTAAAACCCAAATCACACAGAACTTCCGCTCATTTCACTCTCCATTCAAAATAAATAACGTAGCCTCACCCAGACCCTCGCTCGCCGCCCTCGACTCTCTCTCGCCGTCCTGGCACTGTCGTTCAATCCTCGCTTGGCCACCCTTTCGCCATCCTCCCACCAAAAACGCAGAAAACTCAGAAACCCATCCTAGCACGTCCATCGCCCATCATACCAGAAGACTCAGACCCTCTCTCACTGAGTTTCGAAACCTAGAAACCCAGAAAACTCACTCAGACTCTTTCTCTCACCGAGTTTCGATCTCTCAGAAACTATAAAACTCCGACTCTGTCTCTCTCACCCAGGTTAGGGCTTCGATTTGTTTACATTTGATTTTGTAGATTTATTCATATGTCAAACTCTCTATCTCTTTCATGAATTTAATATTTGGATTTTGAACTAATTTATGCAGGCTCAACAGGCACTTGCAGCAATTTAACTGAAGCCAAGACACGTTGAATGACAAATATTTCTGCGCAGGGATGACCTGTGTTTATGCAGGTTGAATTATGTGATTTGTCAACTTCAATCCCAAATCCCTTTTATCCCTGTGCACCACTGACATCTGGGAAGCAGAGTATGAAAACAAATTGGCACTGCTAAATCAAAAGGAGAATCGGTATATTCATTTTTCTAAGGTTCTCCTCTGTGTGTTTGTTTTTGTTAGGAATAAGTTTGACTATGACTATGCACAGGGGACAATTACATGCATTAGTTTTATTAAAGAGTGGACAATTTAGGAATATATGAAGGATTATCACAGTGCACACCTTTATTTCTTTACTATTGATTCTGAATATCATCTTTTCTTTGACCTCTGATATATGAAGGATTACTACCTTTCCAATTAATTGATTGCGTACTATTTTTTCGTGTGGCAATAAGAGTTTTTTCATTTGTAGTGAATAGTTATAGATTTCCCTTTTTTCTTTTTAATTTGTGCAAGGAAAAAGAAAAGTGGGGTTTGTTTTTATGCTCTTTTTCTTTTCAAAATCTTGGAAAAGGGGGGGGGGGGAGGAGGAGTACGTAAGTGGGGCTGATTTGTTAGGCTATTTTATTTTCCATGAAGGTTTAAAATTAGATATACTTTACGATGATGAGGTTCCGTTGAAATTATTCAGAAACTTGATCAGGTGGAGAGCAATATTTCTAAATAACTGGAAGGTATGAGATCATGCGTAGGATGGGTTTGTTGAGCACCCTTGTAGGCTGGGTCTACAATTCATATGATGACATCCATAAACTGGAAATGCATGCACTGTTTAGCTTTTCCACTTTTTTTTGGGTGTCAATATTCATTAACTAAAATTTGCACTAGTTGAAAGACAGTATTGCTTTAGGGAGAACAAATTGAAAGTTTTACTTTAACTTAACTTTAAAGCCCATGGTACATTTTGAAGCCATGGTAGACAGTCAAGTGAGATGTATATGTTCTTATTGAAATTATCCTGTTACTATATTGTGTCTACCTAATCTTTTTACGTAAAAAGTAATCTTCTTTTCACTAAATGTTTTTACTTTTATGCATCTCTTAATCAAAATTTGTAATTATCTATTAAATCTTGCAGGTAGCATCCTTCAAGCACACAATTGCTAAAAAAGATGAGAAGATTGAGTGATTGCTGAAGGTCAATAGTAATGTCTATTGATTGACATGACTTTCTCTTCATTATGAAGCCTAGAGTCTCTTTCCTCTTGCAGGTTTTTTTTTTTTTTTTGGATTCTCATATCTTTTATCAATGCAATAATTTCTTTGCTCTTGCAGTTGTTAACTTGTTGCAATATATTATGAAACATTTGACTGCTTCATTTACAAACTATGAAATAGGACTGTATTAGATAGCTTCTAGGAAGTGTATGTATGTGCAGTAAAAATATCTTAAATATGTCCTTTTTTTTATTAAATGAAATCATTGTCATTTTCTGGAATTATATGGAAGTTGGACTTTTACCTTGATTATTCTTGTTTCAGAATTTGTACATAGAAAGTTTCACTTCTTGGGATATCTATTCATCTTATTGAAGACACTTTGTCGAATTACATATATATAACCACAACGTTTGTAGTTTTTCAATTGACTAGTGCTTGCATGTTCTGTTTACTTGTTTAATAGGAACACTGACTTCCACATTTGAGAAATAGATTTCACATCTAGACAATTGGCAAGAGGAGGTCTACCTGAAGGTACTCTCTCTCTCTCTCTCTCTCTCTCTCTCTCTCTCTCTCTCACTCACTCCCTCTATCTCTCCCTCTCTCTCTTACTTTGAGAATTTATGGTGACTGTCTTTTCTACTATCTATTTGGGTAGTGTTGTGAATATATACAAGTTGTAAGAGCGATTGCTTACTTAATATGAAATATAAGTAGGAATAATCTGTTTAGTATAAAAGTCTTAATTCACAATTTTGTATTATTTTCTTAGTATAAAAGTCTTAATGTGTTTAATATAAGTAGGAATAATATGTTTAGTATAAAATCAAGTATATTATGATTAAGTGAATTCATTGTTTCCATCCATGTTTGTTTTGGTTGAAATTGTAGGATGTGTTCAATCTATTTCCAAATTTCAATGTGGCTGAGTTAATCTAGGCATGCATTTGCAGGTATACGAGACATCACATGGTCGCATTTTAGCTTATGATTTTATGAACTCGTTACGTGCTGTTTTTCTGAGTTTGTTTTGTTGGTGCCATTGAATAATACAGTGATGAGTGCAATGCATATGCCTGAACTGAATATTGAAACAAATATGTTTGTCAAGGAAAATTCCCCTAGCTTCTATTCTTGCATCTTATATTTAAGGAACAAGTAATTTATGTTTTGAGATTTATGTTAATGGGTTGTTTGTGTTTAATTTTAGGGGTTGAAGATGTGAGCACAAATTGCAAGACTCACAAGGTGGTTGTGCAGGGTGAGAAGGTTGATCCCATTAAGGTGCTTGAGCTTTACATTTTCAGAATGGGTTTTTTTTTCTCCATCATTTTTGTAATTAATTCTGTATTTTTTGTTTTTTAATTTGTTGGGTAGAATAAATTGGCTACTCAGGACGGGCTTTTGGGTTAAATCATCCTTCATAGTTGTGGCTTAATTAATGGGTTAAGTCATGAGGGGCTTTGTTTTTTGGTTTAAATCATCCTCCATGATTGTGGCTTTTGTTCAATGAAATTATGAGTAATTTGTTGTGGGTTCCGTTTGAGAATCTGAAATCGATGATGATAGCATGAGGTTGGTATGGTCTTGATGTTTTCCCATTTAATTTGAGGATTTGGCTTAAGATTGTTATTGGGGTATGGGTTCATGTGGATAGTTTTGATAATTGTTCGATTTCAAGGTATGGATATATTTAGGGATTTAAGAATTTGGGTTAAAATTACTCTTGACGTTTCCCATTGAGCTTGACAATTTGACTTCAAATTGGTTCGATTGAGTGAGTTGGGTAGAATTTGGTAGGGTTTACAATTATGGGTAGTATTTTGTCTGAATAATTCGCTTGAAACTGGCATTTCAATTTTTTTTTTATTGTTATTTGTGCAAAATGTTATTTGATTGCATGTCAAAACATGATTGGCAAACAGTAGATTGTATTGACTGGTCTGAGAATGCAATTGCACTTTCGTCATGGACAGTTCATGTATTGTTTACTTAAAAAATATATCTATTTTGCAGCAGGGAGACATGGGTACCGCTTGTAACAGATTTGCTTCAACATCTGCACCCCACGAAGCTCAGAATGTTCCCGGTCCTTCAACCCCTACTCGCAACATGTTTCGGTTTGGTGATATTCTGCAGCACAACGGGATAAGTTATGAGCAGCTAACTGAAAATGACCTTATAGACTCCGAATTTTTGTCACTGGAAGAAGCAGACAAGTTTTACAGAGATTATGCCTCGGCGATGGGATTTGGTGTTAGGGTACGTGATGGGAGACGGTCCGTGGTGACCGATAAATTCTGTAGTAGATTATGGGTCTGTGACAAGGAAGGCGAAAGAGCCGAGAAGTACATAAACTCACCGAATAAGAAGCGATGTCCCAGGGGCATCACAAGAGTTAATTGTCCAGCAGCATTCCGCATTGGCTTATGTAGGAAAAGTGATTGTTATGTTGTGAAGAAATTCTGTGTGGAACACAACCACCCATTGGCAATGTCACGCGAGGCTCCTCTAATCCGATCACACCGCTCTATCCCGAACGATGATCTTTTCCAGGCCACTTCAATGCGAGGTGTATCAATTAGGACGTGCCAAATATACGAGTACATGGTCGACCGAGCAGGAGGCTACCGTAATGTTGGTTACACGATCAAGGATTTGTACAATAAGGTGAATTGTAGACGCCGAGAAATCCTTTTTGAGGGTGACATTGAAGCTGCACTTGCATACTTGAGTGGGAAAGTCGACAGTGACCCCGAATTATATTGTAAGTTTAGTGTGGACGAGGAAAACAAGTTGGTAAACTTGTTTTGGAGAGACTCGCAATCTCTAGTGGATTACACTTGTTTTGGAGATGTTGTGCTGTTTGATAGCACTTACAAGACAAATTACTATGAGAAGCCTCTAGTGTTGTTTGTCGGTGCAAATAACCATCTATCAAGTACTATTTTTGGATGTGCGATCCTTGGGGACGAGACCAAGGAGACATACACATGGTTGTTGGAGACCTTCGTATCTTCCATGAGGGACAAGCGGCCTGAGTCGGTAATTACCGATGGAGACCTTGCTATGCGCAATGCCATAGATGCAGTTCTTCCTGGAGTTCCACATCGTCTGTGTGGATGGCACATCACGAAGAATTTAGCACAAAACTTGAAAGACCCAAACTTGATTCAGGCTTTCAAGCGATGTCTGTGGGCCACCTCAAGTCCCCCTGAGTTTGAAATGCGGTGGACGAGCATGGTTGAAGAATTTGGTGAATCAGAGTGGTTGAAGAATATGTATGAGATTCGTCACAAATGGGCCGAAGGATATTGTAGACAGCATTTTTGGGGTAGGATGCGTAGCACGCAACGGTGTGAGGGCATGAACAGATTTGTCAAGGACTTTCTCAAGAGTGGTCCGAAGTTGTTTGAAGTTATCCCAGCTATTGATAGGGGTCTGGCACGCCTGAGGAATTCACATGTGATTGAAGATTTTCAGATGAAGAATTCGAAACAGGTGCTGACAACTCATCTCAATGCATTGGAGCGGCATGCAGCAAACTTGTACACCGACAAAGTGTTCAAGTTAGTAAGGGAGGAGATAAATAAGGTTGCTTCACTTGTGACCGCGCAGCCTGTACAATTTGGGAAAAGTCGCATGTATGTAATTCATACATACGGTGAAGAACATGTTCAGTTCAAAGTTTTATTCCACCATATCAAAGGTATCTTAGAAATAAATTGCACTTGCAATCTCCTTAAATCACAGGGCTTCCCATGTTGCCATGTTATTAATGTCATGAAGTATGAGAATTTGAAAGAGTTTCCGGAATCTCTCATTCTTAAGAGATGGACAAAGTCAGCGAAGGAATCAGCTTCTGGTATCCCACTGCCGGACAACATTGTTCCCGACGAAGCACGAGAATTAGCGAGGTACAGTTATTTGAGTACAAGTTGCAACAAACTGTGTTTCCTGGCTTCCAGAACAGAGGAAGGTTTCAATTTGTTGAATAATGAATTAAGTAGGTTAGCACCATTGTTGGATGGGTTTGGGAAGCAAGCAGGAGATACCCACCTTCGCTTCCGTCGAAATGCTGCTCGACCAAACAACATTGTTAGAGATCCAAACATCGTGAGGACCAAGGGAACCCAAGACACAGGAGGCAGACGGGGAGGCAATGGAAGAAAATGCGGTACATGTGATGCATTTGGTCATGACAGGCGCAACTGTCCCAAGCGTAAGGGACACCGTAGAGGAAATAAGAACGGAAATGGCAGCAGGAAGATTGAAAGTGACAGCGATGCGGAGTAGCAACAGGTTGAGCCGCATATGCAAAGTTTCGTCTTGAACACTTGAAAGTCCCATAACAAAAAATTATTATGTATTGCTATTATTTATTTGTAGCAGGATGAGCCTCAGTGTCGTTTGGAACACTTTTACGTCCCATAACAAACAATTAGTATGTAGAGCTATTATTTAATTTTTAATGTGAAATTAATTTAGATTGTAACTGTTATTGAATGTAAATGCTTGATTATGACAGTGCTTGTTTATTAAGTAAAAACTATTACAAGGACCAATTAAATTTATAGTCTTTACGAAACTAGACAAACTCACATCTCCACAATCTAGCTAAGTACATGTACGGAATCAAATTGTAAAGGAAATGAGATAAAAGGATTCCGCCAAAATATGTTAGTAGGACACACTTACTGTCTAAATGTATAAACATGAGCGGTTTGGGTTTTGGTGAAATTAGAAACTTAGTTATAAATTATAGCCCACCCAAGTATGATACAATGTTATGTAATGTCAATCCATTGTAGCCTGATGTGCAATTGCTTTATTAAAGTATTCTATTGACGCCCCTGTTTGACAATCATAGTTGGACATGCAATCCTAAACCCTCAACCCTAATACCACTACTACAAATACCCCCCTTATATATCAGTGAATAATTGATGTCTATTCATGTTTTATGGCGATGTCTAGGTAGACGATATCTAATGTACTTTGGTCAAGATATCGTTTTGACACTGATATCCATTTTGAGGTTAGACATCTTTTTTATTTTAATTCTAATATCTAATAGGCCCTTTTGATATCAGTTTTCAAATTTTCTAGTGAATTAAAATTCTGACTATGATATTAAAGATAGGACACACATCGTTAATTACTATGGAAATGATCTAAATTCTTATTAAGACAGTAGTTCTGTTATATTTATCGATATGGTAAATCCATTAAATGCATTTTTGTATGCTTTCTACATCATATTTAATGTTATTTTGGATATGTAAAGTACCTTAGATATCGTTTTATGCGCCCAGAACTGATCTACATGCTATGTTTAATTGTATGATTAATTGCACAGTTTGATTAAAATATTCTGATAGTATGAATTAGTAGATCATACTTCTGTATTGCTCAGTAAATTAGAGGTTCTTCCTTTGTGCTAAAAAATTTGCAGTTGAATACATTGTTACAAATCAGTTAATTTGTACTACTGTGCGAAGTTGCTTTTGACTGCTGATCTTTATGCTTAATCTATTCATTAGTATACGTTACCAATTATAATAACCTTTTAACTTGCAAATTCAAATCAAAAACATTAAAAATAAAAGAAAGGTACAATTAGGATTGGTTTGGCTGCTTGCAACCTCAATTACATAAAGCTTTGGTAGGCTCCTAATTTCATACACTTGATCCAAATTATATACACTAGCTGCACATTGGCACATTTTATAGGCTTCGTACAGGTTATTATGCATTGGTTGAAAATTGGCTTTTTTTTTTTTTAACTTTATTTCCTTGCATTGGTATCAAATTATGAAATTAAGTTCCTTCGTATCTTACAGCTGCTTTAAATTGGTTAGGAATCTCATGTCCCCTTACATGAAGTTCATTCTTATTTTTTGAAATTTGCACCCAGGCATAAAACACGCCCCTCACAGAAGGCAGCCAGCAAGAACCACATCCCCCTGTCCCACAAAGCAATCTTCGACAGGAATACCCCAGCACAAGAGATTTGAAGCCCTCAAACATACTTATTGGGGATGACATGAGGGCGAAGGTTGTTGAAGTTGGTTTGGTTAATACATAAACGGGTATTATTGCAGCTGGCATCAAAATACAAGCATGTGTATTGGCAAACTCTGAATTGGCACTTTTTGGTACTTTCAGGTGTAAATGTGGATATGTTGCAAAAATATGTATTGACACTTTGGTGAATATTATTGGGGATACACGGGGATCTTTTTCTTAAGTGATATGCCCTTATTAGGATAATGTGATACATGAACATATGGAAGAAATATTATTGCTATGCCAATCCATTGCAGCCCGATGTGCAAATGCTATATCAAATTGGCAGTTTGACACTCCTGTTTGACGCTCACATTTGGAAATGCAATCAATTTATATTTTAAAACTGTTAGAATACATATATTATGGTTTACAAAACATAATATGTTTTCTTGTCAATCTAAAAGGATTTTGAGTACCGATATTGAACTCTAATATATTGGCTAAGTTAATTTTGATCAATTTACTTGATATAGTATGTAGGGGGATGATCGGAAGTGCTTTGTGCATTTATTGGAGGCTTGAGGTAAATATAACGAATTTTCACCTTACAGACTTGGAATGGAAATCAAATTTAGCATTCCCCGCACAAAAACTAAAAATTGAAACCAAAATTGCTTCCCTTCCCAAAAAATGTGTTTGTATGAAACTAAAATTCAGTCCCCGCCAAAAATATTGAAATTCAAACCAAAATTCCTTCCCCGTCCCAAATTATTAAACTTAACCCACCCAAGATGGGAAAAAAATAACACTATTACCATGTCATTTATTTGTGCTTAGCTTGTATAGCCTTGGCAGTCAGACTTTAATTTATGAATTACCACATAGTTGTTGAAGTTAATGTGTAAGTTGATTTATGCATAAGACAAAAGGTCTGAAAAATGTGGCTCAAGCCAACATTTTCAGAAAATTCTACCTACTTTTCTGGGCAAACCCAATTGCTCAAACCCCAATCACCCAGTGGCTAAATCTAGCCAAATCCCAAAGCATATATATATGTAATAACAAAAATTCATAACCACAAAACATATGTTTTATATAAATTGTAAAACATATCTAAAGCAATAAATGTAATAAAAAAATCGAAAGTGGTAACGTGTTTTGCTTGGCTGATTTGGTTACCATTTTCTTGAGTATTCGTTCAGGAAAATGGTAACTTCGATCAACAAAATAGTAACTTACCATTTCTTGAGATTAAGTTACCAATTCTTTAAAAAAAAATTTAAACAAATGGTAAGTTTGGTGAAGATTAAATTTTGTGATCGCATGTCCAAACCTGATTGCCAAACAGGAGCTCGTATTTAAGGCTTGTAGAATGCAATTGCATGATGGTCGGTATACAGTTGCCTGTGTACGTGGTTACCACATTCTTGATGTGAAGTTACCATTTTCTTCAATATAAGATCAATAAAGTGGTATCCTGGGTTTTAGGCAGTTTTGTGAAGTTACCACTTTTTTGAGGGATCCCTCAAGAAAGTGGTAACTCTTGGTCAAGATTTGGTAAGTTACAAAATATTGCCTGAGTTACCAGTTTCTTGAGAGGTGCATCAAAAAAATGGTAAAACCCAAATCACACAGAATTTCCGCTCAGCTCACTCTCGATTCAAAATAAATAACCTAGCCTCACCCAGACTCTATCTCGCCGCCCTCGCCCTCTGAGGCCCTCACCTTCTGACTGAATCCTCGCCCTCTTGCCACCCTCGATCTCGCCATCCTCTCACCGAAAACTCAGAAACCCATCCCAGAAAGATCAGACTCTCTCTCGCCGTCCTGGCACTGTCGTTCAATCCTCGTTGTCGCCACCCTTTCGCCATCCTCCCACCAAAAACGCAGAAAACTCAGAAACCCATCCTAGCACGTCCATCGCCCATCATCCCAGAAAACTCAGACCCTCTCTCACTGAGTTTCGAAACATAGAAACCCAGAAAACTCACGCTCACTCTCTATCTCACCGAGTTTCGATCTCGCAGAAACCGTAAAACTCAGACGCTGTCTCGCTCACCCAGGTTAGGGCTTCGATTTGTTTACATTTGTTTTTGTAGTTTTATTCATATGTCAAACTCTCCATCTCTTTCATGAACTGAATATTTGGATTTTGAACTAATTCATTCAGGCTCAGAAACAGGCACTTGCAGCAATTTACATTGAAGCCAAGACACGTTCAAGTTTGGTTTCAGAACAGGAGCAAGGTAAGATTTCCATATATCAAATATGCAGATATGCTTATATTTGTTTTTGGGATTTTAAAAACAAATAATAAAAAAATCACTTACACAAGCGTATTAGAAAGCTAGTATTTTCTAAACGAATTTAGTAAACTAAGTTGTGAGATTGGTTGCTTAATGTTATGGATTTCATTTATGGCAGCTTGATACCTGGTTCCTAACTTGTGAGTAATTTAGTAAACTAAACTGTTATTGGTTGCTATACTTGCTTGCTGTGTTATTGGTTAGGAATTTTAAAAATTTATTGTTAATAAAAACAAGTGATGAGAGTTGTAGAGCTGAAGTAGTCCCAACAGGGGCTGCGGCGGCTACCACTCTTCAATCTAGTACGGAAGTTACTCAAAATAAGCAAAACGTGGGATTTTTTCTCTTTTTGATCATCTCCCTGCCCTTGTACTTGTTTTTGCTGTAAAGGTTGGGTATGTATGTAATTTGTTTGTTTGGAGTTTGTTTTTAATTTTTTTGTGCATGTGGTCGGTTTTTTTTCTACTGTCATACACGCGGATGTCAAGTTATTTAGTCTTGGGAGGACAGATATCCATTTTAGGTTCTCCCATTTGAGGAAGGAGTTTGCAAAATGTTTCGTGAAAACAAAATGAATGGCCATAAAAAGAAAGAAGAAAAAGCTTCTTGAAAAGACTATGATTTTTCATTCAAAAGTATTATTATCTTGCTGCAGTTGAATATTGGAAATTGCGTACATGGTGTGTTATGGATCAAAATTTCACATTGTTAGGTATTTTTCCATAATATGTTTGCAAAGAATAAAGACAATGTGTTTTTGTGCAAGTAGGAACATATGGCCAACGACTTAGGTCCACGGTGCTTAGTTTGCAATGGTTCAATGCAATATATTGCCAATTTTGAAGGTAATCAACGTCCAGCCTGGGGATGCGAAGGGACTAATGTAAGTGAACGTTGTTGTTAAGTTTGCCCAATCCTTAAAGCAACGAAAACATTGAAATGTCATAATGCATGTGTTTTGTATTAGGGTAAGGCTGACTGCCATGGCTGGATATGGGTAGATGAGTACAGTAGCTGTGGATTCACAATTGTTTCGGCATCACAACCACCCAAAGATACCGGAGTGTCAAATGTTGCGGATTCATCACAAGGGTCAGCTGCCCCTGATTTATCTCAACAGTCCAGACCACTGGATTTGGTGGATGAAGAACCTGGGAACGACTATCATTCAGAGTCATCGCCGGACTGCACCCCTGCCAATTGGCGTCCATGGTGGCCATCTGACTCATCGTGGTCACCTGATCCTGATGACATTTACTCCCCGTAATAACGAATGTAATTATAATGTGAAAAACTGGTCGTAACGTCACCAAACTTGGCAGGCTACAATTGGGAGGCTTTTTGCAGTTACTCTTGATTAATTTTGCAGTTTTCATGTAGTGATAATTGCTTCTTCGGTATCTGCTTGGTTATTGTTGTACTAAGACTCAATCTAACTACTATGGATGAAGTGTATGCTTGGCCATTTTATTTTATGCATTTTGTTCGTTCTGTTGTTTATGGATGTGAGTAATGTGACTGTGTGTATGAATACGTGGCTGCATTGTTTGGTAAATAAATGACGTAGCGGTGTGCATCCTGAAAATTATGACAATTAAGTTATTGAGACGTTAATAAGTTTATGTTCGTTAGTAAATATTCAGGCACTCCAACTTAAACTAGCAGAGGATAATTGGGTATGTTAGACTAGACAAATACATTCATTTAAGAAGAGATGCTGAAAAACATATTGTCATGGGCAGGGGCTTGCCTCCGTAATAATATGCCTTATAGGAACCTCAGTTGTGCACGAGGATGCAGTAGACCTATCATTCAATACCAGGCAGAGTAAATGTGTCCAAGAAGGAGGCAGATTCTTCAACAGATGCTGCCTCCGGCGCGTTTCCAGACTAGTCAAACTGTGTAATTTTAGATTGCATGTCAAAACCGGATTGCCAAACAGGAGCTTGCATTGAGTAGTCTGAGAATGCAATTGCCCTTCCGTCTATACACAGTTGCAGTGCGAAACGTTTTATGGCCCAGTGATTCCGTTACCATTTTCTTGAGATTTGGTTCAAGAAAATGGTAACTTGAATTAAGAATATGGTAACTTGGTATATAACTATAGAAGCAGTTTTGTTCAGAATTTTGGATTGCATGTCCAAACCTGATTGTCAAACAGGAGCGTGTATTTACAAGTCTAATAATGCAATTGCCTTTTCGTCTACACGCAGTTGCAGTGCGAAACGATTTTTGGCCCAGTGATGAAATTACCATTCTTTTGATGTTGGGTTCAATAAAATGGTAACTTGGATCAAAAAAATGGTAACTTACAAATTTTTGACAAAAAGTTACCATTTCTGGAGAACAAAAATCAAGAAAATAGCAACTTTGGTCAAGGTTGGGCTTGGTTACCACTTTCTTGATCAAAGTTACCATTTTCTTGATCAAACGATCAAGAAAGTGGTAACGTTTTTAGCCCCACCGATTTGCTTACCAGTTTCTTGAGGATTAGTTCAAGAAAATGGTAACTTGGGTCAAGAAAATGGTAACTTACCATTTCTTGAGCTAAACTTACCATTTCTTGAGAAAAATAATCAATAAAATGGTAACTTTGGTCAAGATTTGGCTTGGTTACCACATTCTTGACTGCGGTTACCATTTTCTTGATCGAATGATCAAGAAAGTGGTAACGTTTTTTTGCCCCACTGATTTGCTTACCATTTTCTTGAGGTTTGGTTCAAGAAAATGGTAACCTCAATCAAGAAAATGGTAATTTACCATTTCTTGAGCTAAAGTTACCATTTCTTGAGGGAAAAAAACAAGAAAATGGTAAGTTTGGTCAAGATTGGGCTTGGTTACCACATTCTTGAACCAAGTTACCATTTTCTTGATCGAATGATTAAGAAAGTAGTAACAACACTGATTTGGTTACCATTTTCTTGAGGATAGGTTCAAGAAAATGGTAACTTGGATCAAGAAAATAGTAACTTACCATTTCTTGAGAAAAAGTTACCATTTCTTGAGAAAAAAAAACAAGAAAATGGTAACTTTGGTCAAGGTTGGGATTGGTTACCACTTTCTTGATCCAAGTTACCATTTTCTTGATTGAATGATCAATAAAGTGGTAACGTTTTTTGCTTGGCTAATTTGGTTACCATTTTCTTGAGGATTGGTTCAAGAAAATGGTAACTTTGATCAAGAAAATGGTAACTTACCATTTCTTGAGAAAAAGTTACCATTTCTTGAGAAATAAAATCAAGAAAAGGGTAACTTTGGTCAAGGTTGGGCTTGGTTACCACTTTTTTGATCGAAGTTACCATTTTCTTGATCAAATGATCAAGAAAGTGGTAATGTTTTTTGTTTGGCTGATTTGCTTACCATTTTCTTGAGGATTGGTTCAAGAAAATGGTAACTTGGATCAAGAAAATGGTAACTTACCATTTCTTGAGAAAAAGTTACTATTTCTTGAGGAAAAAATCAAGAAAATGGTAACTTTGGTCAAGATTGGGCTTGGTTACCACATTCTTGAACCAAGTTACCATTTTCTTGATCGAACGATCAAGAAAGTGGTAACGGTTTTTGCCCCACTGATTTGTTACCATTTTCTTGATGTTTGGTTCAAGAAAATGGTAACTTTGATCAAGAAAATGGTAACTTACTATTTCTTGAGAAAAAGTTACCATTTCTTGAGGAAAAAAATCAAAAAAATGGTAATTTTGGTCATGATTGGGCTTGGTTACCACATTCTTGAACCAAGTTACCATTTTCTTGATCGAATGATCAAAAAAGTGGTAACTTGGTTTGAGGCAAGGTTTTAGTTACCATTTTCTTGATGTTTGGTTCAAGAAAATGGTAACTTCGATCAAGAATATGGTAAGTTACCAAATCTTGATCAAGAGTTACCATTATCTTGAAGGATGCATCAAAAAATTGGTAAAACTTGTTTACCAGTTCAGCAGGTTATCAATTTTTTTTTTTTTTTTTTTTTTTTTGGTGCAGGCATTGCATGCCTGCTGTCATGATAGAAGGTCCCCTGAAACATAGTTGATGCCTGTATTCGTTTCACTGTAGCTAGAAATACCACTAGGCCGCAATCTATGCTAATGAAGCCTACAAAGAAAGACATGCAGACATATATAATATATGCTGAACAAAATAAACAATATTATTATAATAGTGCAGGTGTTCATATAAACCTGATTGAGACTGGGCATGAACTAGGAGCATAAGGTAATTAAGAGCTAAACCACCAAGCAGTACTGCAAAGTTGAGGATGAATTGCTTCATTGTCCGGAGGGACATCAAAATTAAACTCTGAAAACAAGCGTAGCAAGACGCAAATATGTCTTCAATGAATATCATAATTTATATATAAAAGCTGTAAGTGGGCCAACGCCTTTTCTAAAAGTTGGAAGTTGTTTAATTATAGTACTCATGGAGTCATGGGGACTGCTTTTGGTACCTAGCTAGCTTCCATGAATTTATGATGGAGGAACACCGTGGTCCATATCATCATTTACTGGGGGTCAGCCTGATAATTGATTTATTAATTAATATATAGTTTGTTATATTAATAGTTGAGGTAATACGTGTTAACTGTTAAGCCTACGAGTAAACTAATTGCTGTACTGTATATATTTCAAAGATACCCGTGGTCAATAAAATTCCTAGCAAACAACAATTTGAAAAATATAAAATTAGATTGAAGTTCTTGGTATACATTTTCTTTCAATAAAAATCTGGGAAATTGTTTTGCGGACTCAACTTTTGACTAGTCGCTTAACTATGCAAATTTTCATGTTTTACTTCATGAGTGGGCTTCATTTAAAACCTGGATATATCCAATGAAAAAGTTAATGAGTTAAAAACTAGCCATAGCCTACAGTAAAGAGTAATGCACAAATGCACAATATATTGTTTGTGCATGTATCGCAAAGCATGCAAACTGAGCAACTCTGCATTCTTCATTTCTTTTTTATTTGGATAAAAACATCAAGAAGAATTAATGACAAAATTTCTGTGCTCTGCATAAACTACCCATTAATTAGTTGATTCAAAAAGTGACCATACAAGAAGTAACACAGAAGCGAAGTACAGCCAAGTCAAGTCTAAGATAGTAAGGTTCACACAGAAATGCTGCATGTACGTGCATGAGTTGGGTCGTCTCTGGCAAAAAGAAGCAGGGCACCTTCCATAACAAGAAAATGATTTGATTGTTTCTTTAGTCGTTATAGACCAAAGTTTAATTGGAACGCGGCTGTGGAAAAATTTAGCATTCAAACGGGCATGTTTTTTGAGAATATGAAGTGTGTTATTTTATTTTAAAAAATTATAAGTCTTATGTAATTATTCATAAGGATCTTTAGATATTTTCACCTATTGTCAATTAATTTTGAGTTAAACGTTTTAATTTTTTTCATTTTTTATATACACCATTTTTATCATTAGATTAGATGTTGACAGTGTTCACTTTTTTTCTATTTAAGTATGTATAGTTTTTTTTTTTTTTTTTTTTTAGTGGCCAAAAAAAAAAAAGTATGTATAGTTTTTTTATTCAATATAAATATATGACATATAGAAATGTCAAATCAGCCCTTAAATCTTCCGCGTAGAGGTTTGTTACAGCGGGGCCATGGGTCATACTAGCATATCAACTTTATTTTGTAGCATGATTTGGGTCAGTCTTCGAGTCTTTTGGTCAGATATTTGAGTGGGGCCATTGGGCCTTCAAAGACCAAAAAGGACCGCTGGTTGAACTCTATCTTCTTTGAACGTAGAGGTCGGTGGCTTGAGCGAGTCAATGGGCTTGAAAGATCCATTACTATTTACTGATAAATTATCCATAATGAATCGAGTGGGTCAATGCAATGAAAGATCCAAAATTAATAATTTACCCATTATTAATTGCTAATAGCCCTTTCTTATTAAGTATTAATTAATAGCCCTTTCTTATTAAGTATTAATAACAAGGGTTTTTTTTTTTTTTTCTTATTCAAATCCAGAATGAAAAATAGATATTTTTTTTAAGTTCAATATAACAAAATCGGTCAAAACTTAGTCCATTTTAATGAAAACACGTGAAAACCACTGCATTTTTTTTTTCCGCATATGAAGTATTGACATTGTTGAACAATGGCAATTATAGTCACTGTTCAATAATGGCTATATTCACTATGCAGCAACACTGATTAAAAATGCTACTTATATATATATATACTTTCGATCTTTTTTTTTTTTTTTTTTACATAAACATGTCAAAAGAGCATATATAAAATCAACATAAAACACAAAAAAAATCCTTATAAGTCACATCAACCATTTTCATGTTTGTCGTTGCAAAGCCAATGTCGTACAGTGGTTATCAATACAAAGTTCTTGTCGAACAGTGGTAATCGGCACTGTACAACACCAGATGTGTCCTTAGCTTTTTTTTTTTGTCAGTTTCAGCACCTCTTTTTTTAAAAGGTGGCTTTATTTCTTATTAGGTGAACCTTTTTTACATTTAAGAACATTATGTGAGTTTATTTATCATATGGGTTGTAAAGTGGACTTTAAAATCATTTACTTTATAACAATGGGTAATTTTTAATGTTGTTCGATCATGTCAAGCACTTATCTAGTTATTCACTATACATACATTTTTTTTGGGCCGCTCACTATACTTACATTTGAGTTTGAACCAATGTTGTATTGTATAAGGCCTCGTTTGGGATTGTTGTGGAGGACCCAAAAGATGCTGTGAATGACAATTCTCAATCATCCACAGCAGTTTTGGTGTTTGGTAAAAAAATGAAAAAGTGCTTTGTCCCACAATTTTGAACTCCTCACAGTAAAAATAGAAAGCAAGTTTGTAGGTGTTTTTGAAAGCTGCAATGAATCACAACAACAATGAAAATTTTATTTTACCCATAATACTCTCATTTTAGTAATTATAAATAGCCACAACAGTTTTACATTACGATTTACCAAACACCTTCATACTGTTTTTTGTACACACAGCACTTTTGAAAATATAGTTTACCAAACACTCAACTGCTTTACTTCACAGCTGACTTTACTTCACAGCTGTTTTTTCTCACAGCAATCCCAAACTAAGCCTAAGAGTGGTGTTATTGTCACCTATTAAATGGGGGTTTATTACACAAACACCCCATGAGGTTTTTTGTGTTTTCACGTACATCCCCTGAGGTTTCAAATATTACAATGAGACCTCCTGAGGTTTTAAATTGTTTTTACATAACTCCTTCTATTAAAATTCTGTCCAAAAATATCTCCAATTGACAAATTTAACCTTAGGGTTCATTTACACTAACACCCCCTGAGGTTTATCATATTTTCACATAACCCCCCAAGGTTTTAGCCTTTTTTTACGTTACCACTTAATCACAAATATAAATGGCATAATCTTGTAAATACTAAAATAACATTTCTCAATAGTAACACTTTTTTGACATATTAAAAGATACTGTTTTTGAAATTCAACTATTGCAATTTATTTGTCTTAATATATACTTATGAACATATGAATTTTTTTTTTCTAGAATATATATCTCAATCAAATAAATGAGTGTTTTTTTTTCCCCGACAAGAATTCTTTATACATGAAATAAATGGATTATTTAGCAAATAATTGAATTACATAAAAAGAAACACGTATTTGGTTTAGCAATATTTTAAAATTTCAAGATCGGTATTTTTTTTCAACATGTAAGAAAGATATATTATATCAGCCAAATAGTATGTAGGTTACTTTGGTATTTTAGCATTTTTGTCATGCTTGTTTGTGATTAAAGAGTTATATATGTGAAAATGTTGAAACTTCAAAGACTTTTTTGTAATTGAGTTAAAACCTTAGGGGTGTTTGTGTAAATTCTGAAACCTTAGGGGGTTATGTGAAAGCATGATAAACCTCAGGAGGTGTGCATATAAATACTATAAGGTTAAACTCGTCATTTAGAAATGTTTTTATGATGATGTCATCAAATTTTGGACGAAATTTTAACGGAATGGGTTATGTGAAAACGATTTAAAACCTAAGAGGGTCTCGCTGTAATTTTTGAAATTTTAGAGGGTATATGTGAAAACACGAAAAAATCTCAAGGGGTATTTATAAATGAGATAATTAGGCTTAGGTCATTTAGAAAAACAGTTTTTAAATAGAAACTGGGGGTGTTTTAAAATTTATAAGAAAATTCTTTTAATTCATAATAATTTATAAGAAAATCATTTTAATTCATAATAAATTCCTTTTAATTTATAAAAAAATCCTTTTAATTCATAATCAAGTTCTTTCCCGATTTGAAGGATACTTCCCCTCCTAGAGTATAAAGTGGGCTTTGTAGAGACTGAGTTAAAACCTAACATAAAGCCGTCAAAGAAGAAAAATAAAATAACTTAATTAAAAACCCTAAATCACTACCGGTTTTAGTCTAAGAAAGACTCATAAAATAGACTGAACTCTAAGTCTCCATTTATAAAATCTCACAAATAAACCTAAATGTGGAATTTCACAGCTGAAGGGGTCTATATATATATAGTTTAATTTAGTTGTTTAGGGTATAATGTGAGGTCTCAATGTTTAGTTTAGTTGTTAATTAAGAAAACTGAACTCGTCTTTAAGAGGATCGATCTCTAATCCTTTTCTAAACTCTTCTTCAAATTTATATTTGATAAAAAATGATATAAAATAAAGTTTGAATTGTTTCCTAAAATCTCTCTAAATTTGAGATTTCTCAATTTTTTTCCAAATAAAATTAAATGGATCCGGTTTTCCAAATTCTCCCATAATAAGGGAGAATAGGCATTAGGTAAAAAATATTTGGAGAGAATTTCAACTCTAGCATTCGAGATCTTTCCCAAATTGAATTTTTTCTTCAAAATTATTTTTAAATTTAAGGAAATTATAGGAAAAAGAAGAGATGCTCTTAATAGAACTAAGGGCACTAGTGATCACTACTAATTTAAAAATATTAGAACTAAAAAAAAAACCCAATAATTAAATTTAAAAAACAAAAAACAAAGAAAAAAAACCCATCGTAAATCCCCAGCCAAACCCGCAAACCCCAGCCACCCATCTTCCTTCCCTAAACCTCATTTTCTCATCTCCAATGGCGGAAGTAGAAGCTCCTAGTGTCATCGCCCGAGGCTCCAATGGCAGAAGCAGAGGCAGATCGAGATGGGGTGAAGTCGACGATTGGCAAAAAGGGCATATCGAAAATGGATTTGGCTACAAATGAAGAAGACGAAGCTGGATTTGCACATTCAGAGAGAGGGGAAAATAGAGAGAGAGAGAGAGAAAAAAAATAGGAGAGGGGGAAGAGGGGGTCACTGGCTAGGTGTGGTAGTAGGGCCGGGTAGAAGGTCAGTGAGAGGGAGGAGAGGGTGGAGGGTGGTGGGTGGGTGAGTTGCCGATGGTGGATAGAGGGTTGTGGGTGGTGGGTATGGCCTGGGCATGGGTTGAAGAGGGGAGGTGATGGTGGGTTTGATTTTTTCTGTTGTTTTTTTCCTATATATTCTTTTTTTCCAATTTTTTTTTTTTTGTTTTCTGCAGGTGAGGGTGGAGATGGTGGGGAGGGAGGAAGGGCTACGGGTTGTGGGTGGAACCTAGGCTTCTTGTTCTTCTTTTATTTTTGTTTTTTGTTTTTAAATTATTTTTATAGTTGGGCATGAGTGAAGATCATGGGAAGTTGCAGAATAAGAAAGAAGGTGAAAAAAAAAGTAATGGCTATGGGTGTGATCAAACAATAAGAAGAATTTGGGTTTATTGCAAATGGACTTTGGGTTTATGCAACTTTTGTTTACTGCAATTAAATGGACTTTGGGTTTACTGCATAATTTTGGATTTTGTGTGTGAATTGAAGAAGAAAAAGAAGAACAAGAAGAAGAAAGAAAAAGAACAAGAAAAAAGAAAAAAAATTTGTGGGGGCTGTTATTTTTCTTTGTTGATCGATCTAAGGGTATGGATGTTTTTTCTTTGTTTTTTGTTTTTTAAATCTAATTATTGGGTTTTTTTTTAGTTCTAATATTTTTAAAATTAGAAATAGAATTAAAAATTTATTGAATATGAAAAGACAATTTTGTCCTTCATTTTAACAGAATTTATAACAAAATTGATAGAATGGACCAAGTAGGTAAATGTCGAAAAGAAAGTGGATCAACTTGGGAAAAACGTGAAAGTAAGTGGACCAATGGTACATTTAAGGATATAAATTCACCATTTTGCCCCTAAATTTGACGGCTGTTATTGAAATTTTGACGGAATGGACTATGTTGGCAAACGTCAAACAGTTAGTGGATTAAGTTGGCCAAAAAAAAAAATCGTGGACCAAGATGAGACTTTAGAACAAATAAATGGACTAAATTGGTAATTTTCTCTAAGAAAAACAATAGAAAAGGTACTTTACAGTACATACATGATCAGTATAGCACAATATATACATATCAACAATAGCACACAATATTTTCCCCTTAATCAAAAAAGAAAAAAAGTTGGATCCATATTGATTACACAAATAATCTGAGCGAGAACCTTAATTATTCTGTTTGTTAATTGAATGAATCACCAAATTCTTTGAGGACGAAACCTTTTTCCGTAAGTTGATTTGACCATTTCTACAAACAGAGGAAGCTGTAGCATTACAAACATAGCCACTGGGAAAGCAGCCAGAACAGTGACAGGAATGGCAATCCATGAAATTTTGTCTCCTAAAACGAGCTGCCGCAAAAGCTATCATCATGGTTGCCATGGCAAAAAAGAGAGAAGTGAGACCTATTATCATTCTCTTGGGCAGTGACACCAGAAAGTCTTCTTCCGCATAGCGTGCGGTCAAGATCGATAAGAACATCAAGATGGAAGTGGAAGAAGCGAACAAAGAGAGTGCATCTGAAACAATAAAGATCATGAATGATTTTTTCTGCAAGAAAATTGGAATGCCTTTGTCGCCGTCGTTGCCTCCGGGAACAGTAAACGCTGCAGTGAAAACAACAGTGGCAATGAGAGCCGCCACTAACATGCAAGAATTTGCTGTATCCTTCATCCATGTCTCTCCCTTTTCCTTCAAATCTTTGTGCTTTTCTGTGAATACTTCCCGAGCTGTTTTCTTTTCATCGTTTTGTATCATTCTTTGTGAAAAGCTAATTAGTTTCTCCACTTCCTACGTACAATTAAGAAAATATTAGTACTACGTTAATGCATTCATTCATTCCACTAATATTGTGAAACTTAAGATATTCCAAGTAATGAAAGTAGACCTTAAACCATTGCAACTCGCTTTGCAGTTGTAGAGCTGCACCTGGAACAGATGACAGTTGACGATCGGGTGCCAAATTTGCTGCTTGAAACAAGATATTATCATGCGAATTCATATTCCATCTATAACCAATCTGATTACGTGCAATCAGCGCATTGAAAAGACTGTAAACGTTCTCTTGCCGAGCTTCAATAGCAATTCTGAGCTGCTGGCCAGACCAAAATATATCTGGAAATGCTCCAAGGACTTGTTTTATAATTTCGACTGTACCAGACTGTGCAGCTTTACCAATGGGATCTGCCCAGCCTAGAAACTGATCAGCCTTGGCGGTATCCATAAGGGAAACTTGTTTAATAACTAGTTGTAGCAATTGGAGGGAAGATTGGTGTGTCAATTTTGTAACGTACACTTTCTTGACACCTGCAACACAATGTAATTAACTAGTTGCAGCTATATATACAGCTGTGAGCTGTTGATGTGAATGAAAATTAAGATGGAGGATTAAGATTAGAACCAGTCAAGCCTAAAAGAGCCTTCCAGCATATTCCTTTCAACCAATCAAGCACTGCGCGCAACAAAGAAATATATTAACAAAACTGTCTTAAATCATTACAGGTCCCGCAGCTAAAAATCACTAGTTGCAGTACGTTCAAATCTGACCTTTATAAGTTGATTCTGATTTTACGGAGTCTGTTGATGTACAGTTGACTTTCACTGGAACATCTAAACTCAAACATAGAAAGTAGATAAATATAATAATTTGTTTTTTGGTATGCAGGGTATTTAGACATTTAATTAATTAGAGATGGAGCAAATTTAAAAAGTAAATCAGAAAAAAACTGACAAGGGTAGATGCATCTTTCCCAGAATCCAAGCCTACTTCCACTCTGGAAGTCCATAGGACTTTCAGCCAAAACGGTGAGCAGACAACTCCACCCATTCCACTCAGTGGCTAAGTTAGGGTAGCATTGCACTATACCCAGAGTAATATCTGTTGAAGATCATGATTTTACAAATCTAACTTAATTACAAATCTGTCTTAATTACAAATCTAACTTAATTACAAATGCATGATTTTAAGCATCTAATTATGTAGCACATTAGGCAATTAACCTCAATTAATGACAAACGTTGACTCTACGCCATTAATAGCAGACACTCATTTCAACACCCCCCCTCAAGCTGGACATAGATATCTCAAATGTCTAGCTTGAAGAGTATCTTTTCATCTAGACCCAGCAACATTGATCTTGTCTTGATCAATCAGTCACGATCTACTCTCTTGCTTCTCCTTGTCTTGGAAAAGACTTCTCCTTCTTCTTGCTTCTCCTTGTTTCAGAAAAGACTTTTCCTTCTTACTTTTTTTTCATGACAACCTGTCTCACATACAGACTGTCAAAAAAAAAAAGTGGAAATTTTGTGGAAAATTCCGAAACCCAAGTATGGAAATTTTATGGAAAAAATTCCTAAACCCAAATATTAAAATTTTATGGAAAAATTCCGAAACCCAATAATGGAAATTTTATGGAAAAAATTTCTAAACCCAAATATTGAAATTAATAGCAGACACTCATTTCAACACCCCCCCTCAAGCTGGACATAGATATCTCAAATGTCTAGCTTGAAGAGTATTTTTTCATCTAGACCCAGCAACATTGATCTTGTCTTGATCAATCAGTCACGATCTACTCTCTTGCTTCTCTTTGTCTCGGAAAAGACTTCTCCTTCTTCTTGCTTCTCCTTGTTTCAGAAAAGACTTTTCCTTCTTACTTTTTTTTCATGACAACCTGTCTCACATACAGACTGTCAAAAAAAAAAATGGAAATTTTGTGGAAAATTCCGAAACCCAAGTATGGAAATTTTATGGAAAAAATTCCTAAACCCAAATATTAAAATTTTATGGAAAAATTCCGAAACCCAATAATGGAAATTTTATGGAAAAAATTTCTAAACCCAAATATTGAAATTTTATGGAAAAATTCCAAAACCCAATAATGGAAATTTTATGGAAAAAATTCCTAAACCCAAATATTGAAATTTTATGGAAAAATTCTGAAACCCAAAGCTTGAAATTTTATGGAAAAATTCCGAAACCCAATAACAAGTATGGGAAACCCAAATCATGGAATTTTATGGAAAACTCCAAACCCAATAACTCTTTTCATCTCTCTTTTTTCTTTCCTTTTATTTTTTTGTTTTTTTTTCCCCTTCACCTTCTTCTTTCTCGACATAACATAATCACCATCATTTTGTTTGTTTTTTTTCTCTTCTACCAAGACCAATCTTCATTCCCATATCAGGTTGTATTGGCGAATGAAGTTGAGCCCTGGGCTTGAACTGGTGATGGACTAGAACCAGAGGAATTGGCAGGAACTAAATCTGACATTTTTTTCTTTATTTTTTGAACCCAGAAACCCCAAAACAACCAAGCCCCAATTTCTTAAGAAATTTCAGAAGGAAATTGAGGTTGGCTCTGATACCATGTCAAAACTAATGTTTTGGGGTAATTTCTTGTTATAATTCTTCTCCTCATGGGAGGTTTATATAAGAGAAACTTAAAACTCTTACACAAAGTCAACTAATCTGTCTTAATTACAAATCTAACTTAATTGCAAATGCATGATTTTAAGCATCCAATTATGTAGCACATTAGGCAATTAACCTCAATTAATGACAAATGTTGACTCTGACTCTACGCCATTAATGGCAGACACTCATTTCAACACTACCTAACTGAGGGACTTTGCAAGGTGATTGAATTCTCAACCATCACCATGGAATTTTCAGTTTCATGGCTCTTCTTTGTTCGAGCCAGCTCTTTGGCCAAACACTCCTTCAGTCCCACCACCACCTCACTCATGGTTGGCCTTTCGGCAGCGTTTGTAGATACACATGCCATTGCTAGTTCCACAGCTTCCCAGGCAGAGTTAACATTGAAAGTTCCCTCTAACTTGGGATCAACAATACTGTAGATGTCTCCTTTTTGAAGCAGCGAACCAACCCAATCGCTGATGTGAATTCTCTCATGTGTTTTCGAAAAAACAGGTCGACTTGTTATCATCTCTAACAGGACAATCCCAAAGCTATAAACATCACTTTTCTCATTTAACCTGTTTGACTTGCTGTACCTTCAAAGCCAAACATGCAACTCAAATCATATCTTTTGAAAAGGATTTTACTAAAATGCCCAGTTATAGTTCCTTTCTTCTTTCTTCTTCTTGCTTTATTTAATTAAAGTTTGCTTCACTAACACATGCATATTAATACTTTAAATACTAATTAAGATGTCTAAATGAAACACTGCCACATTAATTAGGATTGTTAATTTGTAGCATTACTCAATCTAAAAAAAATACTTACTCAGGGGCAAGGTAGCCAGGAGTGCCAGCAACACCTGTTGATATATGAGTCCCATCAACTGGAGGGAAAACTCTGGATAGGCCAAAATCAGATAGTTTGGCTTGAAAATTTTCATTCAGCAAGATGTTTGTTGATTTCACATCCCTGTGGATTATAGGTGGTGTACAACTGTAGTGCAGATACTCCAATCCTGCATTTCAAAATTCAGGCATCATTTGTCAAAAAATCAAATTCAAACAAGGATATTCTACAACAGGATTATGATTCTATGAAAACCATTCAGTTGCAGACCTAGTGCAGCATCTGTTGCTATTTGAAGTCTACCTTCCCAAGTTGAGTTGGTATCTACATCCATAAAAAAATAAAAGAATCTCAGACAATTTATTGACCAACGTACAATTTAGGAGTACTAAGAAATTGACAACTTCGCTACTGATGGAGTTATTTCAGTTGCTGCAGCCAAACCTGAAAGATATGCAAGTATGTCTCCCTTGGCCATGTACTCGTACACAAGCCCTTTTTTGTTTTTCTCATTGCAATATCCTATGAGGCTTGTCAAGTTTATATGATGCACTCTCGTAAGAAGATCAACCTGTAATTCTTTTAAGAGGCCACAAATGCAAAATCTTAGTTCATTAATTATATATATGATTGACCTCAAAATCATTGCTTGCAATAGTTTAGTTGGACAACTTGCCTCTGCTTGAAATTGTTGAAACCCTTGAATTGAAGATGGCGAAAGCATCTTGACTGCTACTTGAGTTTTGTCTATGCGGCCATGATAAACTGTTCCAAATCCACCTTTGCCAAGAGTCCTCTCCAAGTTGTTGGTGATCTTGAGTATCTTAGAGTATGTAAACTGTCGTTTTGTTGACTTGGACCCGAAGGTGGCTTTTGCATCATTACAAATAGTGATTAAGTTATTAGTACATAAACAGTCGAACTCTTGCCATGAGTGTAGCACAAAGTGCCTCAACCTACATTTTATATGCTCACCAAAAAAAAAAAAAAAAAAAACTTAAACAAATGTTTGGAAGTCTTACCATGTTGATGTTGTCTTTTCCTTTTCAAGCCCCACCAGATAGCTGCTAAAGATAATAAGAGGATTGAAACTCCGGCGATTGACCCTATTACAGGAATAATGAAATTGTGCTTCTTCTTTTCACAAGAAACATTTCCAGATAGAGTTGGATTTTCGCACAAACTGACATCAAAATGGTTGACAGCAACAGTACTAGTTAGATGTTGATCAATTACAGGTACCAATGATATAAATTCTGTAGTATTAGTAGCAGGTGTAATAATTCTCAGTATCCAGTTTGCTGGGATACACATGTGTGATCACAATTCCTGCAAGATTTACGTGTCCACAACCTGATCAGTTTATATTTATTTTCATGAAGATATAGAAACTGGTGGCATCTGTATAAATAAGTTAATCGCTCTAAGTCAGTCAAACACGAAGTTTGGAGGTCATGGTTTTCTATAACAAGTATATATACCTTAATTTTAGGGAACCATTCTTTCTTTTTTCTATCAATCCTACCGGAACAGAGCCTGTGAGCTTGTTATTCTCCAAATTTCTGCAAAGGTAAAGTAGTCTGTCAGTCACCATGCTTTCTAATAATCAATTAGCCCCATCATGTATAACCAAATAATTAACTTACAGGACAGTTAAATTTGAGAATTGAGACCAAAATTCTGGAATTGTTCCTGTTAAGTTGTTGTTTGATAAATCCCTGAAATCATGAGCAGCTCAACTCATTTAAAACTGAGGGCGCAAAATGAAATTAGGATCATATGCTGATATGAACACAAAGTAAAACATATATACTTACAATGTCTGTATCATGGTGAGCTTGGATATAGAAGGAGGTATCTCCCCTGTTAATCCACTTGAGGACAAGTCCCTGCAGATTGCATGTTCCATAACTTAAATTCACTAAAACATTTATGCATGGAATTAATTAAAATGATCAAGAGTAATTAAGTTTGAGAAGAGATACTGATATATACTTACAAGGATATGATTCTTGGGGGCTTATTTTCTGGATAGCTACACTTGACACCTTCCCATGAATACTTTTGAGGGGAACATGGATCTCCTTGCCAGTTTTTCTCAATTCCATAACTTGACTTGATGTTTGTGATTGCATCAACTAAGATTTTCATAACACAAACAGAAAATCCCATCAAACTCAATCTTATTCAGTTACATAGTGGGTAAATAATAAGGCAATAAATCAATAAATAAGCTTGTGAAGTTGTGGGTGAGGAGAAATAATCTTATGTGTCATGCAGCACCCCCACCTTCTCTTTCTCTTGTCCAGCCACCGCTGGCGACCCCCCCTCCCTGCGACTGCCTTCCTCCCCTCTCTCTCTCTCTCTCTCTCTCTCTCTCTCTCTCTCTCTCTCTCTCTCTCTCTCTCTCTCTCTCTCTCTCTCTCTCTCCCAAGCAGAATTCAAAGGCACCCACCTGAACCGCCCTCCAGCTCAAACCACTTGGACGCCACGTAGCGCTCGTCGATTCGCTGCTCGATCGAGTTGACCAGAATTACGATAATATTTAATTCTTATTATTATTTAGTTCTTTTTTATTTTTATTATTTAATTCTTTTTTATTTTTTATAATTCTTTTTTAAATGATAATATAATTTTATTTTTAAAAGTAGGTTCATGCAGGTCACGTGATCAATTTTTAATGGAATTTTTGATAGACTTAACTGAATATACTTAATTGAAGCAAAGTGAAAACGAATATCTCAACTGAAAATATGAGTATATATAGTTGGAGTCCTTTTAATAAAATTTTCATAAAAATACTTACCATCTTGTTGGTTGTTTCTAATATTGAGAACTTCTTTGCCATATAAATCTCGAAAGCATTGAGGATGGGTGGAAGGGTAGAGGTGTCAGCCGCAGAGATTGCAATCTGAACAGATTGTCCTGTAATATTCCAAGGCCTAATGCTGTAAACAGTAAATGTGGACAAGTAATCAGGAACGAATGGATCAACAGTGCGCTCTCCATCTCTACTAACATAGAGCATTCTGGATTGGTTGGATTGGAGCTTTTCAACTTCTGCAAAGTGCAAGTAATAATAATACTCTGAACTTCTATCAGCACCCTCGGGTGGCTGGAAAGTAATAACCAATGAATTATTTGTTGGATCTATTGGCGTGGCAGCACTACTCATAACAACAGATGGTAGTCGGTAACCATTGTCCGATTCATCGTCGATGGTGAATGTGGTAATTAACTGTGTCCAATCATCCAGGTGATCATTATAAGGAAACCAGAAGCGATCATGAATATCATATGGAAACCTATATATCAGACATGCATAGTTATAGAAGATGAGTGTTAGAATTAGAGCATCCAACAGACGCGAAACCGGCCAATTGGATCATTCTACATACATATATTAATCTACTTACGTTCTGCTACAATGAGTACTCTCACCTGTATCCTGCATTCGGAATATTGGATATTAGACCCGTGTCGTAGCGCGAGACATATGCCAAGGTCTCGTTCTCTTGCGTTTCATAAGTGTCACTAGCTAAGGGCCTGAGTTCAATTCTTGATATAAATGGAACCCCGAAGCCTGTGTTCACCAAACAAACATGTATGTAGCTTCGCAGAGCGACATGTATGAGCTCCCTGTATGTTTTAAGAGAGGCATTCTTGAACCCCATTGAATCCCACAAGTTTGGTCCAAGATGGAGTTCGAATTTCGGTAGTTTATCTTGGCCATCGTAATTCCCATATAAGAAACCTGCTCGGATCAAATATCTGGTGCCACTTGTAACGTTTATGTTGGAGCAGTTTCTGAATCCCTTAGGGAAGCTCCTAAGAGACTTGTACGGCTTTAGATTCTGTTGATTTTACTGAGACAATGAATATGCCTGGGATGTGACCAGGAATGTAAGCATGAAAATGGTGCTAGAATTTACAGAGAGAATTGCAGAGTGATGAGGGAAGGAAGAGAGAATGAGATCACGAGAAAGGCATGCTGTACTGTGCAATGCACACACCAGCAACCATATATTCCATTTGCAAATTCAGTTATACAAAACGACATAACATTGATCCAATAAGACCGATGCCACACATGAGCCTATGAGCTCTTACAGCAAAGCAAACATCACCCTATGAGGCAATGCCACCTAAGCAATGACAATCTGAATTAACTAACTAAACAGACAAGCTTAGTTATCAGGCATAAGCCTTAATCAACTCTAATACTCCCTTCTAAGGCTTTGACTGATAGCACTTCAAGTTGATTCCTCAATTCACAGAATCTTTCTCTAGGAAGAGCCTTGGTGAAAATGTCAGCCAATTGCTCCTCACTCTTGCAATACAGTAATTCAATTTCTCCTTCATTAATGGCATCTCTAATAAAATGGTACTTCCTCTTAATATGCTTTGACCTCTGATGAAAAACAGGATTCTTAGTCATAGCTATAGCAGATGTATTGTCACACATGAGTGGGGTTGCTTCCATTTGTTCCTCACCAAAATCATGTAACACAAATCTCAACCATATGGCTTGAGTTGTTGCTTCTGCAGCACTGACATACTCAGCCTCTGCTGTTGATAGAGCCACACTGTGTTGCTTCACAGATGCCCAAGAGAAAGCTCCACTTCCAAATGAGAATGCATAACCTGAGGTAGACTTCATGTCATCCTCATCTCCTCCCCAATCACTGTCACAATACCCTATTAGAACTGCAGTAGTGTCTTTCTTGTATTGGATGCCAAAATCCAAAGTTCCCTGTATATATCTCAGCACCCTCTTTGCTGTGCCAATGTGCTTCATTGATGCACAATGCATGAATCGAGCTAAGAGACTTGCAGCAAACATGATGTCTGGTCTTGTAGCTGTCAAATAGAGTAAACTTCCCACCATTTTCCTGTATTGTTCTTCATTAGCTGCCTGGCTTCCATCATCCTTCTTGAGCTTATCAGATGTTGCTAGGGGTGTAGAGACAGCCTTGCAATCTTTCAAACCAAACTTTTCTAACAAACTTTGAGCATACTTCTTTTGATGAATGAAGATGCTCCCTTCTAATTGGATTACACCAATTCCTAGAAAATGGTGTAGCAGTCCCAAATCAGTCATCTCATACCTATTCATCATTTCTGCCTTGAATTCTTCAAGCATGTTCATGCTACTGCCAGTGTAGACTATATCATCCACATAGAGTGAGACAATGAGTGTTCCCTGGTTTTCTTTGTTTTTAACATAAAGGGTAGCTTCACTAGGACTCTTCTCGAATCCACACTGCATCAGGTATGTGTCAATGTTGCTATACCAGGCCCTTGGTGCTTGCTTTAGACCATAGAGAGCCTTGTGCAGCCTATATACCTTGTCTTCCTGGCCTTTAACAGTGAAGCCATCAGGTTGATCTACATACACTTCCTCTTCTAGCTCTCCATTTAGAAAAGCAGATTTGACATCCAACTGATAAAGCTTCCAACCCTTTTGAGCTGATAAGGCAATTAAGGTCCTAATAGTGTCAAGCCTTGCCACAGTGGCAAATGTCTCATTGAAGTCGATCCCTAGTTTTTGTGTATAGCCTTTGGCTACTAACCTAGCCTTGTGCTTCTGTATTGATCCATCAAGGTTGAGTTTAGTCTTGAATATCCACTTTACACCAACAATTGGTTTGTTCCCTGGCCTATCAACCAGCTACCAAGTTTGATTCTTCTCAATCATTTCAATTTCATTTTCCATAGCCTTCTGCCATGCCTTGTCTTTAGCTGCTTCAATATAGGTTTCTGGTTCCACAATGCTCATTTTACAGTGAGCAAATACCTCATCTAGGCTTCTCCATTTCTTTGGTGTTGAATCATAAGTGCTTGCAGGGTCAATTTCAGTTTCTGCAGCATGTGATGTAAGTGAGGAACTAGGACTTGGATTAGCATTAGGAGATGCAATTGGATTGAAGGGACTCTGTGAAGTTGGACACAATGCATCATGCTCAGATTCAGTTTCTGCAGTATGGGAGTCATCTTCATCACTCCAAGGTACAGATATGTATTCAGTGGACTTTGAATCCCAATTCCACATTGCAGACTCTTCAAAAATCACACTTCTAGAGACTATCACCTTATTGCTCTTGAGATCAAACACTCTATACCCTTTCTCTCTGGTTCCATATCCAACAAACACTCCTTTCTGACTTGTATCATCCAGCTTGTGTCTCAGTTGATTAGGAATATGTGTATAACACATTGAACCAAAGATTCTCAAATGCTTCACTCCTGGCTTCCTTCCACTGAAAACTTCAAATGGAGTTTGACCAGTCAAGGCTCGAGTAGGGCATCTATTTAAAAGATACACAGCAGTATTAACTGCTTCCCCCCAAAAATAAGTGGGTAGTTTCTTCTCTTGCAACATAACCCTTGCCATCTCCATGATTGTCCTATTCTTCCTCTCAGCCACTCCATTCTGCTGAGGGGAATAAGCAACAGTAAGTTGCTTTTCTATTCCAAAGTCTTCACAGAACTTCTCAAACTCCATTGAGGTATACTCTCCCCCTCTGTCACTTCTAACTTTCTTTATTTTGTAACCACATTGAAGTTCCACCATTGTTTTAAACTTTCTGAATACAGTAAATGCATCTGACTTTTGTCTCAGAAAGTATACCCAGCACATTCTTGATTTGTCATCAATGAATGTGAGAAAATACTTGTTTCCTCCCAAGGTTTCTGACATTGGTCCACAGACATCTGTGTGAACCAATTCTAGCAAATCAATGGCTCTAACAGTCTTCCCTTTATCAAATGCTTCCCTGTGACTTTTGCTCAAAGCACATCCTTCACAGACATGCTCTCCTTTTGTGAGTTTTGGTAAGCCAATCACCATTGCTTTGTCCTGCAATTGCAGCATGCTCTCGAAATTCAAATGACCAAGTCTCTTATGCCATTTCCAGTTTGAACCAGTCACTGTGGCTCTCTTTGCCCTCATTGGACTTATGTCCTCGAGTACAAGTGGGAAACACCTATTCCCTTTCATTTGAACTGCTGCCACAGGAGCTTTCATGCTCTTATCTTCATAAATGGTCACCATGTACTCACCAAAAACAAGCCAGTAACCATGCTCCACCATTTGTCCAACACTGAGAAGATTTTCATCTAATCCTGGCACAATCATGACTTCTGTGATATACCTTGTTCCTCCCTTGGTTTGCACAGGCAAGACTCCCTTCCCAGTTGATTCCACAATGTCTCCAGTCCCCATTTTTATTTTGCATTTCATACTTCTGTCAATATTGATCAGAAGTGACTCATGACTAGTCATATGGTTGCTGCAGCCACTATCAAGATACCAAACACCTTGCTCTTTCTCCACTGAGGCTTTGTGGCATGCATAGAACATTGTGGCAGGTTCATGGACTTGATTTGCATAGTTAGCAATCTGTCCCTTCTTGTGTGGTTGATGGCAATCCTTCATTACATGCCCAAACCTGTCACAATTGTAGCATTTCACCTTTCCTTTAAACCAGCACTCTCCATAGTGAACCTTATCACAAACTTTGCATTTTCCCTTCCCAGAGTCACCTCCTGGTCTCAAATTGGATTGAACCTTGTTGTCCCATTTCTTTGGTTTTCCCTTCCAGCTTTTGAAGTTTCTTTTTCCCCCATCATGGTTGTGAGGCTTTGATTGATTGTTCTGTCCTTTGGAGCCAACATTCATACTAGCAAAGGCCCTTTCCACCTTCTCATCATCTTCCTCATGCCTGCTTAGCCTTAACTCATAACTTTTGAGAGAGGCAAACACTTCATTTACAGACACAGAATTCAAATCACTAGTCCTTTCGAGCACCACACACATAGGATCATAAACTTTAGTTACACTGATTAAGACCTTCTGCACCATTCTTTGTTGAGTCAAGCATTCACCATATTTTTCCATTTGGTTAGTTAAATCAAAGAAACGAGTAGAATACTCAGACAATGCTTCACTCTCCCTCATTCTCATGTATTCAAATTCTTTTCTCAAACTTTGCAATTTAACAGACCTGGATTGTTCATCACCATGATATTCTGTTTGTAGAAGATCCCAAGCTCCTTTGGCAGTGTCTTGGTTGATAATCCGAGAGAAAATCTCTTTGGATACAGCCCCTTGAATGATGCCCAATGCCTTTGCATCTTTCATATTCTGCTCCTCCATGTAAGCTTCCAGTTCATCTTCCTCATCGATGTTGGAGTCTCCTTCCTTCTTAGCCTTCTCCTTCTTCTTCCTTGCTTCTGGGATTGTGATCCCTTTTTCTACTAACTTCCAGATGCCATGTGACTTGAATATGGTCACCATGCGCACCTTCCAGAACTCATACTCAGTACCATCGAAAATGGGAGCTCGTAGCTCACCACTCCCAGACCCAGCCATGCCTAGATCTAGATGGATTTGTTCCTCTGTTTCACTCAAGCTCACGCACACAGTACACGCCCAGTTCACAGAACCAACCTGGGCTCTGATACCATGTTGATTTTACTGAGACAATGAATATGCCTGGGATGTGACCAGGAATGTAAGCATGAAAATGGTGCTAGAATTTACAGAGAGAATTGCAGAGTGATGAGGGAAGGAAGAGAGAATGAGATCACGAGAAAGGCATGCTGTACTGTGCAATGCACACACCAGCAACCATATATTCCATTTGCAAATTCAGTTATACAAAACGACATAGCATTGATCCAATAAGACCGATGCCACACATGAGCCTATGAGCTCTTACAGCAAAGCAAACATCACCCTATGAGGCAATGCCACCTAAGCAATGACAATCTGAATTAACTAACTAAACAGACAAGCTTAGTTATCAGGCATAAGCCTTAATCAACTCTAATAGATTCTCATCTCTGTATTCATACGATACCAATTTACTTTCACCAGTGTCTATGAAGTTGGTGTCTGAAACATAAGTGATGCCTGTTGAAGTTTCACTGTAGCTGGGATTGTCTACTAGGCCACAATCTATGCTAATGAAGCCTGCAGATACAGACATATATTATAAATATATATAGATAGGTTCTTAATTGGGCATGTTATAATTTGTTGAACAAAATAAACAAAGGATTATAATAATGTAGATGTTCATATATACCTGACTGATCATCCAGGGCATGAACTAAGAGCATAAGGTAATTTAAAGTAAAACCACCTAACACTGCAAAGAGGAAGAATTGGTTGAATGTCCGAGACATCATTATGCTCTGGAAACAAGCTAGCTAGCTAGAGACTCGCAAATATGTCGTCAATGAATAGCACTTATATTATCTATAAGTAGGCCATGGCTATTTCTAGAAGTGGAACTTTTTCTGTAACTTCCATGAATTTACGATGCATGGGCGGACCTATAGAGGGGCCAGTGAAGGAAATTTCCCTCACTCACCCTTTGCCACAGCCATGAGCTTCCCCCAACAATCCAATAATTTTCTTACCGGTGGGGACAAGGTGTTTGACAAAATAGCTCAAAGAGAGAAGCTGATAGGGGCAATTGAGCAAGCTGCAGGGCAAAACACGTCTCAGTTGAAATTTTATTTATTTATTAATGTACCCGCCCAAGTTGGCCATCTCTCCAAATTTTCAAATCTCTCGATCATAATCTCTCATATTTACATTTAGTGTTAAATATGAGATGGGCCGGATGAGCTTCATGTAGTTTTTCAACAATCTAAACCGTCTATTTTTTAGGTCTTTATTTATAGATTATCCTTGTAAACAATTAGTCAAATCGGAAATCATTTGTCTATCTAACTTTGATCAAACAAATAGACGAATCAAATATTTTCGATAAAACTGTCTATTTAATACTAAATGTGGGATCACACACTGGAAGCTTCCTGTATATATATATATATATATATATATATATATATACATACATTGTTTACTTAACAATGAGATTCTTATTTTCTTAAAACTGATAACTTTTACTTTATTAGAGAATGACACACTTTTGATAATGTTAATATGATAATATTTTACATTTATATTTTTTGTAGTTGTTTATAATAATATATAGTAGTTTAATATTTATGTTATTACTAACATAAGAAGTATTATATAAGTATATATAACTAAATTTCAGTAATTAAAGATACTCTAGCAGAAGTACAAATAATTAAAGACCGGCCTATATAGGGCCAAGTGAAGGCAATTGCCCTCACTCATCAGTTTGTCCACCATGAGCAACCCAACAACCCAATATATCTTTGATATTTTCCATGAGGGCGGGGACAAGTTGCTTGGGGAAGTGCCTCAAAAAGAGGATGATAGGAACAACAATATTACAAGTTTACAACTATAGCTTGTAATATGGTATTCCCTTTCATCAATAAAAATATTGTTAGTGAATTCTTTCTCGAAAACTTCCTCATCTTATCTCATAAACAAAAATATCTAAGTCCGCAGAGTAGTACATAAACTATTAAATTATGTGTTTCATTAATATATAATCATAAAATATGATCTGTTTAGCATGTTTCATATTGTCATTGGAGAAACAATGTATGAAGATGTGCATAAATTACCCATTAATTAGTTGATTCTACAGCCAGAAGTAACACAGAAGGAGCTACTAGTTCAGAAGCCACAACCAAGTCAAGTCAAGAAATAAGAAATGTTGTGTGCTAGGCTGCTAGCTGTGCATATATACCAAGAAACAGAAGCAGTGGAATTTCCACAACAAGACGAGTGTTCAAATACATCAGTTGTAGGACCAAAGTTTGCAACGCGGCTTCAGTGGGACCATGGGTCATATCAACTTCTGGAGCATTATTTGGGTCAGTCTTTGCTACATATATATATATATAACGCTAATTAGCACATTTGCCCCCTGACTTTTAGGTTTTTTCTCACTTGACCCCCTCACATTTATTTGTCTCATATAACCCTCTGAACTTTTATGTTGTTTCCCACATTGCCTGATTCCGTCAACTTCGTCAACACCACCGTTAGAAAATGCTGACGTGGCGGGGTAATTTCATCTTTTCAGCCACAAAGGACCAATCTTTGCCATGTTTGTGCCACGTGGTAATTTGTGGGATCCAATATGTCATGTTGGCAACCCTCTCACATTTTTTATTTAAAAATATAAAACTGCAATTTTAATTAAATCAAAAATTTTAATTTTTTTAAAAAAGCTTCTCTGGATTGTGCAATGGGGCTGAGGATGGGGGAGGGGGGAGGGGGATGAGGGGGTGTGGGAGGGGCTGGGTGGGGGCGGGGGAGGGACTGAGTGGGGGTGGGCCAAGTTGGGGTTGGGCTGCGTAGGGCGGGGAGGGGCAGAGCAAGGGCAGGGCAGGGCTGGGTTGGGCTGGGCTACGTGGGGCGGATCGGAGCAAAGCAAGGGCGGGGCCGGGCAAGGTAGGGCTGGGCTGGGGCTGGGCAGGGGCTTGGTTATGTGGGTTAGATCAGGGCAGAGAGAGGGCGGAGCGCGCAGATTGGGGGAGGGTGAGGCTGGGCGGGGAGGGGCAGGGCTGGGCTGCGTGGAGTTGGGGATGGGTGGGGGCATGGCTGGCATGTGCAGAGAGAAAGAGAAGGGGGGAGAGAGAGAGAGAGAGAGAGAGAGGGAAATGGAAGTTATCGGCATGTGCAGTGGGTGGAGAGGGAGAGGTAGCCGGAATGTGCAGTGGGTGGGAAGAGAGGGTGGCCGGCCTGCGCAGTGGGTGAAGAGGGAAGGGTTTGGTTTGGTTTGGTTTGGTTTTTTTTTTTTTAATTTAATTGAATTTTAAAGATTTTATTTTTTAAATATTATTTTAATGTAAAGTTTTATTATTTTATTAATTTAAATATTATTTTAAATATATTTTACGGTTGAAATGACAAAATTAACCCTTCCACGTCAGCATTTCTAACGGTGGTGTTGACGGAATCGGACAACGTGGGAAACAGCATAAAAGTTCAGGGGATTATATGAGACAAATAAATGTGAAAGGGCAAAGTGAGAAAAAACCTAAAAGTCAGGGGGCAAATGTGCTAATAAGCCTATATATAATATACATACAAAGTACAAAAGTAGAAACTAGAAAATATAGTTGTCTGGCCAATTTTTCCTATAACGTACCAAACATAGAGAATTTTCAAAGGATTTGGATAACTCATAATTGCTATAATTTAATATATATTCTTTGGAAATGAGAAAGGACCATAAATCTGGACAGGGTATTTTTTTTTTTTTTTTTAGGATTTTTTTTTTTTTTAGTCTAATGTATGAATGTCATATAAGGTGGTATAAAATTGTAATATAAAAATGTAATAAGTGTAACATTACTGTATAAAAAATAAAAAATAAAAAAGCTAGTACCATAAATCTGGAGACTAAAGAGTGGAGGAAGAGTTGGGTAATTAGGTTTACATCCTCGGTTTATTTAATTTTTTAATTGAAACTTGGTGATACTGTTAAATGTGGGTCTAGTCCTTTCACTACATAATTCATTAGTTTTTTTTTTTTTTTTGTACAAGACGGGCCCAAGCCCAAAAGAAAAACCTAAACAACTATAGCTCTAGGACATAGAGTATCAAGAGCATTAGCAAAAAGTAAAGAGCAGACCTCAAGAGGAGGGAAATCAAACCAATTAACACCCAAATCCCTCCCCACACTTAAGGAGGCTAAATGATCAGCACAAAATTTTTGCTCATGATACACATGCCTCACCATGCAATTAGCAAGCCTCACCATGCTCACGATACATAATTAATTAGCTTTGCATATATTTCCTCTTTCGATCTCTTTCAATTTTTATATTTATATTTCCGGCCCTTTGCTCCGATTGGCTTTGTGTGTAATAGTTGGTGGATTTGAAAATCTTTTTTTTTTCTCTCTAATATTTCCTTCATTGACTAAATAAACCTGCAAATTTTTTTATTTGAAACTGAATTCTCTGTAATTAATAAGAGATGAATTTGATGATTCAATCTAATAGCTTGATTATGATTCGAATTTAATAACTCATTAAGTTAATGAAACAAATAAGAATTGTAGTGATTCCAAAATCCAATCTAATTGGCAAACTTGAAACCACGAGGACAAAATATACTTTCAACTCAAAAATGTATTTTACCCTATAATCTATGAGGGGACCCTGTGGCCCTTTCTACAAGTTGAAGTTTTTGCAGTCATGGGAATTGTTATTGCACCTTCCATGAATTTATGAAGAAGGGACATGCATGCACCATGACCCATCGTTTACTGGCACCGCACCAAAACTGATGCCGTTGAAACGTACACATGCCGTAAAAGCTCTATATCTATCACGTGTGATGTGCAGCATGCAGTAAATATAAATAAACACGCCATATATGGGGTTCACATCTAATTTAAGTAACCAAATTTTAATTCTGTGCTGTGGACATATAATATAATTACCCATTAATTAGTTGATTAATCTATGAGTGGCCACAAGCAGAAAGTGACACATAAGGGAAGTAGTAGTATGTGTCCATACAAATTTCTGTAGCTCATGAAATTTCTACTTTACCCCTTATATAAATAGAAATTACTCAATTTTTTTAGGGAACCATGCAACCCCATTGCCCACTATCCCGCGCCAGGGTCCAAGAATAAAAAGGCTTTTCTAAAAAGAAAAATTATTGAGCACTTGGGCACTGTAGATTCAGATAAAATGATCAAATTCTTTAGAAAACATGTTGGCGTCTAGCTTGTTTCTGAATTATAACGATGTCGCTGACATTGAAGCAATTCTTCATCTTTGCACTAGTGCTCGGTGGTTCTGCTCTTGATCTTATGTTCCTAGTTCATGCCCAGGATCCACCGGGTATGAATATTTATCTGCAGTACTTACCATTTTATTTTGTTTAATGTAAATATTATAATTAATATAGCTAGCTAGCTAATATAAGACAGATCGAGCTGCATAATTGGCCTCTACCTCTCTGTTATACAAAACATATGTCTGTCTTGATCTGCAGGCTTCATTAGCATATATTGCGGCCTACATAGGTTTGGTTACCAAGTAGAAGGCTTCACCTATGATCCAGACACCAACTTCACAGACACTGGTGAAAGTAACTACGTAATTGAATTTGGTGCGTTCCTTAGGAGGTTCCCTGAAGGAATCAGGAACTGCTACCAAATAAACGTTACAAGTGGCACCCGATATTTAATCCGAGCAACTTTCTACTATGCGAATTATGATGACCAAGATTATCTACCATCATTTGAACTCCATCTTGGACCTAATTTGTGGGATTCAGTGGGGTTCACGGATCCGGACGTTAACATAACCAAAGAGCTCATAAACGTCCCTCTGCGAAGCTACATACATATTTGTTTGGTGAACACAGGCCATGGGGTTCCAATTATATCAAAAATTGAACTTAGGCCCTTACCTAATGACACTTATGTAACGCAACAGAATGAGTCCTTGGCACTTGTCTCACGCTACGACACGGGTCTAATACCTAATGATCAGGATGCAATAGCTAATGATCAGGATGCACAGGATGCAAGGTACAGGAGACAGCACTCATTCTATGTAATTGTCTATAAAATCCAATTACTTTTGCGTTGGATGCATGCTCTAATTCTAAACACTCATTCATTATCCTCAACTTTTTTATTTGATATATACACTGATGAAAATTGTCTGTGTTATTTAATTAATTAGGTATCCAGATGATATTCATGATCGCATCTGATATTACTATAGCCAGGATAACTGGACACAATTAAATACCTCATCCCACATCGATTCTGAATCGAACAATTACCAACCACCACCTGTTGTTATGAGTACTGCTGCCACGCCAAGAAATCCAACTGATAATCCCTTGGTTATTACTTTCCGGCCACCCGAGGGTGCTGATAGAAATACAGAGTATTATAGCTACTTGCACTTTGCAGAAGTTGAAAAGCTCCAACCCAACCAGTCCAGACTGCTCTATGTTAGTAGAGATGGAGAGCGCGTTTATGGCCCGTTTGTTCCTCCTTACTTGTCCACACATACTGCTTACAGCATGAAGCCCTGGAGTAGTAAAGGACAATATGTTAATATATCAATCATTGGGGCTGAAAACTCTACCCTTCCACCCATTCTCAATGCTTTCGAGATTTATATGCTCAAGAAGTTCTCAATATCAGAAACAAACCAAGAAGATGGTAAGTAATTCAATATTATTCTCTCTTAATTACCCACTTCACTATGTAGTAAACAAGCTTAATTAGTCAATTTTCTCTTTGCGTGTGAAAATCTTAATTAGTCGGCGCAATGACAAACATCAAGTCAACTTACAAAATTAGAAAAAACTGGCAAGGAGATCCATGTGCCCCTCAAAACTACTCATGGGAAGGTGTCAAGTGTAGTTACCCTGAAAATTAGTCTCCAAGAATCATATCCTTGTAAGTTTATATCACTATCTCTTGACCGCAAAAACTTAATTGCTCATGAGTCATGACCATGATATTAATTTCGTTAATTTAATTCAACTTACAGAACATATATGCAAAATGGCAAAGCTGGATAAATTAATTTAATTTAATTTAATTTAATTTCGTTAATTTATTTGATTAATAGATAAATTAGATCGAAATCGGTGGCGGGCAGCGGCAAAATGGCAAAGCTGGATGACGAACAGATCGCGGAGCTGCTGCTGGTGGTGGTGTTCGTCCTGGAGGTGCTTGCTCTGCGAAGAAGAAGAACAAGAAGATGAAGAAGAAGAAAGAGAAAAGAGACATAGTGGGGGGGATAAAGAGAGAAGATGAACGTGAAAAGAGAAGAAAAAGAATGACAAAAAGGAAATAAAATGGTCATTGGCCATATTTCAAGATAGCAACTTACCTTATTATTAAAAAAAATTAATTGGTGCACTAGAGAGTAAAAATAATAAGTAAAAGGTAGTTTAGGGTAATTAATTCTAGAAAATATGTGTTAAACTAAAAAATACTATGTGTCCATACAAATTTCAGAAGCTGAAGCTCATGAAATTTCTACTTTACCCCTTATATAAATAGAAATTACTCAATTTTTTTAGGGAACCATGCAACCCCATTGCCCACTATCCCGCGCCAGGGCCAGCTCTTTAATCTCCATCCAAGAATAAAAAGGCTTTTCTAAAAAGAAAAATTGTTGAGCACTTGGGCACTGTAGATTAAGATAAAATGATCCTATTCTTTAGAAAAACAAGTTGGTCTAGCTTGTTTCCCAATTATAACGATGTCGCTGACATTCAAGCAATTCTTCATCTTTCCAGTAGTGCTCGGTGGTTTTGCTCTTCATCTTATGCTCCTAGTTCATGCCCAGCATCCACCAGGTTTGAATATTTATCTGCAGCACTTACCATTAATAATTAATGTTTATTTTGTTTAACGTAAATATTATAATTAACATAGCCCTTACCTAATGACACTTATGTAACGCAACAGAACGAGTCCTTGGCACTTGTCTCACGCTACGACACGGGTCTAATAGCTAATGATCAGGATGCAGGATACAGGTGACAGCACTCATTGTAATTGTATATAAAATCGATCTAATTACTTTTGCGTTGGATGCTCAAATTCTAAACAATACTCACTCATTATCCTCAACTTTTTTATTTGATATATACACTGATGAAATTGTCTGTGTGTTATTTAATTAATTAGGTATCCAGATGATATTCATGATCGCATCTGGTATTACTATGATTCTAGCCCGTATGACTGGACACAATTAAATTCCTCATCCCACATCGATTCTGAATCGAACAATGGTTACCGACCAGCATCTGTTGTTATGAGTACTGCCACCACGCCAAGAAATCCAACTGATAATCCCTTGGTTATGATTTTCTGGCCACCCGAGGGCGCTGATAGAAATACAGAGTATTATAGTTACTTGCACTTTGCAGAAGTTGAAAAGCTCCAACCCAACCAGTCCAGACTGCTCTATGTTAGTAGAGATGGAGAGCGCATTCATGACCCATTTGTTTCTCCTTACTTGTCCACATATACTGTAAACAGCAGGAACCCCTGGAGTAGTAAAGGACAATATGTTAATATATCAATCATTGGGGCTCAAAACTCTACCCTTCCACCCATTCTCAATGCTTTCGAGATTTATATGCTCAACAAGTTCTCAATATCAGAAACAAACCAACAAGATGGTAACTAATTCAAGATTATAATCTCTTAATTACCCACTTCACTATGTGGTACACAAGCTTAATCAATTTCATCACTATTGATTTATTAATCTATTATTTATCTGCTATGTTATTAAATATGATTGATTTTGATGGTGTCAATTTTCTGTTTGCGTGTGAAAATCTTAATTAGTCGGCGCAATGACAAACATCAAGTCAACTTACAAAATTAGAAAAAACTGGCAAGGAGATCCATGGGCCCCTCAAAACTACTCATGGGAAGGTGTCAAGTGTAGCTACGTACCCTGAAAATGAATCTCCAAGAATCATATCCTTGTAAGTTTATATCACTATCTCTTGATCGCAAAAACTTAATTGCTCATGAGTCATGACCATGATATTAATTTCGTTAACTTAATTCAACTTACAGAACATATATGCAATGTGCAGGGACTTATCCTCGAGTGGATTAACAGGGGAGATATCTCCAGTTATATCCAATCTTTCAATGATACAGACTTTGTAAGTATATATGTCTTACTCTGTGTGTGAGTGTGTGTGGTGTGTGTGTCAATATTAACGAGTTACCAAATTAACGACAAGGTAGAGTGGTACACAGCATATGGTCAGAATTCATTCACAATAAGTTTAATTTAAACGAGTTAATCTGCATGCTCATGATTCAGGAATTTATCCAACAACAACTTAACAGGACCAATTCCACACTTTTTGTCGCAAATGCAAAATCTAAATGTCCTGTAAGTTAATTTTTTGGTTATACTGCAAATTCTAATATATTAGTTAGAAAGCATGGCGACAAACTTCTTTACCTTTGCAGAAACTTGGAGAAAAACGACTTCACAGGTTCAGCTCCGGAAGGATTGATAAAAAGAAGGAACAATGGTTTGCTAAAATTAAGGTATGCTTTCTATAGAAAGCCATGACCTCCAAACTCAGTGTTTGACACACCCTAAAACTGTGTTACAACTAGCTTTAATTAGAGTGATCAACTCATATATAGCACAGATGCAACCACTCTTCATCAGGTGTTTCCTTAAAATATGCTGGATTATTAACAGTTATAACATCTGCTACTAATTTTACAAAGGAATTTATATTATTAGTACCTATAGTTGATCAAAATCTAACAACCGTTGCTATCAACCATTTTGATGTCAGTTTGTGCGACAATCCAAATCTATGCAAACATAGATCTTGCAAAAAGGAGCACAATATCATATTTCCTGTTGCAGTGTCAATCGTTGGAACTTTCATCCTCTTATTAACGGTAGCAGCTATCTCGTGGGGATTTAAAAGGAAAATACAGCATGGTAAGACTTCCAAATATTTGTTGAAGTTTTGTTTTTTTCTCTTTTCCTTTTGTTGCGATAAGTAATGAAGGCTGAAAGAGAAGTGGGAATGAGAAAATAAAAGTTCAGAGTGGAGGTAAAGAGAGAGGGAGAGTCATTTGAGAAAATTAGGGGTCTAACTAGAGTCTCCCAAATTATATTGCCACCATTCAAATATTGCCACCATTGGAGTTAACAAAACGACTAACCTCATAATAAGAGGGTACTGTTATAAAAATCATTCTTAAGCTTAACTATTGCCATTGGGATGATCCATTTGGTGTAGAGATGATCAAGAATTTCAAGCAAAACGGGTTGATGGAATCAGAGGGTGAACGCTTTACATACTCAGAGATTGTGACGATTACCAATAATTTTGCATCAATGATTGGAAGTGGCGGATTTGGAAAAGTCTACCATGGCACTTTGCTGAACAATGAGATTCAAGTTGCTGTGAAGTTACTTACTTCATCTTCAAGGCAAGGCTCAAATGAATTTCAGAATGAGGTACTTGCAAGTTGCAACTATATTAATTCACAGTTCTTTCTAGACAGCTCAAAGTATTTGACAAAATCTACAACTTTCTAATAATGGTACCCATGCATAACAAATTGTAGGTTCAACTATTGATCAGAGCTCATCATAGAAACCTGGTTTCTCTTGTTGGGTACTGTTTGTGGATAAACCCACACCGATCCAACGACCAATCCTGGCTGGACACGTGGCTGGTCAGACTTTGACCTTCACATCATCATTTCTCTAACACTTCCTCCGCCAGCTCGGATCGGTTTTCCACGCCACTCATCCAGGACCGGTCCGAGCCGAACCGATGATCTTCCAAGGGATTGAGTGCCCATCTTTCCACGATCATCCCTGTTCGGCTCGGCTCGGCACCGAGGTGACCTCCTTTCGAGTCCTGGCGTCGGCCAGTTAGGGCTCGGAGGGACCCCTATCTTATGGGTCGGCTCGGTCTGGAATCCCATATCCGGCCCGATCACACATGGACTTCATGCATACGCATAAGAACATCTGCTCGGTTCGGCTCGGCTCTCCGCCGCCATTCCCAGGAAGGTCACGTTGGGACGAACCGCCACACATAAATGCATCTGACACAAAATCCTCTGACAGATGGAATATCCTGCCTGCATCCCTGTCTATTGGAGGAGTTTGCCTGAACCTTCCAACCTTGCATTTAATGGAGAATTCAATGCAGCATTGAATGCTGAGGAGGTGAATGTTTGTGCATGCAACTATTCTGACCAAACATGTGGATCACTGGCAACCATTCATTCACATGCAGGTAACTTACTCACCACAAACTCATTTGCCTATATATACCAACTTATATGTGCAAAATCCAGATCTATCAACCTATCCACAAAACACTTACGCAAAAACTCCCACTCACCAAAGAGCATACCCAACTTGCTGAGAATAACCCAGAACATTTGCCTTGTTCTTCCTATTCTCCCAAGTTCATCCTTTGTTCTTCCTCATCTATCATCAAACATCACCACTGATTTCATCATCGGAGTGTGTTTGGCTGGTACCACACCGGTCCATCTCCCTTGATCTTGTGTTTGTGTACAGGAAGATCCCAATCAACATCCATATCATCATCCAGCAGGGCTTCAGATCAGCCAAGTCATCATCTCTACGTTGTTGCATCTACCTTACGAGAATTTGCATCAATAGATTGGCGCCGTCTGTGGGAAGATCGACTTCAGCCGTTGTGTTCATCACCACAAGTGCTAAGCTCTTCCTTCACACAAGTCATCATGACTACCATCTTTCGCGACAGTAGCTCTTCCTCAGGAGCATCTCAGAATGATGAACAACATCAACCTGAGACACCTGAGAAGACGAGGGGAGCACAACTCCCCAGGACACCAAAACCCAAAGGCCCCTCAAAAATCAGGGCTGCTCACAAACTCCTTAAGGAGAGCCAACGACATCTGGCCGCCGAGAATGCGCTTCTCAAACAGAATAACGAGCTGCTCGCAAAACAGGCCGAGCTGGCCGCGGAACTTGCACGCCATCGTGCTCAGCTCGAAAACAGTGGGGGGTCAGGCTTCCGAACCCGTCAAACCCGAGCCGAGCAGGAGGTTTTTTCGCCGTCTCCTTCTCGGCAGAGCATTCCGACCGACGTGGACGACCGGTCGGCTCGGGAAGATGCGGATTACGCATTTCCAGGCTTCGAGGACATGCCTCCGGCCGAACAGGCCGAGTTCTTGAAAGCCCACCGCCTCCTCCAGCAGAAGCAGGCAGCCTTCAGGAAACATTCTCCCGAAGGTCTGGGGGGAGACCGTGCCGAGCCGGCCACGGATCAACGATCTCCAATCCGATCCAGGTTGGGGGATGTCAACCCAACTGGCTCAACTGAACCTAGGGGGCCAGTCAGAAGCAGACTCGGTCCCGCCACCAGTCAGGGCCCCTTCACATCGGACACTCATTCAGGGAGACGATCCGCTGCGGACCGACTGGGCCAAACCATGGTCATGTCCGACCGACGCCCGCTGAGCGAGAGGATCACACGCCAGCCGGTGAGCGAGAGACTCGGTGACCGAACTGAACGCTCGGGAGAGACTCCGGCCGAGCCGACCACTCCCGACGTGGAAAATTTGGTCCGGACCCTGGTACAAAACCAAATCCGGAGCGTCCACGATCGGCTCGGCCAGGTCGAGGTCTCCAGGGGGTATACCGGTAGAGCCGACCACGAGGAAGAGCTTCCCCTTCCGTACACCAGCAGAATCATGGATGCTGAGGTCTCCCGGGATACCAAGCCTCCCAAGATGGATCAGTACGATGGGACCAAGGATCCCTACGACCATCTTGACAGCTTCAGATACGCCATGGAGGCCCGTCAGGCATCTGAAGCTACTAAGTGCCGAATTTTCCCTTCAACCTTGAAGGGATCGGCTCGGGGTTGGTTCCGGACCCTCCAACCCAACTCCATCGACTCCTTCTCCGACCTCCGGAGGGCCTTCCTGGCAAGGTATCGGGTTGTATCCGAACGACTCTACAACTTGAACGATATGTCGCTCATTAAACAACAGGAAGGGGAGAGCCTCAAGGCCTAGGGGTGGGCATGAACCCGACCAACCCAATTTACCGCCCATTTCCGACTCGTCGGGTCGGGTTGGGTCGGGGCCACGTCATCACGGGTGAGCCCGCCAGAAGTGGCCCGCCAGGCCGAAGCAAATTGGGCCGGAAACGGCTTGGGGCCTCCACCGCCCATTACTAACCCGACCGGCCCGACTACTGTGACTTAAGCCCAAATGCCCATTTTAGCCCAGCCCAAGCCCACTTGCGCCAAAACCTTACCCTAGCCTGTATTTTTTTTTTGGTCTCAGTCTCTCAAGTCTCAACCCTCTTCGAGTCTTCGCCTCTTCGCCTCTTCAACTGCAAGTCTCAGTTTTTTTTTTGGATGCTCTGCTGCTCACCATTCACCTGATGCTCTGCTGCTCACCAGCCTCACCATTCACCATTCTTCCTTCGATCTACTCCACCATCCGAGCACCACCACCTCCCACCACCACCACGAGCTCCATCACTACCACTCTGAAACCCTCAATCCTTCGATCCCCATCTGAAACCCTTGATCCCGATATTCGATCTCCCCCATCTTCGATCTCCACCAACCACCGTTGTTCTCCACCACCATGAATTCCAATCACCATCTCATCATCCATTCCCACCACCATAGCCCACACCTGAAACCCTAAATAAAAATCCCCAAATTCGATCTCCCCCCAGGACCCCCACCTTCGATATTCACCAACCATTGTCCATCTCCATTCTCGGAGAATGATTCTCCACCACACAAGTCACTGAGTCAGGCAGTCACTAGTCACCTGCACTAACAAATCCTCAAATCCCGATCTCAGACATTTTGGCCTTTTGATTTTGGGTAAGTTGATTAAGGGTTTTTGACTCACTTGGTATTCAAGTAGTTCAATTTCTGTGCGATTCAAGTAGTTTTTGGCCTTTTTTTTTAGTATGAGTATTGACCAAGGAATTAAATTTTGAAATTTTCGGCGAAATTTCGCCGAAAATTTCGTTTTTTTAGGGTGTCGAAATCGAAACACATGTTTAATAATTTTTCGGGAAAATTTCGCCGAAATTTTCGAAATTTCGCCGAAATTTATCGAAATTTCGCCGAAATTTATCGAAATTTATCGAAATTTATCGAAATTTACCGAAATTTACCGAAATTTATCGAAATTTATCGAAATTTACCGAAATTTATCGAAATTTTCGAAATTTTCCATTTTCTCCAACTTCAAAAATTCACCAAAAATAGCTCGAGACTCCAAATAATTCACCGAAAAATTCTATGAACTCGTATTGATGAGTACTAATTTCCTATAACCTCAAAATAGTCAAATTGCTTTCAAAAAAATTATGAAAAATCCTACTCTTATAATTTAATTCTGAAAAAAATAATAATCGTCAAATTCTTGAATTTTTATTTTCTAAAATTCATTTCCACACAACTAAGCTCTAGAACCACAACCAAAGGTTGTTAGTTAAAATAAATTTAAAGAAATTTCTAATTCCTTTAAACAAACCTTAAAACAAATTTGAAAAATTTGAGTAACAAAATTACCATAAGCCAAAATTTGGGTTGTTACACTTAGTGAAGACAAAGCTTGGCTAAGTAAGAGACACGGGAAAAAAGGAAGGAAAGAAAAAAAATAAAAAAAAGACTGAAGAGAGAGGCACGGGGAAAAAAAGGTAAGGAAATAAAAAAAAAAGAAAAAAAAGGGGGGGGGGGTTGGGGCCTTTGGGCAATTGGAAAGAAGAAAAAAAGGTTTGAGATTTCTTTTAGTTATTTTAAACCTTAAACTTTAATACATTTCTATATAAAAAAATAATTAAAAGTATCCTAAAAGGCTTAAAACCTAAGATCCTAAAAAATATAGAGTATATAGGGTTTAATGTATAGATTATAGAGTATTAGGGTATATAGAATATATAGAGTATTAGGGTTTAGATTTTAGAGTATAATTAAATTATACAGTATAAATTAAGAATATACTAATTTTATTTATTCATTATACTAATTTTATTTAACAGTATTTGTTCCAGCGCGCATTATATTTACCTTATATTACATGAAACCTACTATATAATTTGATTTCTTCAATGTTTTTTATCAATTAAGTAGATAATATGTTAAATAAACATATGGTAAAGTTTCATTCAAAATTTCCGTATTTTGATAGTAATTTCCGTCATTTCCATCTTCTGTCGAAATTTAAAAATTTTCGAAATTTCCGTCGAAATTTCCATCGAAATTTCCATCGAAATTTCCTCGAAACTCTAAATTTTATTCCTTGGTATTGACTAACATATTGAAATATTGAATGTATATTTTGTCTGCAGCTGCCTTCTGGAATTCGAGTTTGTGTCCTAGCATTCTAGCAATCCTGGATTAGAATCTCCTAGAACTGCAATTTGGTGTAGCAGTAAGTCAGTAAGTCATCTTCCCCTTCTGGCTTCTACTTACTACATAGTGCACATCATCATTCATTCATTTGTTTGAATCTTTGAGAGCCTTATATGATGGAGGGTTTAAACCAAACACCAACACCAACACCACCTCAATCACAACCACCCAATACTTCTTCACAAAATCCTTCATCAGAAGTTGTTCAAACCCTCAACCCCATTGAACCCATGGGCCCTCCTCCTTCTCAACCTCCAAATACTAGGAAAAGGAAGTCCACATCTATGGTGTGGGATCATTTCACTAAGGAAGACCCCCCAAAAGACCCAAAAAATCCTACAGCTAGTTGTAATTACTGCAAGCAAGTGTATGCATGTCATTCTAAGAATGTGGGTACTTCTTCTCTTAAAGATCACATAGAAAATAAATGCAAAAAGTACCCTTTAAGATTAGAGCAAAAAAAACAGAAGATTTTAACTTTTCAAAGGAGTGCAGGTGAGTCATCGAGTAGCAATCAGTTACTGGCTGTGGGTTTTGATAAAGAGGCATGTAGGAGGGCATTGACTAGGATGATAATCATTGATGAGTTGCCATTCAGATTTGTGGAGGCAGAGGGGTTTGTTGAGTTTTGTAGGGTTGCTTGTCCTAAGTTTGACCTTCCTTCTAGGAGAACAATTGGTAGGGATGTCCTTCAGCTTTTTTATGATAAAAAAGCTGAATTGATGAAGCTTTTAAGTGGTCAAAGGGTTTGCCTTACCACTGATACATGGACATCAGTGCAAAATATCAATTATATGGTGCTTACTGCCCATTTCATTGATGCTGATTGGGTTCCCCATAGAAGAATCTTGAACTTTGCAAATATCTCTAATCATAAGGGAGATACAATAGGGAAACTCATTGAAAAATGTTTAGGTGAATGGGGTATTGGAAAACTGTTCACAATAACAGTTGACAATGCATCTGCTAATGAGGTTGCTATTGGCTATGTGAGAAGAAAACTTAGGGATTGGGACAATGGTCTGATCATGGAGGGGCAATTTTTACACCTTAGGTGCACGGCCCATATACTTAATTTGATTGTTTGTGATGGGTTGAAGGAGATGCACAACTCTGTTGAAAGCATTAGGAATGCAGTTAGATATGTTAGATCTTCCCCTCAAAGGCTAGCTGAATTTAAGAAGGTTGTAGTACTTGTGAGGATAGATAGCAAAGGTTTGTTGGTGTTGGATGTTCAAACTAGATGGAACTCCACGTTTATGATGTTACAAGCAGCTGTCAAGTTCAAAAAGGTCTTCCAAAGGATGTTAGAGGATGATAGGGCTTATAAAGAATACTTTAGTGAGGTTGCTCATAGGGTTGGTCCACCTAGTGAGGATGATTGGGAGAATGCTAGAATTTTTCTGACATTTTTGAAGAAGTTTTATGATATGACTTTGAAGCTAAGTGCCTCCCATTATGTAACATCAAACACAACCTTTTTTGATCTATGTTCTTTGCAATTAATGTTGACTGATTTTTGTTCAAAACAAGATCCCCTCTTAGGGAAAATGGCACAAAACATGAAACTTAAGTATGACAAATACTTTGGTTCAATTGAGAGCATGAACAAATTGTTGTTGGTTGCATATGTTCTTGACCCTAGGATGAAACTAGAGGGTTTGAATTTCTGTTTTAAGAAAGTATATGAGCTAGGTAAGGCCAATGAGCTTACAAATGTGGTTAAAAATGTTTTGGCATCCCTATTTCATGAGTATAATGGCCTATTTGATGTGGCTTCCCAATCTGGCAGCACTAGTGCTTCCACTCAATCTGTTCATTCTGCACAAGATAGTGAGATTGGTGGGGTGGAGGGTGATGGTGAAGATGATTTGATGCAAGGTTTACGTGCCATGCGAGCAGAGGCATCCTCATGTGTGATTAAAAATGAGATGGATAGGTACTTGTTAGATGCATGTGAGTCAATGGATGTAAGGAACTTTGATGTGCTGAATTGGTGGAGAGTCAATGGGGTTAGTAAGTACCCAATCTTAGGTGCACTTGCTAAAGATGTCTTCGCCATTCCGGTTTCAAGTGTGGCATCCGAGTCATGCTTTAGCACTGGAGGCCGTGTCATTGATCCATATAGGAGCTCACTAACTCCCAAGATGGTTGAAGCGCTAATATGCTCCCAAGATTGGTTGAGGTCGACACCTATTTGTTCATTCAATGAACCAACCATTTCGGAGTTAGAGTTTTGTGAAGCTGTGGAGCAAGGTAATTATTATGATATTCCAGTTTATTCCTTGATTTTTTTTTATTTTTTATATGCATACTTTGCTGTTTTTTGTGGTTTGCAGAGTTCTTGGTATCTGGAGCATCATTGTCATCTCCTTCAACATCTGCTAGTACATGAAAATGCTCTTAATGTCTCTGGGAGTGACAATCTGCAAGGCTGGAAGCTTCTGCAAGGCTGGAAGCTTATATTCATTAATTCATGTGGATTGTATCATTGTAATATTTGTAAACTTCATTTGGTTTTCGTTAATAATTTGTAAACTTGTAATATGGGTTTGTTTACTTTGTTGGTTTGAAACAAAGTAAACTTGGAGTCTTGGAATATGTTGAATTTATGCTGTTGGAGTCTTGGAATATGTTGAATAATTGAATTTATGTTGTTGGAGTCTTGGAATATGTTAAATATATTATAAGTGGAAATTTACCAGTTGAAGGACAAAAAGGGGCAGCTCAAGGGTGTTGATACTTCAAATCTGTACATTGCCAATTCTGGAAATGATTTGCCGGTAAGGGAATGGAAGTTGTTATTTTTTTTGTCACATGTTGAATTGATGTGAGTTTGCTACAGGATTATCACTATTGCTACAATTGTATAACATTAGCCTTCTTGGCTTCTCAATTCCTTGCAGGTCATTGATCTTACATGCGTGTCACAAGAGCTTGCCTACCTGGCCAGTGACGCAGACCTAGTTATTTTGGAAGGGATGGTAAACACCAGGAACCTTTCTTGGATTCTTACTAGCATTGGCTCTTACTTAAAAAATTGAACTGATTACTTTATGTCTAAGACCAAGTTAGGTGTAGATTAAAATTGAAAGTGGGAACATCTATAGACTCTGTTGAATATTTAAAATGACAGTCTCCATCGTTTTTATATAATTTATATTGCTTTTCACAGGGTCGTGGGATAGAGACAAATCTTTATGCGCAATTTAAGTGTGATTCCCTTAAGATTGGAATGGTAATGTTTCTACTACAATTATTATTGATTGTGACGATTAGTTAAGTTGGTGAGCATTCCTTTCTGCATATGTTAATCTTGTGCAACTTCTGTTTCCTTCTCCCCCTGTCTTTATTACAGGTGAAGCATGCAGAGGTTGCCCAGTTTCTAGGAGGACGGCTTTATGATTGCGTCTTCAAATACAATGAAGTACTTTTGAGTTGATAATGTTGATTCTTGTCTGTACTCCTAACACAGTAACACAGTTTATTCTAAGTCCTTCAGTACATGGAGTATTAGGTCTTCTTAGCGACTGGGAAGAACTTATATATTTCCAACTTTGAAAGTCAGCCCTCTTGATAATAATAAACATGGCAATTTATTCTCACATACATGTGGTTGAACGAAGAAGGCAATCACATTCGTAAATGGGCTGGGCCGCTACCGACCCACCCAGCCCGCTAACCCGCCTAAGACGAACCCGCCTAGCCCGCATACTTAATGGGTAGAATGGGTTGTCTATTCCTCAGCCCGAATAATCGGCCCGGCTGACGGGTTGGGCTCTAATCCGACCCAACCCGACCGATGCCCAGCCCTATCAAGGCCTATCTGATCCGCTTCAACATCGAGTATACAAAGTGCGACGATTGCGACGACAGGTCAGCTAAAAATGCCCTTATGCAGGGTTTGCTCGCCGGGGGACTCCGCTCCCACCTGATGAGGAACCCTTCCTCTACCTATGATGAGCTTTCTGCTGAAGCCACTAAATGGGCGCGGGCTGAGGAGTGGGACGCTCAGGTGGAGGCCCTGAATCCCAGGCCGACCTCAGCCAAGAGGAAGGAGGGAGAGGTTGCAAGCCCCAAATCCCAGGTCCAATCCAAGAAGACCAGGACCGAGGAACCACGCCAACTTCTGGGCAAGGGGCCCAAGTTCATCCAGTACACGGAGTACACACCCCTCAACGCCAGTCTGGAGACGATCTTCTCCAAGGTCAAAGACCAGCTCCCAGTTGCAAGGGAGATCAAAGGACCACCCCCAGACAAAATCAGGGAGGGCGTCTTCTGCAAATACCACTCCAATCACGGCCACGTCACGGGTGATTGCTACGCTCTCCGCGACGGGATTGAGACTCTTGCCCGGGCGGGTAAGATCAATCAATTCCTGGCCGGTGGGCCTAGGGTACCCAAGGCCGCGCTGAAGAAGCCCACCAATACCATCGACGTCCGAGATGCTGCCATCGGATCGATCGGAGAGGGACCAACCTTTGTGGGAAACTCAAACCGATCCCAGAAGGAGTATGTCAGGCAAGCGGCTCAAGCTCACGAGTCCCTGTCGATCCAGGCAGGTCAGCCCAGCACTTCCAAAAGACAACGGAAAGACTGGGCGCCAGTCACCTTTGAGCCGAACGAGGCGAATGAGATCATCTTCCCCCACTATGATCCGGTGGTCATAGTGGCTGAGGTGGCCGGGACAACCATCGCGCGCTCCTTCGTCGATGGAGGGAGCTCAGTCAACATCCTCTACCACTCTGCGTTCGCGCAGATGGGCATCGGCGAGGATAAGCTGGAGACTGACACTCCCGCCTTGGTCGGGTTCGGGGGAGAAGTGGTTCAGCCCCTCGGACACATTTACCTTCCCCTTTCGCTCGGGAAGGGACCGATCAAGAAGACCTGCATGACGTACTTCATTGTCGTCAAGCGACCGTCAGCCTACAACATCATCCTGGGCAGACCAGCTCTGGTCGACCTTGACTGTATCGTCCACTACGCCAATCTCCTCATCAAATGTCCGGTGGGTGACGACTGCATTGTCATCCAGGGAGACCAGAGTTTGGCTCGGTCTTGCTACGCCGCTTCGATCAAACAGAAGGGTCAGCTGCCGAACTCACAAGAACTTGACTCCATCGCCGATTCGGGCAGGTGGCCGAGGGCGGAAACTTTCGACTTCACTTCCGAGCCGAACCCAGACTCTCGGCCCCTTCCTGCCGAGGCCTGGGAGGAAGTGCCGATCTCGGCCAATACACCGGATCGGCTCGTCCGAGTGAGGACTCAGATCAGCCCCGAACTGCGTTCTGCCATAATTGACTTCCTCCGTGCCAATGCGGAAGTGTTCGCCTAGTCTTACGATGACATGCCGGGCATATCGTCTGACGTGATCACCCACAGGCTGAACACCGACCCGGGATGCAAACCGGTCCGTCAGAAGAGGAGGTCATATGATCCGGTCCGATACGCCGCCATGGCTGAAGAGGTAACCAAATTGCAAAACAACGGGTTCATCCGGGAGGTCAACTATCCCGACTGGCTTGCCAACGTGGTCATGGTGAAAAAGAACAACGGGAAGTGGAGGATGTGCGTGGACTTCACCGACCTGAACAGGGCTTGTCCCAAGGACAGCTTTCCCTTGCCCAGAATAGATCAGCTCGTCGATGCAACAGCTGGACATCAGCTCCTCAGCTTCATGGACGCCTATTCTGGGTATAACCAGATCCTCATGCATAAATCCGACCAGGAAGGCACATCTTTCATAACGGATCGCGGCATGTACTGCTACAAGGTCATGCCCTTCGGCCTCAAAAACGCCGGAGCCACCTACCAAAGGCTGGTCAACCACATGTTCAGATCTTCCATAGGCAAATCCGTAGAGGTTTACGTGGATGACATGCTGGTCAAAAGCATCAAGGCGGACGATCACGTCAGGGACCTCGCAGACATGTTCGGAGTCCTGAAGGAGTATCAGATGCGGCTGAACCCAGCCAAATGTGTCTTTGGGGTTCGGTCAGGAAAGTTCCTTGGCTATCTGGTCAGCCAACGGGGAATCGAGGCCAATCCGGAGAAGATCCAGGCTTTGATCAACATGAAGTCCCCAAGGACACGCAAGGAAATCCAGAGTCTGACTGGAAGAGTCGCCGCCCTGAACCGGTTCATCTCGAAGTCCACTGACCGGTGCCTCCCTTTCTTCAAAGCCTTAAGGGGAGCGGGGAAGAGCATAGAATGGACCCCCCAATGTGAGCAGGCTTTTCAAGATCTGAAGAGGCACATGGGGGAACCTCCCATATTATCCAAACCAGAAGAAGGTGAAGAACTTTTTCTCTACCTCTCTGTTTCTGACTCGGCTCTCAGCTCAGTTCTGGTGAGAGAGGTCGGCGGTGTACAACACCCCGTCTTCTATACGAGCCGAGCCCTCGCCGATGCCGAGACCAGATATCCAAAATTCGAGAAGATGGCTCTCGCTCTGGTCAGCTCGGCTCGGAAATTAAGACCCTACTTCCAGGCTCACTCAATCGTCGTCTTGACTGATCAGCCGCTCAGACAAATCCTGGCAAAACCCGAGACTTCGGGTCGGCTCATCAAGTGGTCAATCGAGCTCGGCGAGTTTGACATCATCTACCGTCCCAGGACGGCCATCAAAGGTCAGGCCATGTCGGACTTCATCTGCGAGTCGACCACCTCGGCGGAAAACCCACCTTGTGCCGACGCTACACCAACCACGTTTGATCCGAACACAAATGGCGATCATAGCCAGGCTGATCTTCTCACTTGGACCCTCTACGTGGACGGATCTTCCAACGCCATGGGAAGCGGAGCTGGGCTTGTTCTGATCTCCCCAGAACAAGTTGTGATGGAGTATGCTCTTCGCTTCAGATTTCAAGCATCAAACAATGAAGCAGAGTATGAGGCACTCATCGCCGGACTCAGATTGGCAAAGGAGCTCGGCGCGACCAAACTGAACATCTTCAGCGACTCCCAACTAATCGTCAACCAGATTTTGGGAGAGTATGAGACTCGAGAGCCTAGCATGACTGCCTATCTCGAGAAGACCCGTTTGCTGCTCGGGAACTTCCACGAATACAAAATATCCCAAATCCCGAGGGCAGAAAACTACAGGGCCGACGCCTTGGCACGCCTAGCTTCGGCCACGGACACTGGGTCCGCTAGGCACGTTCCAGTTGAAATCCTGGACAGACCTAGCACCGCCGAAAACGAGGCCGCCGTTATGCAGACTGAGGCCGAGCCGAACTGGATGACGCCGATCATCGGCTACCTAGTCTCCGGGATCCTCCTCCCAGAGAGGGACAAGGCACGTCTCATCAAAACGAGGTCGGCTCGGTTCAGCATGATCGATGGTCAGCTCTACAAGAGGAGTTTCTCCCTACCCTACTTGCGGTGTGTTACTCCCCAAGAGGGCCAGGATGTGCTGAGAGAAATTCACGAAAAGATATGCGGAAACCACTCTGGAGGAAGAGCCTTCGCCTACAAGACGATCAGACAGGGCTACTTCTGGCCGACATTGAACAAAGACGCGGATCATCTCTCTCGCGCTTGTATCAAATGCCAGCAGTTCGCCGCAGTCCCTCATCAACCTCCCCAGTTGCTGACCTCCATATCCAGTCTTTGGCCATTCGCGCAGTGGGGACTCGATCTGATCGGCCCTATGCCGAAGGCGAAAGGGCAGGTCACCATGGCCGTAGTAGCAGTCGACTACTTCACCAAATGGGCCGAAGCTGAGCCCCTAGCCACTACCACGGCCGAACGGATGGAGACCTTCGTCTGGAAGAACATCATATGCCGGTTCGGCATGCCGCACACCATCATCGCGGACAACGGCAAGCAGTTCGACTGCAACAAATTCAGGAGTTTTTGTTCACGTCTGAACATCAACTTGCGCTTCACCGCTCCTTACCATCCGCAGTCGAACGGACAGGTCGAGGCCATCAACAAGATCATCAAGAAGACCCTCAAGACTAAGCTTGATAATGCTAAGGGGAATTGGCCTGAACTCTTGCCAGAGGTGCTTTGGTCTTACCGAACTTCCTATCGCAACTCCACGAAGGAAACACCTTACGCATTGGCATTCGGGACTGACGCTGTCGTCCCGGTCGAAATGGGGACTCCCTCATTCCGAACCGGTACGTACAATCCCGAGACCAATGACACCGGACTTCGGCTCGGCCTAGACATGATCGAGGAGAGGCGGACCGACGCCAATCTCTGCCGAGCCGCTTACCAACAGAGGGTAGCCAAATACTACAATCAAAGGGTCAGGCCCAGAAGCTTCAGATTGGGCAGTCTCGTCATGAAGAAGAATCCCCTTGCCGTCAAGGAGAGCTCATTCGATCCGAACTGGACCGGACCATACAGAATTACAAGCATAGTCAAGCCTGGCACTTACAACTTGGCCACTCTGGCTGGGAAGCCTCTCAAGCATAGCTGGAACGCTGAACACTTGAAGACTTATTATCAGTAAAAATGTAGTTAGGATCGGGGACTGTCCGACCTAACACTCATTCCAGTCAATGAAAGGATGAACACATTTTGACTCATTCTTTCTCTTATTTGTCGAAGCAAACACTGAGGACTCTACTCCTATACACTTTCAACAAAGAGGAAAGATCTAAGTGTTTCCTTCGAAAAAATAATAAACCCATGTGCCGAGCCGAAGTGCCATTTTCGGCCCAACGCTCGGTACATTACAGACTCATCAGGTCTATAAACTCATGTGTCGAGCTGGCGCGCCACTTTGGGCCCGACGCTCGGCATATTACAGACTCATCAGGTCTATAAACTCATGTGTCGAGCTGGCGCGCCACTTTCGGCCCGACGCTCGGCATATTACAGACTCATCAGGTCTATAAACTCCTGTGCCGAGCTGGCGCGCCACTTTCGGCCCGATGCTCGACATGGTACAGACTTATCAGGTCTATAAAAATCCCTGTCCGAGCCGAAGCAACTTCCTACAGTCCTAACGTTCAACAGGATATTTCTAAAAGAAAAATATACACTCCAACCAAAACTTTCATCGTGCATGCCGAGCCGATCTGAAAGTAGGTTTGAATATTTTTCTCAAAAAACAAATTCCTAAAACATCTCAATGGGTATTCCGAGCCCATCCGGGATCACTAGGGTTTTAAATTCCTACTTATCTTCATTATGCTTATCAAGCTTATCCGAAGTCGAGTAGCAATTTATCATTACTTTTCTTTTCATTGCGATCGGAAAGCCGAACCGATCTCAAAACATCTTGTTTTTTATTATGTTTGTTACTTTTATCATTTTCTTATTCATATGTTACTTGTTGTATCTTTAGCTTATTCTCCGAGCTGAACTGACAATAACTTGGATCATAAAGAAAATACCGAATAAATTAACAAGTGGTTCAAAAAACATAAATAAAACTGTTCAAACATACATCAAACCCGAGCCACACCTCGGCTCGGGAATAAACAAAAACAAAAATACAGGTTGGTTCAAGCAGATCGTTCGACGGGCCCCTCCTGGATCGGCTCAGTAGACTCCTCGGGCGTCTCCTCGCCGAGCTACACCACCTCAACCCCGCCGATCTGCGTCTCAGCGTTGGGATCGGATTCGGGGACTGGGGGGATCGGGGTCGGCTCGCAGTCAGGCAGCGGAAGATCCTCCGGAGTCGGCTCGGCTTCGGCGGGGACTTGGCGATCGGGAGGAGGAAGCTCGTCCTGCTGACTTCCCTGAGTATCCTCCTCGTCATCGGACTCGCCGAGGAACGAGACATCCCAGTCCGGCCTCTTCGACCGGATCGCCTCCAAAAGCTCCTGATACCCTTCAAAGTGGGCATCAGCCAGCGCCTGGACGCTCGGAAGCCCGGCCCTGCGCCGAGACTCAACGGCCCTTCGCTCGGCCTCCTCGACGTTCTTCTGGAGTTGGTTGGCGAGTTGCCCCAAGTCGGCCACTTTTTGCTCCGAGGACACAAGCTCCTTCCCGAGCCGAGCGACCTCTACCTCCTTCTCGGCCAGCTTGGACCGCAGACCCGCCGACCGATCGCGCTCGGCCCTGACCGCCCGCTCGGCCTCGGCCAGCTTCTCCTTGAGCTCCAGGATTCGCTCCCGAAACCTCTCCATCTTCGCCTCGGCCTCGACGGCGGCGTGGGCGGCTTCAAATTGCCTCATGGCGAGCTGCAAAAACAACAAAAAAGAATTTATTATTAATCCGAACCGAGCGGACAAACGTAATCCGAAGTGAAAAGGACTTACCAACATGGCTTGCCGGGATGTGCTTAGAGCTTTGTGGCTGAAGCTCGGCTCCTCCTGACCGGCCCAGAGCCCCTCCTGCGCCTTTGACGTCATCACGCGCTTGAGGCCCGAGACGAACGGCTCGAGGGAAGAATCTACTTCCACCGTCTTCAGGGGCGCCGAGCCAGACGCTTCGGCACCAGGACCACTGGGCTCGGCCCGAGCTCTCTTCTCCACCCGGGCCTCGGTCTGGGGAGCCTTCCTCTTTTCTGTTTGCCGAGCCGGTCTCGGCGCAGAAGGTCCAGGCTGAGCTGTCGCTGCAACAGGAACCTGGACCGGCTCGGCAGGAGCCCGCCCCGCGGCCCTCCTCTGGACGCTACGAGCTGCCTTCTTCCTAAGACGAGCCTCCAGCTCGGTGGGCGCCATTCCTCTCTCGGCTCGCGGATTCAACCTGGGTACAAACCAGGAAATCCCGCTTGACCTGATCTGGGTCTCCCCGAGCAGGAACTTCGTGGACAGGTACTCTGCTGGTGAGTCCCTGATCGCGGCGATCTGATCCCTAAGCTCGCCCTTCAGTTTGTACTTGCCCCAGCTGACTGCAAAGACGAAACCAAAAGGAGTTAGACAAAAGAAAACAATTATCACAAAACATACAATTATCTTCGGATCGGCCCCAGACGTCCAATGCCCACCTGGAATCCTAAAGGCTCTGGGGACCAGAGCCGAGGTGACTTTGTTCGGATCGGAGAACTCCCAATCCCCAGAGACAAAGAAGTATCTTTTCTTTCATGTCTTCTGGGAGGAGGGATTCCCACCGAAGAGTGGCCCCGAATACGCCTGGAGGTTGTAGAATCCGAGCTCGCTCTGCTTCGACCTCAGTGTGTAGTTACAGAACAAAAGATCCTTGTCTGGTACACACTTGTGCACTTTGTGCCACAAGATATGCATAGACAAGATTATCCTGTATACATTTGGGTTCAGTTGGTGTGGCGCCGCGCCGATCGTCGCGAGCCAGTCCTGCAGAAAGGGATGCAGGGGAAGCCTAACCCCGTTCTCAAACATCTCGGGGTACATTGTCACCCATCCTGTTGGGGGTCGGCTCGGCTTCTCTCCTCCGATCGACAACCTCGTCAGTACGGAGTCAGGAATTGAGTACCTATCCCTCAGATCCCCGAGATGATATTCGGTCATCTCATTGGGGATCTGATCGGCCTTCCACGCCAGTTCCTCGTAGAAGTCCGGGTCGATCGGACTCCCCGTCACCTGCTGACCCGAGGCCGAGGTCGACGCTTCATGCCCCCTGTCCCTTTCATTTGAGCCCGAGGTGAGTCTACTCGGGATGGTGGCAATCGGCTCGACGTCAAGAGGTTCTTCGTCACCACCTTCGGCCACCCCTTGTTCCCGGTCGGAACTCAATACTTCGGGGTTTTCTTGATCCCCTCGAGCTCGGCGCTCCTCACCTGGGTTGCGATTCAGCGCCGAGCCGACCTCGTCCAATTCTTCGGACAAACCGTCCCAACTCGCCTCACCCGCAGGTGGGCTTCGGCTCAGCTCGGCCTCACTATCTCCTTCAAAGGCTTCCCCCGAGCCGAGCCGGCCACTCGAATCAGTCTCAGACATCATAAACACCTTTTCACTTTCTCTCTCTTGCTTTTTGAATCAAAAAGTGTTTTTCTCAAGAACACCAAGAACAAAACCCAGAAAACCCGAAAATACAAAAAACTCAGAAATGGACAGAATCACTTACTGGTTTTTGTCCGGCCAATCTCTCCACCCCCTACACACTCGGAATCACCCCACCTATGATCGAACCTGGTCGGAATCGAGGTCGGGCCACCACACGATCGACGGGGAGAGAGAGAAATTCACGGTGAGAGAGAGAGTTTCGCAGGAGAGAGAGAATGAACTTCTGAAAGTGAGAGGGAAGAGAGAGAAACAGTCATATATATACTCCCATGCAAACCGATCTCAGCCCTTCATTTTTTGGCGCTTCAAATCCCAGATCTTGACACCTGTCAAGCATTCAAAATACCCATAAATGATGTGACTCTTACGTTCCCCCATGCAGAAACCAAGCGTCCCTTCATCTGCCCCCAAGATATTTTGGCCAAACACAAGTCACCACCTGTTCGGACCTTCAGGAACGAAGACTTGTTGGGTTCAGCTCGGATCAAGCAAACACATTATCCTTGGGAAGGTCATCACACTTCAGCTTCCAATCCACCACTGTCCGCTCGGATCGGAAGCTGGGGGACTCCTGTTTGTGGATAAACCCACACTGATCCAACGACCAATCCTGGCTGGACACGTGGCTGGTCAGACTTTGACCTCCACATCATCATTTCTCTAACACTTCCTCCGCCAGCTCGGATCGGTTTTCCACGCCACTCATCCAGGACCGGTCCGAGCCGAACCGATGATCTTCCAAGGGATTGAGTGCCCATCTTTCCACGATCATCCCTGTTCGGCTCGGCTCGGCACCGAGGTGACCTCCTTTCGAGTCCTGGCGTCGGCCAGTTAGGGCTCGGAGGGACCCCTATCTTATGGGTCGGCTCGGTCTGGAATCCCATATCCAGCCCGATCACACATGGACTTCATGCATACGCATAAGAACATCTGCCCGGTTCGGCTCGGCTCTCCGCCGCCATTCCCAGGAAGGTCACGTTGGGACGAACCGCCACACATAAATGCATCTGACACAAAATCCTCTGACAGATGGAATATCCTGCCTGCATCCCTGTCTATTGGAGGAGTTTGCCTGAACCTTCCAACCTTGCATTTAATGGAGCATTCAATGCAGCATTCAATGCTGAGGAGGTGAATGTCTGTGCATGCAACTAGTTCTGACCAAACAGGTGGATAACTGGCAACCATTCATTCACATGCAGGTAACTTACTCACCACAAACTCATTTGCCTATATATACCAACTTATATGTGCAAAATCCAGATCTATCAACCTATCCACAAAACACTTACGCAAAAACTCCCACTCACCAAAGAGCATACCCAACTTGCTAAGAATAACCCAGAACATTTGCCTTGTTCTTTCTATTCTCCCAAGTTCATCCTTTGTTCTTCCTCATCTATCATCAAACATCACCACTGATTTCATCATCAGAGTGTGTTTGGCTGGTACCACACCGGTCCATCTCCCTTGATCTTGTGTTTGTGTACAGGAAGATCCCAATCAACATCCATATCATCATCCAGCAGAGCTTCAGATCAGCCAAGTCATCATCTCTACGTTGTTGCATCTACCTTATTAGAATTTGCATCAACAGGTACTGTGATGAAGGTGAAACCATGGCACTTGTTTTTGAGTACGCGGCAAATGGAAATTTGCAACAGCTTTTATCAGCTGGTATGTATACTGATTCTTAAATTCATATGAGTTGCTTCATTGGGATCGACCATCTATAGAAATAGTAGGCTTCGTTAATCATTTAAAAAAAAAAAATACTTCAACAATTCTATGACATGGATGCATGATCATTGACAACGCTTGAGTGCAGATATAACTACAAACGTTTTGACATGGAAGGAGAGACTTCAAATTGCAGTAGATGCAGCACAAGGTAAGCACTTGAGTTAATCTTGGAAGCATGCATTAATGATAAAATGTTCAACCATTAGTTAACATGGCGTGTTGATGGCATTTTGCAGGACTGGATTATCTACATAATGGTTGCAAGCCCCCCATAGTCCATAGAGATCTAAAAACTTCCAATATTTTGGTAAATGAAAAATTGCAAGCCAAGATAGCCGATTTCGGTCTTTCTAAGGGACTTGGAACTGAAAGTGTCACTCATGCATCAACAGGTCCCAAAGGAACATTTGGATACCTTGATCCAGAGTAAGTGCATGCATGTTAATTATGCTGATAGCAATATAGACATATACTGGATATTCACCATGATGAAATTTAGTACATATACAAGAGTTCCCAGAGAAATGGCTTGAGTTTGCTGATGGGCATAGCCATTTAATCTCCAATATGGGATTTGCTTTATCAGATCTAATTAACATTTTTTTTTTTTTTACCAGATATTTCTACACTGGAAATCTGACCAAAAAGAGTGATATATACAGCTTTGGGATTGTGTTGCTAGAGCTAATAACAGGAAGAGAAGCAATAATAAGAGATGCAGAAGCTTTACCTATCCACATATGCCAATGGGTGAGTCCTAAATTTGAGAGCACGGAAATTGAAAGCATAGTTGATTCAAGAATACAAGGCACCTACAACATCTCTTCTGCTTGGAAAGCCATAGAAATTGCCATGGCATGTCTGCTTCCAACAGGAATCCAAAGGCCTGATATAAATGTTGTATACAAAAATTTGAAGGAATGCTTGGAAATTGAGATACCTTCTGAAATATCGAAGATCACAGAGAACGATGAGAATGATAGTGAGGGTGATGACACAAGTTCAAACAGGTCAGTTATAAAGGCCTTCCACAATGAGTTTGAAACCGAGAGACATACTACTTAGTAGTTTTGTAATGTGCTACATATGAAATTTGAAATTTCTTACATTAATTTGTATATTTGTACAATTTAATTAAGGAGGTAAGTGCTGTTAATCCCCTAAAAGGATGCACAATAATCATCTCTTTTATTTATCGACAATAACATATCAAAAACTTGATATGTATATAGCTTATAATATTGAAGAACAGAACATATGTTATATATAGCTTATAAGCAGAGGCTGTAGGAAGGGTCTGGCCGAGTTTCAATTGTTGTAGCACAATATTCACAACAAGAGCCTGCCGGTACAGTTTCACAGCATACACAAGCAGGGCATATAGGAGTTGTGTCTGCAACAGAAACAATATAAGCTATAACATATGTTCTGAAGAACAGAACAGAACATATGTTTTAGCTTATATTATTGAAGGACAGAACATATGTTAAGCTTAATTATATTATTGAAGAACAGAACATATGTTATAGCTTAATTATATTATTGAAGAACAGAACATATGTTATAGCTTATTGTCAAATTTAAGCTCATTCAGTAGAAGCAGTAGACAGATTTATATAAAAAGTCATCCTCTTCCATCTACCTGATAGTTGACCATTGATGAAAACATGCAAGGCATGCCCTGCTGAATAGATAGTGAGAAGAGGTTATAACTGTCCACTCTTTAGAAATCCTTCATTAGGACTACTTATTGTGATACTGGGTAGTACAGAAAATTAAATTATTAAGTCGAGAAGAAAAGAAAAACGAAACAAAAGGTCAAAAAGATTACAATGATATAGTTACTTTCCCAGGAGCATCTCCTAGAGCTTCCAGAATTTAGTAACTTTATTATTTTTATTTAGTACTGTCCTGCATCAAAAACTGTCTATTGAACTGTGTGGTCTTTGCTTTATCCAGGACAAAATAAGCTTGCTTGAAGATTTCAAATTTTCAATTGTAATCCTATGGAGGAGTAGTAGTGCCCCCTAGGACACATACAGCAGCTTTACAAAAATATATTCATGTTAAAAAATAAATCTTGGGAGGGCCTTGAGGGTATAGCAGTAAAAAATAAAATAAAATAAGGGTTTTTTTTTTTTTTTTTTTTAAACCCAGATCTGGAACACAATTAAATAAAAAAGAGCAACCAGCTCATGACCCGGCCATAAACAATTCCCAGTTTCCCACCAATTAGTCAACGAAATCGAATTTGAATAGGCCCCCTCTTTTGGCAGGAGCTAGGCGGATGAAGATGCTTATAACAACTTCAATGGTCTTAATTATCTTAAGTTCTTAACCATAATAATTAAGAAGCCCCAAATATTCTCTCTCTCTCTCTCTCTCTCTCTCTCTCTCTCTCTCTCTCTCTCTCTCTCTCTCCACATGGCAGAAGAAGCCGGTAAGCGCCTCAGTGCTCGCTGCTATTAATGTTACTTTGGTTGTTTTTTGCTCGAATTGTTACTTTGCTTTTGTCACACACTCTAAAGTTGATTCATGTGTTTTCATGCTATCAGTTTGAACAATTGGTTTATGTATGCTTACCTTTTTTGATAATATATTCAATTAAATCATTGAGTTGAGTTATTTTTTCTGATGATGATAAAAAGGGAAAAGCGTTAATGACTACCGACCCTTGTACATAGCTGCGCTGAAAGGCGATTGGGAAAGTGCTAAAAGAATTTTTGATAACGATTCAAAGGCAGTAAGTGCAGAGATCACCTACAGCGGTGGAAATGCTCTGCACATTGCGGCAATGGAAGGCCACTCGGAATTTGTGGAGAAATTGGTGGAGCTGATGCCAAAAGAAGCACTTGAAATGCAAGACACTGGCTCTGTGGAATCATATACGGCACTACACTATGTTGCAGTGGCTGGAAGCACAAAAGCTGCCAAGGCAATTGTCAAAAAAACCCCTGCTACACCACAAATTGCCAGCAAAAAAGGAGCAACACCACTCCTTTTTGCTGCTAGGGGTGAGTCTAAAACTAAGGAGGAGATGCTTAGGTACCTTTCTTCGGTAACTACCGATGATGAGCCTGGCCGTCCTTTTACTGGTCCTCACGCTGGTCTTCTTATAACTACACCAGCATACGCTGGTTTCCACGGTCAGTACTGTAACACTCATTTTTGAGAGAAAGATCCCACATTTTCAATGTGAGGCCTTGCATAGTAGCTACTCCTCCTATTTCCAATTGGTTTTGAGATGGATGTCTAGATTCCTTCATTTATCACAATATTGATGACAGTTATATTATATCTAGTTATTTGCAACACACATTTTCATCTCTTACAAGCTTTTTAATTCGATCTTCAACAGATATTACTCTGGGTATAGTACAACGCTACCCTAACTTAGCCACTGAGTGGAATGGGTGGAGTTGTCTGCTCACCGTTTTGGCTGAAAGTCCTATGGACTTCCAGAGTGGAAGTAGGCTTGGATTCTGGGAAAGATGCATCTACCCTTGTCAGTTTTTTTCTGATTTACTTTTTAAATTTGCTCCATCTCTAATTAATTAAATGTCTAAATACCCTGCATACCAAAAAACAAATTATTATATTTATCTACTTTCTATGTTTGAGTTTAGATGTTCCAGTGAAAGTCAACTGTACATCAACAGACTCCGTAAAATCAGAATCAACTTATAAAGGTCAGATTTGAACGTACTGCAACTAGTGATTTTTAGCTGCGGGACCTGTAATGATTTAAGACAGTTTTGTTAATATATTTCTTTGTTGCGCGCAGTGCTTGATTGGTTGAAAGGAATATGCTGGAAGGCTCTTTTAGGCTTGACTGGTTCTAATCTTAATCCTCCATCTTAATTTTCATTCACATCAACAGCTCACAGCTGTATATATAGCTGCAACTAGTTAATTACATTGTGTTGCAGGTGTCAAGAAAGTGTACGTTACAAAATTGACACACCAATCTTCCCTCCAATTGCTACAACTAGTTATTAAACAAGTTTCCCTTATGGATACCGCCAAGGCTGATCAGTTTCTAGGCTGGGCAGATCCCATTGGTAAAGCTGCACAGTCTGGTACAGTCGAAATTATAAAACAAGTCCTTGGAGCATTTCCAGATATATTTTGGTCTGGCCAGCAGCTCAGAATTGCTATTGAAGCTCGGCAAGAGAACGTTTACAGTCTTTTCAATGCGCTGATTGCACGTAATCAGATTGGTTATAGATGGAATATGAATTCGCATGATAATATCTTGTTTCAAGCAGCAAATTTGGCACCCGATCGTCAACTGTCATCTGTTCCAGGTGCAGCTCTACAACTGCAAAGCGAGTTGCAATGGTTTAAGGTCTACTTTCATTACTTGGAATATCTTAAGTTTCACAATATTAGTGGAATGAATGAATGCATTAACGTAGTACTAATATTTTCTTAATTGTACGTAGGAAGTGGAGAAACTAATTAGCTTTTCACAAAGAATGATACAAAACGATGAAAAGAAAACAGCTCGGGAAGTATTCACAGAAAAGCACAAAGATTTGAAGGAAAAGGGAGAGACATGGATGAAGGATACAGCAAATTCTTGCATGTTAGTGGCGGCTCTCATTGCCACTGTTGTTTTCACTGCAGCGTTTACTGTTCCCGGAGGCAACGACGGCGACAAAGGCATTCCAATTTTCTTGCAGAAAAAATCATTCATGATCTTTATTGTTTCAGATGCACTCTCTTTGTTCGCTTCTTCCACTTCCATCTTGATGTTCTTATCGATCTTGACCGCACGCTATGCGGAAGAAGACTTTCTGGTGTCGCTGCCCAAGAGAATGATAATAGGTCTCACCTCTCTCTTTTTTGCCATGGCAACCATGATGATAGCATTTGCGGCAGCTTTAGCAATTGTACTGGGAGACAAAATTTCATGGATTGCCATTCCTGTTACTGTGCTGGCTGCTTTCCCAGTGGCTATGTTTGTAATGCTACAGCTTCCTCTGTTTGTAGAAATGGTCAAATCAACTTACGGAAAAAGGTTTCGTCCTCAAAGAATTTGGTGATTCATTCAATTAACAAACAGAATAATTAAGGTTCTCGCTCAGATTATTTGTGTAATCAATATGGATCCAACTTTTTTTCTTTTTTGATTAAGGGGAAAATATTGTGTGCTATTGTTGATTTATATATTGTGCTATACTGATCATGTATGTACTGTAAAGTACCTTTTCTATTGTTTTTCTTAATTGTAATTAGTAGTGATCACTAGTGCCCTTAGTTCTATTAAGAGCATCTCTTCTTTTTCCTATTATTTCCTTAAATTTAAAAATAATTTTGAAGAAAAAATTCAATTTGGGAAAGATCTCGAATGCTAGAGTTGAAATTCTCTCCAAATATTTTTTACCTAATCCCGACTCTGCCTTATTATGGGAGAATTTGGGAAACCGGATCCATTTAATTTTATTTAGAAAAAAATTGAGAAATCTCAAATTTAGAGAGATTTTAGGAAACAATTCAAACTTTATTTTATATCATTTTTTCTAAAATATAAATTTGAAGAAGAGTTTAGAAAAGGGTTAGAGATCCTCTTAAAGACGAGTTCAGTTTTCTTAACAACTAAACTAAACATTGAGACCTCACATTATACCCTAAACAACTAAATTAAACATTGGCTGGAAAGAAAATCGTACACTGCAAGGTAATCGGATAGAGATGCATATTAACTATTACCAAACTCAAGTTTTGCGTACTGAAAAATCCAACATGAAACAAACTAATATATTTTTTTTGGGAAGCAAATAAGACTAATATTTAATGACTTCATTATAAAATTTAGAACTTCATGGATAATAATATACCTTAAACTACGTGCTGGGTAATCCTAGTTAGGATAAATGTTCCCCGTTTTATATATATATATATATATATAGACCTATTCAGCTGCGAAATTTCACATTTAGGCTTATTTGTGAGATTTTATAAAGGGAGACTTAGGGATTTAGAGTTTTTAATTAAGTTTTTTTTTTTTTTTTACTTTGACGGCTTTATGTTAGGTTTTAACTCCAAGATTTTGAGCTCCGCCTAAAATCTCAGAGTTAAAACCTAATATGCAGTCTGTACAAAGCCCACTTTATACCCTAGGAGGGGAAATACTCTTCAAATAGAGGGAAATACATTTTAAATCGGAGAAGAACTTTATTATGAATTAAAAAGATTTTCTTATAAATTTTAAACACCCTTGATTTCTATTTAAAAACTGTTTCTCTAAAGGACCTAACCCTAATTATCTATTTTATAAATACCCCATGAGATTTTTCGTGTTTTCACATATACCCTCTAAAATTTTAAAAATTACAGCGAGACTGCCTTAGATTTTAAATCGTTTTCACATAACTTATTCCATTAAAATTTCGTCCAAAATTTAATGACATCATCATAAAAACATTTCTAAATGATGAGTTTAACCTTATAGTATTTACATGCACACCCCTTAAGGTTTATCATGCTTTCACATAACCCTCTAAGGTTCCAAAATTTACACAAACACCCCTGAGGTTTTAACTCAGTTACAAAAAAGTCCATGAAGTTTCAACACATTTTCACATAACCCTTTAATCACAAACAAGCATGACAAAAATGCTAAAATACCAAAATAACCTACATACTATTTGGCTGATATAATATATCTTTGTTACATGTTGAAAAAAAAATACCGATCTTGAAATTTTAAAATATTGCTAAACCAAATACGTGTTTCTTTTTATGTAATTCAATTATTTGCTAAATAATCCATTTATTTCATGTATAAAGAATTCTTGTCGGGGAAAAAAAAACTCATTTATTTGATTGAGATATATATTGTAGAAAAAAAAATTCATATGTTCATAAATATATATTAAGACAAATAAATTGCAATAGTTGAATTTCAAAAACATTATCTTTTAATATGTAAAAAAAAATATTACTATTGAGAAATGTTATTTTAGTATTTACAAGATTATGCCATTTATATTTGTGATTAAGAGGTAACGTAAAAAAAGGCTAAAACCTCGGAGGATTATGTGAAAATATGATAAACCTCAGGGGGTATTAGTGTAAATGAATCCTAAGGTTAAATTTGTCATTTGGAGATATTTTTGGACAAAATTTTAACATAAGGGGTTATGTAAAAACAATTTAAAACCTCAGGGGGTCTCACTGTAATATTTGAAACCTCGTGAGGTGTATGTGAAAACACGAAAAATCTCAGGAGGTGTTTGTATAATAAACTCTCATTTAATAGGTGACAATAACACCACTCTTATACAATACAACATTGGTTCAAACTCAAATGTAAGTAAAGTGAGCGGCCCAAAACAAATGTATGTATAGTGAATAACTAGATAGGTGCTTGACATGATCAAACAACATTAAGAAATTACCCATTTTAATAAAGTAAATGATTTTAAAGTCCACTTTACAACCCATATGATAAATAAACTCACATGATGTTCTTAAATGTTAAAAAGGTTCACCTAATAAGAAATAAAGCCACCTTTTAAAAAAAGAGGCGCTCAAACTGACAAAAAGAAAACTCTAAGGACACATCTGGTGTTGTACAGTGCCTGTTACCACTGTTCGACAAGAACTCTGTATTGATAACCACTGCAACGACAAACATGAAAATGGTTGATATGACTCATAAGGGTATTTTTGTGTTTTATGTTGATTTTATATATGCTCTTTTGACATGTTTATGTAAAAAACAAAAAAGACTAAAAGTATATATATACATATATATAAGTAGTATTTTTAATCAGTGTTGCTGCATAGTGAATATAGCCATTATTGAATGGTAATTGCCACAGTTCAACAGTGTCAATACTTCATATGTGCGGAAAAAACAAAAAAAGCGGTGGTTTTCACGTGTTTTCATTAAAATGGACTTAGTTTTGACCCATTTTTTTATATTGAACTTAAAAAAAATATCTATTTTTCATTCTGGATTTGAATAAGAAAAAAAAAAAAAAAAACCCTTGTTATTAATACTTAATAAGAAAGGGCTATTAGCAATTAATAATGGGTAAATTATTAATTTTGGATCTTTCATTGCAATGACCCACTCGATTCATTATGGATAATTTATCAGTAAATAGTAATGGATCTTTCAAGCCCATTGACCCGCTCAAGCCACCGACCTCTACGTTCAAAGAAGATAGAGTTCAACCAGCGGTCCTTCTTGGACTTTGAAGGCCCAATGGCCCCACTCAAATATCGACCAAAAGACTCGAAGACTGACCCAAATCATGCTACAAAATAAAGTTGATATGCTAGTATGATGGCCCCGCTGTAAGCCTGTAACAAACCTCTACGCGGAAGAAATGTTGAGTACACCGATTTGAGAAAGTGAAAAATTTTCTATATGTCAGAATAAGGGGCTGATTTGACTTTTCTATATGTCATATATTTATATTTAATAAAAAAACTATACATACTTTAATAAGAAAAAAGCGAACACTGTCAATATTTAATAATAAAAATAGTGTATATAAAATATGAAAAAAAAATTAAAACATTCAACTCAAAACTAATTCATAATAAGAAAAAATATGTAAAGACCCTTATAAGCACTTACACAAGACTTATAATTGTTTAATATAAAATAACACACTTCATATTCTCACAAAACATGCCTGTTTGAATGCTAAATTTTTCCACAGCCGCGTTCCAATTAAACTTTGGTCCTATAACGACTAAAGAAACAATCAAATCATTTTCTTGTTGTGAAAAGTGCCCTGCTTCTTTTTGCCAGAGACGACCCAACTCATGCACGTACATGCAGCATTTCTGTGTGAACCTTACTATCTTAGACTTGACTTGGCTGTACTTCGCTTCTGTGTTACTTCTTTTATGGTCACTTTTTGAATCAACCAATTAATGGGTAGTTTCTGCAGAGCACAGAAATTGTGTCATTAATTCTTCTTGATGTTTTTATCCAAAGAAAAAAGAAATGAAGAATGCAGAGTTGCTCAGTTTGCATGCTTTGCGATACATGCACAATATATTGTGCATTACTCTTTACTATGGCTATGGCTATGGCTAGTTTTTAACTCATTAACTTTTTCATTGGATATATCCAGTTTTTAAATGAAGCCCACTCATGAAGTAAAACATGAAAATTTGCATAGTTAAGCGACTAGTCAAAAGTTGAGTCCGCAAAACAATTTCCCAGATTTTTATTGAAAGAAAATGTATACCAAGAACTTCAATCTAGCTAATTTATATTTTTCAAATAGTTGTTTGCTAGGAATTATATTGACCACGGGTATCTTTGAAATATATACAGTACAGCAATTAGTTTACTCGTTGGCTTAACAGTTAACACGTATTACCTCAACTATTAATATAACAAACTATATATTAATTAATAAATCAATTATCAGGCCGGTGAGAGAAGACTAGGGAATCAAATTAGTGAGAAGACTAACTGTACAATGGTCAGGCTGACCCCCAGTAAATGATGATATGGGCCACGGTGTTCCTCCATCATAAATTCAAGGAAGCTAGCTAGGTACCAAAAGCAGTCCCCATGACTCCATAAATACTATAAACAACTTCCAACTTTTAGAAAAGGCTTTGGCCCACTTACAGATTTTGTATATAAATTATGATATTCATTGAAGACATATTTGCGTCTTGCTAAGCTTGTTTTCAGAGTTTAATTTTGATGTCCCTCCGGACAATGAAGCAATTCATCCTCAACTTTGCAGTACTGCTTGGTGGTTTAGCTCTTAATTACCTTATGCTCCTAGTTCATGCCCAGTCTCAATCAGGTTTATATGAACACCTGCACTATTATAATAATATTGTTTATTTTGTTCAGCATATATTAATATATTATATATGTCTGCATGTCTTTCTTTGTAGGCTTCATTAGCATAGATTGCGGCCTACCCGAAAATTCTAGCTACAGTGAAAAGAATACAGGCCTTGACTACATTTCAGACACCAACTTCATAGACACTGGTGAAAATAAGTATATATCGTATGAATACAGAAATACAAAGCAAGAGCCGTACGAGTCTCTTAGGAGCTTCCCTCAAGGAAGCAGGAACTGCTACAAAATAAACGTTACAAGTGGCGCAAGATATTTGATCCGAGCAACTTTCGTTCATGGGAATTATGATGGCAGAAACGAATTACCAGAGTTCGAACTACATCTCGGGCCCAATTTGTGGGATTCAGTGAAGCCTTGGAGTGGCTCCATTGACGAGGTCAAGGAAGTCATACATGTCTCTACGCGAAGCTACATACATGTTTGTTTGGTGAACACAGACTCTGGGGTTCCATTTATATCAGCAATTGAGCTCAGGACCTTACCTAGTGACACTTATGAAACACAACAGAACCAGTCCATGGCACTTCTCTGGCGCTGTGGCACAGGTGTTATAGCTGCGCGCAGGTGATATTCTAATTCTACATTCAATAAATTGTAGTCCCTGAACTTTTGATTCGATATGTAGTGATAAAATGTCTCTGTGTCTGTGTGTTAATTAATTCAGGTACCCAGAGGATATTCATGATCGCTTCTGGTCTTACTATAACCAGGATGATTGGACACAGTTGAATACCTCATACATCATCGACTTTGACAATAACAGTTACCAACCACCATCTGATGTTATGCGCACTGCTGCCACCCCAAAAAATCCATCTGATTCCTTGGTTTTTACTTTCAGGCCTCCTTATGGTGCTCATAGAGATACAGAGTATTATAGTTACTTGCACTTTGCAGAAGTTGAAAAGCTTCGACCCAACCAGTCTAGACTCTTCTATACTAGATGGGATGGAGGCACTTCTGGGCCAATTGCTCCTGAATACTTGGACACAACTACTATTTTCAGCAGAAAGCCTTGGAGGTTCACAGGAAAATATGTTAATATTACTATCACTGCGGCTCACAACTCTACTCTTCCTCCCATCCTCAACGCTTTCGAGATTTATATGGCAAAGAAATTCTTAGAATCAGAAACAAACCAACACGATGGTAAGTAATTAATTATTAAACAGCCACTTAATTTGCAATTTAAATATGATTGATTTTGATAGGGTTTTCTGTTTGTGTATGGAAATATTAGTTGATGCAATCACAAACATGAAGTTGACTTATAAAATTGGAAGAAACTGGCAAGGAGATCCATGTGCCCCTCAAAAGTACTCATGGGAAGGTCTAAAATGTAGCTATAATGACAATCATCCCCCAAGAATCATATCCTTGTGAGTATATATCAGTAGTTCTTCACACAAACTTGCTCATGATCATGATATTAATTTCAGTATTTTAATTCAAGTACTTATTATATATTCAATCTGCAGGGACTTGTCGTCTAGTGGATTAACAGGGGAGATAGCTCCTTCTATATCCAATCTGACAATGATTCAGACTTTGTAAGTATATATGTCTTACTCTGTCTCTGTGTGTGTGTGTGTGTGTGTGTGTGTGTGTGTGTGTCAATATTAATGAGTTGAGCTGCTCATGATTTCAGGGATTTATCGAACAACAACTTAACAGGACCAATTCCAGACTTTTTGTCTCAATTCCAAAATTTAACTGTTATGTAAGTTAATTATTTGGTTATACATGCATGATGGGGCTAAACTGCAAATGCCAATCAATTAGTTAGAAAGCATGGTCACAAACTGCTTTACCTTTGCAGAAAATTGGAGAAAAACAACTTCACAGGCTCAATTCCGGAAGGATTGATAAAAAGAAGGAACAATGGCTTGCTAAAATTAAGGTATGCTATCTATAGAAAACCATGACCTCCAAACTCAGTTTTTGACACTATGTTACAACTCATAGCACAAATGCAACCACTTTTCTATATCTTCATGAAAATATAAAGTGATCAAGTGTTTCCTTACAATCTGGATTAGTGGCAGTTATAATATCTGCTACTAATTTTACAAAGGAATTAATTTATATTATTAGTACATGCATCACTGCATGTAATTGAGCAAAATCTAACTACTGTTGCTATCAACCATTTTGATGTCAGTTTGTGCGACAATCCAAATCTACGAGAACAAGTTTCTTGCAAAAAGGAGCACAATATCGTTTTTCAAGTACTAGTGTCAATAGTTGGAATTGTTATCCTATTATTAACTGTAGCAGCTATCTCCTGGGGCATTAAAAGGAAAAGACAACATGGTAAGACTTCCAAATATTTGTAGAAGTTTTTTCTTTCTTTTCCTTGTCTTGCGATAAGTAATGAAGGCTGAAGGAGAAAGGAATGACAAAATAAAAACTCAGAATAAGAAAGGAATGAGAAGGGATTGTAAAAGGAGAAAAGAAGAATATGAAATCAGAGGGAGTCAGGGAGAGAGACCTTATGAATTCTAATGCAAGCCTTTACTTTGCAGATGTGGAATATAACTCTAAACACTAGGACTCTTTACCCATTACCTATTAGTTGTGTACCGTATGCTCTAACTTTTACATTTTAACCAAAATTATATAGCCACCAGTAATTCAGTATAGGCCATTAGAATTAACCAATAAAACGATTAACCCCCATAAGAGGTACTGTTTTATAAATCATTCTTAACTATCGCTATTGTGATGATCCCTTTGTTGTAGAGATGATCAAGAATTTCAAGCATAACGGGTTGATGGAATCACAGGGTAAGCGCTTTACATACTCAGAGATTGTGAAGATTACCAATAATTTTGCATCAATGATTGGAAGTGGTGGATTCGGAAAAGTCTACCATGGCATTCTGCTGAAAAATGAGATTCAAGTAGCAGTGAAGTTACTTACTTCATCATCAAGGCAAGGCTCAAAAGAATTTCAAAATGAGGTACTTGCAAGTTGCAACTATATATATTAGTTCACAGTTCTTTCTAGACCAAATTCTAGTAAACAAAATCTACATTTTTTCTAAAACTTGTAATGCATAATAAATTTTAGGTTCAACTATTGATGAGAGCTCATCATAGAAACTTGGTATCTCTTGTTGGGTACTGTGATGAAGGTGAAACTATGTCACTTGTTTATGAGTACGTGGCCAATGGAAATTTGCAACAGCTTTTATCAGCTGGTATGTATAAATATTATGATACTTAAATTCATATGAATTGCTTCATTTGATCGACCATCTATAGAAGTAGTGGCCGGGCTTCGTTAATCATTTAAACAACAAAAAAAACTTGAACGGTTCTATGACATGGATGCATGATCATTGACAACGCTTGAGTGCAGATGTAACTACAAACGTTTTGACTTGGAAGGAGAGACTTCAAATTGCAGTAGATGCAGCACGAGGTAAGCACTTGAGTTAACTTTGGAACCATGCATTAATGATAAAATGTTCAACCATTAGTTAACATGGCGTATTGATGGCATTTTGCAGGACTGGATTATCTGCACAATGGTTGCAAGCCCCCCATAGTCCATAGAGATCTAAAGACTTCCAATATTTTGTTAAATGAAAAATTGCAAGCCAAGATAGCCGATTTCGGTCTTTCTAGAGGTCTTGGAACTGAAAGTATCACTCATGTATCAACAGGCCCCAAAGGAACATTTGGATACCTTGATCCAGAGTAAGTGCATGCATGTTAGCAGTATAGACACATACTGGATATTCACCATGATGAAATTTGGTCCATATACTGATATACAAGCGTTTCCACAGAAATGGCTTGAGTTTGCTGATGGGCATATCCATTTAATTTCCAATTTGGGATTTCTTTATCAGATCTAATTAACATTTTTTTTTTTATTTGTTCTGACCAGATATTTCTACACTGGAAGTCTGAACAAAAAGAGTGATATATACAGCTTTGGGATTGTGTTGCTAGAGCTAATAACAGGTAGAGAAGCAATAATAAAAGATGTAGAAGCTTTACCTATCCACATATGTCAATGGGTGAGTCCTAAATTTGAGAGCACGGAAATTGAAAACATAGTTGATTCAAGAATACAAGGCACCTACAACATCTCTTCTGCTTGGAAAGCCATAGAAATTGCCATGGCATGTCTGCTTCCTACAGCAATCCAAAGGCCTGATATAATTGTTGTATACAACAATTTGAAGGAATGTTTGGAAATTGAGATGCCTTCTGAAATATGGAAGATCATGGAGAATAATGAGAACGATAATGAGGGCGATATTGGTGATACAAGTTCAAACAGCTCAATTATAATGGCCTCCCACATTGAGTTTGAAACGGAAAGGCATACTACTTAGTAGTTTTGTAATGTGCTACATATGAAATTTAAAATTTCTTACATTAATTTGTATATTTGTACAATTTAATTTGCACAATAATCGGTCTCTTTTATTTAATGACAATAACATGTCAAAAACTTGATATGTTATAGCTTATATTATTGAACAGAACATATGTTATAGCTTATAAACAGAGGATGCTTGGTTTCTACATATAATATGTACTCTTTCTGCTTTACACGATATTTGCTGTCTCATGGAGACCCTTCCTCATACTAGTTTTAATTGGTGTAGCACAACATTCGCAACAAGAGCCTGCCTGTGCAGGTTCACAGCATACACAAGCAGGACAAAATACAAAGTAACAAACTAATTAACAAAACAAAACAGGAAACAACTAAGCTGCTTGAAACAAAAGTAAAATCAACAGCCTCCTAATCTTCAGGCAAACCTTCTGCAATCAACACACCGAGCAGGGAAGATGGGGGATTCTCAAGTCAGCAGAGCACATAACACACGACTTCTTGTGAATACACGACTTCTTGTGAATCAGAATCAACCACCACATTCCCAAAACCTTTCTTTTCAGCACAACACAGACCCTCAAGGACAGCCATGGCCTCCACACAAGACTGGGCAGAACCACCCACCAATCTGCAATTATGATCTCTCAAAACCACCTCTAAGCCTGCCTCATGGCTCTCCTGATCCCAAGAGTCATCAATTATTATATAGTACCAGATGAAAGAGGAGTCTTTACAGCAGACAGAGTCTTATGAATTTTCTCCTAAATTGAAGAAATTCAAAACATGCCCTTTTTGCCGCCAAACTAGCATACTCTTTTGAAACACATCCTTACACCTGACCTTCCAGAATTTCCAAGAAATAAAGCAAATCGAAACAAAAAAAGCTGCAGATTTCCAGTGTTCCAGAACTTGCAACAACCAAGAGTCAAAGGAGGTAATTGTAGACTTATTTATCTTAGAACCTAAGCAATCAAACCAAACTCCCTCCACCCAGCTGCAAACAGCAGGATATGTTCGACAGACTCAGGATATTTATGACAGATGGGGCAAAGAATCTGCTAGTAATTACCTTTCTTTTGTGCAGGTTTGCAATACAAGCCACATTGTTGGAATCTGCATTCCAAAAAAAACTGCTTGATCTTAGGTAAGGAATTTGCTCCCAAATCTTACTCCAAATTTGATTATCAATCTGGTGAGAATTGGAATGAACTGCATTGGGAATCTCTTTTAGTGTGGCTCAAGTAATAACCTGTTCTTACTGAGTAACAACCAGAATTTACTAAAGGCCAAATAAATCTGTCATCCTGTAATCTAGATGAAATAGGAATCTCCTCAATTGCTTTAAACCAGATCATCATCTAGAAAGAATTTAGCCTTGTCAAGCATCCAAGTACCCTAGTCTCTATGAATCAACTCAGAAACTGTCTTGGGGATATCAGATGCCCCATGAACAACCTGCCCCAAAATAAGAGCAATAGTACCAGGCACCCACGTACACATCTCTCCATATATCAATGGAGCTCCCATTTGTAACTTCCCATTTAGCACCTGATAACAATAAATCTCTTCCTTTAAGCAAACTAGACCTTGCCCAGGAAGCTTTCCCTCCTTTTTTAGCATGCCTAAATTCACATTGAGGGAAGTATATACCTTTTAAAGTTCTGGCCCATAGAGAGTCTGGTTCTTGAATTCACATTGTTGTCTTCCAAATTGCTAAATCCCATTCCTCCTTTCTTTGGTCTCCCTAGCTTATCCCAGTTTTGCCAATGGATCTTCTTTTGATTATCCTTTTGTCCCCACCAAAATGTCGCCATAGCAGAGTTAATTTCATTACATACTGCTTTAGGGAACTTGAACACAGCCATAAGGTAGGCTGGTATTAAATCCTGCAGGTTTTATGGTCTTGCAATATACATTTTGCTTGTAATAGATACTGTATTTATATAAGTATCGAATGCAAGTATGCAACTATTTCATAAGCTAATAGTTTTTGGTCTCCAATTTCTGCATATTGTTATGTTCACAATATCCAATCTACTCTTTAGTGTTCATGTATAAAGCTGGAATTGCAAATGTCTACCTTTGTTCTGTCGTTTTGGCTACCTTTTTTTTCTTATGTGTAGATTTGGGATCAGTTCATTTGCTGGAGCCTCTGTAAGTTTGTATGCCTGTGTTTGGGCTTTCTCTGGTCGGGCTTTCACTGGTTGGCCTTTGTGGCTTTAATTATTGTCCGGAGGTTCAATGTACCCCTAAATTTCTTTTCCCACCCCTTAAAAAATGGGTCTTTTGATTTTCAAGCTAAAATTACCAATTTACTTATTTAGCAGAACAATTGGTTGCATTATTAAGATTTAGGACAAAATTCATCGTGGAGCACTCGACAACTGCATCTGCGTTTGTTAATTGTATCTACACTTATAACATTACACCTACATTATATGTTCTCAATAAAAAATACTAATTTTAAATCTTCAACCAATTAATAACCTCAAAAATATTAAGATTTAAGTAAAAAATCAAGAAATAAAATCGAGTGGTAGATGCAGATGCAGCTCAAAATGCAAGTGTAGCTATCTAGTGCTCGGCGGTTTAGTTTATCTTAACGAATGCGTACAAATTGTGCTTTAGCATTAATTATGTTATTGACTTTATGTATGATTAAGAAATTTAATTATCTAACAGTAGGAAGTAATAAATCTTAAAAGAATTCTCCTTGATCTTCCTTTTTCTCTCTCAATTATTAAAAAAAAAAGACCAACGAGAGATGACCCAAGTCAATAAAGACTAACGTATACATTGCGCTCCTTAATTTCTACAAGAGACGACAACCCAAGTCAATGAGTATGAGTCATGCAGATGCATCCAAGAAGCTTGTCTGACTTGGCAGTAACTTCTGCGTAGTAGCTAGGAGTCCCTTTCTGTACTACTTCTCATGCATGCATGCTTAGAAATGCATGAGTTTAAATCATCAATTAATTAATGGGTAATATTATAGAAAAATATCACCAAATCAATAATTAGTTAATACTTTTTAGTTACATTAGTGTTGTGGCTTTATTGATCAGTTATTGGCCCAAACACAGGGCATACAAAGGCCCATATATGTGTTTGGGATTCGCAGAGGAGGATTTGATTCTTGACCATTGTAGTAACGTTGTGTTGATTCCATTTATTTTAGACTGTGTTGTGTAGCCAAAGCAAACTACAAAAAGGATGTAAAATAAAAATAAAAAACTGCGTGTACTAGACTACTAGTCAACCAAAAATTAACACACAACTCTTTCTTATTAGTGATTACTGATGCCTTATTTTACAAGTCTTATCATCGCCTACTTGTACTTTGATGTAGCAAAGATTCATAGATTTTGACCTTCAGAAGTTAATTGATGATATGACTCATCGCCCCACTAGGGCCATGAATCTCTACGTACGCGTAGTAATTAATTAGTGTACGTTTAATTTGGACCTACAACGTACTGACCACTCATCTTGTTGTGGAAAATTTACATTTGGAAATTTAAATTTAAATTTTTTAAGGCTTTAGATCTAGTTTTAATTTTTCTAGACATAATAAAAAAGAAAAGTGAAAATTAATTTTTATATACATTAAAATTTCGTCCATATAAAGACATTTTTATAAATGAATCGGAAATTATTCATATATATAGTAGAAAATAAGAAAAATAAAAGATTAAATTATATATTAGATCTCTACATGCAATTCACATCTCCAGTCAAAATACTTTTTACTTTCGTACATATGTAATATATGAATGTTTTTGTAAAGCACTAAATTAAGCATGCATGTTTTTGTAACGCTGGTCCTCAAGTAGTTCCTCGACTGCATATGTGCAACCTTTTCTATATATCTTTATGGACTTGACTTGGCTAGCTTTCTATAGTAGCTTCCTTGTAGAATCAACCAACTAATTACTTAGTAGTCTATGCACCAGACACAGAAGCTTCGTCATTAATCTCTTTTTTGTCTTCATTAATTTTAGAGAAAATTACAGATTTGATCCACTTATTTTATACATAGTTCAATTTTGGTTCATGATCTTTTTTAAGTTTTGTTTTGGTCTCCTAATTGTTCCACTTGTTCAATAAAGGTTCAGATTTGTTTTCTCAAATTTGTCTCGCTTTTTACCCTATTAAATCTCAGCCAAATTCAACAAACATATACTTGTTTTAAAGCTATGCATCTCCTCTTGACAACCATATAAATATTATTCAAATCAGAGTTCTAAAACTCAATATAATTGGCCCCAAACTAGGGTACTCGAAGCTATCAATTTTTCCTAATTAAAAAATTTTCAGATTTTTTCAAACTTTACCAAACTTCAATTCTTTTTTATTCTTATACTCCAAATTGGTTCTTATGACTAAGAAATGATGAAATATAACTTTTACTTCAATTATAATTGAAAAAAACACTACCAAAAGGATTTAAAATTATAACTTAAAAAAAATCGTGGACAAAAATTGAACTAAATATAAAATAAGTGGACCAAAATTGAACTTAAAAAAGATTGTGGACTAAAATTGAACTAAGTATAAAATAAGTTGACCAAATTTATAATTTCCTCTTAATTTTATTGTAAAAACTAAAGTACAGTCGACACGTTTTTTTTTTTCCTTCTAGAAAGATACTTTAATATAGAAGCATCATAAGATGCATAAGTATTTTGAATAGCCATATAGATTACACCATCCATAATCTAAACATGGAAGTAAGGAGAAAAAACTTTCTAAGAGCAATTAACAAGTTAGTATTGACTCATGAGTTTGTAATACGAAGAGTACGTCAAAGGAATCAAGTTGCATATATCCAAGTACTTAAGGTTAGTCTAAGTAATGAGAGACGATGGGAAGTTATGATACATATATATATATATATATATATGCATGCTAGGATTAATTTGAATAGGATAAGGGTTTCAGTCTTTAGAATCAAATTCTAAAGTTGCATATTCTAAGAAGCTGCTTTATATAGATTAAATATAATAGAAATGGGAGGACCATTGCCATGAAACGTAGCAAAAACGTACAGATCGATCCCGGAAAACTTCAACTTAATATTAATTAGGAACCGCCATGACCCACTTATAGATTATATATATATATATATATATAGATGTTATTCATATATTGAAGACATACCTGCATCCCTTGCTTGTTAATTTCCAGAGTATAATAATGATGTTGCGGACATTCAAGCAAATCTTCCTCTTTGCAGTGCTTGCTGGTTTTCCTCTTAATCTTATGCTCCTCCTAGTTCATGCCCAAAATCAATCAGGTATATATATGAGCACCCGTAGCATTATATATAGAACATTTTAATTTGATCAACATATTATAACAATATTTGTCTGTTCCTTTCATTACTCCGCAGGCTTCATTAGCATAGATTGCGGCCTACCCGAAAATTCTAGCTACAGTGAAAAGAATACAGGCCTTGACTACATTTCAGACGCCAACTTCATAGACACTGGTGAAAATAAGTATGTATCGTATGAATACAGAAATAGAAAGCAACAGCCGTACGGGTCTCTTAGGAGCTTCCCTCAAGGAAGCAGGAACTGCTACAAAATAAACGTTACAAGTGGCACCAGATATTTGATACGAGCAACTTTCTTTCATGGGAATTATGATGGCAGAAACGGATTACCAGAGTTCGAACTACATCTCGGGCCCAATTTGTGGGATTCAGTGAAGCCTCGGAATGGCTCCATTGACGTTGTCAAGGAGCTCATACATGTCCCTCTGCGAAGCTACATACATGTTTGTTTGGTGAACACAGGCTTTGGGGTTCCATTTATTTCAACAATTGAGCTCAGGCCCTTACCTAGTAACGCTTATAAAACACAACAGAACCAGTCCATGGCACTTTTTAGGCGTTTCGACACAGGTTTAATAGCCAACCGCATTTCATACAGGTGAATACTCAATGTTTCGAGTAGCCAGTCAGACAATTGATCGATTTTGGGTTGAATGTTCTAATTTTAACATGCAATAAATTACAATACATTGCCGTATGTGTTTGATTTTTTCTTCTAATTGCAATCAATTGTAGCCGGACCATTGATTTTTGATTAGATATATATATATATACTAATAAAATGTTTCTGTACGTGTTTTAATTAATTCAGGTACCCAGCGGATATTCATGATCGCTTCTGGCAATACTATAACTATAACAAGGATGATTGGACACAGTTGAACACCTCATCCATAGTCGACTATGACGCTCACAACAACTACCAACCACCATCTGTTGTTATGCGCACTGCTGCCACCCCAAAAAATAGAAGTGATTCCTTGGTTATTACCTCCTGGCCGCCTCAGAATGCTGATAGAGATGCAGAATATTATAGTTACTTGCACTTTGCAGAAGTTGAAAAGCTCCGACCCAACCAGTCTAGACTGCTCTATACTATAAGGGATGGACGCAAACATGGGCCAATTGCTCCTAAATACTTGTACACAACTACTGTTTTAAGTACAAAGCCTTGGAGTTTTACAGGACAGTTTGTTAATATTACTATCACTGCAGCTGATAACTCTACCCTTCCTCCCATCCTCAATGCTTTCGAGATTTATATAGCAAAGAAATTCTCAGAATCAGAAACAAACCAACAAGATGGTTAGTAATTACCTTATTATTTTGCCACTATGCAATTAAATGATTAATTGATTTAATTTGATGGGGTTTTCGATCTGTTTGTGTATGAAAATATTAGTTGGTGCAATCACAAACATCAAGTCAAGTTATAACATTGGAAAGAACTGGCAAGGAGATCCATGTGCCCCTCAAAAGTACTCATGGGAAGGTGTCAAGTGTAGCTATCCTGAAAATGAACCCCCAAGAATCATATCCTTGTAAGTATCATTGTCTCTATTACACACAAAGTTAGTCATGATCGATCATGACATATATTCATATTAATTAATTCAAGTTCTTATTGTGTTTAAAATACGGATCATATATGCAATCTGCAGGAACTTGTCCTCAAGTGGATTAACAGGGTCCATAGCTTCTTCTATTTCCAATCTCAGCATGATACAGACTTTGTAAGTATAAATGTGACAATCAGTTAATTTCCAAACTAATGACAAGGTAGAGTGATAAACAGCATGTGGTCAGAATTTCATTTGTCACAATCTGTTTAATGATCAACAAGGTATCAGATCAGAATTTCATTTGTCACAATCTCATAAATGAGTTGATGCTGCTCATGATTTCAGGGATTTATCGAACAACCACTTAACAGGAGTAATTCCAGATTTTCTCTCTCAATTCCCAAATTTAGCTGCCCTGTAAGTTATTTCGTTAAGCATGAACTGCAAATGATAATAATTAATTAGTTAGAAAGCATAGTGATGATGGATACATGCTTAATTTACCTTCGCAGAAACTTGGAGAAAAACAACCTGACAGGCTCCGTTCCGGTAGGGTTGATAGAAAGAGGAAAGAATGGTATGCTATCATTGAGGTAAGCTTTATTTAGAAAACCATGACCTTTAAACTTTTTGTTTGACTCACCTTAAAAGTACTGTGTATTAGAGCATAGGTCAATTGTACCGTAGATGTTAACATCTGCTATGTTAACATCTGCTAGCTACTAATATTAAATAGGAATTTATAATTGATTATTATAATTAATCAAAAACTAACTACAGTTTCCATCAACCATTTTGATGCCAGTTTGTGCGAAAATCCAAATCTATCCGAAAATGTTTCTTGCAAATTAAGAAAGAAGAAGAAGAAGAATTTTGTTATTCTTGTAGTAGTGTCAATCATTGGAATTTTTGTCCTATTAACTGTAGCAGCAATCTGCTGGTGGCGATTTCAAAGGAAAAGACAACATGGTAAGACTTCAACATATTTGTTAATTGATCATTTGGAGATAAATAATGAAGGCTGATGGTTTTGATTGTATAAATATGCAAGCATAGATGCTCATTAAAATTGCAATGGCCTTATAGGAGATGTCACAGATGCAAACGCCACCATTCAATTTGGGTCATTGGAGTCGACAAAACGAAAGTTTACATATTCTGAGATACTCAAGATCACCAACAACTTCGAGAGGGTTCTTGGCAAAGGTGGATTTGGAACAGTTTATCACGGATGCATAGACAAAACTCAAGTAGCTATCAAGATGCTCTCGCCATCAACAGTTCAAGGGCTTCAACAATTTAATGCAGAGGCACGTTTGTCCAAATAAACTAACACAATGTTAATTTCTATCTTAATCTTATATGATAAACTAAGATGTGAAGTTTGTGGTATCTTAAATTACAGGTTGATATTCTTATGAGAGTTCATCATAAGAACTTGACAAGCCTTGTTGGATATTGCAATGATGAAACCAACATAGGGCTCGTCTATGAGTACATGGCCAATGGAAACTTACAGGAACAACTTTCAGGTTTGGCAGCAATTGAAATTATTCTGTAGTAGAATTCACCATTAGTTTCTCGAGTATTAGTTCTAAACTTTTGGGATTGTCAATAACTTAATTAACAGAGGCTTTATATATACTTGAAATCAAATTGTTTCAACTAAATAATTTAATTCAATAGTACTCTTCCTTTGTAAGTTGAGACACAGAACAAAAAGTCTAAGGCTCTTTAATTTTTAATGGATGTAGATGGCAGATCAAATATCTTGACTTGGGAATACAGACTTCGAATGGCAACAGACGCTGCACAAGGTCTGCAACTAAATAAATGATTGTCATGATTCTTTATTTAGTTAGCATTTCCTTTTATCTTCTTGAATTTTTTGTGTAAGTGATGCCTAAATTTTGAAATGCAGGATTGGAGTACCTGCACTCTGGTTGTAAGCCACCTATAATGCACAGGGATGTGAAATCAACAAATATCTTGCTGAATGAAAGTTTCCAAGCCAAACTTTCTGATTTTGGCCTATCCAGAAATTTCCCTACTAATGATGGGATTCGGGCGTCGAGCCTTCTTGGTGGCACTCCAGGGTACCTTGACCCTGAGTAAGTATTTTTCATTATTTCAGTGAATCAAATTGTAAACATCAATTAAATAAAGCAACAAGAGCAATGAAGAAAGAAACTAGAATTGACCTTTTAGAAAAATCTTTTGGATCAGAAGATATGATCTGAGTTGCATTGCATGATTTGGCTTGCAGGTTCTTCCTAACAAACAGGTTAAATGAGAAAAGTGATGTTTACAGCTTTGGGATTGTGCTGTTAGAGATTATCACAAGTCGACCTGCTATATCGAGAACGCATGATGAGATCATTAGCATTAGCCAATGGGTTGGTTTCATGCTTGCAAAAGGAGACATTTACAGCATAGTTGATCCAAGATTAGAGGGAGATTTCAATGTCAACTCAGTCTGGAAAGCTGTGGAAATAGCAATGGCATGTGCATCTATAAGTGCCATAAAAAGGCCACTCATGAGTCAGGTAGTGGTAGACTTGAAGGAGTGTTTGGAAACAGAACTGGCTCGAACGAAGCAGAGCCATGAAACTGAATACAGAAATTCCATTGAGGTGATGCCTGAGAATTCGATCACTAATCTAACTCCCTCGGTTAGGTAGAATTATTATTTCAATCCTGCAGGTTAGCACATGCTAAGATCCTGCAGGTTCTATAGGCTTAATATACAATCTCTTTGTAATATAGATGCCACAGTATGCATGATTGCAACTAATTTTTTTAAGTACATAATGCATCTTCTTGAGAAAGGAGGCTGGCTGCATGTGCAAGAAATTGAATAAATTCACCCTCAACTGTTGTGGACCAATTTCCTAAACCAAAAAAAAACTTTTTAGCAACCTTATTTTTCATTTAGTCAAGGTAATAGTGTCTCCTTATAACTTGCTTACATTTTTAGAGCTGATGATATATATTATGACTTAAACCAAGTATATGTGAATAAGAAGGGCTACTTATATAAAGATTGTAGATTCATGTCCACATAACAAGTTTTGTTCTAGAAATAGGCTTTTCTCAATAAAATAAAATAAAATATATAAGACCTTAATTTCTTTGTGCGCTGGGGTTTGGCTCATATAGGTCTCCTCAGTCACACAAAAATATGAATTCCATGGTGTCTTAAGAGTACTGTAGCCATGGTGTCTTAATATGACTTGATGTTACGGGTCGACGTTATGGCCATGCCGACTATGTCTCGACCCTATTTGTCAACCACAGAGGTTTTTTTGTTAGAGCCTTGAAGGGTGCTTTGGTCCAAAATATGGCCAAAGAGTTCTAAAAGTAAGTTTTTTTTTTTTAAAAAAAAAGAGGTTATAAAAATAATGTGCTCTAAACAAAACAGAGAAACATAAATAAAAAACAGTCCAAAAAGGAAAGAACCAAACAAACTACAAAGTAACAAACAATTAAGCTGCTCGAAACAAAACTAAATCAACAGCCGCCGCCTAATCTTCTAGCAAACCTTGAGCAATTAACACATCGAGTAGGGAAGATGGGGGATTCTCATCCCATGTAGAAGAGACATCTTCCTTCTTGCTACCAAGTCAGCAGTGAATTGAGTCAAAGGATGAGTGCAGCAAATTAAGATTTCCTAGCGAATCTCTTTTCGCACTCCTTGCACAGAAAACACCACTTCTTGTGTATCAGAATCAACCACCACATTCCCAAAACCTTTCTTTTTAGCACAACACAGATCCTCAAGGGCAGCCATGCCAGCCACTTGTAAAGCTTACACTGGATCAGGCATAATCTTTTGAAACACAGCCTTACACCTGACCTTCCAGATTGTCCAGGAAATAAAGCAAATCCAAGACAAAACAAAAGAAGTTGCAGATTTCCTATGTTCTAGAACTTGCAACAACCAAGAGTCATAGGAGGTAATTGCAAACTTATTTATATATCTTATAACCTAAGCAATCAAACCAAACTCCCTCCACCCAGCTGTATAACAGCAGGATATGTTCAACAGACTCAGGATATTTATGACAGATGGGGCAAAGAGGGTTAGTAATTACCTTTCTTTTGTGCAGGTTTGCATTACAATTTAGTGAGCGTATGAAGTGAGCGTATTTAGTGAGCCTGTCCACCACTACCAAAATCACTGTTTTTCCCTTGCTTAGTGGTAACCCTACAACAAAATCCATGCTTATATCAGTCCACACATGCTCAGGGATTGGCAAAGGCTGCAGCAAACCTGGAGGGGAGATTGTTTCATACTTGTTTTGCTGGCAAATAGCACATTCAGCTACCCATTGCTTCACATCATTCTTCATACCCTGCCAATAAAACCCTCTTTTCAGCCTCTGATATGTTTTGAGCACACCTGGATGGCCTGCAGTAGGAGTCGAATGGTGTTCATCAAAAACCTTGTGTCTCCATGGAGAAGATGGACTGAGAACCACTCTAGCTTGATACTTGAGAAAACCATTATCCACATGAAATTTTCTCAGCCTAGGTTGATCATCAAGGTTAGGATCCAAAGAAGCTACCTCTTGTAATTTATTAAGGATCCACTCATCCTGCTCTACATGCTTCCTCAATTCATCCAGCCATCCAAAATATGGGTAAGATATGGCTTGGAGCTTAATTGTAGACTCTTCTAGCTGTTCAGACCCTTGCATTCTTGATAGTGCATCAGCAACCACATTGTCCACACCATGTTTGTACTAGATTTCATAGTCATACCCCAAGAGTTTGGCTGCCCATTTTTGCTGAAAGGGTGTGTTTGCTCTCTGTGTTAAGAAAAAACTTGAGACTATTGTGATCAGTATTGATCACAAAATGTCTTCCTTGAAGATAACTCTGCCATTTCCTGATTGCAGAGACAATTGCAATCAGCTCTTTTTCATAGACTGAAAGGGCTTGATTCCTAGCTAGGCCCAAGAGCTTGGCTTGTAAATGCTATGGGCCTTCCCCTTTGTTGTAGCACAGCTCCTATCCCATTCCCAGAAGCATCACATTCCAAAGTAAAGGGAATGTTAAAATCAGGGAGAGCCAAAACTTGTGGGGATACCATTATATCTTTGAGCTTCTGAAACGCCTCTGTAGCTTCATTATCCCAATGAAATCCATCCTTCTTAGTGAGCTTGTACAATGGTTGGCAAATTTTGCCATAACCAGGTACAAACTTTCTGTAGTAACCAGTGAGGCCTAAGAAACCTCTCAATTCCTTCACATTTCGAGGTACTGGCCAATCCACAATGGCCTTGAGCTTGGAGGGATCAGCAGAAACCCCTTCCCTGGAGACTATATGGCCCAAATACTCCACTTTACATTGTCCGAAAGCACATTTTTGTTTCTTAACATATAGCTGATTGTCTTGTAATACTTGCAAAGCCTGTTGAAGGTGTTTCAAATGATCCTCCCAAGTGCTGCTATAGATTAGGATGTCATCAAAAAATACCAGAAGAAATTTCCTCAAATAGGGCTTAAACAAATCATTCATCAAGTTTTGGAAAGTGACTGGAGCATTGGTAAGCCCAAATGGCATCACCATAAATTCATAGTGTCCTTCATGAGTTCTGAAGGCTGTCTTTTCAATATCTTCAGAGCTCATTCTTATCTGGTGATAGCCTGATCTCAAGTCCAATTTGGTGAAGTATTGGGCACCAAATAGTTCAACCAGCAAGTCGTCAATAAGAGGAATTGGGTACTTGTCCTTGATTGTGAGTTGATTGAGCTCCCTATAGTCCATGCACATCCTCCAAGTGCCTTCTTTTTTCTTAACTAGCAGCACGGGTGAAGAGAAAGGACTGTGACTAGGCCTTATAAACCCGAAATTGAGCAATTCTTGGACTGCTTTCTCAATCTCTGTCTTTTGTAATGGTCCATAATGGTAGGGCCTTATACTTGGGGGTTTCGCACCATGAACCAGGGGTATTTTGTGATCATGAGGCCTGCTGGGAGGCAATGTAGATGGAGTTTGAAACACTGCGTCGAAAGAATGTAACACAGTCTGCAATTCCTCCATTTGCTTGCTGCTCAAATCACTGGCCTCAAGTTTTTCAGCCTCAATTGAATACAAGAGTAGGCCCAAACTAGAAGTCATTAACTCCTTTTCAATCTGATGTAGAGATGCTTCTTGAATTAAGGGGGCTTGAGTATCAATACTAGACAAGTGGTATGGGATTGAATTCACAGTGAACTCCATAGTGAGGAGTTGGAAATCCCACAAAATTAGGCTTACAGAGGCTAGCCACTTGATTCCCAATACTACGTCACAACCCCATAAAGGCAATACTTACATTTCAGCATCATAAGTATAACTCCCCATATCTAAAGAAGCCTTCAAACACCCACTGCTTTTTACTTTCCCACCATCTGCAATCATGACCTCAAACTGATTGGTTGTGTGAGCTAACCACCCCATTCTTTTAACCAACCTAGAGTCCACAAAATTATGTGTACTCCCAGAATCTAACAGCACTCTCACAGCACAATTCCCAATCATTCCCTTCACTTTTATGGTTTTGAGTGACTGTTTGGCTTCAGTGCCATAAAATGCACACTCACTTAACTCCATATGTTGCAACGTACCCATAGAATCAGTGGTGTTTCCCTTGTCCACCACAAGCTCCTCATCTGTAAATTCCCCTTCCTCAATATCAAAGTTCACATCAAGCAAGAGAAGCTGCTTTTGATTGCACCGATGGCCCCTAGTATACTTCTCATCACAGTAGAAACAAAGCCCTTTGGACCTCTTGTTTTGCACCTCCTCTGGAGTGAGTTTTCTAACGGGTATATTACCAAACTTGGAAAGGGTGTTGGATCCAAATTTAGTGGCTGTATTCGTGTGGATTGGTGGAGCTGGAAGAGCTAATGGTTGGGTTTTAACATTGGGGTTGGATTTGGGCGGAACAGGTTTCAATTCAGTGAGCTTGGTATCTATTTGGACAGCAATGGAAATTGCCTCATGAACAGTGGCTGGTTTAAATAGCTTAACATCAAATTTCAACTCATTTTTTAAACCACCCAGAAAGCAACTCTTAAGCAACACAGGTCCAACATCTCTAGTACGAGTAGCTAATCGACGAAATTCATAGATATAGTCCTTGAGAGTACCCGTTTGCTTGAGCTTAAACAGTGCCTCGGCACTATCATCAAATTCAGAAGGCCCAAACTCCTTGCAAAAGGCCCCGATGAAGTCCTCCCAACGAGGCGTGGTGACAAGGCAGTTCATCCACCTGAACCACTGCAAGGCTTCATGCTCAAGGTTAAAGGAGATGGTAACCACCTTCTGATGCTCCGGCGTGTTGTAGAAGGTGAAGAATTGCTCCGCCTTGTAGATCCAGGCGAGCGGGTCGTCGCCGGCAGCGAATCGAGGAAATTCGAGCCGAGGCTGCCATTGGTGACGTTGCTGAGCTCCTCCACCCCCATCAGCATCGATACGCCGTCGAAAACGAAAATGGCCACCAGCCGCAACCTCTGCCTCGTCATCGGAGCCGCCACCCCCACCACGAGCAAGATCGCGACGAAGCTGGGCAAAGTAAGGGGCGAGGCGGTCATCGATCGTGTCAGGGATGGAATCGCGGAGGGCCTGGAGGTCGGCGGTGAGAGTACCAACCGAGGTTTCAATGGTGGTGAAACGGGTCTCCATTTTACGAGGTCGAGTCAAATAGCGCGGCATAAAAGGAAGGGAACAGAGGATCGGGTTGGCTCTGATACCAAATGGTGAACCTCTTTCAACCTTAACCTAACTATGCAAAGAATTGAGAAAAGAGTGGAGATGATAGAGGAAGAAGAAAGGAGCAGAGCTCCAATGGAGTCACTGCTGTTATATTCGTAAACCAGAAAATACAAACTGTTTTCCTTTGGAAAGCCATCAGACAATTTAAGGCTTCCCACCCACAACTCGTGTGCCACCTGGCCCACTCCCAATAACAACCAAAAGACCCAATCCTAGTTACAATAGTAAAACTGTAATGTAAATGAGTAAATGAGTAACAGTAAAATCACAAGGTTCCTAACAAATAAAGCAAATCCAAGACAAAACAAAAGAAGTTGCAGATTTCCTATGTTCTAGAACTTGCAACAACCAAGAGTCATAGGAGGTAATTGCAAACTTATTTATATATCTTATAACCTAAGCAATCAAACCAAACTCCCTCCACCCAGCTGTATAACAGCAGGATATGTTCAACAGACCCAGGATATTTATGACAGATGGGGCAAAGAGGGTTAGTAATTACCTTTCTTTGTGCAGGTTTGCATTACAAGCCACATTGTTGGAATCTGCTTTCCAAAGAAACTGCTTGATCTTATATATGTAAGGAATTTGCTCCCCAAATCTTACTCCAAATTCGATTATCAATCTGCTGAGAATTGTAGGAATGAACTGCATTCGGAATGTCTCTTTCAGTGTGGCTCAAGTAATAATTAACCTGTTCTTACTAAGTAACAACCAGATTTTACTAAAGGCCAAATAAATCTGTCATCCTATAATCTAGATGAAATAGGAATCTCCTCAATTGCTTTAACTAGATCGTCATCGAAATAGAATTTAGCCTTGTCAAGCATCCAAAATAGGAGCATTAGTACCAAGCACCCACACATCTCTCCATATAGCAATGGAGCTCCCATTTATAACTTGCCATTTAGCACCTGAAAGACCATGCCTAAATTCACATTGAGGGAGGTATATATCTTTTAAAGTTCGGGCCCATAGAGAGTCTGGTTCTTGAATTAATCTCCACTCTCCAGGCTTGATTTGCTAACAAAGCCAAGTTGTAGTCTTCCAAATTTCTAAATCCCATTCCTCCTTCTTTCTTTGATCTCCCTAGCGTATCCCAGTTTTTCCAATGGATATTCTTTTCATTAACCTTTTGTCTTCACCAAAATGCTGCCATAGCAGAGTTAATTTCATTACAAATCGCTTTGCAATTCCAATTTGATTTTTAAGATTTTTTTTTTTTACCTTTGTCTGTCGTTTGGGCTTCCTTTTTCCTTATCTGTATATTTGGGATCTGTTCAGTTGCTGGAGCCTTTTTATGCCTGTGTTTGGGCTTTCTTTGGTTGGGCTTTCACAAGTTAGCCTTTGTGGCTTTAATAATTGTCGGGAGGTTCTAAATGTACTCTTAAATCTCTTTTCTAAAAAAATGGTCCTTTAATTTTTCAAGCTAATATTACTAATTTACTTAAGGGAAATTTATGGGGGTGTATTCAATTAAGATTTTAATGGACTTTTGTAGGGTTTTTCAAAGTCATTGACTTTGGTAGAGTTGATGGATTTTTAACGACTTTCATAAACTCCACATAAAACTTTGACAGAATTCTATTTAGAGTTTCCCTAACTTTTCTCATAGACTTCTAATAACTTTGATATAATTTTTCATTATTTATTTTAAGATTTCTCCAATATGTTTTTTATTTTTTTGTCCTCCGTGAGTGAGTGGAATGAGGATGAGTTTCAAGACCGAGATGCATGTGTTATAAATTGTCCTAATATTGCAAACAATATAAAAAGTTGGGGCTAGAATTGTAGGAACCAAAATTATTTTGTTCCATAATTTATTATAAGTGTTTTGAATTTTATGTTTTTATGTTGTTAGATTGTCAAATATTGTGTTTTAACGAGTTGTTAGAATTTGTCTAATTGAATTGATAGGTTGAGAACATTATATGATGTGGTGGTAATATTATTTCTCAAATTATGAATATATAATCTTGTGATTTTGTTGAATACTTAAAGACTGTGAAGTGGTTGGTTTGAATATCTTGCTGTTACATTGCATTGTGGCAACGCTGTTGGTTCTAACCCAGGATGAGGAGTCAACTAAATATAAGAGAAAAAGAAAATTAATATAAGAGGATATAGTAATTAGAAAAAAATAAATTAAGAGGTGGGTGAAAAAATAAGATTAGGGGGTTTAGCATCACTCTTTAAAAAATAAATAAATATCACTTTTTTAATAGCTTTTTAATATTTGAAATCCTTTGAAATCTGCAGGGGGAGCGCTAGAGAATTATTGACTTTGATATAACATAATTTACACTACAAAGTCTATGAAAGTCTTTTAAAGTCTATCATTTAATAAAGTCAATGACTTTTTGAATACCATGTCAGTTTTATAGACTCTCTAAAAATCTTAATTGAATACAATAGACTTTTTAAAAGTATTGATTGAATACCACCAGACTTTTATAAACTCTTTAAAAGTTTTGATTGAATACCACCAGACTTTTTAATTCCACCAAAGTTATTTAAAATCCTAATTGAATGCACCCTCCTTAGAGTTCAGTCCATTTTATGAATCTTTTTTAGACTAAGACCGATAGTGATTTAGGGTTTTTAATTAAATCCTTTTATTTTTCTTTTTTGACGGCTTTAGCTTCTACAAAACTCACTCTACACCCTAGGAAGGGAAATACCTTCAAATAGAGGGAAATATTCTTCAAATCGGGGAAAGACTTTATTATGAATTAAAATGATTTTCTTATAAATTTTAAAACACTCCCGATCTCCATCTAAAATCTGTTTTTCTAAACGATCTAAGTCTAATTATCTCTTTACTTAATTACCTAGTAGAATGTACAGTCGGTTGCATTATTAAGATCTAGGACAAAATTAATTGTCGAGCGCTCGGCTACTGCATCTACGTTTGTAAATTGCATCTACACTTATTACATTGCAGTATTGCACCTATATTATACATTCTTAAACAAAACACTAATTTTAAATTTTCAACTAATAAATCTCTAAAACACACTACAAAAAAACCAAATCAACCCAGTAAACATTAATATTTAAGTAGATTATCAAGAAAAATTATTGAGCGGTAGATGTAGATGCAGATGCAATTCAAAATGCAAATACAGCTGCTGAATATTCGACGGTCTAATTTAGCTTGATGGATGTGCTTAATGTGTATGAAATTACGAATTGTCCTTAGCATAAATATATTATTGACTATATTTATGATAAAAAATTTAATTATCTACTAATATGGAGTAATAAACCTTAAAAAAATTCTCCTTAACCTTCCATTTTCTCCCTACTTAGAAAAATATAAAAAACCAACGAGAGATGACCCAAGTCAATAAAGACTAACGTATACATTGCGCTCCTTAATTTCTACAAGAGACGACAACCCAAGTCAATGAGTCTGAGTCATGCACATGCATCCAAGAAGCTTGTCTGACTTGGCAGTAACTTCTGCGTAGTAGCTGGGAGTCCCTTTCTGTACTACTTCTCATGCATGCATGCATGCTTAGAAATGCATGAGTTTAAATCATCAATTAATTAATGGGTAATATTATAGAGAAATATCACCAAATCAAAAATCAGTTGATACTTTTTAGTTACATTAGTGTTGTGGCTTTATTGATCAGTTATTGGCCCAAACACAAGGCATACAAAGGCCCATATAGGTGTTTGGGATTCGTAGAGGAGGATTTGATTCTTGACCATTGTAGTAACGTTGTGTTGATTCCATTTATTTTAGACTGTTGTGTAGCCAAAGCAAACTACAAAAAGGAAGTAAAATAAAAATAAAAAACTGCATGTACTAGTCAACCAAAAATTAACACCCAACTCTTTCTTACTCGTCATTAGGAAGCATATGGAAGAAGCACTCCAAGTTGAGTACCTCGCTGAAGAGGATCCACGAGCTCTTTGGGTTGCTCTGGAAGAGCGGTTTAACCATCAGAAGACCATTTTCTTGCCTGAAGCAAGACATGACTGGCAGAACATCCGTTTCCAGGATTTCAAATCCGTGAATGAGTATAATTCGGAAATCTGCCGGATCCGGTCACTCCTCAAATTTTGTGGGGAGGAGCTCACCGAAGCTGACCTATTGGAGAAAACTTTCTCCACCTTCCATGCCTCATGTTTGGTCCTGCAGCAACAATACAGGGAGAGGAATTTTACCAAGTTCTCGGCATTGATCACTACTATGTTGCTCGCTGAAAAGAACAACAACTTATTAATGAGAAATGATCAAGCCCGACCTGTCGGTACTAAAGCAGCACCATTGCCTGAAGCAAATGCTGTTGCTCATCGCAATTCAAACCGCGATAGAGGATACCGAGGTCATGGAAAGGGCACGAAGTCCGACCGCCCGGGAAATGGAAGGAAAGGTTCTCAGAGGAATGGCCCGTATGATCGAGGCCAACGCGGCCAAGGCCCACGCGGTCATGGCCCACGAAACCCGAATTCTAGTGGCCAAGGCCCACGTGGTAGGAACCGCGGTCCCTCGGCCCCAAGAACTCGAGATGAGAGGAACACTGGTCCGGCCCGTCGCCACCAGAATCAGAACCAAAATCAGAATCAGAATCAGAATAATCTATGTTACCGATGTGGAGGAACTGATCACTGGTCTCGCACCTGCCGTGCATCAGCGCAAGCTGTAAATGAGTATCACGCCAGTCGCGGAACTCGAGAGACCAATCTCGTTGAGGGATCATTTCCTATGGATACCACCTTAGAGGTCACTGATTTCCAGGCTGCTACTGGACACTTCGAGGATTAGAAACTCGATGACATGGATATGATCGGCGCTTGTGCCGTATTTATTTTCTGAATAATGTTTTTCTTATTCAGATTATTTTGGTGATTTATGATTTGGATTATTTGTTTTGAAAATTTGGTTATGCTCGAATATTATTTAATTCAATTAAGTTATTTTCATACATGTGATCCATTGAATTAAATTTATGAATAGGCATGTTTTGTGGGGAAGTTTGTTGTCTGGGTGACAGTGCTACTACGCACACCATACTCCAAGATCGGAAGTATTTTTCAAACTTATTGCCTACTCATACCTCTGTGACAACCATATCAGGCCAATCCAACCTGATAAAGGGTCATGGCAAAGCCCATTTTATGTTGTCCAATGGTACCGAATTTACCATTAATGAGGCCTTATATTCTCCATGTTCCAGAAGAACGTTGTTGAGTTTTAAGGATATTCGAGCCAACGGTTATCACGTTGAAACCACTGAGGAAAATGGAGTGGAATATCTTTGCATAACCTCCAATTTGTATGGCCAGAAGCGTACATTGGAGAAATTGAAATGCCTATCGAGCGGTCTCTATATGACCACCATTAGATCGATTGAGGCAAATCACATAGTTAACCAGAAGTTAACCAATTTGAGCAGTTTCTTGCTATGGCATGACCGGTTGGGACACCCAGGTCAAAGTATGATGCGCCGTATCCTCAATTCATCACACGGGCATCCCCTTACTAATAAGGATCTTGTGTTTAGTGACACACTATGCCAAGCCTGCTCGCTCGGAAAGTTGAATACTAGACCATCATATGCAAAGACTAGTAAAGACTCCGCCCTTTTCCTGCAAAGGATACAAGGGGATATTTGTGGACCTATCCAACCACCATGCGGACCATTTAAATATTTCATGGTTTTGGTTGATGCATCGACAAGGTGGTCACATGTTACACTATTGTCCACAAGAAATGCTGCCTTTGCTAAACTCCTCGCCCAGATCATTAAATTGAGGGCTCACCACACGGATTATCCTATAAAGTCCAGAAGATTTGATAATGCCAGAGAGTTTACATCGAAAACTTTCGATGATTATTACATGTCCCTTGGGATTGCTGTTGAACATCGAGTTCCCCATGTTCACACCCAGAATGGTCTCGCAGAAGCGTTCATTAAAAGATTACAAATGATCGCACGAACCTTGGTTATGCGCACCAAGCTTCCAATTTCTGCGTGGGGCTATGCAATCTTGCATGCAGCCATGTTGGTCCGGTTGAGGTCCACTGCTACCTAACCTTACTCCGCGTTACAGCTGGTGACTGGGTACGAACCTGACGTTTCGTACTTACGCGTATTTGGGTATGCAGTTTACGTGCCAGTTGCGCCGCTACAACGTACCAAAATGGGTCCTCAACGAATGATGGGCATATATGTCGATTATGAATCCCCATCCACTATACGCTTTTTAGAGCCCTTGACAGGCGATCTCTTTACCGCTAGATTTGCGGATTGTCACTTTGATGAGACAGTCTTCCCGCCGTTAGGGGGAGATAAGAACGTCACCGTTCCTGAAGAACGACGTGAATTGACGTGGAATGTCCCCACTATGTCTCATCTCAATCCCCGAACCGCACAATGTGATAGTGAAGTGCGGAGAATTCTAGATCTACAGAGTATAACTCATAATATGCCAGACGCATTCTCTGATCTAGCTAAAGTGACGAGATCACATATGCCTGCTGCAAATGTGCCTGCAAGGATATCCGTCCCCGAAGGACGTGTCGTCCCAGGAGGACGTGTCGTCCCAGATGGACGAGGTACAACAATAGTGGCTAACCAGTCATATGTCCCTGCCCAGAAGTGAGGTTGACCACTAGGTTCGATGGACTCTTATCCCTGGAAGAGGATAAATTTGGCACAAACGAGTCCCCTTGACATCGCGATCTCAATCGATCCATCTCACGAAATAGTTCCGGATTATGGGTCCGTCCCAGAAGAGACAGCGTTGGGGGACGCTCCAACATCTGAACCCACTCCCGAGAACATAGAGATCTCTATAAATTATGCATGCTTAAGTGAGCTCTGGAATCGAAACGAGATTATCATCGATGATATATTTGTATTCGCGGTAGCTACCGAAATCATAACTAGCGATGACATCGAACCTCACTCTGTTGATGAATGTCAACGTCGAGACGACTGGCCAAAATGGAAAGAAGCAATCCAGGTCGAATTAGATTCCTTGACAAAGAGAAAGGTATTTAGACCTGTCGTTCCTACACCTTCCCCATGTTAAACCTGTAGAATTTAAATGGGTATTTGTAAGGAAGCGTAATGAGAAAAACGAGATTGTAAGATACAAGGCTCGTCTAGTGGCGCAAGGATTTTCTCAACGCCCTGGGATTGATTACGAGGAAGAGTATTCCCCCGTAATGGACGTTATAACGTTCCACTACCTTATCAGTTTGGTAGTTTCCGAAAAACTGAGTATGCAGCTTATGGATGTGGTCATTGCTTATCTCTATGGGGATCTTGATACAGAGATATATATGAAAGTTCCCAAAGGACTTCAGACACCCGATGCAAATAGTTCCAGACCACGGAACACGCTCTCCATTAGTTTGAGGCGTTCACTTTATGGATTGAAACAATCCGGACGGAGGTGGTATAACCGTCTAAGTGAGTATTTGATCGGGATGAGATATGTGAATAATGATCTATGCCCTTGCGTGTTTATTAAGAAAACAAGTTCTGGTTTTACTATTGTAGCTGTTTATGTCGATGACATGAATCTAATTGGTACTCCTGAAGAGATCAAGGAAACCGCTAAACACCTGAAGTTGGAATTCGAGATGAAAGATCTTGGGAGAACGAATTTCTGTCTCGGCCTGGAGCTCGAGCACCGTGCAGATGGAATTCTAGTCCATCAATCGAATTACATCCAGAAGATGTTAAGGCGCTTTAATGAGGATAAAGCGAAGCCTTCTAGCACACCCATGATCATCCGTAGTCTAGATCCTAAGAAGGATCCGTTTCGTCCCGCAGATGATAACGAAGAGATATTGGCACCAGAAGTCCCATATCTAAGTGCAATAGGCGCATTATTGTACTTGGCTCAATGTACTAGACCGGACATCTCATTCGCTGTGAACTTGTTAGCTAGATATAGCTCTGCGCCAACACGCCGCCACTGGAATGGCATAAAAGACATTTTCCGCTACCTTAGAGGTACGACGGATATGGGCTTATTCTATCCCTATGCATCAAGGAATGGATCGAACCCCCTCGATCCTCGGAATGATGCCCGCCTTTTGGATATGCTGACGTAGGGTATCTATCAGACCCGCATAAGGCGCGTTCTCAAACTGGTTATGTCTTTACCATTGGGAATACAACAATATCTTGGAGGTCTACGAAACAGACCCTTGTTGCTACCTCTTCGAATCATGCTGCGATTCTAGCCCTTCACGAAGCAGTTCGTGAATGTATATGGCTAAGAGCAGTTTCCAAGCATGTTCGAATTACGTGTGGACTGCATTCCACCATTGATGAACCAACGATTATCTATGAGGATAATGCCGCTTACATCAAGTAGATGAAGACGAATTTCATCAAAGGAGACAACATCAAGCATATTGTACCAAAGTTCTTCTTTAATCAACAGCAACAAGAGCATCAGATGATTGAAGTCAAGCAGATCCGATCTCAAGACAACCATGCAGACCTCTTCACCAAGTCACTGCCAAAGTCCACGTTCTTGATGCATGTTCGAGGTATTGGTTCGCGTAGATTTGCTTATTTATCTAGTATGTAGTCTTCAGGGGGAGTCGACATCAGGGGGAGTATCCCGAAGCATACTCGCTTGACCATCGTGTACTCTTTTGTCCTTCGTCCAGGGTTATTTTGTCCCACTGGGTTTTGTTACCTGGCAAGGTTTTAATGAGGCACATCTTGGCATGGTCACCCTACTCATACTACATCCTGAAGATGTGTTGATCTGATATATATGCATTTGCTCATCTTTTCCCTTCGACCACGGGTTTTTCCCATTGGGTTTACCGGGCAAGGTTTTGGTGTAGCAACTCTAATGCACCCCGCTCCCATTGACATACTATCTGCTTATGATCCAGAAGATATGACTTCACCTACTTTCGAGGTTCTGATGCGACTACTCCACACTCACGCGCGTTGCACTCTTTTTCCTTCGACCAAGGTTGTTTTTGTTCCCACAGGATTTTTATTACTTGGCAAGGTTTTAACGAGGCAACTTAGAAGCGCATAGTAGAGACAACACTAATGACATGGAATATCCAAGGGGGAGTGTTGTAAATATATTGTTATATGTGGCTATCCCTGTAATTAGTTGTAGGGGCATACTAGTAAATATACAAAACCTAGTAAACCCTACCTCTATATAAGGATATTTATAACATGAATGAAATAGACTGATCATATTCTCTCTGCCTCCTCTCTTCCACAAACCCTAGATTTTCACATACTTTTACAATAATATCTTCATTTTATTCCACTTATATATGGAACATGCAATCAGGAACTTGTCCTCAAGTGGATTAACAGGGGAGATAGCTCCTTCCATATCCAATCTCACAATGCTACAGACATTGTAAGTATATACGTCTTTTTGGTGTGCATATGGTCCTAAGTTCATTTTGTGCGATCAGTTTGATTTAAATGAGTTGAGCTGCTCATGATTTCAGGGATTTATCAAACAACAACTTGACAGGACAAATTCCGTACTCTTTGTCTCAAATTCCAAATTTAAATGTCCTGTAAGTTATTTGGTTATATAATACAACATTAACATCTGCTATATATTACATTATTTCTATATAATTGTTACTCATATATAATTAATCAAAATCTTACTAGAGTTGCCATCAACAATTTTTATTTCAGTTTGTGCGGAAATCCAAATCTACACAAACAAGTTTCTTGCAAAAAGAAGGAGCACAATATCATTTTTCCTGTTGCAGTGTCAACCGTTGGAACTTTCATCCTAATATTAAGTGTAGTAGCTATATATCTCGTGGGGCTTTAAAAGGAAAAGACAACATAGTAAGACTTCCAAATATTTGTGTAATTTTTTGTTCTTTATTTTCCTTGTGTTGCGATAAGTGATGAAGGCTGAAAGAGAAGGGGAATGAGAAAAGAAAAATTCAGAGTGTAGCCGTGGAGGTAAGGAGAAAAAGTGAGGGTCTGTTGTTGTGAATGAATCTAGGCATATATTCATCCCAAAACTAATTAGCAATGAGAGGAGAGTCTCATTGCTAATTCGTAATGGGAGGAGAGACCTAAGACCCTTATAAACTACTATGGAGGCAATACTTTGTCTCAACTTGTTGAGAAAATTTAGGGGTATAACTAGAGTCACCCAAAATATATAGCCACCATTCAAATATGTTATGAAGGGTATATCCTATAGTTTGGATTCCCTTATAACCCAAAATGTATATAGCCACCATTAATTCAGTATATATGGGTCATTGGAGTTAACAAAACGAGTAACCCCATAAAAGGTCCTGTTTTATTGTATCATTCTTAACTATTGCCATTGTGATGATCCCTTTGGTGTAGAGATGATCAAGAATTTCAAGCAAAACGGGTTGATGGAATCACAGGGTGAGCGCTTTACATACTCAGAGATTGTAAAGATTACCAATAATTTTGCAACAGTGATTGGAAGTGGTGGATTCGGAAAAGTCTACCATGGCACTCTGCTGAAAAATGAGATTCAAGTAGCTGTGAAGTTACTTACTTCATCATCAAGGCAAGGCTCAAAAGAATTTCAAAATGAGGTACTTAAAAATTGCAACCATATTTATTAGTTCACAGTTCTTTGTCATGTTAAAAAGACAGCTAAACAAATTCTAGTAAACAAAATCTACATTTTGCTAAAAATGGTAACCATGCATAATAAATTGCAGGTTCAACTATTGATGAGAGCTCATCATAGAAACTTGGTATCTCTTGTTGGGTACTGTGATGAAGGTGAAACTATGGCACTTGTTTATGAGTACGTGGCCAATGGAAATTTGCAACAGATATTATCAGCTGGTGTGTATGATGATCCTTAAATTCCTATGAATTGCTTCATTGGGATCGATTGACCATCTATAGAAGTAGTGGGATTCGTTAATCGTTATTAGCAAACATATTTGAACAAAACTATGACATGGATGTATGATATCATTGACAACTCTTGAGTGCAGATGTAACTACAAACGTTCTGACTTGGAAGGAGAGACTTCAAATTGCAGTAGATGCAGCACGAGGTAAGCACTTGATTTAACTTTGGAAGCATGCATTAATGATAAAATGTTCAACCATTAATTAACAAGGTGAGTCGTTGGCATTTTGCAGGACTGGATTATCTACATAATGGTTGCAAGCCCCCCATAGTCCATAGGGATCTAAAGACTTCCAATATTTTGTTAAATGAAAAATTGCAAGCCAAGATAGCCGATTTCGGTCTTTCTAGAGGTCTTGGAACTGAAAGTGTCACTCACGTATCAACAGGCCCCAAAGGGACATTTGGATACCTTGATCCTGAGTAAGTGCATGCATGTTAGCAATATAGACCCATACTGGATATTCACCCTGATGAAATTTGGTCCATATACAAGCGTTTCCACAGAAATGGCTTGAGTTTGCTGATGGGCATAGCCATTTAATATCCAATTTAGGATTTGCTTTATCAGATCTAGTTAACATTTTTTTTTTTAAATTTGTTCTGACCAGATATTTCTACACTGGAAGTCTGAACAAAAAGAGTGATATATACAGCTTTGGGATTGTGTTGCTAGAGCTAATAACAGGTAGAGAAGCAATAATAAAAGATGTAGAAGCTTTACCCATCCACATATGTCAATGGGTGAGTCCTAAATTTGAGAGCACGGAAATTGAAAACATAGTTGATTCAAGAATACAAGGCACCTACAACATCTCTTCAGCTTGGAAAGCCATAGAAATTGCCATGGCATGTCTGCTTCCTACAGCAAGCCAAAGGCCTGATATAATTGTTGTATACAATAATTTGAAGGAATGTTTGGAAATTGAGATGCCTTCTGAAATATGGAAGATCATGGAGAACAATGAGAACGATAGTGAGGGCAATATAGATGATACAAGTTCAAACAGCCCAATGATAATGGCCTCCCACATTGAGATTGAAACCGAAAGGCATACTACTTAGTAGTTTGTAATGTGCTACATATGAAATTTAAAATTTCTTACATTAATTTGTATATTTGTACAATTTAATTTGCACAATATTTGGTCTCTTTTATTTGTTGACAATAACATATCAAAAACTTGATCTGTTATTGCTTATATTATTGAACAGAACATATGTTATAGCTTATAAACAGAGGATGCTTGGTTTCTACGTATATATATGTACTCTTTCTGTTTTGCACAATATTTGCTGTCTCATGGAGACCCTTCCTCAGACTGAGTTTCAATTGGTGTAGCACAACATTCGCAACAAGAGCCTGCCGGTGCAGGTTCACAGCATACACATGCAGGGCATATAGGAGTTGTGTCTGCAACACAAACAAAATGAAATTTAACATCTAATTAAACCAAACTACAAAAGCTTTGCAGTGATCATATATTTCATATGCAGTAATTGTTATGGGAATTACCTTGAAAAAGGAATCGAGCTGCCTGAGAGGTCGAAATCGAAGACAGTACCATGGCAAAGATGAAGAGGGTCACCAAAGCCGACCTCATAGAGTGATCACCTGCCATTGCTGTGATTATGATCGTAATGGGGACATTGTGAGGACTGAGGAGGATATTTATAGGTTTCAATGGTCTTAATAATTAATGGACCAAGTTGTTTGATTTTTTCTATATATTGTTTGGGTTGCAAGTTGCGACTTGACTTTGCTGCAATAACTTGTACTTTGACCTTCTAGATATTTGCTTCTAAAAACCTTCACCATTAATTTCAAGATGTTAATATTAAATTTACAGGTTCATATATTATATTCAACAAATATATAAATATAGTATATGCATATATAAGGATTAATCAATATAACAGTCAACTGAGGTTTCAAGTTGATGACTAGAGAAGAACCAAGTACTCTGCCTAATTATAATCAAATAATTAAATTATTTGTCTAATATAATTCAAACAATTGAATTTGCCTCAAATAGAAAATAGAAATAAACAAATCTCTTGATTAAAGAATAATTTCCAATTACTAATGCTAAGGTTGAGTGTTGACCTAATAGACTACAGATCCCGACCATTTGGTAAGAATCTGGCTTTTTTTTTTTTTTTTTGGGTACAAGAATCTGGACTATTATTTAGATTGCATTTATTGTGAGATTGGACTTTTATTGAACTTATTGAACCTTGAGCTCTATCCCATTTTTCCATAGATCATAATTGACTTGGAAACTTCTTCAATAGAAAAGAAAAGAGAAATTCAGGGATGCCCAAATTGACAAAGAGAACTGAGCTTTGTCTTGTGCTAAGCCACCTAAATTGACAAAGAGTTGAGGGCATCTTAGTAAATTGCATGTCCCATGCTAATTGGATGTTCATTTGTTTAAACTAGAGTTCTAGAACCCTGGACTGACTTTGCTGAATATATCTGGATCTTAATATATTCAATGAAAAGTTTTTCAAAGTCATAAGTCTGGTTAATGTGATTGATCTGGTAGAAAATTTCCACACTTGGTTGTCTCTCACCTTCTGCATTATATGATTATAATCCCCCTTCTGAAATCCATGTAAAATTATTAATAACTAAATTTAACTGACAATTAAATGGGGAGAGTGGAAAAAGAAGCCAATGGATTCTAAATTAAGAAAGGAAACATTTTACATTTAAAGTGGAGTTGGGCCATTGGAGGTCTGGTCTTCTGGGGCAACAGTGACCCAAAGTCTAAGAAAGGCCCAAGTCAAAAGGTTAATTTACTTTTATATGAACTGCTACATGATGGTTGTGAAATATGATCAGTAAGATAACTGCTACCATGATGATTATGAACTTTTTTATTTACTTTTTCACTGGCTTGCTGGTATGGTAATACTTGGGGAACTACAGGTAATGCAGCCACGCAGGAGCATTGGGGTCATCAATTACCTAAGGAAGGCCCAAAAAAAAACCCAAGGCCCAAGTAATCTTTTGGACTATTATTGTCATAATTTGGCATATCTTTTTAATTATTGTTTTCTTAATTTAAATTTAAATTGTTTGTCATCTTTTCTATTATCTTGCAAGAACTTTAGGTTATTTAAGCCGAGAAAATATGGCATGAATTTGCTGCACCAAATTGTGAGTTTGCTTTTGGTGTTAATTGTGTTGTTTGAGGTTCGTGTTCGATTTATTCCACATCACTATGCCACTGAAAATTGTGAATTGAATCATTTTACCTCTTAAATTTTACTTTGATCTAGTTGAAATTGAATTTAGTTCAACTGAATAAAAAATAAAAAAAAAGATTGCTCTAGAGGAGGATATCGTAGGTATCCCACATCATCTTACTGGCATTTTATTGAGCAATCTAAATAAACATTTCAGATACACCATAGATAGAAGATTATTTTACACAAGGGCTTTATATAATAACAGCAAGGAAATGCAACTACAACTGTGAAATGTCATCTACTGTATATAGCTAGCTAGCAAGCTGTGCTGGTATCCACCCCTCACAACTCATCAAATGGAAGAGCAGGGAAATTTCACCATCTTAGCTTGGCAGAGAAGTACTGAAATAGCCAACAAGCAATGTGTAAATAAAAACCAATACTTATTGCAGGAAAAAAAAAAATTGAAATGTTGGGACCAAATGAAATCAGGTTGTGCTTACCTTTTCAATGAGAGAGAGATAGTATGGCTTCACCTTCTCAACGTCGATTCGAACCTTGCTCTTGCTGTAAAGGTCATACTTGCTGCATACAAAAAGACATTAAGCACTTAGACTAACTGAGAAATGAATGAAGCTCAAGCATAAAGACCATGAATTAAGAAATAGGAATTACAAAAACATATAGACCTACTTAAATACATGCAGCCACTTCAGATTTTCAACATCCTCCTCATTCATTAAATGCTTATATGCTCCTGCCTTATGTAAAGCTGCAATATAGGAAAGTTTCATCAGAACCAATTAATCACAAAAGTGGGTTTTTTTCATTTTCTGGTAAAATTTATAGTATTGTTCTGTTACTTCACATACCATAGAATGAGTGGTATCTAATGATGAACAGAGCTGCTGAAGGTAGAGTTGTATTATTCTCCTTGGCCACCTGATCAAAAAGTCATGCTAATTAAAGCTCTTATTGTGATCATTAATGAACTACAATTTTTTTTTGAGCATTTATAGTTGTACCGTAAAGTATAGATGGATAACAGGATCAAGGTTTGATGATATACCAAATACATGTAGTCATCGTGCCCCCATGACATCATTACATTGTTAAGTCCACATCCCTCTGAGTAAACTCCATATTTAGTGTTGTAAGAAGGATTGTTGTAGTCAGGATTTTCCTTGAAATACTGCAATAACAATGCCATAAACATAGTGTTTGATCAGTCAATAGAATTATGCATATATCTTTGGAATAGTGAATAAGTACATTTATAATAGAAGTACCTTGTGATGAACATTGGCCTCATCAAAAGCACAGCCAACTGGGAATGTGTCACCTGTAGTAAGGATCATGATCAGGAATTTTGCAGTTGAAAATATGTACTTAATTAGCATGATATAATGAAATTTGATGGTAATTACCTACAACAGCCCATTGAGGAAGCTCCCCAAAGCTAGGAAGAAGAAGCACCTTCCCAAGATCTGAAGCACATAAAGAATCAAAATAACCATTTACTTGCTGCATCATCAATTTTAATAAACTAATATAAAGTCCAACCAAATACATAATATTAAAGATGTTAGCACCATGGATCAGGCCAGTCAAGTGCAGCCAATCTTCATTGGGATAGTCCTTTCTAATGGCTTCAGCTGTTTGCAACAAGTGCTCGATTTGAGGTTCATCCAAGTCCGGATCACTCTCATCGACAACCTCATTGAGCAGTTCACAACATTCCCATATGTTCATCTCCACCCTGTTCAATTTGCTATACTCTTTTCTCATTCTCTGCACCTGTATTACAATGTTTTATATATACTTGCTATTAGCTTAGTGGATACAAATGAAAACAGACCAATACTTCACATACTAGTATATAAAAGTGTCACCAAAATGAAGCATAGTAATGGTTAGGCAAAATTACTTACAAAGTCATACGTCTGGTTTATGTGATTGATCTGGTAGAAAATTTCAACACTTGGTTGCCTCTCACCTTCTGCATTATAATCCCTGTTTTGAAATCCATGTAAAATTATAATAACTAAATTTAATTGACAATTAAATGGAGAGGGGAGAAATTCGACCAAAAAAAAAAAATGGAAGGGAGAAAGAAAGTAATGAATTTCTAAAATAAGAAAACAACTTTTGCCAACTTTTGTTAAGACTTAAAAGCAAAAGTATGTTGCAAGCCAGTAAAGTTGAGTTGGGACATTGTAGGCCTGGTCTTCTGGGTCAACAGTGACCCAAAGACCAAGAAAGGCCCAAGACAAAAGGTTTTTATGGGCATAGCCTAGGTCTGACCCAAGAGCCAAGAGTTAATGGGCTTGTCATAAAGCCTATGTTGGTTAACAATAAGAGGCCCATTTACTAGGCCTGAAACTGGATCCAAATACATCTAAATACCAATTACAGGCTTCATCTGATCAATTAAAATAGGCCTTTAACTTTGTTGCTTAAGGTAATTGAGAATCACCATAGTAACATTCTTCTGCAGCCCTTTATCCCATTCTTTTAAGGAAAATATCTATTAGCCTACTACAATTGGCCAAAAAGAAAACAAGTTAATGACAATCATTTATCCCACAATTTTCTGTTTGTTAGAAATTAATACCACATACAAAATTGCTAAATGATAAGAACCAATGTCTTAGCTAGTATGGCACTCCATGCCTTTACTCTGTTCAAAATGGATGTTACCTTATATATTAATTAATCTTCTTGCACAAAGTAAAAACATGTACCAGGTTTCCCATTTCTGTTCTTTTTCCTTTGTTGTCTTTTTCTTCTAAAATCTCAGATCATATGATTAGGTAGTTTTGTCTCTATATGATCAATCATTAATTTAGTGGTCATACTCATATACAGTCTATAGTAAGTTTTGCTTGTATATGATAAGAAGGGTAACATAGCTCCTATTGCAGATCATATTGGGATTTGATAGATTCAATTCTAAAAAATAAAAGTATGCCAATTAAGAGTATAACCTAAAAGTTTGTCCAAATGAGTTGGTATGTGGCACCACAAATCCATCATCCAAATCCAAGACCAAATCTTTTTCATCCTTAAAAACCTTTTTCTCTCCTGCTTCAACAACTCCTGTGATTAGAAAAGAGAAAAAAAAATGAAAATCAATTTATAATAAAGGATGGTATATTTTATAATCAACAAATCAAAAGAACTCATTGATGAACATAAATATTTTAAATTTTCATACTCAAAGCTCACAATTTAAGATCCCATGCACAACACTTTCCCTCACTTTCTCACTCAATTTCCACCAAATTAAACAAACCCAGATGAATAAAAATATTTTTTAGAACCAAAATAATGAACGAAAAAGAACTAAAAACAGAGAATACCAACTTAGACAATTGGCAACTTTTTGCAAAAGAAAACATAAGAAAAAAATAATAATATGCATGAAGCGGTGATAATGTACCCAACTCAGGCTGCTCAATGAGGATAGTCATCCTGAATCAAAATTGAAGCAGAAAATTTCAAGAAAACAAAGGATGTGATCGAACGCAGAAAATTGAACAGAATTAATCTGCAAAAAGAATTTGGGTTGGGTTGGCATTCTTGGCTTAGAAAGTGTTTGGTATTTATAGTTGGCCGGAGTCCTTTCCTGAGAATTCGGAGTTCCTGAGTCCTTCACTGAAAATCTACAAAAGTTTTTTGCTTTCTTCCACATTTTATAATTATCCATATTTATCAAAACACAAATTTCCAAACGACAAATATTATTTTACTCCAAAACTATAAAAGTAAAGAAAGAGAGTTGGCGACAGACTGACAGTCACCAGAAAGATAAACAATGTGATTAGTTGGGGCTTAAAAGAATAAAAAATCTTGTGGGACCCGCGCTCATTAGTCACTGCTGAGTCAGCTTTGCGTTGGACATCACAATCGCTTCAGAGCAGGGGGACCGACCTCGTAAGTCAAGTTGCGACCTTACGTCAATACACGTGTTGTCGTTATTAGACGATATTGCTGTTTAGTGTTTACGCTGACAGATTCGCCTGTGCGACGCCGTTTGGTAGCACAGTCTCTGACCCAGCTGTCCGTGACCGACGTGAGCTGGCTACGTGGCGAGCCGTGTGGCGCGGCTCGTGGATACATAAAGCATGGAGTCGTGACACGTGTCGAAGTGGCAGACCGTTAATATGTGGCTGCTAAGATTTGTATCGGTCGGCATGAAAGTTGGTGAGCTCAGAACTTGCATTGGACCGAAACGAAGGAGTCAAATGTACACCAAAAATACGGTAAATTATTTTGTATAACAGATATGGTATGTTGTTATATAATATAATTAATTTATGTGTTATAATAAGTGAATGTTATTAATAAGAGTAAATTTCAATTCAGTATTTTAAGTTTATTTTAAATTTTAATTCAGTATTTTATGTTTAAAATTTTGTAATGTTATACCTTATCTTTCTATTTTGTTGCAATGTCATATCTCTGTCAGTATGGCTGTTAAGAGATCTCTTAAATACTGATATAGTACTTATATGACACTCTCCCAATGATGACTGGATGTCACGTGCTTTGATAGCAGGTCACGCCATGCCACATGACATAAAAATCTAGAAACATGACACATAATTATTAATTTTTTTCCTTTCAATTTTTAGATTTTAAATTATTTTTTATGTCATGTGGCATAATGTGTCATGTTGTTAGATCACGTGGTATCCAATTAGCATTGTAAGAGTGCCATGTAAGTGCCACATCAGCTTTGAAGAGATCTCTTAACAATCATACTGACGAAGGTATGACATTGCAACAAATTGGAAAGATGAGGTATGACATTACAAGATTTTAAACATGAGGTACTAAATTAAAATTTAAAGTAAACTTGAGGTATTGAAATAAAATTAATCCTATTAATAATATACTTTATAAATATAAATATATCGTCCAATAATATTTTTATATTTAAATTAATTACACCATGTAATAATTTATAAATTATATCTAATATTCTTTTTAAAAGTACAATGACAGTAAAATTTGAAGCCAGTTGAATATTGCCACGTGTACATCATATTATGAGGTCTCGATTTTGGAACTCTGTTCTTGATTAGAAAATTCAAAAGTCAAAAAACCATTATCTAGATTATAAGATAATGAGAGAAATTTGTTACTAATAAGTTAATAACTATATTGAAGAAAATCGATTCCTAAATTTATTATAATTTTAATCTCTTATTTTATTTTTTGTTTCTCATTGCTTATAGTTTAAAGCTTACAAGTTTGATAAGACGAGAAATTGGCCCTATCTAAGTTTCTTTTACTTTGAAATTAAATAAACTTCTTCCTAATTCAGCTACGTACTAAAATCTTTTATCATTAAAGTATTGTTAAAAAATGTAAAGACAATCCTAGTCTAACACACATTAGAACTCGTCAATACTACGTCACTTGTCATTGAAAATTAGACCAGAGTGCCACAAAATTCCACTTTTTTTTGGCCAAGGAATTGAAAAGAAACTTAAATATAGTATTTAAATCAAACTGTTCCATTTCATTCGGGAAAAGAAGTGTTGTTAAATTGGCAAATATATATTATCATATTAACTAGCTTGTAATTTAGTGGCATTTTTCTCTATCATATGTCCAAGTTCAAATTTTCGTTTCTTAAAAAGAAAAAAATGTCAAACATATGCTCTAAGAATAATGAGGATGAGATGAACACATGAAGACTTTTCTTAAAAAAAATTTGGTGATGTTGGAAAAATATGATGAGTGACTAAATAAAAAGAAGGGATTCCTAATACCGTCACTCATTAATAAAAAATTTAAGGAAAAAAAAAACTAATTATGAACTACTAGTTAACTTTATTATTGGCTATTTAATTTAGTAGATGATACCTAATATCCTTTTGTTAGCGTAAATTCTAAATTCAACTTTCATAAACATTAGTTGATTAATAAAAAAGAAAAAAAAAGATTACTAGCTAAGCTCTAAAGCTGCCAGCTCGCATCATCGTATGTATTATACAATTGCATGTTGTTTCCTTGACAAAGCTGTTCTCTGACTTTGTCAATATATGAGAAGAAGAGAGCTTCCCTTCATGTTTTCATGGTCGGCACAAATATCTTATTTTCTTAATGATATTTGTTGGGCAAGTCACTTTTATTGGATAAGGCCAAAGTATATGCCTTGCTATGCTGCTTTATTAGATGTCCACTTGAATTAATTAAAAGGTAGTCCAAACTCCAAAGCAAAGAGACAAATATTTTTCACCTGTGCTCGTTTGCAAGCGACCATGAAAATTGAAATTGACATTTAACAAATATGATTAGAAAGCTTTATAAAAATCATTTTCTATAGCGGTCTAGCCGGAGTACGTACAAGCACTAAAGTTTACATTTGATGTGAATGGTGTAAAGATTTGCTAACCAAAGGTCGAAAGCAAGCACAAAACTAAGCATATTCCTTGTGTTCTCAAAACTAAGCATATTCATTGTTTTTTTAAGTCTAGTTGCCAACTTGAGAGGTAGCTCACTGTTTGGCAATGCAACATCTCTAATATGCACTCGCTCTTCATTCAAGACGATGAAGAGGATCTTCTGCTGCTCTTTGTAATACTGATTTTGTAATACCAAATCAAATGGCTCCACTCTTTGCTTAAATATAACTAAAGGCTTTACTTCTTAAAAAGTATAAATTAAATTCTAAAATATGAAATGAGTCTCATATTTATTAGTCCCTGCTGATCTTGTCATAGGGCCGACCAGGCCGGCCCAGTACCAAAGTGTAAGGCCCGGATCCTATCATTCGCAGAAACAGGCCGGCCCATAGCTCAAAAAATAGGGTCAGATTAGAGCTAACCTAATGAGCATGAGCCATTTTTACAGCGTGGAAGTGGTTTGGTCGCTAGTTGCTGGCTAACTAGAATCTTGGTTCGAAATGGTTTAAAACCCGTGCAAACAAGATCATATGAGTTTAATTAATCTTTTAAAATTATTGTCAGTTTCTATGCATTTTTAAGTTATGTAGTAATCTCACAAGGTAGCATATTCTGCCTAATTTTAAATGTAAAAGTAAAATTCTTAAAAGAGAATTATATAGGACAAACCAGAACAACTAAAAATAAATAAAGTTACATTCATACATGGGCTACATATCATGCTGCTAACACAAGTGTAGAATTGTAACTCAAAAGCTATACATAGGAAATGTGCAAAATATTAAAGATCTAGCTGGACCTCTTAAAGCCATTTTCATGTTGCTGTGTTACATGCCTGAACAACACCGTAAAACTTGATATAACTATGGTAAGAAGCATAATTAAGAATATTCAGTTATAATGTTTTAAACAAATCTAAGAGGTTAGTTGATACTTCATCAAGGTTGCACAAAGTGTCCTTTATTGTCTCATGGGTAGCTTCATCTTTATGCATACTCTGACAAGAGATCTATGCTTTGAGGATGCCAAAACATAACTATTCAATTTTCACCAATATCTTAAAATAATTTATAAATAATCTCAATAGTGTCTAAAAGCTGATATTTATATTTTTGTTATTTAAAAGAGTGGTATGAAATTGTCAAATTGTATACATCATACATATATTAAATCATCATATAATTAATATGAATGGTATACCATGTCCTTTGAATGAAACTACACCCTAAATTTTGTTCATAAGAATTTTTGTGTATTCATCTAGATATTTACAATTAGAGTTTATTTATTATAAGTATGTTAAAAAATAATTGTCGGTATATTAGATTTTACACATTTATTACACTAATCATCACCAATTGACTTTGACTCTTTGCGTAACACACTTATGAAATATTGATTTAATTGTATACTTGATTATTTTTTAATAGAGGTTAAATTGTTCATAGGCTAAATGTATTATATTTGTATTTAGGTTAAGAAACTTTTAAACTAAGAAATTGAGTTTTGAAGAGGTCTGGTTCTTAAAATAAAACAAATTACAAGAATAAATCACTAATGGTTGCAATTTTTTTGCTAGTGTAAATGTGAGAAAAAAAAATTACATAAAAGAAGTTGGGTCAAGAATAAGATACAAAATAATTAGATTCAAGTAAACCCACTCTTAACAGAAAAGCAAAAGCAAAATTAATCACTTAAATACAAAAGAAAAGTAAACTCACATTATCCATAACCATAAAGATCAAGTATCTAAATGATTTAATTAGTAAAGTAATTTGATTTCAATGATGTGAACTTGATCAAGTATCTAAATGCTGTGAACTTGTGAAGTTTGAGTTAAGTAATATTTAATTTAATTTAGTAAAAATCTCTGTAATGTTAATGAGAAGAATGGAATAGAAAATGAGAAAAAAAAAAGTTTACACATTAGTAATAGTATCCTTCAACTTATACTGATTTTTATCAAAAGTTTGCTGGGGCCATGGCCCCTCTTAGTCCCTTCTATGTTCCGTCCCTGGACAAGAAGCAGAATTGGTTACCCTACTCTACAGTTTCATTCTTTTAGCTGGGCCTTGATCAATGATAGGATCTACTGCAGGTTGTTGTGGCTCTCCAGCTTGCTGGGTTTCAGGGTCCTTCTCAGCTTCTGCATTGGGAATGGGAACATAGCCTTCTGGAAATGGTGGTGGTGGTGGGGCTGGTGGTAGCTGCATAAACAGGGTGATAATCAGGAGTTACTCCTAGTAATACATTTGTGACGAGAAAATAACTACAAGCTTCCCAAATTACACTCCATTACTTTAGTGCAATCTGGATTGTTTTGCACATTGTCATCCATCATATTGATATTCATCCGTATCCTTTAGTGCAAAACAATTAATTCTCTTCAATATAGGAACATGGGAGAATATTTGTTTAAGTTCAATCATAATTACCTTGCGCTGTAAGGATTGAAGAATATGGTCTACTCGCTTGACTTCCTTAAAGTCGATTGTCTCTTTGCTGACCTTTGATTCAAAGGCTGCAGTCTCATTTTCCGAATCAACTGCACCACAAAAATCTATGAGTTGAAAAATAAAAATAAAAATAAAAGCAACTTAAAACATATAGAAATAGGACATGCTGCACATGCACATACAGAAAAGAGCATTCTCATATTTGCAGGGTATTCAGAAGATCTTTAGTATTGCATACACCAGTCATCATTGTATGCATGATAGTTCATGGTCACCATGTTTAAAATGCATGATTTCAAGAATTTAACTGGAGATGGACTGCATTCATATTTCAGAGAGCAGTGCAATCCATGTGTAGCTGCATACATATCTACCCGATCGGAGCTAATCTAAAAATTCATGGACTGGATTGGCTTATTTATTACAGAGCTCTAGTTGGCATTGGTCCTTTAATCCCTCAAGCCCACAAGGTTGGCTTGGTTGAAATTTGACTTCATATCTGACCTGAACCAACTCATGTACATTGCTAGCATCCAGATTGTCATGTTCCTTAAAAACAAACCTCATTCATGAAACACACAATTGATGCTGTAATAGGTACTGCATTTCACAAAAATTGACATCTTAAATAATGATCCCTAGAATTTGAAAGCAATGGTTGGACAACAATGGGTGGTTGCATGATTTCGTGCTGTTCAGTCCTATTCCAACACTTTTATTGCCAAAATAAACAAATAGAGGGTTGATTTTGAATTCTGCTGTTTTCGCATGGGGTCTTTTATGCTGCTATGATGTGCAATAGATAAAAAAATAAAAATGTGATTGGTTCAGGATTCAACTTGCCTGCCCCTATTTCTCATAACTCCAAAGATCTCCTAAAGCCAAATTAACAAGCACATGGTAAAGCACATGTAAACTGCAGAAAAACATGGGAATTTGGGATATTGCAAGGCCTTTGAATTTTGAACACTGAAGCTTGAGATGTATACTGAGAAAACCAACATAATTGATATGACTAGCCAATCTAGAAAATAAAATAGAATGAAAAGAAACTTTAGTTATATGACTAATTCTTTTAGGCCAGAACTGATATCACTAATTAAACAGAATTCAAAAAACAGGTACCAAAATGCCAAAAGGACTCATTTGAATGCTAAAACAAATAAGGGTCACTTCAAATGCCATGTAAGACACACTGAACCAAGTCAATTCTAGAACAGCATAACAAGGCAATCACATGCAATTGATACTAGCTCCCCCAATGCCACAACAGAGTTTTTTACCCATTCAAACAAATAAATTATATTTTTGCAACACTGAACTGAAAAAGATCTAGGAGCATTAGCTAAATAGATACAAAAATTAGCTTTCTTTTTGCATATTTTCTCAAAAATGACTTGGTGCATTTTTCAACTGGGATTCAGCATATCCTGTGCGAAAAGCTACCAAAATATAAACATAAAGAGTCAAAAACAGTAAAGGAACCCCATATAACTTTCATGGAGCACGAACAAAAATAAGTTACTATCACTCATACAACCAAGACACTATTGAGAACCCTTCCCACTGCCTTACATATTATCATTTGTCAAAGATCATATTTATATAATGAAGAAATAGGGCAAAGTAAGTGGTGCTCAAATACCGTATCCAATCTTCTCCAACTTTGAGGCAGCAGTGGTAAAAGCCTTAGATATATAATAGAGAGCACGTCCCTGCAACATGTGTAGACAATCAGGACGAAATAAATGAACTATGCTGATTAATTCCAAGTTCTATGAACAAATCAAATAACTGCTAGATCACCGTCCAACGATTGTATGATATGTACTGTCTTTAACTTAAAAACTAGAAAGAACAATAACCAAGCACAGCTTCCATAAAGGGATACTGAGTATGAATTGGAAATTACTTGAAGCTACTAGTTCTTTTATGATATTATTATGGAAATGCTAGGAACAACTCGTTCTGATAAGTTCTGATCTGTTCAAACCATTCCCAGGGAAGAAAAAACTTACAATTCGAGCCGCAAAAACATTGCAAAGCTGCGGTGCTTGGTAAATTGAACCATCCAAGACATAATAAGTTAGCATCGGTGTAACTTTCTCAGGACCGTCCCTCTTTTGTTTGCGTATAACAAAAAGGTGCGGCTCCATAACTTCACTCAGCCAGTATTCTGTGCCTGTCATTTTTCTGTAAAACAAAAAGTAACCATTGTGAGCTGTGCCTAATCCCAACCATTTGGGGTCAGCCACAATAACCATATAATCAATCTGCAATCTGTTTAAAACCAAAGCCATGTCCATGAGACCACAAAATTGTTGGTTCTTCCTCATTATATATATTTATATATACATATCTAATCTAATTGCTCCATCGAAGAACCACTCATCACTCAGGTTTCAATAGCCTAAATAACCTTAACCATACCAATATATAATGCGGTTCTGCTAATAACATTAAACCTTTTCTTCTTTTAATGAACAAGTCAATGTAGAATATACCAGTCCAATGCATTTGTGCTTCTTAAACCTCTTATTTCATTGCCCCAGATTAAAAAAAATAAAAAACTCATCTTTCAAATTCCTATTATCCATAACCAAAATATTGGCTCTTGAGCTATACCCACTAGAAATGTCACACAAAACAACCTGATATTTACTCCAGAATCCAATAAACTGGCTAATAACTTTTAATTTTTCTAACAAATTGAGAAACCCTAGCTAACTAAGAACTACTAAACATACGAATCACTAAAATTCACTAAAAAAAATCAGAAATTGAAGAACATTTTGAAAAATTGCAGAGCTGGGGTTGACTTACAAGAGGTGATCTCGGTCAAGGGGGTGAATGGAGCGTTGACGGAGCTGTTCATTGTTGCAGGTCCAGTCGTAGAAGGGAGAGATGGCAAAGTAATCGAAGACCAGATTGCGATCGAGAGGGAAAGAGTTCAGCCAAAGCTGGTCCTTGAAGCATATTCCGGTCATGTCAGTGCCCGGCGGCTGTGCTGCCACCGGCGCCGGGATACCCTCCATGCTCGGCGGCCCCACCAGTGGCGTTGACATTCTCTTCTATTCTTTTCTCACTGGCGGGCTGCTCTGCCTCCTCCTCTTTGTCAATAACTTATACAGTTATACGCGGTCTGGCGGGGAAAAATAATTACTTTTATCTTCTTTTTTTTTTATTTGGGTCAATAGACTCAATAATTAGTTAATTACTAAAATAAAATTATAAAACAAAATGCATTAACGAATATGTAATTTTAAAAAAATTTATTAGTTTATTTGTAATTGATTATTGAAAGTATCTATTGAAAATAAGTTATAAAACTTCTAACTTAAGTTATAACGAGTACTACTATTTGACACCTACCTCTATTAAGTATGGGTAATGACATGATCAGTTGAGTACAAATAATAATACTACTTTTTGTTATGATGAGTTGAGTACTACTTTTTGTGCTGGTACAAATTATAATACTTGGGCAAATGAAAACAGCAAAGGATTGGGTGAATAAATTATTTGGGATGTACTTTGGATGTGCCATGTGTGCGTTTGAAGTATATATGTTTGTGTTGGGAATAGACTATGTTCCTTGACTTTTAAGCCCACCACTGCCAATCTTGGGCCAGCTTCCTTGTGTGGGTTTGAATGGCTGTTTGTTGGGCCTTGCTCTTGCGCTTTTGGGCTTATTTTATTTATTTACCCAAAAACGATCATGCCTTTTGTCGTATTTGAGTTGAGGGACCAAACTGTTACCACATGGAACATTTTCGATCCAATTAAATAATTTAAATTACCAGCTCTGTATGGAGGCCTGAAACAAAACTGTCTGCAACATGCCAGCTTTCCTAGGCCGACGCCGTGTATCAATTCATAGGTAATGTTGGCTGTTTATACATGAATTTATTCGCATGCCATTCCAAATTTTGCTAATTCATTCGTTAAGTACAACCAAATACTGATGATTTCTTGTACTATGTACATGCATTATCAAAGTACATGGTTGACAATTGCTTGTTTTAAACGTCTATATAATTATCTTTCTGGGATAAATTTTAAATACTAATCACTAACTATTAATCAACTCGTCTGCCACATCATTTCTTCCGAGGCAATAGAAAGTCAGAGGTCTTGATTAATAGAAAGTCATTCTACCACTCCTAGCTCCTTGTTGATTACATATACTGTGAAAGTCTTTGAGTCTTGGACTCTACGCCAATCTCATTATTATTTTTTTTTTTTGGCCACTTACGCCAATCTCACTATATATACTCATATTGTTCATTTCATTTCATTATTCCCTCCCCTCATATCACAACCCTAAACCCTAAACCCTCTCTCTCTCTCTCTCTCTACAACCATGTACAAAGTTGCGAGCCCTTCCGAGTACTTGGCCATCACCGGAGTCGGAATCGACGACATAAAGATCACGAAGAAGGCATGGATCCTCCCGGGCCAGTCCTCGATGATGTTCGATGTGTCCCCCGTGAACTACACGTTCGAAGTCCAAGCCATGAGCGCCGAGAAGCTCCCCTTCATCCTCCCCGCCGTCTTCACAATTGGCCCCCGTGTCGACGACTTCCCCTCCCTCCACAAGTACGCCAAGCTCATCTCCCGCCACGACAAGCTCTCCAGCCACGTGAAAGAGCTTGTCCAGGGCATCATCGAGGGCTAGACACGTGTCCTGGCGGCCTCGATGACGATGGAGGAGATTTTTAGGGGGGCCAAAGAGTTCAAACAGGAGGTGTTCGAGAAAGTCCAGCTAGAGCTCAACCAATTCGGGCTGTTGATTTACAATGCAAATGTGAAGCAGTTGGTGGATGTTCCGGGGCACGAGTATTTTTCGTACCTTGGGCAGAAGACGCAGATGGAAGCGGCCAATCAGGCGAGGGTGGACGTGGCGGAGGCGAGGATGAAGGGAGAGATTGGGTCGAAGCTGAGGGAGGGGCAGACGCTGCAGAACGCGGCAAAGATTGATGCGGAGACCAGGATCATAGCAACGCAGCGGCATGGGGATGGGAAGAAGGAGGAGATTAGGGTGAAGACGGAGATCAAGGTTTATGAGAACCATAGGGAGGCTGAGTTGGCGGAGGCCAACGCCGACCTGGCCAAGAAGAAGGCCGGGTGGACTAAGGAGGCGCAGGTGGCGGAGGTCGAGGCGGCCAAGGCGGTGGCGTTAAGGGATGCGGAGCTGCAGAAGGAAGTCGAGAGGATGAATGCGTTGACTAGGACGGAGAAGCTTAAGGCTGAGTTCTTGAGTAAGGCCAGTGCTGAGTATGAAACAAAGGTAATCAATTTTATATTCTTTTTGCTTGTTTTAATCCTAACTATTTTTCAGAAAAAAAAATAATTAACTCTTTTTTCCCCTTTAATGCATACAATTCTAAAAAAAAAAAAAAAAAATTTCAAGTTTTTTTGGTAGTGAAATTTACAAATTAGTAATGAATTCATTTGTGCATAAATAAGAAAATTTTAGTTTCCAATAATTCAAAAGCAAAACAAAGTGAAATTATGCTGCTGCAAGTTGTGATTGTTATGTAAATTTCTATCATCATCTTAAGAATTGATGTGATAAGTATACATTAGTTACTACTTACATAAGGTACGTAAAAGCATTAGTGTACATGCACAATGATCTTAGAATTAATAGTTAATGATCCATAATATCATGGCTTTATCTACCACGTACCAATATGCTATTCTCAATTAACAAAGGTACAAGAGGCAAATTGGGAGCTCTACAAGAAGCAAAAAGCCACGGAAGCAATTCTTTACCAAAGACAGAAAGAGGCCGAGGCACAAAAAGCAATAGCCGAGGCGGAATTCTACGCGCGTCAACAACATGCTGATGGAGAGTTATATGCAAAGAAGAAAGAGGCTGAGGGTCTCATGGCCCTCGGCCAAGCCCAAGGCGTATACATACGCACTCTTCTCAACGCTGTGGGAGGCAACTATGCCGCCGTGAGGGACTTCCTCATGCTCAACAACGGCATGTATCAAGAAATTGCCAAGATCAATGGGGAGGCCGTGCGCGGGCTTCAGCCCAAAATTAGCATTTGGACTAATGGCGGCGAAGGCGGAGAGGCCCCAGGCGGCGGCGGCAATGTGGCTATGAAGGAGATTGCTGGGGTTTATAAGATGTTGCCGCCGTTGTTCAAGACTGTTCATGAACAGACTGGGATGCTGCCCCCAGCTTGGATGGGCACTTTGTCTGATTCTCAGTCTGCCAATAACTCAACTCTCAATTGAGTTTCATTCATGCAGCATGCACGTACTAGATCTATCATTTTCATTTCATTTGTTTGTTAAAAAATATCATGCATTTTGTTTTTGGGTATTTCTTTCTTAATTGTCTGTATTATATTCATGACTATATATGGTATATATTTGTTGATGTCCTATAATTTGCTCAATTAGTCCATGCTGTTGTGTGAAACATTATGGCTTTTGCTTTATTAGGATGGAAATATATATACGTAGCCACTTTCCATTGTTCTTTTCCCATTAGTCTAAAGTTAATAGGTGCTCATTTCCATGTTAGAAAGTAAGATGATTGTTTTTTTTTTGTTCTAAATCTTCCACTATGGTTGGTGCGCATATATTTTATCTTCCTTTACATGGAAAGAACATTTATTTTTGTATAAATCATTAAATCCAACACAAATTGATATATGTTTGACTTTGATTTTTAATTAAAATTAAATTAACATGTGTAGTGATTAGCTTGTAATTGGTTTATAACGAATGACTCCTTACATTTAAGGAGTCAACTACGTACTTTCCTAATTTATTTGCACTCAGTGACATAATTGTCTATTTAAACCTTTATTAATTAGGTACAAAGTCATTATGTGTCTTCCTAACTCATTATATATTAGGTCAGTATATAAGAGAAATATAGAAACAATAAATTATAATAATTTTACTTATTATACATTTGTAATCTTTGGTTAAACTTATTGATCCTAAATACAATGTTCACAAATTGAAAAGCAATGAGATTATGCCATTCGTTTTACTAGTTCTCACTAGGGATGGGCATTTAAACCGTGCATCGGAAAAACCGGCCGGACCGGACTGGAAAAAAAACTGAAGAAAACAGTGTTGACCAATTTTAGTCAACATTGGAACGAAAATCGGACCAGATCATCATGCTTGCCTCCTCCTCCTCTCTCTCCCTTTGGTCTCCGCCTCCCTGGAGAACCGCGGTGGAGAATCGAACTCTAAATGGTTTGGTTTGGTTTGGTTTGGTTCTTTCTCCTCCCTCCCTGGTTTTCAACATCGAACCGGACCAGTGAATCATTTCCGACGCGGCGCACAGTTCCAAGGGTGAACCGGGCCGAATCGAACCATGCCCACCCCTAGTTCTCACGATCACTAGTTAGATAAAAAATTTTAATTTTAAAATTATGGGTTCTAGTTTTCGGTTGGAGAAGAAGACAATGAAGCCCCTTCTAATATTGAGAGAGAAGAAGGGGACTTTTCATTTGAAAAACAGAAAACATATTTAAATCAAATTTCAGTTTTTACTTTTTACTCATCCACTTTCTCTCTTCAACACTCTTTTACTAATCATGGCCTAAGGGTGAGACTGAGAGTAATACATGGCCTGAATAGTGTTTTTGTGACCTGAATAGTGCTGAGAGTGATAGTCATATGTGCTGAAGCTACAGTGGTGCTGAGAGTCATAGTTAAGAGTAATATAGTTGTACCAAATTAATTATGCCTAATTGAGATTATTTGATGGTTAAGTTATAATTTATAACTTAAATAGAGAAAATTTTTCAAAAATGACATGTACTTTGGGGTCAATCCTATTTTAGGACACACGTTTGAGTTTGTGTTAGTGTACGACACATATTTACAATTTGTGTTATTGTAGAACGCACCGTCAACTTTGTTACATTTTCCGTCCAAATGAGGAATAATTTGGTCATTTCATATTAAATAAAATTTTAATTCAATTTCTAACTTCATTAAAATAAAATAAGGGTTAATTACATATATATACCTTAACTATACATCACTTATTAACTGGGTACCTCTGGTTCAAAAACTTTCATTTGGGTACCTCAACTTTAATATTTCTTCAACTAAGTACCTTCGTTAGTCTGACCGTTATCTGCTGAGTTGGCGCTGACGTGGCATACGTGGACCCCACCATTAAATATTGACTTGACATTTAAAAATAGCCACATGTACAAAAATTAATAAAAAAATAAAAAAACCCATTAAAATTATATTAAATAGAAAAAAAAAAGACAAAAAAAAAAAAAAAACCAGCCCTCCCTGCCCGACTTCACCTCCCTACCCAGCCCCCTCCCTCCCCCTTCCTCCCCTACCAATCCCCGCCCCTCCCTCTGCCACCCAGCCCCAGCCAGCTCCATCGCACCCCCCCACCCCAGCCCGCCCCTATCCTGCCCAACCTAACCTCTTCCTCTTCCTCTTCCTCGACGCCCCTCACCCCCAACACGCCCCCTGGCGCCTCCTCTCCCAGCAACACAACTGGGTTCTCACCCCCTCGGCACGGCGAGTCCCTTGGCACCTTCAATTTGGTTATCTGAGCTGCAACGGCGGCGATTCGAAGGGAAGGCCGTCGGGCTCCACCGTTGACTTTTTGTTCCCGGCAGCGATGCAAGGTCAGACCACCCCCAATTGAATCCTCTCGTTGTTTTGAGCATGTTGGTGCCTTTGGATCGATCATCGGACCACCGTAGCTCGTGAATCGAAGCTGATAAGCCAACGACGTTATGTTCTGTTTGTGAAATTTGTGTTATTTTGTGGTAGTTGTGCTGGTCTAGAATGTTAGAAGGGGAGGAGGCTGAAAAAATTCTAGAGAGAGTTGCAGAGAGAGGAGGAGGCCAAACTCGCCGGAGAGAGAGAGAGAGAGAGAGAGAGAGAGAGAGAGAGAGAGAGAGAGAGAGAGAGAGAGAGAGTAATCTGTACGAGAGAGTTGCAGAGAGTCGGGGAAGAGAAAGTGATAGGAGAGGAAAGGAAGAGGCTGGGTTGGGCAGGACAGGGGCGGGCTGGGGTGGGGGGGTGCAATGGAACTGGTTGGGGCTGGGTGGCAGAGGGAGGGGCGGGGATTGGTGGAAGAAGGAGGTGTTGCAGAGGGGAGGGGAGGCAGAGAGAAAGAGAAAGAGAAAGTGAGAGGAAGGAAGTCGGTCGGGTCTGGTCGGGGTGGGGTGGGGTGGCGGGGGGAAGGTGTGGCCTAGGTTTGGGGGGGAAGGACGGGGGTGGCCTAGGTGGGGGAATGGTGAGGGAGGAAGGGGGAATGAGGGGGCTAGGTGGGGAGGTGAGGCCGGGCAGGGGAAGCCAGGCCTGGCTTCGTTTTTTTTTTTTCAATTTTATATAATTTTAAGGGTTTTATTGATTTTTTTATAAATTTTTGTCTACGTGGCTTTTTTTAAAAGACAAGTCAACGTTTAGTGGTGGGTCTGCTTGTGCCACGTCAGCGCCACATAGGCAGTTAACGGTCCTTCTAACGGTCAAAGTAACAGAAGTACTAAGTTGACGAAATATTGAAGTTGATGTACCCAAATAAAAGTTTTTGAACATGAGGTACCCAGTTGACAAGTGATGTATAGTTGAGGTATATATTTGTAATTAACCCATAAAATAATATTAAAAAACAAAAAATCAAATAAAAATTAAATTTAAATAGTTTTTTAATTAAAAAATAGAAAAAAAATAAAAGCTGAACCGTAAACCTCCCTTTTCTTCTTCTTCCCCACACCTTCTGCAAACCGCCCATTCCCATTTTCTTCTTCTTCCTCCCTTAACAATCCACAAAAATAAAACACCCCACCCCAACCCCAGCTTCTAAATTTCCCATTTCTTCTGCAAAATAAAATTAAAAACAAAAGAAAGCCCAAAAAAAAAAAAAAACACCATTCTGCAGATTGCATCAACCCTACCTATTTTGCAGATTGCCCCAGCCCCACCCCTATATACCTCCTCCTCCTCCTTCTTCTTCTTAAACAATCCAATAAAAAAAAAAAAAAAACCACCATTCTAAATCCCAAAAAAGAAAAAAAAAAAATCAATTTTCACATTGCAAATAGAATTATTGCAAATAGAATTTCATATTTATAAAAACTAAATCAATTCAGAAAATCCAAATAAAACAAACAAACAAAACCAATGCAAAGAGAGAGTATCGATCGGTGAGTTTTTGCTAGGGCTAAGAGAGACACACAGAGATAAGTAGAAACCCTCTTCATATTGCTTCCCACCTCCTATGTTGCTTGCCATCACGATGTCGACACACGACACCACCAAATCCATTGAATTCAGAGCCAAATAATCTACAAACCCATGGCCCAATCTTCAAAACCCAAGCGGCATCGCCGATCTTCAAAACCCATGTGACGTCGATGTGTCTTTATAGTTTCTGTCACTAAGAGATGAGAAAGATGGAGAAGAAGAAGAAGAATGTCACTGAGAGATGTGTTGATCTGCACTGCCTGCCTCCTCATTCATTTTTTTTTTTTTATTGCTTTTTATTATTTTAAGTTTTTGTTTGTTTTTAAAATATAGGGGTGAATTATCAATTTTGACCCATAAAAATAAGTCAAGTGCGTGGCACGTGGTTTATTTTTAACGAAAAATGTAGTAGAGTTAACCGTGCGTTCTACAATAACACAAATTGTAAATATGTGTCATACACTAATACAAACCCAAACGTGTGTCCTAAAGTAGGATTGACCCCAAAATATGTGTTCTGTTTGAAAAATTTTCCCACTTAAATATTTATAAAATTTATACCATTTGTATTATTTTAATGAGATCTTTAATTTAAGGTTAATATTAAATATATTTGAATATATTCATTTTATAACCCAACATCCAAAGAAGCAAAGCCTACATGTTAATTTTTCTTTTTTATTTTTTTGTATTTTTTACGTATTTTTATGTATTTTTTATTATAATTATAATGGTAATTAATTAGATGGGAGCCGTTGATCACCAATGGTCAAATGAAAAGGAAGGTCCAGATTGCGCCACATGTTTGGGCCATTTTTTTTAAAGTAAAGGTCGATTAAAGGGGACCGTATTTTGATTTGCAAACGGTCCTTTAATCTAGACTGTTGGTGCACTACACGCGCTCAACAAAGAGAGTCGTGCGACCTCTGCTGCGCTACAGTAAAGCTTTCGGCATCTTTTTATGTTTTTGTTGCTTTCCCATTTCGCCATTAAACAATACCTTTATTCCAACAAAAAGTAACCGGCCCAAATAAAGGTTTATTTCATGATTTACCACCAAAAATTGTTTTTCATTCCAAATTACCACCTGAAAGTTTTTTTGTCCTAGGTTACCACCTATAACTTACACCCGTGTCCCATTTTACCTTGTTTCGTTAATACCTCCATAAAAAATGCTGATGTAGCGCGCTAGATGTGCGCCATGTGTCACATCTTTTATTTTATTTTCGGATTTTTGCTATTTTCCTATTTTTATAAACTTTGAAAATTAATTAAAAATAGCTTCAGACTTAGAAAAATACACAGAAAATTCCTACGAACTCATCTTGACTATTACTAATTTACTATGGGGTTAAAATACCAATTTTTCCTCTTAATGTTTCCAGAAAATTTGAGAAGTCCCAATTTATTTCTAGAAAATTAAGCAAAATTTTCCTCTATTACATAAATTCTAGAAAAATTCTAGAATTTCCGTAAAGTCTCGAACGAATTCTTAATAATATTTTGGAAATTACGAAAAACCTGTTTTACAAAATTCTTTCGAGACTTTACAGAAATTGTAAAATTTTTCTAGAATTTATTTTATAGAGGGAAATTTATTTTCCTCTAAGACCAGAAGGTCTTTTGGGTAGCAGGTGTTCACAAGAAAGGTATTGTTAGTTTTTAGAAGACCAATGGTGCAGACCTCGTATTTTTTGTAGTTCAGGAGATTATCCTATGAATTTTCAAAGAATCTTAGAGTATTTTAATTTTCTAGAAATAAATTTGAACTTCTCAAATTTTCTAGAAACACTTAGAGGAAAAATTAGCATTTTGACCCCATAATAAATTAGTACTAGTCAAGATGAGTTCTTAAGAATTTTCTGTGTATTTTTCTAAGTCCGGAGCTATTTTTAATTAATTTTTAAAGTTTATAAAAATAGGAAAACAACAAAAATCTAAAAATAAAAGAAACGATGTGACACATGGCACATATCCAGCACGCCACATCAGCTTTTTTGACGGAGGTGTTGACGGAACAAGGTAAAATGGGACATGAGTATAAGTTATAGGTGGTAACCTGAGACAAAAAAACTTTCAAGTGATAATATGAGAATGGAAAATAATTTTGGGTAGTAAATCGTGAAATAATTAAGCCCCAAATAAAAGCAAAAGGGCGAGGAAGTCATTTTGCCACCCCGATTTCTCTCTCCTATATGTGCCCAAAAAGCAGAACACGTGGGTGGGCCCCACGAACCTTTTGCTCTCACTCTCAACTGGACCTTTACAACACTCTCGATCATTTATCACTATCAATTGCTCTCACTCTCAATTTTTTGGCCTACTAATCCGGTTTTGAGACCCTCGATCTTCTCACTCTTACTCTCATCAGCGCCATTGTGGACAGTCTAATTAAGTGAATGAAGTCACATGGTTAACCCAGAAAAAGCACTCATTGTCAAATGAGTCCATTTTTTATCACCACAAAAAAGTGGTGGTGAGCAAAAATGAATCTATTGTCAAATGAATCAAATATATAAGAAAAGATACTCACAATTTTTCTTATTAATAAATTTGGATAACTTATAGATTTATAATTATATATAATTAATTATGACTAAAACTCCAAGAAACTCAGTCAGTATTAAATAATATATATACATATATATATAGTAACGGAGAGCCGGGCCATTAATGAAACTATAAAACCAAACGTTATAATGCATTAATGCTTGATAAAATTGCACAAGTACGTTTATGTGTTTTGCCAATACAATGTATAGCCTAATTCTCCAATCACTGTAGTTCAAAAGTAGCTTTCTCAGCTTCTTCAAGATCTGTTAATAACATGGATGAATCTTCGTCATAAAACACCGACTGTCCATCTTGAATACCAGAAAAGCTTTGGATCTTAACAGACTTTAAATAATGCCGCCATCATTTTATATGGCTGTATCTGCAACAGGGAAGATTCGCTTAATTCCCTACACATTAGCTCCTTATATATAAACTGCAACACACGAAAGTAATCAATATATAAATAGGCATGGTGGTACATATACTAGTACATACGACCCAACTAAAATTTAATTTCAAACTAAATTAAACAGCTATTGTACGTCCTATCAAAAATATTATCAAGCTACCTTTATGTATGTGCTGAAAGATGATCGATATCGCCCTCGTTCTGCTGATAGAATGATTGGATGACAACTCCAAAGTAAGCCATCAATAAACTTTGGTGAAATAAACTTTGGTGATGATGACATATCTAGTGACAAATATGTGACTTCTGAAGGAGGATGAATATTTTCTTCTTTAATTTCTTCCAGAGAAAAAGATTTAACCTATACATGTTTCATCAGAAATAAGGTAGGGTAACAAATACAAGTACATGAACATAGAAAAATAAGGTAATTAAGGTAACAATTGCAAGTACATCGACATAAACGTACAACAAAAATAAATGATCAATTGATGAGCTGAATTTTTGGACTTACTTCTGTAGGAGGATGATGTTTTAAGGTCAATTTTTCGTGTACCTTAAAATTTCCAAGATATTCTCGCAATTTAAGAAACTAAGAAGTGCCAACACCATAGATGTATAAGGCTTAAAAGCTTGGTACTTATGTACAGATTAACTACTATTGGCTGCATTGAATTCAATGAAAACAAGGTTGGGAATATTATGTGATCATTTGATACTCATTTGGAGTATCTAGGTTGACCTTCTCCAAGCACTGTTTTCCAAAAAATAATTTTAATGTGATGACTCGAAATTTTCAGCTCCGCTGATGTGAAAGTGGCCCACAAGCTCAAATTCTCAAGAGAGGGAAATTTAGAAGTCAGCTTCTCAATATAATGGTTTGTAACCGAGCCATTCGCGTGCGTACTCAACTTCTTTAAATTACTGCAGAAGATCAGGTCCATGACCACTACAAGAAAAAATTTTATAGAGCACAAGCTTATATTTGTGTCATTTGTTTCAAAAAGCACAATTAATCATGCTCTAATGTCATTGGTAACGCTGCAGCCACGATTATGTGCTCGTGACCGGTATTGGCGTTACTCATAAAGATGAGGCACAATCTTGATATTTGTGTCACACCCACAAAGACACAAATACAAGTACTAATTGTGTCTTCCCTCTGACAATCACGTTGACAAACATGCAGACGTGGCCTGGCACGGTACTGTTACGGACATGGCACATCTACTACAAATGTGCCCAATGAGTTTATGTTTTAAAAAAATAATAATAAACAATATATATTTTTATGAAGACCATTTTGTGTGTTAATATTTACACCTTATTATTTTGCACTTACACAATATATATAGCACATGCTATACACTAGAAATCTAGAATACTATCCTATCTACTGGAAGTGTAGTACCATTAAAACTATATGCATACATGTTATTATATTATACCATTAAAACTAGTAAAAAATTAGTATAGTGTACAACCCTATTAGAAAGTAAAACAATCATTGTAAAAATACCTAATAAAAAAGATTTAATTGCAATTAGTTAATTTCATCATAATATGCTACAAACAAATCATATAGACTAATAATGACAATCAGTACTTGATTCTATTGTGTAATCTGTTCGGAAAAAAAAAGGTATATATTAGTTACCATACTACAATTGTAATATGCAAGTACAAAACACAAGATTTACAAACCTACATATTACAATTAAATAAATAGACTATTACCAACATTTTCCTATTCTACATAATCTTGGATGACTGCATCAACAAGTTAAACTTCATTCCAAGTCTGCATCAACAAGTTTCAAGTGTATGTGACTTTTCCTTAGACTGAAATATTTAAAAAAAAGCAATAACATCACTCCCAGCAGGTTTGGAATTGTTTATAGCAGAAGAGAGTATTAAAAAAAAAAAACAAGCAAAGGAGACAGGAAAAGTAAACCATACCTCAATAAGTTTTAACTTCCACATGGTCTCTGACTTTAAAAGCCTGTAAAAAAATAGACCAGAAAGTTAATAAGAAAATCGACCATGATCCTTACATACAGATACAAGAAAATAATAAAAAAAATTTAAAAAAATTATGTGCTTACATCTTCAGCTTTTTCCAGCCAATTTGAACTCAACTCACTAATATGGCAAAGTCCCTGTAAAAGATTGAGAATTGAGACGTCTATTAACAATACTGTTTCAACCTCATCCCTCTGCAAATATTGTTTAGAACTCTATACTTCACCTAACATAGGATCTAAGTGATAAAGCAATTCAGCATACGGGTCAATGATAACCAATGTCCAATGATCCCTATAATCCAAAAAATTTATGCATTTGCTCTATAATAAACCAACCTGCTCAGTAAAAAAAAATAAAAAGCGATAGGAAAAGAGACATGGAAAATAACCATTACAAGAAAAGCATTACCTATTTATACATACTTTATTATTATGGAAAAAGGCTGAAAATAAACCAAAGCTGCCTTTCTACATAACAAGCTGACAAAAAAAAAAAAAAAAACGCATAAGCTTTTGTTCATTCATCCATTCATCCAAATTGAATCAAACAGGCATCCAAAAATTGAATCAAACAGCCATCCAAAAATTGAATCAACCAGCCATCCAAAATCTCATAGAAGCTTTTGTTCACCGGAAATGTTTAATCATATAATGAGCTACTCTCCTGCTCAAGACAAGAAACCTAAACCAATCAAAACAAAATAAAGAATGATTAGCCACACTTGATAAGGAATATCATAATTTAAAAAAGTTCAAACACATTTGAATTGTGGGGTCGTTGAGGGCCTTGGGGGCTGTGGGGCTGTTTGAGGAGGATCAACCCCTTCTGTGACTGCTTCAGCTCTAGAACTCTCATCCATTGTTGACATTCCTAATTAAAGGACATTGTAGTGGAAATCAGAGGCCAACATAACTTAATAAACGAACCGTGACTAACCCATAAATACAATTTATTTAATAACACCCAACCCAAATGAGTTTTCTAGTTTACTAATCAAACAACCAAACAACATTTTAGTCCCTATGCAGAATAGAACAGAACATATAATCAAATATGCAGATAATCAATTACACGCAGATAACCAAACAACATTTTACTGATCGATGAAAATAATGCAGATAATCAAATTAAATCCCTCTGTTTAAGCCGATAATCAAACCCTAAGAAGTGAACAAAAAAACAATTATACAAAAATCCCTAATTGATTAAACAGATAAACCCTAAATTGAACCCTAACCTGTAACACCCTGATCCTAAAACAAATTGGTTTCTCAACTAAAAATCAACCCCAATCAACCTAGGCACTTCAATTGGACCAAAAACAACTCAGAATTCATTCCAATATGCTCGATTCAAGGTAAACCCGAAATGGGTACAAGCCCTAAAATTTCAAATCTTTAGATTCTCAAAATTGACACGCAATAACAAGGGGGAAGGAAAGCCCATACCTAGAGGATCATTTCTCGTAACTGGATCGAGGGCCAAATCTCGCCGGAAAAGCTCAAACTGGCCGGAGAAGCCGCCGGCCTTCTCAGCCTCGATTTACCGTCGTGGAGCGTCGGGTAGACGATCGGAGCACACCACCGTGCTCGGCTCGACGAGAGGAAGCTTCCAGGGCCAGAGCTGGGCCGCGAAGACGCCGGAAACGGCGAGTCAACGCCAGAGCTCTAAACGGGCGAAAACTGGGTTCTCGGTTTCTGCGCAATTTCTGGGTGATCCGAGACTAGGAGAAGAGAGAGGGAGTGACGACGAGCAAACTGGGCCAAACACCCAGCCTAGCCGCCGCCGGACGCGCCACCACGCGCCGGTGATAGGCGCAGCAAGGGTGAGAGGCGAGAGAGAACAGAGACGCGAGGGAGAGAGAGAAAACTGGGGAGTGAGTTTTTGTGTTTTAGTTGTTTGGGGTTTGGTTTGGGTGACCTTACAAGTAGCACAATGGTAATATTTGTGTCTTATGACAGCAACAAAGAGCATGAATCATATATTTGTGTCTTATGACCTGCCAAATAGAGCACAAATATTTGAGTATAAACTCAATTTAATATTATTTTTAATTTTATGAATAGATTTAGTTACTTCCTCAGCTCTCACACGAGTTTCAATAAAAGTGTTGTACAGTAATAATATGTAAAAAAGCACGAAAATTATGTCTTATATAATATGACACATATAAAAAAGACACAATCACATGTGCCAAATGTAACAGAACACAAATATATTTATATTTATGCCCCTTATTAAATAACATGTCACAAATTCGTATTTGTGCCCATTTTGTATGTGCCTCATGTCCCTTTTTCTTGTAGTGGACTATCCCATTCAAATGAGCATATATGGTACAAATCAAGCTCTTTTAGGCAGCTAAGGCTCCTCGTGCCCTCTTGAATTAAGGCATTGATCACCAATTTACAATTATATAAACGCAATATAACTAATGACCCAAGATCCAAATAAGGAGGGGGAAAACAGTACCTTGGATCATGTTTGATATTGAAGCTGAGATATAGCCGTTTGACAAAGTGTTTGGTAACCAACTTTATCCAACGGTCCACATGATCAGAGGCATCCTTTTGAGTTCCAAGTTTCCCGGTCAGTGTAAAGTAAACTATGCTTTTTTGATAATCATCTTCATGTTCATGGAGTGTTGTCAAGGATTCGTCAACAAAAGTTACAAATTGTTTTGATATTATTGACCTTTTCCCTCGATCGTCTACAGCAACATGTCCATCGATTGGATCATAATAGAAAGGTCCTTGATTGGCATCAAAATAAAATTGAGAGAATGGTAATGAGTTCCACAGACTTTGCCAACTCTTGGATAACAAGCTCATACGGATTGCACCTTCTGTAGGCAAGTGGAAGAAGATTTTCTTCATAATGGCTTCAGGAAAGGACTTGGATGTTCGATCCATTTTCTCTTAGATTTTAGGTAATTTTACTTTCGAGTACAAACCTAGCTCCATTTCTCTCATTATATATAGGAATCCAACCCTAGCTAGCATGGTTTGTTATAGATTCTTAGCCCATACGAACTGGATTGGGCTACATTTTTATGACCCAATTAATTTCTAATTAATGATGAATTTCTGGTCGTTTTTTAGTAAATTTTAAAATGAGGTTGAGTTGACAAATGTTAGCCTTTTAATGAGCTCAATCTGATGTGTTATATATATATATATATATAATGGCTCCTTCTGTTGAGGTATACCTCAACTTATTTATGTTGAGGTATACCATGTTGGAGCCCACACGAGTCGCTTTGTGTCGATCCGAACCGTTCGCAAGGATCATTTTCATTGATAGATCATCCTTGCAAAAAATTAGTCAAATCGGAAATCATTTGCCTATCTAACTTTGATAAAACAAATGAACGGTTTCATCAAAAATATTCGTCCATTTATTTGATCAAAGTTAGATAGGCAAATGATTTCCGATTTGGCTAATTTTTTGCAAGGATGATCTATCTATGGAGATATAAAAATTGAACGGTTCGGATCGACACAAAACGACTCGTGTGGGCCCCAACAGGATATACCTCAACATAAATAAGTTGAGGTATACCTCAACAGAAGGAACCTGTATATATATATATATATATTAACAAAAATTATTTAACAAAAATTATTTAACATAATATATTTGATGTAATTATGTTAACAAAAATTATTTAATCTTTCGTGTGCATGGATCGGTAAGTTTTGAATCAATATTGCATAAATTCTAAAGTCTTAACTCCTAAGTCTAAACCATATTTTGAGCCAAGACCTGATCTTAAATCTGTAATTTAACTCTCAACAACTTAAGAAGGTACACTGATTTATTTGGTAAACTGGGTTTATAAAAATCAGTTGTGATGCGACATGGAGAAAGACTATCACATTGTAAAAAATCAATTTCATCAAAGTTTGAGGAAATTCTTGAACAACCGAAACTGTTTTATGAAAAAAAAAAAGTTGTGAAAAACAAATTATTTAGAGAAAGTAAACTGATAAAGCATAAAAAAAGATTTTTGCATCGGCAAGATCACAAAAATTTTAATGATATTTTGATGATAAACTTCATGAATTAAAATTGTTATTACTTTTATGAAATAGAAGAAACCAATAAATGTACCAGCTAAGAAATCACATGTAAGATAATTAGGAAATTTATAAGTGATCATCACTGACGAAAGAATGTTACAACGATATAATTAAGTTCAGTTTAGTTCTCCTTATTACTTTTCTACTACTATTTGCTCTCTTTTGAAAGTTTGTTCTAAATTTCTAATATATATTTCCCTTGAACACAACCATTCTTGTATTCAATAAAGTTGTCTGAGAGCTATACTAAAAAAAAGTACGTATTTTTGGTAGGTACGTACAAAAATGTTATCTTAAAAAAAAATTTCATCGCCAAACTGTGAATAAAATTAAGAAGATATTCTACATGGTTTCTGCCCCCATTACCTAATAAAATTGTTTCTTATCCATTATTGTATGGAGTGGCTGAAGAAAATATCGTTCAAATCAACAGTTACATGATTTGTAGCCCCAATGTTCGTCAACCAGAAGTGACAGTGTAGCATTGATGAATTTGATTAATACTTGACCGAATGGTGTCAAAATCTAAGCTTTGCAAAAATAATTCAATTCTTTATTCTTTCTAATATGGAATGTATATAGAGGTATACAATATTACAACCTAATAAAACAAGGATATACAAAATATTACAAAGACAGGAAAGCTAACTCTACAAGTAAAAAGAATAGTCCTAAACAAACTAGGTCTCACTTAATACTTCCCCTCAAGTTGGAACATAGACATCACACAAGAAACACCATGTTTGAGACTGTTTTAGTAAGAATATCTGCCAATTGATCTTCAAACTTCACAAATGGAAAATTAATTATTTTAGCTTCTAGTTTTTCTTTTATGAAATGTCAATCAACTTCCACATGCTTGGTACGATCATGTTCAACAGGGTTACAAGCAATCTCAATGGTAGACTTGTTATCACAATGTAAATTCATAAGTTTCCTAGGCTTAAAACCCAAATCTCTTAACAAATTTCTTAACCATATATAATAACTCACAAACACATGAAACCAATATTCAAAATCCCATACTGAATAGGGTGTAAAACACATATATGAGAGAATATGAATTCACTAAAATAGGGTGTAAAACACATATGAGAGAATATGAATTCACTAAAAGAGGGCATTTCACCAAACTTTGGATGACCGCAACAGCCAATATACTACTATGCTGAGAGGGTAAAAGTAAAGCAAGGAATTCGCAATTCCATGGAATTCTCCAAGCTACCTATTTGTTAACTAGAAGAAAAGCTACCTATTTGTTTGGTGGGAAATGGAGGCCAAGCTACCTATTTGTTAACTAGAAGACAACCATGCATTGACTTGACTTTGGTGGTACTTAATTTACAAACTCTAATTATAGTACATATTTCAGGACAGAAAAAAATTATATTACATATATTTCTTTTCCAAATCATCAATAGTGCATGCCGTGTACAATATGCCTGATTCAATGTTTTGAATTCACACGGTTTGGATTCTTACTTATTAGTCACTTTACACAGCCAAATTTTCAATAAGGTTACAACTTACAAGTCTACGAGGAAGCTAACCATCTTCATAAAAGAAAAGGAAAAATTAAGAATATAAATGATAGAAAAACAAGTACACCCTTTTAATTGGAATTTAACTATCTAGCTAGACCTTCAAATTCTGTAACACTACTCATACTACAAAATTATGGAAGTGTACTACATGTACTGGTGGGCCGGCCTTCGGTCTTTGTCCACTCTTTGCAGGAAATGGTATGGTGCTTATTAATTTAAAAAGTGAAGTTGACTTGTGATTGCTACACAATGAGCAAAATCAAACCGAAGACTTTTGCTTTGGCCTTTTTTTGGTCAATGAATGTTTTTTTTTCTTATCGGTACTACTATTATTACAGCAATGCTACACTTATCATATTTTTATACCATAATTTCATATTATCTTACATGGCATTCATATATTGGACACTGAAAATTAAAAAATAAAACCTAAAAAAGAAAAAGGAAATACCCTTCCAGTAAAGTAATGACACATCAGGTAGGATACAAATGTGGAAAAAAAAATGTAGGACAATTAGCATTATTGCTATTCTTAATTAATTATTGTGAGTGAAATTATTAGGCAGCTGCCTCAGTGTGGTGACACGCTATCAATTGACTTGAGACTTAGAAGAATATTACAGATTTGATTTATAACGGCAAAAATTGGCCTCTCAAAAAATTATTGGGTGTAATTGATACACAGCTATAGTATGTAGTGTAATCAATCTAACGTGTAAGGATATTATTGAACGATATATTTATTTATATTAGTAGAATATATTATTAATAATATTTATTCATATTATGATACGTTTGATTGGTTATACGTACTACTTGGTGGTGTATCGATTACACAGAATAATTTCTTCTTCACCTATCACATAGACTCAAATTACAAACCTCATAAAATTGGAAAATGAAAATAAAACTAAAACATGCAAAAAATATTTGGTCCATTACCAAAATTCTGGCAAGCATTGCCCCAAATCCCTGAAAGATAGTCTGCTAGCATGCAAATTTTTTTGCATAGAACCTCCTTTTCAATTTCAAAACTGTCACCTATGTACCACTTATATTATATCAGATCTGTGAGAGAGATGTTGTACATGGTTGTATGTAAGAATTCCTCACCAGCAACACTGTGACTTAATTTGTTCATACATCGTTGTCATGGCCCCTGGAGAGCCATTTTTGGTGCATCCTTTGATAGAAATTCACATTATAATACAAAAACTTCCACGCTTGATTGAATCAAAAGGCTAATCAATGTCGAAAACTTGACTATGTCCCAAATTTTAAATTATTGAACATATATGTGATTGGCATAGTCTTAAGTAATGTACCTATATTATTTTTCTTACATATCCTAGCTAATTAATTATTTGTCTTTATTATTTTTCTAAGCTAGGTACAAGTACTTTCTAATGAATTTCCTAGCAGTTGGGTACCATTGACTTAGTCTTACCCGCTTAGTGTGGTGATCTCCTTCGTTAAAGTGAAGTATTAGTTTAGACAGAAATTCTCGCATGAGCACCCGGTCGTGAGGATCTCATCTGGACTCGAATATTAATAGACGATACATAATGTTTAATATATATCAAAACGTTCCTATACGGTGATATATATATATATGGTGCATATTTTATATATGCATGAAGATATTCTCGTATAAAATGGGCATCATGTATCGTTATATAGGAATGTTCTTATTTAGGAAGGACATAATGTATCGTAGTATGGTATCCGGGTCCAAACCAAATCCTCACCACCTGAGTGCTCATGAGAGGACTCTTAGTTTAGACTCCAATTATGTAGTTGAGTTTTGTATGTCATGTTGTTAATGTGTTTGTGTTTTTATGTGTGTGTGTGTGTTTTTTTTTTGGTTCAATTACAAAATGCACCCATTAACTATAGGGGGTATTTAAAATTGGTCCATTAACTATAAAATATTTCAAATACATCCACCAACTATCAAAAACTTACAAATTAGCACTTCTGTTAAAATTTCCATTCAAAAAACTGTTAAGTGCCACATGGACAATGCTGACGTGGCATTTGTTGTTGACATAGCATACTGGTAGAGGTATTTTCGGGTAAGGGTGGACATTATCTTATTCAATAAAAAAAATTAAGGAATTTAGCTACATTGAGTTTCGAACTGCTGACCACCAGGTTGAAACTTAAGCACTCGTCCACCTGAACAAACTTCACTTCTTGTTCATTTTGTGACATATAATATATGTTTAAGGTTTTACCTATTTTACTCCAACAAATATAAGTATTTTTGTATCTAACCCTGGTCACTAGCTTTTTAGTTTCACGCTTTCCCAGCCACCATCTTTCTCTCAATGCTCTCACAGTTTATGCATCCTCATTTTTTTTTATATTTTGTTTCATCTATAGTATTTTTTTTTTTTTTTTGTCAATCATCTATAGCAGGATTATTCTTGCTGGAGTACATATATTGGCCAATCATCCTTTTTTTTTTTTTTTGCCAATCATCTATACTTATATTTGGCCAATCATTTAAAAATTGACAAGAGTTAGGGAGAAAATACTTATATTTGTTAGAATAAAATAAGTGAAACCTTATAAATATATAATATGTCACTAAATGAACAAGAAGTGAAGTTAGTTCAGGTGGTCAGTAGTTCAAAACTCAATGTAGCCACTTTCCTTAATTTTTTTTATTAAATAAGAAAATGTCCACATTTACCCGAAAATACCCCTACCAGTAGGTCATATCAACAACAAATGCCACGCCAGCATTGTCCATATGGCACTTAATAGTTTTTGGATGAAAATTTTAACAGAAGTGATAATTTGTAGGTTTTTGATAGTTGGTGGATGTATTTTAAATATTTTATAATTAATGGACTAATTTGAAATACTCCCTATAGTTGGTAGTGCATTTTGTAATTGAGCCTTTTTTTTTTTTTTTTTTTTTAATACTTACTACGGAGTCTACGGGTGTGGGCTTTTTTTTTTTTGTGATCATGACAGCTAGTCATGAACATTAAGCTAGGCCCCCTATTATTTTTGTATGCATACGATTAATGTCCAAGTCAGGGCCGTAAAGTCGTAAACTCTCTTGTGTATATGTATGTGACTTGCAACTCACGTTTTGACTTAGCGCACACATAAACACAGTGCTTACAGAGACGTGATACTTGTTAAGAAATAAATGAAATTTACAACCATCTCAAAGATGCCATTTAAGTCGAGATCAAATATAGAATTATACATCAATACCGTAAGGTGGTGAAGAGGAAACTTATTACAGTCCAAAATGCAAACAACCTTGTTTGCTTGTCTCGCAAATTCATCGATCTATATGGAAACAACCAAATTATCAGTTGTTAGATTTTTAATATAGACGGCTTGAATTGTTGAAATACAATATAATTAATTATGATCATAAATTTTGATTTCAATAAAGATTAATTTAATTTGAAACTAAATATAAAAATGTAGAAGAAAAGCTAGGCCCCCTAATTATTTTTGTATGCATATGATTAATGTCCAAGTCAAGGCCGTAAAGTCGTAAACCCTCTTGTGTATATGTATGTGACTTGCAACTCACGTTTTGATTTAGCAATAAAGTACTAACTGGATCTGTAGGTTCATATGAAGTATACTAATAACGACATGGACCATTGAATTTAACAATTCTGTGGTTTATCATTGCATGTCAAGCCAACTAGTTGCAAGAAATTTCTTAGTTTTAGACAAAGAATAAACAGTAGACATGCACGTCTCTCTAATACATTTAATTTTTTTTTTTCCATATATATTACAAGTTGATATATAGACTCATGGACTGTCAACTTGCAAGAAATTCTTTTTCAGACACTAAAATTAATTGACCAAGTCTCTTAATAACATTGGCTTTCTTTCTACTACTTTGGCAGTATATATACTACATGTTAGCAGCTTAATTTGTTCTCCTTGTAGGAACTTTGAGAGTGATGGAGATGCTAAGCAAACACTTCCTTTTTGCATTGCTTGGTGTTTTTGCTCTTATACTTGTAGTTCATGCACAAAATGATCAATCAGGTACATTCATAAATATCCAAAGCTTGAAATATTGATTTTGATCATTGTTTGATCGCCAACGTACTATTTGTCTAATATACTCTATCTCTCTTTCTCTCTCTCTCTCTCTCTCTCTCTCTCTCTCTCTCTCTCTCTCTCTCTCTCTCTCTCTCTGTGTCTTTGTGATCACTCAGGCTTCATAAGCTTGGACTGTGGGCTACCGGCAAATTCCAACTACTCTGAGCCAGGTACAAATATTTACTATATTTCAGATGCATCATTCATAGACACTGGTGTGAGTAAAAGCATACAGCCTCAATACAAAGCTGGCCAACAACAGCAAATAGGTTATGTCAGGAGCTTTCCTCAGGGGACCAGGAACTGTTACACAGTCAAGATTACAAGTGGCACCAAATATTTGATCCGAGCAACTTTCGTGTATGGGAATTATGACTCCCTAAATAAGTTACCAAAGTTTGATCTGCACCTGGGACCTAATTTCTGGTATTCAGTGTCATTCAATAGTGTAACCTGGAGTACCATCGTAGAACTCATTCATATTCCCACATTAGACTACATACATGTCTGTCTGGTCAACAAGGGCACCGGAACACCATTCATTTCAGCATTGGAATTTAGGCCTTTGAAAGATAATACTTATGTGACCGAATCTGGTTCATTGGGACTCTCCTTTCGTGTAAATATTGGTGCAACAACCAATAGTTCATACAGGTGAGTCATCCTAGCTATATGCAATCAACTGCTTTAACATTCATTGCTGCAGTAGTACTGGTTTATACAGTTTTGGTTAGGCCAAAAGTTTTGGTTCATTGGCTTGGCAGCTCATAATAAGCATATCCGGCGCCCCATTTGACTTTATACAATTTTTATGTATTCTATTTGCTCAGATACTGAACAAACACTTTTACTTCAGGTATGACTACGATGTTTTTGATCGCCTATGGGTACCTTACAACTTCAACAAATGGGAACAATTAAGTACCTCGCTTATCGTAGATGCAGGAGATCACAATAGCTACCAAGTACCACCTATAGTAATGAGTACTGCCAGTACCCCAACAGATGCTAGTGCTTCCATGGACCTCAGCTGGACTGCTCCAGATACAACTTCTGCATATTATGTGTACCTGCACTTTGCTGAACTGCAGCAGCTTAAAGTCAACGAGTCCAGATCATTCAATATCACTCTCAATGGGGAGCATTGGTATGGACCTTTCGTCCCGTCGTACTTGTCCACTATCACTGTGTTCAGCCCCTCACCCTTAACTGGAGGAAATTATACTTTGTCACTTGTGAAAGCTGAGAATTCAACTCTCCCACCATTCATCAACGCTATGGAGGCCTACACAGTGATGGATTTCTCACAACCAGAAACTAATGGGGATGATGGTACATTAATCATTTCAACATCTTCTCTCTCATTTTAGTTCATTATTCAAGCATATGCTTGATTAAATTGACTAATACATGAATGCCTGTGAAAATAACAGTGGCTGCAATTGCAAACATAAAGTCAACATATGGAGTGGAGAAAAATTGGCAGGGAGACCCATGTGCTCCCCAAGCTTACGTTTGGGAAGGTCTAAACTGTACCTACGATGGTCCCCCTAAAATCATATCCTTGTAAGTTTGTGCTTTTTTCTTGAGGGCCTAATTGTGCTTTTCAGAACTATCCTTTTCCAGCTTCATTAATAAATTTGTTGAACTTTTAATTAGGGACCTGTCCTCAAGTGGATTGACTGGGGAGATAACTTCATATATATCCAGTCTTGTCATGCTAGAAACTTTGTAAGTATCTCAAGCTCAACAAGTTTGCAAGATACATATGGATTCCATATCTGGTCATCATATATATTTATCACAATTAATATCAGCACTAAATGTATGCATATTGCTTGATTCAGGGATTTATCAAACAATAGCTTAACTGGATCAGTACCTGAATTTCTGTCTAAATTGCCAAATCTGAGGGTCCTGTAAGTAATTTGGATTTAAAGTGTTACTGCAAATTTCTTGGTTAGAAAGAAAGGGGTCCATAAATTTTCTCTTCCTCTGCAGTAACTTGGAAAGAAACCAGCTTAATGGTTCAGTTCCATCTGAACTTATTCAAAGATCGACAAGTGGTTCACTATCTTTAAGGTCTGTTTTTGTCCAAAACTATTATCACATATTTCCATAGCATTTCCCTTTTTTCCCATTTCAATCTCCTTTATTTTGATGGGGAAGAAGTATTAAAATCGTTAGATGTTTATGGACCGATACCATATTGAATATTATATTGTTGGCTAAATTCCACGACTGACTATTCATCAACCTTATTAATGCTAGTGTGGGAGAAAATGCAAACCTATGTGCAAAAAGTTCATGCAAAAAGAAGAAAAACAATGTATTGATTCCAATAATAGCATCAGTTGGCGGGTTTGTTATTCTCTTGGTAGGTGTGGCTATATTCATGAGCCTTAAAAGAGGAAGAAAACAAGAAGGTAAAGCTACTATAACGTTGATGACCACAAAGTTGAAAATTTGGTTATGCATATTACATGTTCTTAGGTAAACAGAGAAAATGTATTCCTATGCGTATGAAACTCCTGGTAATGATCTACTTCTACAGTTGCAACAGTAGTTGCAGGACCCAACGCTCAAACTGATTCATTTGAGTCAAAGAAACGACAATTTACATACTCAGAGGTCCTGAATATGACCAACAAGTTTGAGAAAATACTTGGGAAAGGTGGATTTGGAACAGTTTACCATGGCAGGGTAGATAATACTCAAGTAGCTGTGAAGATGCTTTCTCCATCATCAGTTCAAGGATACCAACAATTTCAAACAGAGGCATGTACTAAAAACTCATGCAGAATAATGACCTCATTTATATTTATAGGACCAGAATATGACTTTACGGCTTAATTTGCAGGTCAAACTTCTTATCAGAGTTCATCATAGAAACTTGACTAGCCTTGTTGGATATTGCAATGAAGGAACCAACATGGCACTCATCTATGAATATATGGCCAATGGAAATTTGGAAACACATCTCTTAGGTATGGTTCTCAATTTTTTTTTTTTTTTTTTGAATAGAAGATTGTTTTTGTCAACTCATAAAATTGGGATCCCAATTCCACCAAGTTTGAACAAACTATTAAACAGAAAAGAATTGGATATTGGTCACTTTTTTTTGTGTAGGTCAGGATAGCAATGCAATTGTCTTGACTTGGGAAGGTAGGCTTCAGATAGCGACGGATGCAGCACAAGGTTAGGGAGTGGAAACTTGGAAATTAAATTTACTCAATACTCTCCTATTTTATGTTCAATAAGAAAAGAGTGGATTTGAAATGCAGGATTGGAGTATCTGCACAATGGTTGTAGGCCACCAATAGTCCACAGAGATGTGAAGACAACAAATATTTTGTTAGCTGAAAATTTCCAAGCAAAATTATCTGATTTTGGCCTATCAAGAATTTTCCCAACTGATGAAGGCACACATATGTCCACTGTTGTTGCTGGCACCCCTGGATACCTTGACCCTGAGTAAGTTTTCTCTGTCATTCTTTTGAGAACTAAAATTTACAAAAACATCAAAGGCAAGGTAGAACTTAATGCAAGTTGAAGAAAACATATATATACTTGATTGTTGAGTTGCAACTGGTACAAATATTGAGTTACATGGTTTGTCTTGCAGGTACTTCACAACAAGCAGGCTGAATGAGAAAAGTGATGTTTATAGCTTTGGAGTTGCTCTCTTGCAGATAATCACTAGCCGCCCCGTGATATCAAGAACACATGAGAGGAGTCATATAAGTCAATGGGTTAGCTTCATGCTTTCTAGAGGGGATATTAAAACCATTGTTGATCCGAGGTTGCGTGAAGATTATGATGTTAACTCTGCCTGGAGGGCTGTTGAACTAGCAATGGATTGTGTGTCCGAGGTATCCACCAGTAGGCCAAACATGAGTGAGGTAGTGACAAGGCTAAATGAGTGTTTGGCAGCAGAGTTAGCTCGAACAAATAACAATAGCCGTGTGACTGAATCAACAGATTCAATTGTGTACTCTATGAATGGGACTACTGAATTCAGTCCTTCTGCAAGGTAATTCTTTGTGCAGAAGGTGATTTTTGCGAGCCGGGTCTTTCTTTCTTCAATGATTTTGTGTTTCTATTTGTTACACCATCTTGTATTCTTGTGTTGAAGCTTGTAGTTATGGTGGTACTCAGCAATGCTTTGCCACTATAATTTGTTATGTGTAAAATGAATTCATGATATAATATCATAGTCATCATTTTAGTTTTCCGTTCAAAAGAACATAAATAATGCATATATAGAGGTCAGTGGTCTATGCAGATAACTGATTTAGGGCTGTTTGGGAGTGTTTCTCTAGAAAATGCTTTGCTCAGTAGCACGTTTGTTAAAAACACATAAATTTTTTTAAGGAAATCAAAGTACTTCTTGTAATTGCCATAATATATATATGTGATATATCTTGCTAACTATGAAGAATAGTTAACACTAGATTATAAATTTATTTTATTCCGAAACATAGCAAAGCAATCCGCTGTAGCACACTCTAATTGGAAATTGTTGATACCAGGTTCGACTCCTGGCGGTGGAAATTTCTTTTTTCTTTTTTGTTTCAAAAACTATACTTATTATTATTTTTGGTGAATAACTATATTTATTGGATTGAACGAGAAAAGGTACTATATAACAAATTGATTGAATGAAAAAGGTGATCTTTATAGCTTTGGGGTGGTTGTACTAAAACCCATGAGAGGATTCACATCTGCCAATAGGGTTGGTGTCATGCTTGCCTAAGATGACATTGAGCTATGTTGACAAGTTTTAGGAATGATAACTACAAACTTTGAATTTTGCAGAGTTAACATCACAAGGATTAATAAATGCAAATCGATTACTTTGAGGCAAAACTTCGACCAATAATAAATTATTTGAAAATTTTAATCACGCCATAATGTGGGATAATAAAGAGTGAATTAAGAAAGGTAAACATGAATTTAGTATAAATAATTTTTAATACACCACAAAGCAACAAAATCCGCTGTAGCACTCTTAATTGGATTGAGTTTTTCCTTCGGGTACGACTCCCAACAGCGGAAACATGATTTTTTTTTCTTAGCCAAAAGACGTTTTTGGTCATTGTACTATAGCAGAGTCGCACTTTGGTCCCCGTCATTTCAATTTACATTTTTAAAGGACTGTGGTTCTATTAATATCGCAATCAGGTTCAAACCGTCAAAATTATTTACTTCAGAGCCAATTTTGATGGTTTAGACCTAATTACGACATTAATGGAATCACGGTCTTTGAAAAATGCAAATTGAAATTACGCACAGGGACTAAAGTGTGACTCAGTCATAGTACAGAGACCAAAAACGTCTTTCGACATTTTTTCTTTTCTTTTTCTTCTAAGTTCAGGGCCGGTCCGAGTATTTAGGTGGCCCTAAGCGATAAAAAAAGTTGAGGCCTTTTGCCCATTCAATAACTAAAATTAATTGACCAAAAAATCAATAAGCAATTTCTAACTTGATAACTATCAATTTAGTAAGAGAAATTAAAAAATAGAACTGATTTACATTAATTGAGAATCGTTAAGTACACAAAAGTTGGAGTCAGTTTTGAAGATAACTAATATATGTAGCAAGCTTTAAGCTGCAAGTAGCAAGCTTCTTGACAATCTATATTCCAAATTCTCTGCTAACAAACCTTTGTTACCAAATTTGAGAGTTTTCTTACTCCTCGATATTAATAAAGGAGACAAAGTATAAAGCAACTAAATCTCTGTTTATATTTCAAATTTAATTATTTATTAATGCATTAGTATTCTCATACTATTAGCTGCATAACAAGGTAATTACTAATAATATGTATTAGGATTCTCACACATGTAAGTCATTGTAAAGCAATCAGCCACATTAAAGTAGTTCACCATAATATTAAAAAAAAATATATATATATATATATATATATAAACAAACACAAAACATGAAAAACTACTTTTTTTTTTTTTTTTTTTTTATTTTTTTTTATTTTAAAGAAGTTAACTTAGAAGTAGGAGGCCCTTTGGGTGGGTGGGCCCTAGGCGGTCGCCCAGCTCGCCTGCCGTCAGGGCCGGCTCTGATGATTACACTGCTCTTATTGATGGTTTACTTTGGAGTCGTCATCCAACCACTCTATCTTTACGAGAAAAAGTCAGTCAACCTATCGATCAGCAAATTGATGTTAAAGGTATTATTTGCGATAGGACATACAGCTGTATAATTTAATAAATTTGGACTTAGTCTGGTAATATTTATTGATGAATTATGGGAATTTCAGGTCATAGACGAGAAGTTAATGTGTCGAGAAGAAAAATATTCCCCTGCTGTGGAGATATTTAGTCACACTAAATGTTGGCGGCATTGTTTAAAGTCTGTTAAGATTCAAAGCTTTTATAGTACTAAAGATGGACAGTTTGGTGGAATGTAATGGAAATTTACCTCGTAGCTGGTTATTGACAGATCTTGAAGAAGTTGATGAAATCAGTTTTGTGCTACAGTGGCTGTCCGAAAATTAGTCCGGTCACTTTTGAACTACTTACATTGGTTGTTGGACAACTAGGCCATATAGCTGTTTTTCTTGAAAGCTAGAACCAATATACAAGTTTGTGCAATTATCAAGTATTTATACATTTTTGAATTTTTGAGTTTTTTAGACTAATTAACTCATTGTTACTATATAACAATTATAATTCAATATATATTATGCACAACATCGATCCCGTCAAGAAACATGTTAATGGAATATGCATAGAGCGGCAATAAGTCAAAATTCTACATTGGTGAGATCTTATACCCATATACTGAAGCTGGGTGTTGAGGTCTGAACAATTTAAAAGGCGATGCTGAATAAGTACCTCTGGAAGTAACAATGAGCTATTAACTTGTCAAGTTTTGTGTGCAAGTTAACTTCCTCCTAATTAAGATGCTCCCAAGATTGTGATGTCTTCATTCTTTATCTAGTTCTGTAATTTTGGACCCCTGTTTCCATTTAACTTGACCGATTAATTGGCTAATTTTGTATGGGAACAGTTGATTATAATTGTATGTTGATCCAATACAGGACTAAAACATATTAAGTAGCCAATTAGTCAAAGTTAAATGGCGGTGTACACCAATCGAGCATGACATCGACAATAGCTCAAAAGTTACCACTTTCGCTGAAACTAGCAATGATCAGCTTTTAACTTGTCACTTTTTTGTGCAATTAAGTTATATCCTCATGAGTAAATTTTTGTGTGCAAGTCATCACCTCATGAGTTTATTAACATTGTACAAACAGCTACATTTCTACTTCTTCTTCTTAGTATTCATCTTCCCTTGTATAAGCCAATCACTTAATTTGAGCCAATCACTAGGTTGACTAACATTGGGGCTACAAATCATGTAACTGTTGATTTGAAAAATATTTTCTTCAGCCACTCCATACAATGGACAAGAAACAATTTTATTAGGTAAAGGGGGCAGAAACAATCTAGATTATCTTCTTAATATAATTCACAGTTTGGCCATTAAAAAAAAAAAATTTTAAACCTGAAATTAAGTCCAACTAATTAAACACGTATATGAGAGAATATGAATTCACTAAAAGAGGGCATATATGCATTTCACCAAAATTTGCATGACCTGCAACAGCCAATATATTAATATGCTGAGAGGGCAAAAGTAAAGCAAGGAATTCTCCAAGCTACCTATTTGTTAACTAGAAGACAACAATGCATTGACTTGACTTTGGTGGTACTTAGTTATTACGAACGCCAATTATATATTGTACATATGTCTGGACAAAAAAAAAAAAAATTATATCACATATTTCTTTTCCAAATCATCAATTGTGGATGCCGTGTACAATATGCATGATTCATGCCGTGTACAGTATGCATGATTCAATGTTTTGAATTCACACGGTTTGGAATCTTTGGAAGCTCACTTATTAGTCACTTTACATAGCCAAATTTTCAATAAGGTTACAACTTACAAGTCTACGAGGAAGCTAACCATCTTCATAAGAGAAAAGGAAAAATTAAGAATATAAATGATAGAAAAACAAGTACACCCTTTTAATTGGAATTTAACTATCTTGCTATACTTTCAAATAATTCTATAACACTACTCATACTACAAAATTATGGAAGTTTACATGTACTAGTTGATCTGGGTCTTTGGTCTTTGTTCTTTGTTGGAAATGGTATGGGACTAGCTTGTTAATTTAAAAAGTGAAGTTGACTTGTGATAATAACACAATGAGCAAAATCATACCGAAGACTTTTGCTTTGGCCCCTTTTTGGTCAATGAATGTTCGTTTGTTCTTATTGGTACTATACATTATTAATTAATTATTGTGAGCGAGGAAATTATTAGGCAGCTGCCTCAAAGTGCGGGAACACGGCATCAATTGACTTGAGACTTTGACGAATATTACAGATTTGATTTATAACGGCAGATTGGCCTCTTCACGACTTCACCACACCTACCTCATATACTCAAATTACAACCTCATAAAATTGGAAAATGAAAATAAAACTAAAACATGTAAAAAATATTTGCTCCATTAATTGGATGGGCCACCAAAATTCTGGCCAGCATTATATTGCCCCAAATACCTGAAAGATAGTCTGCCAGCATGCAAAAGTTTTTGCATAGAACCTCCTTTTCACATTCAAAATTGTCACCTATGTACTAATTATATTATATCAGATCTGTGAGAGAGATGTTGTACATGATTGTATGTAAGAATTTCTCACCAGCAACACTCTGAGTTAATTTGTACATACACGGTGATATGGAGAGCCAATTTTGGTGCACATATCTTTGCTAGAAATTCACATTTTAAAATGATACAAAAACTTCCACTCTTGATTGAATCAAAAGGCTAATCAATCTCTAAAACTTGACTATGTCCCAAATTTTAAATTAATTGAACATATATATGATTGACATAATCTTAAGTAATGTACCTTTAATATTCTTCTTACACATCCTAATGATTTGTCTTTATTATTTTTCTAAGGTACAAGTGCATTTCCTACCAGTTGGGTAGCCATTGACTTAGTCATACCCGCCTAGTGTGGTGATCTCCTTTGTTAAAGTGAAGTATTAGTTTAGACGGAAATTCTTGCACGAGCACTCGGGTCGTGAGGAACGTCATTCGAACTCAAATACTATAAGGCCAAACATGATGTTCAATATATACCAAACATATGTCCATGTACGGTGATATATATATATATATATATATATGGTGCACATTCTATACATACATTAAGACATTCTCATTTAGGATGAACATTATATATCGTCGTATATAAACGTTCTGATATAGAATGGACATCATGTATCGCCGTATGATATTTGGGTCCAGACCAAGTTTTGACGACCTAGGTGCTCATGAGAGAATGACTCTTAGTTTAGACTCTAAATATGTAACGAGTTTTGTATATATGTCATGTTGTTAATGTGTTTGTGTGTGTGTTTTTTACACTTACCACACACCCGGGTGTGTACGTGGTAACTCCTTGACCACTAACGCTACAAATTAATTTCCACTACATTAATTCATATTTTCGTGTTTTCTTTTTGTTGTGATCATGAGAGCTAGTCATGAACCTTAACTTAAGGCGCCCTAATTATTTGTGTATGCATATGGTTATTGTCCAAGTCAAGGTAAACCCTCTTGTATATATGTGACTTGCTACTCACGCGCGTGTTGACTTGGCAATAAAATACTAACTGGATCTGTAGGTTAACATATGAAGTACGTGTACTAATCACGACAGGAGCATTGAATTTAATTAACAATTCTGCATGTGGATTATCATTGCATGTCAAGCCAAGTAGTTGCAAGAAATTTCTTAGTTTTAGACAAAGAATAAACAGTAGGTACACGTCTCTCTAATACATTTCATGTTTTTTGGCATATATATATATTACAAGTTGATATATACTCATGGATTGTCAACTTGCAAGAGATTCTTTTTCAGACACAAAAATTGACCAAGTCCCTAATAACATTGGCTTTCTTTCTACTACTTTGGCAGTATATATTTACTACATGTTTGCAGCTTAATTTGTTCTCCTAGTACAAACTTTGAGAGTGATGGAGATGCTAAGCAAACACCTCCTTGTTGCATTGCTTGGTGTTTTTGCTCTTATACTTGTAGCTCAAGCACAAAATGATCAATCACGTACATATTCATAATTATCCAAAGCTTGAAATATTGATTTTGATGATTGTTTGATCACAGTGTCTAATGTACTCTCTCTCTCTCTCTCTCTCTGTCTTTGTGATCACTCAGGCTTCATAAGCTTGGACTGTGGGCTACCAGCAAATTCCAACTACTCTGAGCCAGGTACAAATATTTACTATATTTCAGATGCATCATTCATAGACACTGGTGTGAGTAAAAGCATACAGCCTCAATACAAAGCTGGCCTACAACAGCAATTAGGTTATGTCAGGAGCTTTCCTCAGGGGACAAGGAACTGTTACACAGTCAACATTACAAGTGGCACCAAATATTTGATCCGAGCAACTTTCGTGTATGGGAATTATGACTCCCTAAATCAGTTACCAAAGTTTGATCTGCACCTGGGACCTAATTTCTGGTATTCAGTGTCATCCGATGGTGTAACCACGAGTACCATCGTAGAACTCATTCATATTCCCACATTAGACTACATACATGTCTGTCTGGTCAACAAGGGCACCGGAACACCATTCATTTCAGCATTGGAATTTAGGCCTTTGAAAAATGATACTTATGTGACCAAATCTGGTTCATTGGGACTCTCCTTTCGTGTAAATATTGGTGCAACAACCAATAGTTCATACAGGTGAGTCATCCTAGCTATATGCAATCAACTGCTTTAACATTCATTGCTGCAGCAGTACTGGTTTATACAGTTTTGGTTAGGCCAAAAGTTTTGGTTCATTGGCTTGGCAGCTCATAATAAGCATTTCCGGCCCATTTGACTTTATACAATTTTTATGTATTCTATTTGCTCAGATACTGAACAAACACTTTTACTTCAGGTATGACTACGATGTTTTTGATCGCCTCTGGGTACCTTTCAACTTCAACGAATGGGAACAATTAAGTACCTCGCTTACCGTAGATGCAGCAGATCACAACAGCTACCAAGTACCACCTATAGTAATGAGTACTGCCAGTACCCCAACAGATGCTAGTGCTTCCATGGACCTCAGATGGACTGCTCCAGATACAACTTCTGCATATTATGTGTACCTGCACTTTGCTGAACTGCAGCAGCTTAAAGTCAACGAGTCCAGATCATTCAATATCACTCTCAATGGGGAGCATTGGTATGGACCTTTCGTCCCGTCGTACTTGTCCACTATCACTGTGTTCAGCCCCTCACCCTTAACTGGAGGAAATTATACTTTGTCACTTGTGAAAGCTGAGGATTCAACTCTCCCACCATTCATCAACGCTATGGAGGCCTACGAAGTGATGAATTTCTCACAACCAGAAACTAATGGGGATGATGGTACATTAATCATTTCAACATCTTCTCTCTCATTTTACTTCATTATTCAAGCATATGCTTGATTAAATTGACTAATATATGAATGCCTGTGAAAATAACAGTGGCTGCTATTGCAAACATAAAGTCAACATATGGAGTGGATAAAATTTGGCAGGGAGACCCATGTGCTCCCCAAGCATACGTATGGGAAGGTCTAAACTGTACCTACGATGGTCCCCCTAGAATCATATCGTTGTAAGTTTGTGATTTTTTTTTTTTTTTGGTTTTTTCTTGAGGGCCTAATTCAGAACTATCCTTTTCCAGCTTCTTTAATAAATTTATTGAACTTTCAATTAGGGACCTGTCCTCAAGTGGATTGACAGGGGAGATAACTTCATATATATCCAGTCTTGTCAGGCTAGAAACTTTGTAAGTATCTCAAGCTCAACAAGTTAGCAAGATACATATGGATTCCATTTATATCTGGTCATCATATATATTTATCACAGTCAGCACTAAATGTATGCATATTAATTGCTTGATTCAGGGATTTATCAAACAATAGCTTAACTGGACCAGTACCTGAATTTCTGTCTAAATTGCCAAATCTGAGGGTCCTGTAAGTAATTTGGATTTAAAGTGTTACTGCAAATTTCTTGGTTAGAAAGAAAGGGGTCCATAAATTTTCTCTTCCTCTGCAGTAACTTGGAAAGAAACCAGCTCTATGGTTCAGTTCCATCTGAACTTATTGAAAGATCGACAAGTGGTTCACTATCTTTAAGGTCTGTTTTTGTCCAAAACCATTATCACATATTTCCATAGTATTTCCCTTTTTTCCCATTTCAATCTTCTTTATTTTGATGGGGAAGAAGTATTAAAATCATTAGAATTTATTGGACCGATATCACATTGAATATTATATTGTTGGCTAAAATTCCACGACTGACTATTCATCAACCTTATTGATGCTAGTGTGGGAGAAAATGCAAACCTGTGTGCAAAAAGTTCATGCAATAAGAAGAAAAACAATGTAATCATTCCAATAATAGCATCAGTTGGCGGGTTTGCTATTCTCTTGGTAGCAGCTGTGGCTATATACATGAGCCTTAAAAGAGGAAGAAAACAACAAGGTAAAGCTACTATAACGTTGATGACCACAAGGTTGAAAATTTGGTTATGCATATTACATGTTCTTAGGTAAACATAGAAAATGTATTCCTATGTTTATGAAACTCCTGATGATGATCTGCTTCTACAGTTGTAACAGTAGTTGCAGAGTCCAACACTCAAAATGATTCATTCGAGGAGTCAAAGAAACGACAATTTACATACTCAGAGGTTCTGAAGATGACCAACAACTTTGAGAAAATTCTTGGGAAAGGTGGATTTGGAATAGTTTACCATGGCAAGGTAGATAATACTCAAGTAGCTGTGAAGATGCTTTCTCCATCATCAGTTCAAGGATACCAACAATTTCAAGCAGAGGCATGTAGTAAAGCTCATGCAAAATAATGACCTCACTTATATTAATTTATAGGACCAGAATATGACTTTATGGGTTAATTTGCAGGTCAAACTTCTTATCAGAGTTCATCATAGAAACTTGACTAGCCTTGTTGGATATTGCAATGAAGGAACCAACATGGCACTCATCTATGAATATATGGCCAATGGAAATTTGGAAACACATCTCTTAGGTATGGTTCTCAATTTTTTATTATTTTTTTTGAATAGAAGTTTGTTTTTGTCAACTCATAAAATTGGGTTTCCAATTCCACCAAGTTTGAACAAACTATTAAACAGAAATGAATTGGATATTGGTCACATTTTTTTGTGTAGGTCAGGATAGCAATGCAAATGTCTTGACTTGGGAAGGTAGGCTTCAGATAGCGACGGATGCAGCACAAGGTTAGGGAGTGGAAACTTGGAAATTAAATTTACTCAATACTCTCCTATTTTATGTTCAATAAGAAAGGAGTGGATTTGAAATGCAGGATTGGAGTATCTGCACAATGGTTGTAGGCCACCAATAGTCCACAGAGATGTGAAGACAACAAATATTTTGTTAGCTGAAAATTTCCAAGCAAAATTATCTGATTTTGGCCTATCAAGAATTTTCCCAACTGATGAAGGCACACATATGTCCACTGTTGTTGCTGGCACCCCTGGATACCTTGACCCTGAGTAAGTTTTCTCTGTCATTCATTTGAGAACTAAAATTTACAAAAACATCAAAGGCAAGGTAGAACTTAATGCAAGTTGAAGAAAACATATATATACTTGATTGTTGAGTTGCAACTGGTACAAATATTGAGTTACATGGGATGTCTTGCAGGTACTACATAACAAGCAGGCTGAATGAGAAAAGTGATGTTTATAGCTTTGGAGTTGCTCTCTTGCAGATAATCACTAGCCGCCCCGTGATATCAAGAACACATGAGAGGAGTCATATAAGTCAATGGGTTAGCTTCATGCTTTCTAGAGGGGATATTAAAACCATTGTTGATCCGAGGTTACGTGAAGATTATGATGTTAACTCTGCCTGGAGGGCTGTTGAACTAGCAATGGATTGTGTGTCCGAGGTATCCACCAGCAGGCCAAACATGAGTGAGGTAGTGACAAGGCTAAATGAGTGTTTGGCAGCAGAGTTAGCTCGAACAAATAACAATAGCCGTGTGACTGAATCAACAGATTCAATTGTGTACTCTATGAATGGGACTACTGAATTCAGTCCTTCTGCAAGGTAATTCTTTGTGCAGAAGGTGATTTTTGCGAGCCGGGTCTTTCTTAATTTCTTTAATGATTTTGTGTTTCTAGTTGTTACATCATCTTGTATTCTTGTGTTGAAGCTTGTAGTTATGGTGGTACTCAGCAATGCTTTGCCACTATAATTTGTTATGTACTTGGGTGTAAAATCAATTCATGAGATAATATCATAGTCATCATTTTAGTTTTCCGTTCATAAGAACATAAATAATGCATATAGAGGTCAGTGGTCTATGCAGATAACAGATTTAGGGCTGTTTGGGAGTGCTTCTCTAGAAAATGCTTTGCTCAGTAGCGCTTTTGTTAAAAGCACATAAATTTTTTTAAGGAAATCAAAGTACTTCTTGTAATTGCCATAATATATAAATGTGATATATCTTGCTAACTATGAAGAATAGTTAACACTAAATTATAAATTTATTTTCTTCCGAAACATAGCAAAGCAATCCGCTGTAGCACACTCCAATTGGAAATTGTTGATACCAGGTTCGACTCCTGGCGGCGGAAATTTCTTATTTCTTTTTTGTTTCAAAAACTATATTTATTGGATTGAACGAGAAAAGGTACTATATAACAAATTGATTGAATGAAAAAGATGATCTTTATAGCTTTGGGGTGGTTGTACTAAAACCAGGGTGTTAAATTTCGAAGTTTTCGGCGAAATTTCGCAGAAAATTTCAATTTTTTGGGGTGTCAAAATCGAAACCCATATTTGTTAAATTTTCGGGATGATTTCGTCGAAATTATCAAAATTTCGGCGAAATTTTCGGCGGTGAGAATTTGAGATCTAGTTTTGGGTTTTGGAAGGCTGGGTTTTTGGAGAAAAATGGAACGGTGGCAGGAGCAGCAGGGGGGAGATCGAGGGAGAAAGAGGGGGTGGCGGCAGGGCGGCGGCAAGGGGAGATCGAGGGAGAGAGAGGCGACGGGGCGAGGGCACAGGGCGACAGGGCGACAGCAGGGGGCGAGGGCAGGGGGCGATAGGGGGGGAGATGCAGAGAGAGAGAGAGGATGAAGAAGAAAAAACAGGGGAGGTGCTGGAGCCTCGGGGGAAAGGAAAGGAAAGAAAAAGAAGAAAAAAAAAAAAGAAAAGGAAGGAAAGAAAAAGAAGAAAAAAAAAGAAAAAAAAAAAAGAAAAGGAAGGAAAGAAAAAAAATAAAAAAAAAAGGAAAAAAAAATAAAAAAGAGAAAAAAATTAATAGGTTTAGGGTTGATTGAGGTTTGGGGCCTTTGGGTTAATTGTAAAGAAAAAAAATAGTTTGGGGTTTCGTTTGGCCGTTTTGGAGTTTCGTTTAGTTATTTTTAAACGCTAAACTAGTAAACTCTAATATATTTCTATATAAAAAATAATTTAAAGTACCTTAAAGGGCTTAAACCCTAATATCATATACCATATCCTAAACAATATAGAATATAGATTATAAAATATATAGGGTTTAGTATACATATTATAGAGTATTGATAATATACTAATTTTATTTAATAGTATTTGTCTCCGACGTGCATTATATTCATCTATATCACATGAAACCTATTATATAATTTGGTTTCTTCAATATTTTTTATCAATTTAGTAGATAATATGATAAATAAACATATGGTAAAGTTTCATTCAAAATTTTCGTATTTTGATAACAATTTTCGTCAAATTTTTGTCGAAATTTAAAAATTTTCGAAATTTTTGTCAAAATTTTCATCGAAATTTTTATCGAAGTTTCCTTGAAACCCGAAATTTTATTCCTTAACTAAAACCCACGAGAGGATTCACATCTGCCAATAGGGTTGGTGTCATGCTTGCCTAAGATGACATTGAGCTATGTTGACAAGTTTTAGGAATGATAACTACAAACTTTGAATTTTGCAGAGTTAACATCACAAGGATTAATAAATGCAAATCGATTACTTTGAGGCAAAACTTTGACCAATAATAAATTATTTGAAAATTTTAATCACGCCATAATTAATGTTGGATAATAAAAGAGTGAATTAAGAAAGGTAAACATGACTTTAGTATAAATAATTTTTAATACACCACAAAGCAACAAAATCCGCTGTAGCACTCTTTAATTGGATTGATTTTTTCCTTCGGGTACGACTCCCAACAGTGGAAAAATGATTGTTTTTCTTGCCTAAAAGACATTTTTAGTCATTGTACTATAGCAGAGTCACACTTTGGTTCCGTCATTTCAATTTGTATTTTTTAAGAACTGTGGTTCTATTAATATCGCAATCAAGTTCAAACCGTCAAAATTATTTACTTTAGAGCCAATTTTGACGGTTTGGACCTAATTACCACATTAATGAAATGGAATCACGGTCTTTGAAAAATGCAAATTGAAATTACGCATAGGGCCTAAAGTGTGACTCAGTCATTGTACAGAGACCAAAAACGTCTTTCGACATTTTTTCTTTTCTTTTTCTTCTAAGTATTGATTACACTGCTCTCATTGATGGTTTACTTTGGAGTCGTCATCCAACCACTCTATCTTTACGAGAAAAAGTCAATCAACCTATTGATCAGCAAATTGATGTTAAAGGTATTATTTGCGATAGGACATACAGCTGTATAATTTAATAAATTTGGACTTAGTCTGGTAATATTTATTGATGAATTATAGGAATTTCAGGTCATATAACACTACAAGAAAAATGTCGATAGATATCAGTCGTGGACTGATATCTATTTGGGTAGCCGTCTGATATAGGGCGTCGTGATATCTAATGTATGGTATTTTAGATATCAGTTTTAAACTGATATGTAAACATTGTTTATTATATCATTTTTCTTTTTCAACCTGATATCCTAAATACAAAATGGATATCCAATTTGATATTATTTCTGATATCTATAAAATCCAAGTACCAACAGAATTGGTCAATAGATATCGTATTGGATACTAATACTGACATATAACTCGATATCAATATCAGGTTTGAGGTAGAATATGATATAAAATTATAGTATCAATATCAGGTCTATAGTAGAATCTGATATATATAATCTTGATATCAATATCAGGTATGAAATAGGTTCTGATATCTAAATATTGTTTTTATATCAGATCTGAGAAAGAACCTGATATCAAAGCGTTATAAAATATCAATTATTAGTCCAAAACTGATATCAAAACATCCTTTAGACCAGTTGTTATGTACATTATATATCAGTTTTTTTTCACTTAAAAAGGATATCAATACATAAATTTGAGCCAGTAAATTGAAATGGCCATAAATTTATGCAGACACAAAATCTTTCATTCTCATTCCATATATATATTTCAATAATTACCAATAACAATATTCAAAGCTGCCCCAAAAGGTTTACAGTACAAATATCTAATAAGATAACCAAAACATGCTTGTGAAGACCTTTACAAAACCAAAACACAAGTTGTAATATACCAAATTAAAGCTGCCCACATGTACAAAATATTAGCATGGCAGCACCTAGGCTAATTAATCTGCAAATCAGCACTATGTCTCTAGCTAGTTCTAACTTTTGCCACCATTTACAAAATATTGGCATGGCAGCATGTATTCTAATTAAAAGCACCAATCTTCAATCTTCTTCCATGCTTTGCAAAATATGAACATGCTCGACAGCAAATTCTATCCACAAAAAAGGCAAACGTACACCACCTACCAACTTGTCGGTCTCAAGATAATTGAAGTTCACAAATCTCCCCATTCCACCCGCACCTCATCTATTTGATCTTGTGTGTATCCGCTTCGCTTGATCTTCAGATTGGACCACTGAAAACATCAAAGGAATATATATTCTCAAATTTAACCACAAATTCATTGATCTCACAAGTCCTATATACTGACTACATGCATGCCTTATTCATCTCAATTTTCAACTAAACATGCATAAAGAATAAATAAGGTTGCCTTTTTACTCCAGCTGCAGTTTGGACCAATTGGTAACCTGAACTTAATTAAAAGGGCACAAAGATGCAGTTTCTTCAAGTTGAACTTAGTCAAAAATTTGGGCAGTACGTATACATTACTTAATGAACCACTTAAAAGGACAAAAGGCATATCAGATTAGATTCAATTGCATTACACTTCATACTCCAAGTATTCAATCCAAATGTATGAACAACATAAAGGCAATACAATCTTGGGCCATGCAGCTGGTTCAAGTATTCAAAATCATAGATTAATTGACAAAACCACACAAGGTTAACAGAGACATGGGCCATGTTTTTTATGACATCTAATATAGCACTTACACTTGTGATTTAGTAATAATTTGGAAAACTATCAATCTGTTAGTAGAATTGCTTTGTTATTACACATACAAAAGAGCATTGATCTAATGAAAACCTAAATTTCTACAAGCCACTTTCATAAAAAAGTGATAAGGCCCTCTAATTCTTCACAGGACAACTCCATAGATTACCCATGAAAAGAAGAGAAGCAGCAACAAAAAGAACATTAAAGGTTGCAGTAATGCACTACCAACTAATACTGACACACATGTGTCTCCGCGTGTGGTGTGTACATTTCAAAGGTTAACATACCTTAATGGCTACCTTCAGCCCCTTCTTTGCTGTTATTGAGTATACGGGTCAGAACCAATCAAATATTTTAAGTGCAAATCACTAGCAGCAGTGAGAAAAAAATGCAAACCACAGCAACAACTGCACAACAAAATCAAGTGAATGTATATGAAATTAAATTAGAAACATACCACTCCAGTTTCATGGTTAACACAAGTCATGTTAATCCGTTAATAAAAACGAACACTCCATCAAGAAAATAGTCTGAGAATAAACACTTTGGACTTATGCCAAACCTATATACATGTCAGGCCATGAGAAACCAAAACCTCACACACATTATATCCCATTAGAGAGAACAAAATAAACCAAATACAGGGTATATAATTGTACCTTAGCAATGCCTCAAGAACATCAACCCTCAAGATTATTTGATTTTCCTTGTTGTAAACACTATTAATCTTAAGCAAACAGGGAAAGACAGCTTGGGATAAAATCCATTTTCAATGGATCACAAAATAAATAATTAAATCACTAAATAACTTGAATTATAGGATCAAATAATTACTTCAGGACAGAGTGTGCAGCTTTGGTGCCAGATAAAAATAGCAGGAGGTAGTAGATACATGTAGAAAGAAATCAAGGTGTTGTACAGAACAATGAAAATCCTCTAACTTTATCTCCTTAATTCTCAGTGTAATAACAGCATGTATATTATCTGATATGTGCAATTTCACAGCGCTGAGCACTATAATTCCTAATGTGATCCTAACAACATAAACAAACCTGCACCCTGAGCTCCAGTTACTGAGAGTATGGCATTTTGCATTCCATAAAGCATAGGATCCACAGTGACAGTCCTGCCCAAGCTAATGCCATTTCTGTTGTCCTGCACCTGAATATTTAAATTTTCAATGTAACTAGCGATTTGGGGTTCTTATTAGAGCGACTTGATAAGTTGATAGATTAGACAATATTCTCACAACCTGCTGTTGAGCATGCTTGGGAAGTTGTTGATGCCGATGGTTGACACAGGAATGGAAAATGTTAACAAAAGGGAAACACTGCTCTGCATTTTAGGCAAATTTCCTAGCCACCATTGTGTTATCTTCTTTCCTTCTCTATTTTCTTTCAAGTATTTAATTAAAAATGAAAAATAAGAAATTAAACCACTATCACACAGGCCTTAGTAACCACATGGTCATGGGTCTGGAGGATCCAAATGACCTGTATGAATGAGTTCAAATTAAATGACATTGGTCTTTGAAATAATGCAGAGCTACAAAAACATTTTAAGGAATACCTTGAAAGGGTTGCAACTAACTTTGAGATATTCAATTTATTGACATTTCCAGATGGTTGCCCCAGCATCTTATTAGAGTTAGTACCCTTAAGACATTTTCGAGGCCTCTGTTGGTTGTTTGGTGAAGGTGGCATTCTTGGACGTTTCTTTTGTTGTTCATTCTCTCTCATTGGCATAGCCTGAAAATTGAATGAAAAATAGTTGTATAGGATGCACCATCTTACAACCAAAACGTGGCAAAACAAGTACTTCAAAATAGTTCTCAGCAAATTATCAGGTACCTTAGGTACAGATGCTTCTGCCTTGGCCTCATCTTGATGCTTCAACTGACGGAAGGCATATACATCGTAAAATAAAGACCACCATTCATGTATGAATCCCTCGGTTGTATCAATGACTGAAAAGAAAAAGAGCCTCACAATTATAATAATACATAGGTAACAGTACTAATCAATCAACTTAGGGGAGAACTATAAAGTTGACCCATAAGTATCATATGGTTATCATGAAGGAATAATTGAGCAGTAATATATTTATATATTCCTCAAGTGATCTATATGGGGGCAAAATAGAGAAAGTTCACTTACGGAAAAGCATAATTTAATAACATACATTCAGTTCAGCAACAAAGAATTCTTAATTGACTCGATATATGGAACAATTGAGATAGAAACCATCAAGCTATACGCCTATATATATAGTACTCATCAATATATATAACCAACAAAATTGAGATAGAAACCATCAAGCTATACGCCTATACACAGCAAGATTTTACTTCAATTACTACTTGAAAATTGCAAAGTACTAACCAACAGAAGTGTCAAAAACATCAGCCTCCTTCTTAAAAATTGCAGCAGCCTGGTGCATGTTGTTTTTCACCATATAATCATGCAAATATAGATCAAGCCTACAACCCTCAAATCAAATACACACAGATTACGAATTAAAATAAAAAAGAAAGAAGTAGCTAGAAATTATTTATATATCTTATTTCGAAGTCAGCCATTGAAAGCAAATACACTCACATCTTTTCAGCATCCCAGCCAGAACCCAAAGCCATGATCACCTTCCAAAACAACCTTCACTATTTACGACCCAAAGCCATGGTTATCATGAAGGAATAATGAGAAATTGAGCAGTAATATATTTATATATTCCTCAAGTGATCTATATGGGGGCAAAATAGAGAAAGTTCCGTGGGAAATTCATGGAACTGATAAATATTAAAACCTTCAAATTGAAGAAAAACCGAAGGAAGTAATTTCCCTAACCTCAATCGTGCCCCATGATCTCGGAAATTTAAGGAATATATACCCTAACTTTAAGAAATCCCTTTAAATTGAAGAAATTTAGAAACCTAAACTAACAGAATTAGAAGACAGAGAATGGAAACCCACATACTTTTCGAACCTCCAATCGACGCCGCAACCCAAAGTCGGAGAAGGGGTGATGCTTCACGAGCGACCAAGGCAATGGCCGCCACTGGCGACTGGGTAGATCGAGCGAGCAGATTAGGGAGGCGTACGCGGGGGCGTGTCTGAGCTTTGAGAGACTCAGAGTGAGATCGAGTCTGAAACGATGGATCGCTGGAAATGGGTTTGACACATTTAGGGTTCGAATCGGGTCCTTGGCTGGGTGTTGGAGGAGACGGAGACCAGAGGGAGAAGGGGCAGGAGGAGGAGGCGACGGCGAGAGAGAGAGAGAGAGAGAGAGAGAGAGAGAGAGAGAGAGAGAGAGAGAAGTGAGCTGAGAGATAGACCTAGGTTTTTAATTTTTAGTATATCTGTATATGTCTAAGTGTTGGGACTTGGGAGTAGGACAAAAAAATTTAAGTCAGAAAAAATACATTACATATTAGTGTTAGGATAAAAAATTATAAGTGTTGTTTTAAGATATCAGTTAACAATTTATACTGATGTCTTTATAAGTTCTTAGAAAAAAGAAAATATTATATATCAGTTGAAAAAAACCATGTGATATCTAATAGAGTTTAGAAATCAGCTAAAAAATTATCTGATATTATAAGTTTTATAATATCAGTCACATTCAAATCTGATATAAAATAGGTGATATCTATTGACAATATTCTTGTAGTGATAGACGAGAAGTTAATGTGTCGAGAAGAAGAATATTCCCCTGTTGTGGAGATATTTAGGGCCAGTTTGGTATTGCTGTGCGAAAAAACAGTTGTGAAGTAAAGTCAGCTGTAGTGACTGTATATAATTACTAAAATGAACATGATGCTGAAAGTGCATTTCACTTATTTGTTTGGTAAAAATAAAATGTTTTTTTAGTTGTTTTTGAAATTTTTGACCACAAATTTTTATTAGCATTAATTTTTCTAAGAACAACATTATTAAATAAATATGCCTATTAATTTTTTAGGTATATTATAATTGTAATCGTATAAATAAAATATCATAATTAATTATCACAATATAAAATATAATTAATAATGGACATATTTTTTAATTTAAAATAAACAAATAAAAATTATAGAAATCAATGAGGGTATTATGGGTAAAATAAAATATTCATTGTTGCTGTGAGTCACTGCAGTTTTCAAAAGCACCTAGAAACCTGCTTTCTGTTTTTGCTGTGGGGAGTTGAGAATTGTGAGAAAAAACAGTTTTTTATTTTTTTACCAAACACCAAAACTACTGTAGGTGATTGAAAATTGTCATCCATAACAGTTTTTGGGTTCTCTACCGCAACCCAAACGGGGCCTTAGTCACACTAAATGTTGGCGGCATTGTTTAAAGTCTGTTAAGATTCAAAGCTTTTATAGTACTAAAGATGGACAGTTTGGTGGAATGTAATGGAAATTTACCTCGTAGCTGGTTATTGACAGATCTTGAAGAAGTTGATGAAATCAGTTTTGTGCTACAGTGGCTGTCCGAAAATTAGTCCGGTCACTTTTGAACTACTTACATTGGTTGTTGGACAACTAGGCCATATAGCTGTTTTTCTTGAAAGCTAGAACCAATATACAAGTTTGTGCAATTATCAAGTATTTATACATTTTTGAATTTTTGAGTTTTTTAGACTAATTAACTCATTGTTACTATATAACAATTATAATTCAATATATATTATGCACAACATCGATCCCGTCAAGAAACATGTTAATGGAATATGCATAGAGCGGCAATAAGTCAAAATTCTACATTGGTGAGATCTTATACCCATATACTGAAGCTGGGTGTTGAGGTCTGAACAATTTAAAAGGCGATGCTGAATAAGTACCTCTGGAAGTAACAATGAGCTATTAACTTGTCAAGTTTTGTGTGCAAGTTAACTTCCTCCTAATTAAGATGCTCCCAAGATTGTGATGTCTTCATTCTTTATCTAGTTCTGTAATTTTGGACCCCTGTTTCCATTTAACTTGACCGATTAATTGGCTAATTTTGTATGGGAACAGTTGATTATAATTGTATGTTGATCCAATACAGGACTAAAACATATTAAGTAGCCAATTAGTCAAAGTTAAATGGCGGTGTACACCAATCGAGCATGACATCGACAATAGCTCAAAAGTTACCACTTTCGCTGAAACTAGCAATGATCAGCTTTTAACTTGTCACTTTTTTGTGCAATTAAGTTATATCCTCATGAGTAAATTTTTGTGTGCAAGTCATCACCTCATGAGTTTATTAACATTGTACAAACAGCTACATTTCTACTTCTTCTTCTTAGTATTCATCTTCCCTTGTATAAGCCAATCACTTAATTTGAGCCAATCACTAGGTTGACTAACATTGGGGCTACAAATCATGTAACTGTTGATTTGAAAAATATTTTCTTCAGCCACTCCATACAATGGACAAGAAACAATTTTATTAGGTAAAGGGGGCAGAAACAATCTAGATTATCTTCTTAATATAATTCACAGTTTGGCCATTAAAAAAAAAAAATTTTAAACCTGAAATTAAGTCCAACTAATTAAACACGTATATGAGAGAATATGAATTCACTAAAAGAGGGCATATATGCATTTCACCAAAATTTGCATGACCTGCAACAGCCAATATATTAATATGCTGAGAGGGCAAAAGTAAAGCAAGGAATTCTCCAAGCTACCTATTTGTTAACTAGAAGACAACAATGCATTGACTTGACTTTGGTGGTACTTAGTTATTACGAACGCCAATTATATATTGTACATATGTCTGGACAAAAAAAAAAAAAATTATATCACATATTTCTTTTCCAAATCATCAATTGTGGATGCCGTGTACAATATGCATGATTCATGCCGTGTACAGTATGCATGATTCAATGTTTTGAATTCACACGGTTTGGAATCTTTGGAAGCTCACTTATTAGTCACTTTACATAGCCAAATTTTCAATAAGGTTACAACTTACAAGTCTACGAGGAAGCTAACCATCTTCATAAGAGAAAAGGAAAAATTAAGAATATAAATGATAGAAAAACAAGTACACCCTTTTAATTGGAATTTAACTATCTTGCTATACTTTCAAATAATTCTATAACACTACTCATACTACAAAATTATGGAAGTTTACATGTACTAGTTGATCTGGGTCTTTGGTCTTTGTTCTTTGTTGGAAATGGTATGGGACTAGCTTGTTAATTTAAAAAGTGAAGTTGACTTGTGATAATAACACAATGAGCAAAATCATACCGAAGACTTTTGCTTTGGCCCCTTTTTGGTCAATGAATGTTCGTTTGTTCTTATTGGTACTATACATTATTAATTAATTATTGTGAGCGAGGAAATTATTAGGCAGCTGCCTCAAAGTGCGGGAACACGGCATCAATTGACTTGAGACTTTGACGAATATTACAGATTTGATTTATAACGGCAGATTGGCCTCTTCACGACTTCACCACACCTACCTCATATACTCAAATTACAACCTCATAAAATTGGAAAATGAAAATAAATCTAAAACATGTAAAAAATATTTGCTCCATTAATTGGATGGGCCACCAAAATTCTGGCCAGCATTATATTGCCCCAAATACCTGAAAGATAGTCTGCCAGCATGCAAAAGTTTTTGCATAGAACCTCCTTTTCACATTCAAAATTGTCACCTATGTACTAATTATATTATATCAGATCTGTGAGAGAGATGTTGTACATGATTGTATGTAAGAATTTCTCACCAGCAACACTCTGAGTTAATTTGTACATACACGGTGATATGGAGAGCCAATTTTGGTGCACATATCTTTGCTAGAAATTCACATTTTAAAATGATACAAAAACTTCCACTCTTGATTGAATCAAAAGGCTAATCAATCTCTAAAACTTGACTATGTCCCAAATTTTAAATTAATTGAACATATATATGATTGACATAATCTTAAGTAATGTACCTTTAATATTCTTCTTACACATCCTAATGATTTGTCTTTATTATTTTTCTAAGGTACAAGTGCATTTCCTACCAGTTGGGTAGCCATTGACTTAGTCATACCCGCCTAGTGTGGTGATCTCCTTTGTTAAAGTGAAGTATTAGTTTAGACGGAAATTCTTGCACGAGCACTCGGGTCGTGAGGAACGTCATTCGAACTCAAATACTATAAGGCCAAACATGATGTTCAATATATACCAAACATATGTCCATGTACGGTGATATATATATATATATATATATATGGTGCACATTCTATACATACATTAAGACATTCTCATTTAGGATGAACATTATATATCGTCGTATATAAACGTTCTGATATAGAATGGACATCATGTATCGCCGTATGATATTTGGGTCCAGACCAAGTTTTGACGACCTAGGTGCTCATGAGAGAATGACTCTTAGTTTAGACTCTAAATATGTAACGAGTTTTGTATATATGTCATGTTGTTAATGTGTTTGTGTGTGTGTTTTTTACACTTACCACACACCCGGGTGTGTACGTGGTAACTCCTTGACCACTAACGCTACAAATTAATTTCCACTACATTAATTCATATTTTCGTGTTTTCTTTTTGTTGTGATCATGAGAGCTAGTCATGAACCTTAACTTAAGGCGCCCTAATTATTTGTGTATGCATATGGTTATTGTCCAAGTCAAGGTAAACCCTCTTGTATATATGTGACTTGCTACTCACGCGCGTGTTGACTTGGCAATAAAATACTAACTGGATCTGTAGGTTAACATATGAAGTACGTGTACTAATCACGACAGGAGCATTGAATTTAATTAACAATTCTGCATGTGGATTATCATTGCATGTCAAGCCAAGTAGTTGCAAGAAATTTCTTAGTTTTAGACAAAGAATAAACAGTAGGTACACGTCTCTCTAATACATTTCATGTTTTTTGGCATATATATATATTACAAGTTGATATATACTCATGGATTGTCAACTTGCAAGAGATTCTTTTTCAGACACAAAAATTGACCAAGTCCCTAATAACATTGGCTTTCTTTCTACTACTTTGGCAGTATATATTTACTACATGTTTGCAGCTTAATTTGTTCTCCTAGTACAAACTTTGAGAGTGATGGAGATGCTAAGCAAACACCTCCTTGTTGCATTGCTTGGTGTTTTTGCTCTTATACTTGTAGCTCAAGCACAAAATGATCAATCACGTACATATTCATAATTATCCAAAGCTTGAAATATTGATTTTGATGATTGTTTGATCACAGTGTCTAATGTACTCTCTCTCTCTCTCTCTCTCTGTCTTTGTGATCACTCAGGCTTCATAAGCTTGGACTGTGGGCTACCAGCAAATTCCAACTACTCTGAGCCAGGTACAAATATTTACTATATTTCAGATGCATCATTCATAGACACTGGTGTGAGTAAAAGCATACAGCCTCAATACAAAGCTGGCCTACAACAGCAATTAGGTTATGTCAGGAGCTTTCCTCAGGGGACAAGGAACTGTTACACAGTCAACATTACAAGTGGCACCAAATATTTGATCCGAGCAACTTTCGTGTATGGGAATTATGACTCCCTAAATCAGTTACCAAAGTTTGATCTGCACCTGGGACCTAATTTCTGGTATTCAGTGTCATCCGATGGTGTAACCACGAGTACCATCGTAGAACTCATTCATATTCCCACATTAGACTACATACATGTCTGTCTGGTCAACAAGGGCACCGGAACACCATTCATTTCAGCATTGGAATTTAGGCCTTTGAAAAATGATACTTATGTGACCAAATCTGGTTCATTGGGACTCTCCTTTCGTGTAAATATTGGTGCAACAACCAATAGTTCATACAGGTGAGTCATCCTAGCTATATGCAATCAACTGCTTTAACATTCATTGCTGCAGCAGTACTGGTTTATACAGTTTTGGTTAGGCCAAAAGTTTTGGTTCATTGGCTTGGCAGCTCATAATAAGCATTTCCGGCCCATTTGACTTTATACAATTTTTATGTATTCTATTTGCTCAGATACTGAACAAACACTTTTACTTCAGGTATGACTACGATGTTTTTGATCGCCTCTGGGTACCTTTCAACTTCAACGAATGGGAACAATTAAGTACCTCGCTTACCGTAGATGCAGCAGATCACAACAGCTACCAAGTACCACCTATAGTAATGAGTACTGCCAGTACCCCAACAGATGCTAGTGCTTCCATGGACCTCAGATGGACTGCTCCAGATACAACTTCTGCATATTATGTGTACCTGCACTTTGCTGAACTGCAGCAGCTTAAAGTCAACGAGTCCAGATCATTCAATATCACTCTCAATGGGGAGCATTGGTATGGACCTTTCGTCCCGTCGTACTTGTCCACTATCACTGTGTTCAGCCCCTCACCCTTAACTGGAGGAAATTATACTTTGTCACTTGTGAAAGCTGAGGATTCAACTCTCCCACCATTCATCAACGCTATGGAGGCCTACGAAGTGATGAATTTCTCACAACCAGAAACTAATGGGGATGATGGTACATTAATCATTTCAACATCTTCTCTCTCATTTTACTTCATTATTCAAGCATATGCTTGATTAAATTGACTAATATATGAATGCCTGTGAAAATAACAGTGGCTGCTATTGCAAACATAAAGTCAACATATGGAGTGGATAAAATTTGGCAGGGAGACCCATGTGCTCCCCAAGCATACGTATGGGAAGGTCTAAACTGTACCTACGATGGTCCCCCTAGAATCATATCGTTGTAAGTTTGTGATTTTTTTTTTTTTTTGGTTTTTTCTTGAGGGCCTAATTCAGAACTATCCTTTTCCAGCTTCTTTAATAAATTTATTGAACTTTCAATTAGGGACCTGTCCTCAAGTGGATTGACAGGGGAGATAACTTCATATATATCCAGTCTTGTCAGGCTAGAAACTTTGTAAGTATCTCAAGCTCAACAAGTTAGCAAGATACATATGGATTCCATTTATATCTGGTCATCATATATATTTATCACAGTCAGCACTAAATGTATGCATATTAATTGCTTGATTCAGGGATTTATCAAACAATAGCTTAACTGGACCAGTACCTGAATTTCTGTCTAAATTGCCAAATCTGAGGGTCCTGTAAGTAATTTGGATTTAAAGTGTTACTGCAAATTTCTTGGTTAGAAAGAAAGGGGTCCATAAATTTTCTCTTCCTCTGCAGTAACTTGGAAAGAAACCAGCTCTATGGTTCAGTTCCATCTGAACTTATTGAAAGATCGACAAGTGGTTCACTATCTTTAAGGTCTGTTTTTGTCCAAAACCATTATCACATATTTCCATAGTATTTCCCTTTTTTCCCATTTCAATCTTCTTTATTTTGATGGGGAAGAAGTATTAAAATCATTAGAATTTATTGGACCGATATCACATTGAATATTATATTGTTGGCTAAAATTCCACGACTGACTATTCATCAACCTTATTGATGCTAGTGTGGGAGAAAATGCAAACCTGTGTGCAAAAAGTTCATGCAATAAGAAGAAAAACAATGTAATCATTCCAATAATAGCATCAGTTGGCGGGTTTGCTATTCTCTTGGTAGCAGCTGTGGCTATATACATGAGCCTTAAAAGAGGAAGAAAACAACAAGGTAAAGCTACTATAACGTTGATGACCACAAGATATATTGAAAATTTGGTTATGCATATTACATGTTCTTAGGTAAACATAGAAAATGTATTCCTATGTTTATGAAACTCCTGATGATGATCTGCTTCTACAGTTGTAACAGTAGTTGCAGAGTCCAACACTCAAAATGATTCATTCGAGGAGTCAAAGAAACGACAATTTACATACTCAGAGGTTCTGAAGATGACCAACAACTTTGAGAAAATTCTTGGGAAAGGTGGATTTGGAATAGTTTACCATGGCAAGGTAGATAATACTCAAGTAGCTGTGAAGATGCTTTCTCCATCATCAGTTCAAGGATACCAACAATTTCAAGCAGAGGCATGTAGTAAAGCTCATGCAAAATAATGACCTCACTTATATTAATTTATAGGACCAGAATATGACTTTATGGGTTAATTTGCAGGTCAAACTTCTTATCAGAGTTCATCATAGAAACTTGACTAGCCTTGTTGGATATTGCAATGAAGGAACCAACATGGCACTCATCTATGAGTATATGGCCAATGGAAATTTGGAAACACATCTCTTAGGTATGGTTCTCAATTTTATTATTATTTTTTAATAGAAGTTTGTTGTTGTCAACTCATAAAATTGGGATTCCAATTCCACCAAGTTTGAACAAACTATTAAACAGAAATGAATTGGATATTGGTCACATTTTTTTGTGTAGGTCAGGATAGCAATGCAATTATCTTGACTTGGGAAGGTAGACTTCAGATAGCGACGGATGCAGCACAAGGTTAGGGAGTGGAAATTTGGAAATTAAATTTACTCAATACTCTCCTATTTTATGTTCAATAAGAAAAGAGTGGATTTGAAATGCAGGATTGGAGTATCTGCACAATGGTTGTAGGCCACCTATAGTCCACAGAGATGTGAAGACAACAAATATTTTGTTAGCTGAAAATTTCCAAGCAAAATTATCTGATTTTGGCCTATCAAGAATTTTCCCAACTGATGAAGGCACACATATGTCCACTGTTGTTGCTGGCACCCCTGGATACCTTGACCCTGAGTAAGTTTTCTCTGTCATTCATTTGAGAACTAAAATTTACAAAAACATCAAAGGCAAGGTAGAACTTAATGCAATTGATTGTTGAGTTGCAACTGGTACAAATATTGAGTTACATGGTTTGTCTTGCAGGTACTACATAACAAGCAGGCTGAATGAGAAAAGTGATGTTTATAGCTTTGGAGTTGCTCTCTTGCAGATAATCACTAGCCGCCCCGTGATATCAAGAACACATGAGAGGAGTCATATAAGTCAATGGGTTAGCTTCATGCTTTCTAGAGGGGATATTAAAACCATTGTTGATCCGAGGTTACGTGAAGATTATGATGTTAACTCTGCCTGGAGGGCTGTTGAACTAGCAATGAATTGTGTGTCCGAGGTATCCACCAGCAGGCCAAACATGAGTGAGGTAGTGACAAGGCTAAATGAGTGTTTGGCAGCAGAGTTAGCTCGAACAAATAACAATAGCCGTGTGACTGAATCAACAGATTCAATTGTGTACTCTATGAATGGGACTACTGAATTCAGTCCTTCTGCAAGGTAATTCTTTGTGCAGAAGGTGATTTTTGCGAGCCGGGTCTTTCTTAATTTCTTCAATGATTTTGTATTCTTGTGTTGAAGCTTGTAGTTATGGTGGTACTCAGCAATGCTTTGCCAGGCCACTATAATTTGTTATGTACTTATGTGTAAAATGAATTCATGATATAATATACTTATGTGTACTCATCATTTTAGTTTTCAGTTCAAAGGACATAAATAATGCATATATAGAGGTCGATCAATGGTCTATGCAGATAACAGATTTAGAACCTATTTGGGAGTGCTTTTCTAGGAAATGCTTTGCTAAGTAGCGCTTTTGTTAAAAGCACATAAATTTTCTCAGTTTGGGTGAAATATATCTCTTTCTTTTTTTAATATGCAGCGTATAAGAGGTTTATATACAGCCCTTAGAGAACTATTCTAGGAAACAAATAAATACAGAGCAATCAAGATCCTATAATCTAGGGAATCAGAATCACATAGTTGACTTTGTTCTTTTACACTAACTAGGAATGTACAGCTCATTTGACACTCCCCCTCAAGTTGGAACATATATGTTGTCCATGCCCAACTTGCTAAGTGAGCTGTAAAAAATTATGCTTTTGACTGCTTTGGTGAGAACATCTGCGAGTTGATCTTCGGATTTAACAAATGATACCTCGATGATCTTAGCCTCAAGCTTCTCTTTGATGAAATGTCTGTCAACTTCAACATGCTTGGTTCTATCATGTTGCACTGGATTATGTGCAATGTCGATAGCGGCCTTGTTGTCACAATGTAATTGCATGGCGTGTTTGGGTTTGAATCCCAAATCTCTCAACAAGTTTCTAATCCAGAGTAGCTCACATACTCCATATGCCATACCCCTATATTCTGCTTCAGCACTCGATCTTGACACTACTTTCTGTTTCTTACTCCGCCAAGTGACCAGATTGCCTCCCACAAAGGTGAAGTATCCAGATGTGGATCGCCTGTCAGTAACAGCACCTGCCCAGTCTGCATCAGTATGACCCTCAACATCTAGATGACCATGGCGTGAGAACATCAATCCTTTTCCAGGAGCTGACTTCAAGTATCTCAGAATTCTATCGACAGCATTCATGTGTGCTTCACTCGGTGCATGCATGAATTGGCTCACCACACTCACTGCATATGCTATATCAGGTCTAGTATGTGATAGATAGATTAGCTTTCCAACAAGCCGTTGATACCTTTCTTTGTTGGTAGGTACCTGGTCAGGATACTCACCAAGTTTATGATTCTCCTCCATTGGAGTATCTGCTGGTTGACAAGCTAACTTTCCAGTTTCAGTCAAAATGTCAAGGGTATATTTCCGTTGTGATAGAAATATTCCTTGTTTTGAACGAGCCACTTCAATACCCAAAAAATACTTCAGAGCACCGAGATCTTTCATCTCAAACTCACTGGCTAAATAACGTTGCAATGCTGCCTTTTCTTCCGGGTCATTCCCTGTAACCACCATGTCATCAACATACACAATAAGGGCAGTGACCTTACCTTTCCTATGTTTCAAGAAAAGAGTATGATCTGAGTTACTTTGCTTGTAACCAAAATTCTTCATTGATTTGCTGAACCTTCCAAACCATGCTCTAGGTGATTACTTCAATCCATAAAGAGACTTTCTCAGTTTACACACCATATTGCTCTGACTGGACCCCATCTTGCATCCTGGAGGGGGATCCATATAGACTTCTTCTTCTAGGTCTCCATGCAGGAATGCATTTTTAACATCAAACTGGTGTAATGGCCAATCCAGGTTTGCTGCTAGAGAAAGGAGCACCCGAATTGTGTTGATCTTGGCTACAGGAGCAAAGGTCTCCCCATAGTCAATTCCATAAGTCTGAGTGTAACCTTTCGCCACTAGTCTTGCTTTGTATCTTTCAATGGTGCCGTCTGCTTTGAACTTTACCGTATATATCTATCTGCAACCCACTGTTCTCTTCCCTTTAGGAAGGGTAGTCATCTCCCAAGTGGAATTCTTTTGGAGGGCTCTCATTTCTTCATTCATTGCTTGAGTCCACTTGGGGTCTTTCAGAGCTTCCTGCACATTACTTGGAATAGATACAGTGGATAATTGACATACAAATGATGCACATGACGGGGACAGCCTATGTAGAGACACATGATTAGCAATAGGGTATTTAACCTTTGATGTAGGATCAGGGTCATACTGTTGTTTAGGGATCCCTCTAGTTGTACGAGGAGGTAACTGATAACCTATGTTTCCTGTGTGACTCGACTCAGGTAAAGTGTAAGTCTTTGAGTTTGAGTGTTCAGTTACCTGTGGAAGATCTTCAAGGCCAGGTCTTGATTGGATGAGTGGTAATGGTACTGTAGGAGGAGTCTCTGAAGCATTATCTGGAGTCTCCAGATCTTGTGGCTCTTGCTCTTGTTGCACCACTGCAGCTGGTGAGTCAGTAGTCACTACATCCTCAGGTATTTTCTGAGGCTGCTCTGACACATTCTGTGGAATTAGGATGATCTTATTCTGAGTATCTTCTAAAAAAATAGAGCTCTCCCTCTGCAGGAGATGCTCAGACTCTCCTCCTGAGTAATAGAACTCACTCTCATGGAAAGTAACATCAGCAGTAATATGCAAGGTCTGAGTAGGGGGATGGAAACACTTGTAACCTTTCTTAGTGTCAGCATACCCTACAAAGACACATCGTAGTGCACACGGATCAAGCTTGCCACGCTGGTGTGGATATACCTGAACATAGGCCACGCAACTAAAGACACGTGGTTTTAGATTTGGTGTGGACGGCATGGTGAGGAGAGTGGTCAATGTCTGGAATGGAGTTTGATATTGAAGAGTACTGGATGGTGTGCGATTAATGAGGTAAGCAGCAGAACAAAGAGCCTCCCCCCAAAAATGATGTGGCATATGGGCCTCAAATAAAGAGGCACGAACAACTTCTAGGAGATGACGATTCTTGCGTTCTGCTACCCCCATTTTGTTGTGGTGTATAGGCACATGTAGTTTGATGAACAATACCATTCTCACTCAAAAAAGTATGTAGGTCATTGTTGATGTACTCTCCTCCATTGTCAGACCTAAGTGTTGTGATTTTTCTATCAAATTGAGTAGTAACATATCGATGAAAATTCATGAATTTAGCAGTGACTTCACTTTTCTGTTTCATGGGAAAAACCCAGGTCATCCTGGTGCAATCATCTATAAATGTTACAAACCACTTAAAACCACTAATGGTAAAAACTCTTGATGGTCCCCACACATCAGAATGGACAAGCATGAAAGGCATAGAACTTTTATTTAATCTTAATGGGTAAGAAATTCGATGACTTTTCGCCAAAATGCAAGTTTCACAATGAAAGTCTGATTCAGCAAACTGGGAAAACAACTCCGGAAATAACTGTTTCAGATAACCAAAAGAAGCATGCCCTAATCGTCTATGCCACAACCAGATCTTCTTCATCCTGACAGACTCATTCCCACTCACATGATGTGCTTGACTCAATTTCTTATTGCTATCTTCGGTCAGGTCCAGATAATACACCTTTCCCCTCCTAGTACCACATCCAATCACGGCCCTGGTGAGAAGATCCTGAAAAAGACAATACAATGGCCAAAAACACACAGTACAATTAAGAGAATCAATGATTTGAGGAACAGACAACAAATCATAGTCAAGTGAAGGGACAACTAGAACGTGGTCTAGACTTAATGATGATGTAAGAGATATGGACCCTTCTCCCAGAACTGGGGAGGTAGTTCCATTGGCATTAGTAACATGTGTTTGGCTTGACGGTTTGGTAGAGTGCAACCCAGTAAAACTAGATGTCATGTGATCAGTGGCACCAGTGTCAATAACCCATAATCTATTACAAGTAAGTGAAGGTGTGCAAGAGAAAGTACCTGAGGTGGCCAAGGCCTTGGAGCCGGATGTACCTGATGTGATATCCTGGGAGGACTCAGATGATGCGAATGAGACTCTGCTCGAATCCTTCTTTCGCCCTTTGTGAACCCATCCTTCTGGATAGCCAATGATTTCATAACAACCCTTAATTGTATGGTTTTCTAAACCACATTTGGTACACTTCATTGGGGGTCGGTTACGTGTAGAGTCGGTGTTCTGGGTGAATGACCGAGATTGCTTGGATTTTGCAGCAACTAAGGCTGTGGCTTCGGATGTGACACTAGCTTCAGACATGGTTCCCTGTCTGTTACTCTCTCTTTTGATATATGCATAAGTTGCCTCAAGTTCAGGTTTAGGCTCCATCCTCAAAATCTCTCCTCGAATTTGATCAAAGTTATTATCCAAACCTGCAAGAAAGATATAAACTCGGAGACGGTCAATCTCCTTGCGCCTAACTTCAATGTCTACTGGATTCTGCATGTTGCTTGGACATAATTGATCAAGTTCTTGAAAGATCTCAGTGAGCCCACTGTAGAAATTGGCAACAGATGCTCCATTCTGTTTCATCGTGAATGACCTTCTATGTAGATCATAAATCTTTGCCTCATCGGAACTGTCAGAATATGTTTTCTTGATTGCATCCCAGACTTGCTTGGCTGTGTCATAACGAATAAATCGTTTCATTTGGTTGGGTTGCATGGCATCGAATAACCAACTCTTGACTTGGCAATCCGACGCACGCCATTTGTTGTATGTCGAGTCTGTGGCTGCAGGTTGGGTCATATCACCTGTCAAGTGACCATGTTTTTCTCGTCCAGCAATTTTCATCTCTATGACTTGATGCCATAGAGAATAATTATGTTCATCCAATTTGATTCCAGTTGAAAAGTTGGAATTGTCTCCTTGAATGGCAACGATCTGGGTAGTTGCATTTGATTCACCATCACCTGAGGATTGGGCTGACTTGAGAGCGTTGAGGTCGTCTTCACTCACCATGATGATGGCTCAATGAAGGATCTCTGGTTTGTGGGCTGTGAGCGACGCAAGCGATGTTGCGACGCAACTGATGGTGATGCGAGGTTTTGGACTGGGTTTGTATGGTGGTATGGCGGCTGCGGAAGCGTGCTAGGGTAGGTCAAGAGACAGTCATGATCGACTGCTCTGATACCATCTCAATTTGGGTGAAATATATCTCTTTCTCTTTTTAATATGCAGCGTATAAGAGGTTTATATACAGCCCTTAGAGAACTATTCTAGGAAACAAATAAATACAGAGCAATCACGATCCTATAATCTAGGGAATCAGAATCACATAGTTGACTTTGTTCTTTTACACTAACTAGGAATGTACAGCTCATTTGACAAATTTTTTTTTAGGATATCAAAGTACTTCTTGTAATTGCCATAATATATACATGTGATATATCTTGCTAACTATGAAGAATAGTTAACACTAGATTATAAATTTATTTTATTCTGAAACATAGCAAAGCAATCTGCTGTAGCACACTCTAATTGAAAATTGTAGATACCAGGTTCGACTCCTGGCGGCGGAAATTTCTTTTTCTTTTTCGTTTCAAAAACTATATTTATTGGATTGAACGAGAAAAGGTACTATATAACAAATTGATTGAATGAAAAGGTGATCTTTATAGCTTTGGGATGGTTGTACTAAAACCAGGGTGTTAAATTTCAAAAATTTTGGCGAAATTTCGATTTTTTGGGGTGTCGAAATCGAAACCCATATTTGTTAAATTTTTGGGATGATTTCGTCGAAATTTCGCCGAAATCCTCGAAATTTCGGCGAAATTTTCGGCGGTGAAAATTTGAGATCTAGTTTTGGGTTTTGGAAGGCTGGGTTTTTGGAGAAAAATGGAGCGGTGGCAGGGGGCTGTAGGGGGAGATCGAGGGAGAGAAAGGCGACGGGGCGAGGGCAGGGGGCGACGGGGGGGAGATGCAGAGAGAGAGAGAGAGAGAGGATGAACAAGAAATGAAGAAGAAAAAACAGAGGAGGTGCTGGAGCCTCGGGGGAAAGGAAAGGAAAGGGAAAGGAAGGAAAGAAAAAGAAGAAAAAAAAAGAAAAAAAAAAAAAAAGAAAAGGAAGGAAAGAAAGAAAAAGAAGAAAAAAAAAAGAAAAAAAAAAAGAAAAGGAAGGAAAGAAAAAGAAGAAAAAAAAAGAAAAAAAAGAAAAAAAAAGGAAAATAAAAAAGAGAAAAAAATTAAAAGGTTTAGGGTTGATTGAGGTTTGAAGCCTTTGGGTTAATTGTAAAGAAAAAAAATAGTTTGGGTTTTGTTTGGTCGTTTTGGAGTTTCGTTTAGTTATTTTTAAACCATAAACTAGTAAACTCTAATATATTTCTATATAAAAAAAAAAAATTTAAAGTACCCTAAAGGGCTTAAACTCTAATATCATATATCATATCCTAAACAATATAGAATATAGATTATAAAATATATAGGGTTTAGTGTACATATTATAGAGTATAGATAATATACTAATTTTATTTATTCATTATACTAATTTTATTTAACAGTATTTGTCTCCGGCGTGCATTATATTCATCTTATATCACATGAAACCTACTATATAATTTGGTTTCTTCAATATTTTTTATCAATTTAGTAGATAATATGATAAATAAACATATGGTAAAGTTTCATTCAAAATTTTCGTATTTTGATAGCAATTTCCGTTATTTCTGTCAAATTTTTGTTGAAATTTAAAAATCTTCAAAATTTCTATCGAAATTTCTTCGAAACCCGAAATTTTATTCCGTTACTAAAACCCATGAGAGGATTCACATCTGCCAATAGGGTTGGTGTCATGCTTGCCTAAGATGACATTGAGCTATGTTGACAAGTTTTAGGAATGATAACTACAAACTTTGAATTTTGCAGAGTTAACATCACAATGATTAATAAATGCAAATCGATTACTTTCAGGCAAAACTTTGACCAATAATAAATTATTTGAAAATTTTAATCACGTGGATAATAAAAGAGTGAATTAAGAAAGGTAAACATGAATTTAGTATAAATAATTTTTAATACACCACAAAGCAACAAAATCCGCTGTAGCACTCTTTAATTGGATTGAGTTTTTCCTTCGGGTACGACTCCCAACAGCGGAAAAATGATTTTTTTTCTTGGCTAAAAGACATTTTTGGTCATTGTACTATAGCAAAGTCGCACTTTGGTCCCCGTCATTTCAATTTGCATTTTTTAAGAACTGCATGTGGTTATATTAATATCGCAATCAAGTCCAAACCGTCAAAATTATCTACTTCAGAGGCAATTTTGACGGTTTAAACCTAATTACGACATTAATGGTGCGTTTGGATGAAGTAATTTGAAACTACTAAGGAGGCCTGAGAATTCAACTCTCCCACCATTCATCAACGCTCAAACTGATTCATTTGAGTCAAAGAAACGACAATTTACATACTCAGAGGTCCTGAATATGACCAACAAGTTTGAGAAAATACTTGGGAAAGGTGGATTTGGAACAGTTTACCATGGCAGGGTAGATAATACTCAAGTAGCTGTGAAGATGCTTTCTCCATCATCAGTTCAAGGATACCAACAATTTCAAACAGAGGCATGTACTAAAAACTCATGCAGAATAATGACCTCATTTATATTTATAGGACCAGAATATGACATGAAACTAATTTTATTTAACAGTATTTGCTCCAGCGCGCATTATATTCACCTTATATCACATGAAACTTACTATATAATTTGATTTCTTCAATGTTTTTTATTAATTTAGTAGATAATATGTTAAATAAACATATGGTAAAAATTTCATTTAAAATTTTCATATTTTGATAGTAATTTCTGTCATTTCCGTCTAATTTCTGTCAAAATTTTAAAATTTTCGAAATTTCCGTCGAAATTTCTATCAAAATTTTCTTCGAAATTTCCTCGAAACCCAAAATTTTATTCCTTGGTTACAACTTACAAGTCTACGAGGAAGCTAACCATCTTCATAAAAGAAAAGGAAAAATTAAGAATATAAATGATAGAAAAACAAGTACACCCTTTTAATTGGAATTTAACTATCTAGCTAGACCTTCAAATTCTGTGACACTACTCGTACTACAAAATTATGGAAGTGTACTACATGTACTGGTGGGCCGGCCTTTGGTCTTTGTCCACTCTTTGCAGGAAATGGTATGGTACGTGCTTATTAATTTAAAAAGTGAAGTTGACTTGTGATAATAACACAATGAGCAAAATCAAATCGAAGACTTTTGCTTTGGCCTTTTTTTGGTCAATGAATGTTTTTTGTTCTTATCGGTACTACTATTATTAATTAATTATTGTGAGTGAAATTATTAGGCAGCTGCCTCAAAGTGCGGCCGGTGACACGCTATCAATTGACTCGAGACGTAGAAGAATATTACAGATTTGATTTATAACGGCCAAAATTGGCCTCTCGATAAATTATTGGGTGTAATTAATATATTGTCATAATATTTGGTGTAATCAATCCAATGTATAAGGTTATTATTAAATTGTATATTTATTTATATTAATAGGATATATTATTAATAATATTTACTCATATTATGACACATTTAATTAGTTATACATACTATTTGACGGTGTATCGGTTACACAGAATAATTTTTCCTTCACCTATCTCATAGACTCAAATTACAAACCTCATAAAATTGGAAAATGAAAATAAAACTAAAACATGCAAAAAATATTTGGTCCATTACCAAAATTCTGGCAAGCATTGCCCCAAATCCCTGAAAGATAGTCTGCCAGCATGCAAATTTTTTTGCATAGAACCTCCTTTTCACATTCAAAACTGTCACCTATGTACCAATTATATTATATCAGATCTGTGAGAGAGATGTTGTACATGGTTGTATGTAAGAATTCCTCACCAGCAACACTGTGACTTAATTTGTTCATACATCGTTGTCATGGCCCAAGGAGAGCCATTTTTGGTGCATCCTTTGATAGAAATTCACATTATAATACAAAAACTTCCACTCTTGATTGAATCAAAAGGCTAATCAATCTCGAAAACTTGACTATGTCCCAAATTTTAAATTATTTAACATATATGTGATTGGCATAGTCTTAAGTAATGTACCTATATTATTTTTCTTACATATCCTAGCTAATTAATGATTTGTCTTTATTCTTGGCCAAAAAAAAAAAAAAAGATTTGTCTTTATTATTTTTCTAAGCTAGGTGCAAGTACTTTCTAATGAATTTCCTAGCAGTTGGGTACCATTGACTTAGTCTTACCCGCCTAGTGTGGTGATCTCCTTCGTTAAAGTGAAGTATTAGTTTAGACGGAAATTCTCACACGAGCACCCGATAGTAAGGATCTCGTCTGGACTCGAATATTATTAGACTATATATGATGTTTAATATATATCAAAACGTCCATATACGGTAATATATATATATGGTGCATATTTTATATATGCATGAAGATATTCTAGTATAAAATAGGCATCATGTATCGCTATATAGGAACGTTCTTATTTAGAAAGGATATCATGTATCGTAATATAGTATATGGTCCCAAGCCAAATCCTCACCACCTGAGTGCTCATCAGAGAAGGACTCTTAGTTTATACTGCAATTATGTAGTTGAGTTTTGTATGTCATGTTGTTAATGTGTTTGTGTTTTTGTGTGTGTGTGTTTTTTTTTTTTTTTTTTTTTTTTTTTTTTTTTTATACTTACTACGGGTGTGGGGCCTGTGGGCTTTTTTTTTTTTCTTGTGATCATGACAGCTAGTCATGAACATTAAGCTAGGCCTCCTAATTATTTTTGTATGCATATGATTAATGTTAAGTCAAGGCCGTAAAGTCGTAAACCCTCTTGTGTATATGTATGTGACTTGCAACTCACGTTTTGAATTAGCAATAAAGTACTACCTGGATCTGTAGGTTCATATGAAGTATACAAATCAGTAATCACGGCATGGAGCATTGAATTTAACAATTCTGTGGTTTATCATTGCATATCAAGCCAAGTAGTTGCAAGAAATTTCTTAGTTTTAGACAAAGAATAAACAGTAGACATGCACGTCTCTCTAATACATTTAATTTTTTTTCCATATATATTACAAGTTGATATATATAGACTCATGGATTGTCAACTTGCAAGAAATTCTTTTTCAGACACTAAAATTAATTGACCAAGTCTCTTAATAACATTGGCTTTCTTTCTACTACTTTGGCAGTATATATACTACATGTTAGCAGCTTAATTTGTTCTCCTTGTAGGAACTTTGAGAGTGATGGAGATGCTAAGCAAACACTTCCTTTTTGCATTGCTTGGTGTTTTTGCTCTTATACTTGTAGTTCATGCACAAAATGATCAATCAGGTACATTCATAAATATCCAAATTAAGCTTGAAATATTGATTTTGATCATTATTTGATCGCCAACGTACTATATGTCTAATATTCTCTATCTCTCTTTCTCTCTCTCTCTGTCTTTGTGATCACTCAGGCTTCATAAGCTTGGACTGTGGGCTACCAGCAAATTCCAACTACTCTGAGCCAGGTACAAATATTTACTATATTTCAGATGCATCATTCATAGACACTGGTGTGAGTAAAAGCATACAGCCTCAATACAAAGCTGGCCAACAACAGCAAATAGATTATGTCAGGAGCTTTCCTCAGGGGACCAGGAACTGTTACACAGTCAAGATTACAAGTGGCACCAAATATTTGATCCGAGCAACTTTCGTGTATGGGAATTATGACTCCCTAAATAAGTTACCAAAGTTTGATCTGCACCTGGGACCTAATTTCTGGGATTCAGTGTCATTCAATAGTGTAACCTGGAGTACCATCGTAGAACTCATTCATATTCCCACATTAGACTACATACATGTCTGTCTGGTCAACAAGGGCACCGGAACACCATTCATTTCAGCATTGGAATTTAGGCCTTTGAAAAATAATACTTATGTGACCGAATCTGGTTCATTGGGACTCTCCTTTCGTGTAAATATTGGTGCAACAACCAATAGTTCATACAGGTGAGTCATCCTAGCTATATGCAATCAACTGCTTTAACATTCATTGCTGCAGTAGTACTGGTTTATATATACAGTTTTGGTTAGGCCAAAAGTTTTGGTTCATGGCTTGGCAGGTCATAATAAGCATATCCGGCGCCCCATTTGACTTTATACAATTTTTATGTATTCTATTTGCTCAGATACTGAACAAACACTTTCACTTCAGGTATGACTATGATGCTCTGGATCGCATCTGGGCACCTTACAACTTCAACCAATGGTCACAATTAAGTACCTCGCTTACCGTAGATGCAGCAGATCACAATAGCTACCAAGTACCACCTATAGTAATGAGTACTGCCAGTACCCCAATAGATGCTAGTGATTCCATTGACCTCAGCTGGACTGCTCCAGATACAACTTATGCATATCATGTGTTCCTGCACTTTGCTGAACTGCAGCAGCTTAAAGTCAACGAGTCCAGATCATTCAATATCACTTTCAATGGGAAGTATTGGTATGGACCTTTCGTCCCGGCGTACTTGTCCACTACCACTGTGTTCACCACCTCACCCTTAACTGGAACAAATTATACTTTGTCACTTGTGCAAACTGAGGATTCAACTCTCCCACCATTCATCAACGCTATGGAGGCCTACACAGTGATGGATTTCACACAACCAGAAACTAATGGGGATGATGGTACATTAATCATTTCAACATCTTCTCTCTCATTTTAGTTCATTATTCAAGCATATGCTTGATTAAATTGACTAATACATGAATGTCTGTGAAAATAACAGTGGCTGCTATTGCAAACATAAAGTCAACATATGGAGTGGAGAAAAATTGGCAGGGAGACCCATGTGCTCCCCAAGCTTACGTTTGGGAAGGTCTAAACTGTACCTACGATGGTCCCCCTAAAATCATATCCTTGTAAGTTTGTGCTTTTTTCTTGAGGGCCTAATTGTACGTGCTTTTCAGAACTATCTTTTTCCAGCTTCATTAATAAATTTGTTGAACTTTTATTTAGGGACCTGTCCTCAAGTGGATTGACTGGGGAGATAACTTCATATATATCCAGTCTTGTCATGCTAGAAACTTTGTAAGTATCTCAAGCTCAACAAGTCTGCAAGATACATATGGATTCCATATCTGGTCATCATATATATTTATCACAATTAATGTCAGCACTAAATGTATGCATATTGCTTGATTCAGGGATTTATCCAACAATAGCTTAACTGGATCAGTACCTGAATTCTTGTCTAAATTGCCAAATCTGAGGGTCCTGTAAGTATTTTGGATTTAAAGAGTTACTGCAAATTTCTTGGTTAGAAAGAAAGGGGTCCATAAATTTTCTCTTCCTCTGCAGTAACTTGGAAAGAAACCAGCTCAATGGTTCAGTTCCGTCTGAACTTATTCAAAGATCGACAAGTGGTTCACTATCTTTAAGGTCTGTTTTTGTCCAAAACCATTATCACATATTTCCATAGCATTTCCCTTTTTCCCATTTCAATCTTCTTTATTTTGATGGGGAAGAAGTATTAAAATTGTTAGATTTTTATGGACCGATACCACATTGAATATTATATTGCTGGCTAAATTCCACGACTGACTATTCATCAACCTTATTGATGCTAGTGTGGGAGAAAATGCAAACCTATGTGCAAAAAGTTCGTGCAAAAAGAAGAAAAACAATGTAATCATTCCAATAATAGCATCAGTTGGCGGGTTTGTTATTCTCTTGGTAGCTGTGGCTATATTCATGAGCCTTAAAAGAGGAAGAAAACAAGAAGGTAAAGCTACTATAACGTTGATGACCACAAAGTTGAAAATTTGGTTATGCATATTACATGTTCTTAGGTAAACAGAGAAAATGTATTCCTATGCGTATGAAACTCCTGGTAATGATCTACTTCTACAGTTGCAACAGTAGTTGCAGGACCCAACGCTCAAACTGATTCATTTGAGTCAAAGAAACGACAATTTACATACTCAGAGGTCCTGAATATGACCAACAAGTTTGAGAAAATACTTGGGAAAGGTGGATTTGGAACAGTTTACCATGGCAGGGTAGATAATACTCAAGTAGCTGTGAAGATGCTTTCTCCATCATCAGTTCAAGGATACCAACAATTTCAAACAGAGGCATGTACTAAAAACTCATGCAGAATAATGACCTCATTTATATTTATAGGACCAGAATATGACTTTACGGCTTAATTTGCAGGTCAAACTTCTTATCAGAGTTCATCATAGAAACTTGACTAGCCTTGTTGGATATTGCAATGAAGGAACCAACATGGCACTCATCTATGAATATATGGCCAATGGAAATTTGGAAACACATCTCTTAGGTATGGTTCTCAATTTTTTTTTTTTTTTTTTGAATAGAAGTTTGTTTTTGTCAACTCATAAAATTGGGATCCCAATTCCACCAAGTTTGAACAAACTATTAAACAGAAAAGAATTGGATATTGGTCACTTTTTTTTGTGTAGGTCAGGATAGCAATGCAATTGTCTTGACTTGGGAAGGTAGGCTTCAGATAGCGACGGATGCAGCACAAGGTTAGGGAGTGGAAACTTGGAAATTAAATTTACTCAATACTCTCCTATTTTATGTTCAATAAGAAAAGAGTGGATTTGAAATGCAGGATTGGAGTATCTGCACAATGGTTGTAGGCCACCTATAGTCCACAGAGATGTGAAGACAACAAATATTTTGTTAGCTGAAAATTTCCAAGCAAAATTATCTGATTTTGGCCTATCAAGAATTTTCCCAACTGATGAAGGCACACATATGTCCACTGTTGTTGCTGGCACCCCTGGATACCTTGACCCTGAGTAAGTTTTCTCTGTCATTCTTTTGAGAACTAAAATTTACAAAAACATCAAAGGCAAGGTAGAACTTAATGCAAGTTGAAGAAAACATATATATACTTGATTGTTGAGTTGCAACTGGTACAAATATTGAGTTACATGGTTTGTCTTGCAGGTACTTCATAACAAGCAGGCTGAATGAGAAAAGTGATGTTTATAGCTTTGGAGTTGCTCTCTTGCAGATAATCACTAGCCGCCCCGTGATATCAAGAACACATGAGAGGAGTCATATAAGTCAATGGGTTAGCTTCATGCTTTCTAGAGGGGATATTAAAACCATTGTTGATCCGAGGTTGCGTGAAGATTATGATGTTAACTCTGCCTGGAGGGCTGTTGAACTAGCAATGGATTGTGTGTCCGAGGTATCCACCAGTAGGCCAAACATGAGTGAGGTAGTGACAAGGCTAAATCAGTGTTTGGCAGCAGAGTTAGCTCGAACAAATAACAATAGCCGTGTGACTGAATCAACAGATTCAATTGTGTACTCTATGAATGGGACTACTGAATTCAGTCCTTCTGCAAGGTAATTCTTTGTGCAGAAGGTGATTTTTGCGAGCCGGGTCTTTCTTTCTTCAATGATTTTGTGTTTCTATTTGTTACACCATCTTGTATTCTTGTGTTGAAGCTTGTAGTTATGGTGGTACTCAGCAATGCTTTGCCACTATAATTTGTTATGTGTAAAATGAATTCATGATATAATATCATAGTCATCATTTTAGTTTTCCGTTCAAAAGAACATAAATAATGCATATATAGAGGTCAGTGGTCTATGCAGATAACTGATTTAGGGCTGTTTGGGAGTGTTTCTCTAGAAAATGCTTTGCTCAGTAGCACGTTTGTTAAAAACACATAAATTTTTTTAAGGAAATCAAAGTACTTCTTGTAATTGCCATAATATATATATGTGATATATCTTGCTAACTATGAAGAATAGTTAACACTAGATTATAAATTTATTTTATTCCGAAACATAGCAAAGCAATCCGCTGTAGCACACTCTAATTGGAAATTGTTGATACCAGGTTCGACTCCTGGCGGTGGAAATTTCTTTTTTCTTTTTTGTTTCAAAAACTATACTTATTATTATTTTTGGTGAATAACTATATTTATTGGATTGAACGAGAAAAGGTACTATATAACAAATTGATTGAATGAAAAAGGTGATCTTTATAGCTTTGGGGTGGTTGTACTAAAACCCATGAGAGGATTCACATCTGCCAATAGGGTTGGTGTCATGCTTGCCTAAGATGACATTGAGCTATGTTGACAAGTTTTAGGAATGATAACTACAAACTTTGAATTTTGCAGAGTTAACATCACAAGGATTAATAAATGCAAATCGATTACTTTGAGGCAAAACTTCGACCAATAATAAATTATTTGAAAATTTTAATTACGCCATAATGTGGGATAATAAAGAGTGAATTAAGAAAGGTAAACATGAATTTAGTATAAATAATTTTTAATACACCACAAAGCAACAAAATCCGCTGTAGCACTCTTAATTGGATTGAGTTTTTCCTTCGGGTACGACTCCCAACAGCGGAAACATGATTTTTTTTTCTTAGCCAAAAGACGTTTTTGGTCATTGTACTATAGCAGAGTCGCACTTTGGTCCCCGTCATTTTAATTTACATTTTTAAAGGACTGTGGTTCTATTAATATCGCAATCAGGTTCAAACCGTCAAAATTATTTACTTCAGAGCCAATTTTGATGGTTTAGACCTAATTACGACATTAATGGAATCACGGTCTTTGAAAAATGCAAATTGAAATTACGTGCAGGGACTAAAGTGTGACTCAGTCATAGTACAGAGACCAAAAACGTCTTTCGACATTTTTTCTTTTCTTTTTCTTCTAAGTTCAGGGCCGGTCCGAGTATTTAGGTGGCCCTAAGCGATAAAAAAAGTTGAGGCCTTTTGCTCATTCAATAACTAAAATTAATTGACCAAAAAATCAATAAGCAATTTCTAACTTGATAACTATCAATTTAGTAAGAGAAATTAAAAAATAGAACTGATTTACATTAATTGAGAATCGTTAAGTACACAAAAGTTGGAGTCAGTTTTGAAGATAACTAATATATGTAGCAAGCTTTAAGCTGCAAGTAGCAAGCTTCTTGACAATCTATATTCCAAATTCTCTGCTAACAAACCTTTGTTACCAAATTTGAGAGTTTTCTTACTTCTCGATATTAATAAAGGAGACAAAGTATAAAGCAACTAAATCTCTGTTTATATTTCAAATTTAATTATTTATTAATGCATTAGTATTCTCATACTATTAGCTGCATAACAAGGTAATTACTAATAATATGTATTAGGATTCTCACACATGTAAGTCATTGTAAAGCAATCAGCCACATTAAAGTAGTTCACCATAATATTAAAATATATATATATAAACAAACACAAAACATGAAAAACAGGAGGACTTTTTTTTTTTTTTTTTTTAAAGAAGTTAACTTAGAAGTAGGAGGCCCTTTGGGTGGGTGGGCCCTAGGCGGTCGCCCAGCTCGCCTGCCGTCAGGGCCGGCCCTGATGATTACATTGCTCTTATTACACTGCTCTTATTGATGGTTTACTTTGGAGTCGTCATCCAACCACTCTATCTTTACGAGAAAAAGTCAGTCAACCTATCGATCAGCAAATTGATGTTAAAGGTATTATTTGCGATAGGACATACAGCTGTATAATTTAATAAATTTGGACTTAGTCTGGTAATATTTATTGATGAATTATGGGAATTTCAGGTCATAGACGAGAAGTTAATGTGTCGAGAAGAAAAATATTCCCCTGCTGTGGAGATATTTAGTCACACTAAATGTTGGCGGCATTGTTTAAAGTCTGTTAAGATTCAAAGCTTTTATAGTACTAAAGATGGACAGTTTTGTGGAATGTAATGGAAATTTACCTCGTAGCTGGTTATTGACAGATCTTGAAGAAGTTGATGAAATCAGTTTTGTGCTACAGTAGCTGTCCGAAAATTAGTCCGGTCACTTTTGAACTACTTACATTGGTTGTTGGACAACTAGGCTATATAGCTGTTTTTCTTGAAAGCTAGAACCAATATACAAGTTTGTGCAATTATCAAGTATTTATACATTTTTGAATTTTTGAGTTTTTTAGACTAATTAACTCATTTTTACTATATAACAATTATAATTCAATATATATTATGCACAACATCGATCCCGTCAAGAAACATGTTAATGGAATATGCATAAAGCGGCAATAAGTCAAAATTCTACATTGGTGAGATCTTATACCCATATACTGAAGCTGGGTGTTGAGGTCTGAACAATTTAAAAGGTGATGCTGAATAAGTACCTCTGGAAGTAACAATGAGCTATTAACTTGTCAATTTTTGTGTGCAAGTTAACTTCCTCCTAATTAAGATGCTCCCAAGATTGTGATGTCTTCATTCTTTATCTAGTTCTGTAATTTTGGACCCCTGTTTCCATTTAACTTGACCGATTGGCTAATTTTGTATGGGAACAGTTGATTATAATTGTATGTTGATCCAATACAGGACTAAAACATATTAAGTAGCCAATTAGTCAAAGTTAAATGGCGGTGTACACCAATCGAGCATGACATCGACAATAGCTCAAAAGTTACCACTTTCGCTGAAACTAGCAATGATCAGCTTTTAACTTGTCACTTTTTTGTGCAATTAAGTTATATCCTCATGAGTAAATTTTTGTGTGCAAGTCATCACCTCATGAGTTTATTAACATTGTACAAACAGCTACATCTCTACTTCTTCTTCTTAGTATTCATCTTCCCTTGTATAAGCCAATCACTTAATTTGAGCCAATCACTAGGTTGGCTAACATTGGGGCTACAAATCATGTAACTGTTGATTTGAACAATATTTTCTTCAGCCACTCCATACAATGGACAAGAAACAATTTTATTAGGTAAAGGGGGCAGAAACAATCTAGATTATCTTCTTAATATAATTCACAGTTTGGCCATTAAAAAAAAAAAATTTTAAACCTGAAATTAAGTCCAACTAATTAAACACGTATATGAGAGAATATGATTTCACTAAAAGAGGGCATATATGCATTTCACCAAAATTTGCATGACCTGCAACAGCCAATATATTAATATGCTGAGAGGGCAAAAGTAAAGCAAGGAATTCTCCAAGCTACCTATTTGTTAACTAGAAGACAACAATGCATTGACTTGACTTTGGTGGTACTTAGTTATTACGAACGCCAATTATATATTGTACATATGTCTGGACAAAAAAAAAATTATATCACATATTTCTTTTCCAAATCATCAATAGTGCATGCCGTGTACAATATGCATGATTCATGCCGTGTACAGTATGCATGATTCAATGTTTTGAATTCACACGGTTTGGAATCTTTGGAAGCTCACTTATTAGTCACTTTACATAGCCAAATTTTCAATAAGGTTACAACTTACAAGTCTACGAGGAAGCTAACCATCTTCATAAGAGAAAAGGAAAAATTAAGAATATAAATGATAGAAAAACAAGTACACCCTTTTAATTGGAATTTAACTATCTTGCTATACTTTCAAATAATTCTATAACACTACTCATACTACAAAATTATGGAAGTTTACATGTACTAGTTGATCTGGGTCTTTGGTCTTTGTTCTTTGTTGGAAATGGTATGGGACTAGCTTGTTAATTTAAAAAGTGAAGTTGACTTGTGATAATAACACAATGAGCAAAATCATACCGAAGACTTTTGCTTTGGCCCCTTTTTGGTCAATGAATGTTCGTTTGTTCTTATTGGTACTATACATTATTAATTAATTATTGTGAGCGAGGAAATTATTAGGCAGCTGCCTCAAAGTGCGGGAACACGGCATCAATTGACTTGAGACTTTGACGAATATTACAGATTTGATTTATAATGGCAGATTGGCCTCTTCACGACTTCACCACACCTACCTCATATACTCAAATTACAACCTCATAAAATTGGAAAATGAAAATAAAACTAAAACATGTAAAAAATATTTGCTCCATTAATTGGATGGGCCACCAAAATTCTGGCCAGCATTATATTGCCCCAAATACCTGAAAGATAGTCTGCCAGCATGCAAAAGTTTTTGCATAGAACCTCCTTTTCACATTCAAAATTGTCACCTATGTACTAATTATATTATATCAGATCTGTGAGAGAGATGTTGTACATGATTGTATGTAAGAATTTCTCACCAGCAACACTCTGAGTTAATTTGTACATACACGGTGATATGGAGAGCCAATTTTGGTGCACATATCTTTGCTAGAAATTCACATTTTAAAATGATACAAAAACTTCCACTCTTGATTGAATCAAAAGGCTAATCAATCTCTAAAACTTGACTATGTCCCAAATTTTAAATTAATTGAACATATATATGATTGACATAATCTTAAGTAATGTACCTTTAATATTCTTCTTACACATCCTAATGATTTGTCTTTATTATTTTTCTAAGGTACAAGTGCATTTCCTACCAGTTGGGTAGCCATTGACTTAGTCATACCCGCCTAGTGTGGTGATCTCCTTTGTTAAAGTGAAGTATTAGTTTAGACGGAAATTCTTGCACGAGCACTCGGGTCGTGAGGAACGTCATTCGAACTCAAATACTATAAGGCCAAACATGATGTTCAATATATACCAAACATATGTCCATGTACGGTGATATATATATATATATATATGGTGCACATTCTATACATACATTAAGACATTCTCATTTAGGATGAACATTATATATCGTCGTATATAAACGTTCTGATATAGAATGGACATCATGTATCGCCGTATGATATTTGGGTCCAGACCAAGTTTTGACGACCTAGGTGCTCATGAGAGAATGACTCTTAGTTTAGACTCTAAATATGTAACGAGTTTTGTATATATGTCATGTTGTTAATGTGTTTGTGTGTGTGTTTTTTACACTTACCACACACCCGGGTGTGTACGTGGTAACTCCTTGACCACTAACGCTACAAATTAATTTCCACTACATTAATTCATATTTTCGTGTTTTCTTTTTGTTGTGATCATGAGAGCTAGTCATGAACCTTAACTTAAGGCGCCCTAATTATTTGTGTATGCATATGGTTATTGTCCAAGTCAAGGTAAACCCTCTTGTATATATGTGACTTGCTACTCACGCGCGTGTTGACTTGGCAATAAAATACTAACTGGATCTGTAGGTTAACATATGAAGTACGTGTACTAATCACGACAGGAGCATTGAATTTAATTAACAATTCTGCATGTGGATTATCATTGCATGTCAAGCCAAGTAGTTGCAAGAAATTTCTTAGTTTTAGACAAAGAATAAACAGTAGGTACACGTCTCTCTAATACATTTCATGTTTTTTGGCATATATATATATTACAAGTTGATATATACTCATGGATTGTCAACTTGCAAGAGATTCTTTTTCAGACACAAAAATTGACCAAGTCCCTAATAACATTGGCTTTCTTTCTACTACTTTGGCAGTATATATTTACTACATGTTTGCAGCTTAATTTGTTCTCCTAGTAAAACTTTGAGAGTGATGGAGATGCTAAGCAAACACCTCCTTGTTGCATTGCTTGGTGTTTTTGCTCTTATACTTGTAGCTCAAGCACAAAATGATCAATCACGTACATATTCATAATTATCCAAAGCTTGAAATATTGATTTTGATGATTGTTTGATCACAGTGTCTAATGTACTCTCTCTCTCTCTCTCTCTCTCTCTCTCTCTCTCTCTCTCTCTGTCTTTGTGATCACTCAGGCTTCATAAGCTTGGACTGTGGGCTACCAGCAAATTCCAACTACTCTGAGCCAGGTACAAATATTTACTATATTTCAGATGCATCATTCATAGACACTGGTGTGAGTAAAAGCATACAGCCTCAATACAAAGCTGGCCTACAACAGCAATTAGGTTATGTCAGGAGCTTTCCTCAGGGGACAAGGAACTGTTACACAGTCAACATTACAAGTGGCACCAAATATTTGATCCGAGCAACTTTCGTTTATGGGAATTATGACTCCCTAAATCAGTTACCAAAGTTTGATCTGCACCTGGGACCTAATTTCTGGTATTCAGTGTCATCCGATGGTGTAACCACGAGTACCATCGTAGAACTCATTCATATTCCCACATTAGACTACATACATGTCTGTCTGGTCAACAAGGGCACCGGAACACCATTCATTTCAGCATTGGAATTTAGGCCTTTGAAAAATGATACTTATGTGACCAAATCTGGTTCATTGGGACTCTCCTTTCGTGTAAATATTGGTGCAACAACCAATAGTTCATACAGGTGAGTCATCCTAGCTATATGCAATCAACTGCTTTAACATTCATTGCTGCAGCAGTACTGGTTTATACAGTTTTGGTTAGGCCAAAAGTTTTGGTTCATTGGCTTGGCAGCTCATAATAAGCATTTCCGGCCCATTTGACTTTATACAATTTTTATGTATTCTATTTGCTCAGATACTGAACAAACACTTTTACTTCAGGTATGACTACGATGTTTTTGATCGCCTCTGGGTACCTTTCAACTTCAACGAATGGGAACAATTAAGTACCTCGCTTACCGTAGATGCAGCAGATCACAACAGCTACCAAGTACCACCTATAGTAATGAGTACTGCCAGTACCCCAACAGATGCTAGTGCTTCCATGGACCTCAGATGGACTGCTCCAGATACAACTTCTGCATATTATGTGTACCTGCACTTTGCTGAACTGCAGCAGCTTAAAGTCAACGAGTCCAGATCATTCAATATCACTCTCAATGGGGAGCATTGGTATGGACCTTTCGTCCCGTCGTACTTGTCCACTATCACTGTGTTCAGCCCCTCACCCTTAACTGGAGGAAATTATACTTTGTCACTTGTGAAAGCTGAGGATTCAACTCTCCCACCATTCATCAACGCTATGGAGGCCTACGAAGTGATGAATTTCTCACAACCAGAAACTAATGGGGATGATGGTACATTAATCATTTCAACATCTTCTCTCTCATTTTACTTCATTATTCAAGCATATGCTTGATTAAATTGACTAATATATGAATGCCTGTGAAAATAACAGTGGCTGCTATTGCAAACATAAAGTCAACATATGGAGTGGATAAAATTTGGCAGGGAGACCCATGTGCTCCCCAAGCATACGTATGGGAAGGTCTAAACTGTACCTACGATGGTCCCCCTAGAATCATATCGTTGTAAGTTTGTGATTTTTTTTTTTTTTTGGTTTTTTCTTGAGGGCCTAATTCAGAACTATCCTTTTCCAGCTTCTTTAATAAATTTATTGAACTTTCAATTAGGGACCTGTCCTCAAGTGGATTGACAGGGGAGATAACTTCATATATATCCAGTCTTGTCATGCTAGAAACTTTGTAAGTATCTCAAGCTCAACAAGTTAGCAAGATACATATGGATTCCATTTATATCTGGTCATCATATATATTTATCACAGTCAGCACTAAATGTATGCATATTAATTGCTTGATTCAGGGATTTATCAAACAATAGCTTAACTGGACCAGTACCTGAATTTCTGTCTAAATTGCCAAATCTGAGGGTCCTGTAAGTAATTTGGATTTAAAGTGTTACTGCAAATTTCTTGGTTAGAAAGAAAGGGGTCCATAAATTTTCTCTTCCTCTGCAGTAACTTGGAAAGAAACCAGCTCTATGGTTCAGTTCCATCTGAACTTATTGAAAGATCGACAAGTGGTTCACTATCTTTAAGGTCTGTTTTTGTCCAAAACCATTATCACATATTTCCATAGGATTTCCCTTTTTTCCCATTTCAATCTTCTTTATTTTGATGGGGAAGAAGTATTAAAATCATTAGAATTTATTGGACCGATATCACATTGAATATTATATTGTTGGCTAAAATTCCACGACTGACTATTCATCAACCTTATTGATGCTAGTGTGGGAGAAAATGCAAACCTGTGTGCAAAAAGTTCATGCAATAAGAAGAAAAACAATGTAATCATTCCAATAATAGCATCAGTTGGCGGGTTTGCTATTCTCTTGGTAGCAGCTGTGGCTATATACATGAGCCTTAAAAGAGGAAGAAAACAACAAGGTAAAGCTACTATAACGTTGATGACCACAAGGTTGAAAATTTGGTTATGCATATTACATGTTCTTAGGTAAACATAGAAAATGTATTCCTATGTTTATGAAACTCCTGATGATGATCTGCTTCTACAGTTGTAACAGTAGTTGCAGAGTCCAACACTCAAAATGATTCATTCGAGGAGTCAAAGAAACGACAATTTACATACTCAGAGGTTCTGAAGATGACCAACAACTTTGAGAAAATTCTTGGGAAAGGTGGATTTGGAATAGTTTACCATGGCAAGGTAGATAATACTCAAGTAGCTGTGAAGATGCTTTCTCCATCATCAGTTCAAGGATACCAACAATTTCAAGCAGAGGCATGTAGTAAAGCTCATGCAAAATAATGACCTCACTTATATTAATTTATAGGACCAGAATATGACTTTATGGGTTAATTTGCAGGTCAAACTTCTTATCAGAGTTCATCATAGAAACTTGACTAGCCTTGTTGGATATTGCAATGAAGGAACCAACATGGCACTCATCTATGAATATATGGCCAATGGAAATTTGGAAACACATCTCTTAGGTATGGTTCTCAATTTTTTATTATTTTTTTTGAATAGAAGTTTGTTTTTGTCAACTCATAAAATTGGGTTTCCAATTCCACCAAGTTTGAACAAACTATTAAACAGAAATGAATTGGATATTGGTCACATTTTTTTGTGTAGGTCAGGATAGCAATGCAAATGTCTTGACTTGGGAAGGTAGGCTTCAGATAGCGACGGATGCAGCACAAGGTTAGGGAGTGGAAACTTGGAAATTAAATTTACTCAATACTCTCCTATTTTATGTTCAATAAGAAAGGAGTGGATTTGAAATGCAGGATTGGAGTATCTGCACAATGGTTGTAGGCCACCAATAGTCCACAGAGATGTGAAGACAACAAATATTTTGTTAGCTGAAAATTTCCAAGCAAAATTATCTGATTTTGGCCTATCAAGAATTTTCCCAACTGATGAAGGCACACATATGTCCACTGTTGTTGCTGGCACCCCTGGATACCTTGACCCTGAGTAAGTTTTCTCTGTCATTCATTTGAGAACTAAAATTTACAAAAACATCAAAGGCAAGGTAGAACTTAATGCAAGTTGAAGAAAACATATATATACTTGATTGTTGAGTTGCAACTGGTACAAATATTGAGTTACATGGTTTGTCTTGCAGGTACTACATAACAAGCAGGCTGAATGAGAAAAGTGATGTTTATAGCTTTGGAGTTGCTCTCTTGCAGATAATCACTAGCCGCCCCGTGATATCAAGAACACATGAGAGGAGTCATATAAGTCAATGGGTTAGCTTCATGCTTTCTAGAGGGGATATTAAAACCATTGTTGATCCGAGGTTGCGTGAAGATTATGATGTTAACTCTGCCTGGAGGGCTGTTGAACTAGCAATGGATTGTGTGTCCGAGGTATCCACCAGTAGGCCAAACATGAGTGAGGTAGTGACAAGGCTAAATCAGTGTTTGGCAGCAGAGTTAGCTCGAACAAATAACAATAGCCGTGTGACTGAATCAACAGATTCAATTGTGTACTCTATGAATGGGACTACTGAATTCAGTCCTTCTGCAAGGTAATTCTTTGTGCAGAAGGTGATTTTTGCGAGCCGGGTCTTTCTTAATTTCTTTAATGATTTTGTGTTTCTATTTGTTACATCATCTTGTATTCTTGTGTTGAAGCTTGTACTTATGGTGGTACTCAGAAATTCCTTGCCACTATAATTTGTTATGTGTAAAATCAATTCATGATATAATATCATAGTCATCATTTTAGTTTTCCGTTCATAAGAACATAAATAATGCATATATAGGTCAGTGGTCTATGATAACAGATTTAGGGCTGTTTGGGAGTGCTTCTCTAGAAAATGCTTTGTTCTGTAGCGCCTTTGTTAAAAACACATAAATTTTTTTAAGGAAATCAAAGTACTTCTTGTAATTGCCATACTATATACATGTGATATATCTTGCTAACTATGAAGAATAGTTAACACTAAATTATAAATTTATTTTATTCCGAAACATAGCAAAGCAATCCGCTGTAGCACACTCTAATTGGAAATTGTTGATACCAGGTTCGACTCCTGGCGGCGGAAATTTTTTTTTTCTTTTTTGTTTCAAAAACTATATTTATTATTATTTTTGGTGAATAACTATATTTATTGGATTGAACGAGAAAAGGTACTATATAACAAATTGATTGAATGAAAAAGGTGATCTTTATAGCTTTGGGGTGGTTGTACTAAAACCCATGAGAGGATTCACATCTGCCAATAGGGTTGGTGTCATGCTTGCCTAAGATGACATTGAGCTATGTTGACAAGTTTTAGGAATGATAACTACAAACTTTGAATTTTGCAGAGCTAACATCACAAGGATTAATAAATGCAAATCGATTACTTTCAGGCAAAACTTTGACCAATAATAAATTATTTGAAAATTTTAATCACGCCATAATGTTGGATAATAAAAGAGTGAATTAAGAAAGGTAAACATAAATTTAGTAGAAATAATTTTTAATACACCACAAAGCAACAAAATCCGCTGTAACACTCTTTAATTGGATTGAGTTTTTCCTTCGGGTACGACTCCCAACAGCGGAAAAATGATTTTTTTTCTTGGCCAAAAGACGTTTTTGGTCATTGTACTTGTTCGTATGATTAATCGTCTAGGCATAACGACAAGTCACACAAGGCTTAACATCATGTTGTTTGGGCCTAAGCCCTTCCTAGGCTCCTAGCCCCTGACTTACCAGGCTCCTCCTAGGCCACGACCTCTTAGGCTCCGGCCTCCTAGGCTCCAGCCCCATAGGCTCCGGCCTCCTAGGCTCCGGCCTCATAGGCTCCGGCCCTATAGGCTCCGGCCTCCTAAGCTCCAGCCTCCTAGGCCCCGACTCGTGTCAACTCACTCGGATCCTCGAGACCGGTGACACGTGGCGCTGCTACAGTGCAAGTCATCACAAGGGACACGTGTCATCACCGGATTGGTTGACACTCTTCCAAACGTACTATAAAAAGGTACCTTCTTGTCACAAAAAGGACGAATTCAATCAATATTATACTATTCACTCACTCTGCTCTCAGATCTCTCTGAACACTGACTTGAGCGTCGGAGGAGCTTTGGCCGGCACCACACCGGTGCCCTTCCCGCTTACTTTTGTGTACTTGCGCAGGGTGCTTTGGATATCATTCTCTCTCATTACTCACCAGTCGGACCCAGCTACCCGTTCCTGCCCCACTTCGACGTGTCATCCACTCAGTGGCGGGTCAACGGGCCTACGTGGTTCGACTCGACGTTGACTGCTCAACCATTTTTGAGCATCAACAGTTTGGCGCCGTCTGTGGGAAAGTTACAACTTTTCCCCATTGAATTCTCTACCCTCAGTTGAGGTGCAAAAACCTTCCGAGCTTCCGAGCTCCCGAGCTTCCGAGCTTCCTAGCTTCCGAGCTTCCGAGCTCCCGAGCTTCCGAGCTTCCTAGCTTCTGAGCTTCCGAGCTTCCGAGCTTCCTAGCTTCCGAGCTTCCGAGCTTCCGAGCTTCCGATCTCCCGAGCTTCCGAGCTTCCTAGATTCCGAGCTTTCGAGCTTCCGAGCTTCCTAGCTTCCGAGCTTCCGAGCTTCCGAGCTTCCGAGCTTCCTAGCTTCCGAACTTCCGAGCTTTCGAGCTTCCGAGCTTCCGAGCTTCCGAGCTTCCTAACTTAAGCTTCCTAGCTTCCGAGCTTCCGAGCTTCCGAGCTTCCAAGCTTCCTAGCTTCCGAGCTTCCGAGCTTCCGAGCTTTCGATCTCCCGAGCTTCCGAGCTTCCTAGCTTCCGAGCTTCCGAGCTTCCGAGCTTCCTAGCTTCCGAGCTTTCGAGCTTCCGAGCTTCCGAGCTTCCTAGCTTCCGAGCTTCCGAGCTTCCGAGCTTCCGAGCTTCCTAACTTCCGAGCTTCCGAGCTTCCGAGCTTCCTAGCTTCCGAGCTTCCGAGCTTCCGAGCTTCCGAGCTCCTTCCGAGTTTCCGCCCCGCGCACCCACTCAGGCTTCCTCGCCGCGCACCCACCCAGGCTTCCGCGCTGCTGACACCAGCTCCCTCCGAGCTTTCGCCCCGTGCACCGCCAGCCCCGGCCCGAGCCCAGGCTTCCGCCCCGCGCACCCACTCAGGCTTCCTCGCCGCGCACCCACCCAGGCTTGCGCACCGCTGATACCAGCTCCCTCCGAGCTTCCGCCCCGCGCACCACCCAGGCTTCCGCGCCCTTGACACCAGCTCTCTCCGAGCTTTCGCCCCGTGCACCGCCAGCCCCGGCCCGAGCCCAGGCTTCTGCCCCGCGCACACACTCAAGCTTCCTCACCTCGCACCCACCCAGGCTTCCACCCCGCGCACCACCCAAGTTTCCGCGCCCCTGACGCCAGCTCTCTCCGAGCTTCCGTCCAGTGCACCAGCCCCGGCCCGAGCCCAGGCTTCCGCCCCGCACACCTGCCCATCAAAAAAAAAATCAAGATGGGAAGTGCTCGGAATACCACAACAACAACAAGACACCCAATAAATTACAAGTTCAAAAATGAAGGCGTGTCGCCTACCCAATGCTCGGCAAGGTTCATACCCACCTGCCATTACTCACAATTTTCACAATTCACAATCAGAATTCCAAGGTCCCCATCGGGTTGGACGACTGTAATTTCTCACAATTCTAAATTTTCCAAGGCAACACATTTCACAAAGACTTTGGCAGGATTCCGACATTTGTTACCTCCAGTACTTCGAACAGCCCAATCCGAGCCCGGGCTTCCGTGCTACCCCACCTCTTCCGCGCACCTCAGCTCCTCCAAGCCACTGCACCGCTCCTCCAAGCTGCTGCTCAGCAACTCCGGCCCGAGCAGCAACCCCCCCTGCTGCGCAAACTTCCGAGCAGCCCCCCTCCACGCAACACCACAACCCGAGCCGCTGCCAACAGTTCCGGCCCGAGCCCCCTGCACCACGCCTCCGCGCCGAGCCGAACAGCTCCTCCAAGCCGCTGCACAGCTCCTCCAAGTAGCTGCACCGCTCCTCCAAGCTGCTGCTCAGCAACTCCGGCCCGAGCAGCAACCCCCCCTGCTGCGCAAACTTCCGAGCAGCCCCCCTCCGCGCAGCACCAGACAACCCGAAGCAACGGCCCGACCCGCTACGCTCCCCACCAAAGCTCCGCCCCAAACAGCACCTCCTCCGCCCCGCGCCGAGCCCACACCTACCTAGACTCGACCCGAGCAGCAGCCCCCCCTGTGCGACCCGACATCCCCTTCACAACCCGAGCAGATCCGGCCCCAATTTCTTCCGGCCCGACCCCTCCCCTCCCCTCACCCGAGCAGAAATTTTTTTTTTGTTATTTCCCAAAACAGCCAGCCCGTATATTGGTTTTCCCATTTTCAAAAAAAAAAAAAAAAAAAAAAAAAAAAAAGGCAGCTCTCCCTCTTTCTCTCTTAAAATAGTCACACAAAAAAAAAGGGAGATATGGGTGTGGAATCTTTATATTTGGGGCTCTACCATTTAATTCCAGATTCTCATTTACAAAGGGCGATATCCCACCAATAAATTGGACGGGATTCACTGGGATTTTGCGAAGCGTCTACTGCTCGGAATACAGGTGATCAGAAATTCAAAAAAAAAAAAAAAAAAAAAAAAAAAAAAAAAAAAAAAAAAAAAAGGATCCTTCATATGTAACCCCCAAGCTTTCCTACAGTACAGTTTTTCTTGCTAAGGAACTTGGGGGACTTCTAGACAGCAGCTTAAGCAGGAACAAGTGTGTGGTTACTTGTCGTTCTGCTCGGACTCTTTTGTTTACAAAGTTCCCAACCAAGAAGTATCTTTTGCTCGGAAACTTGGGGGACTTCTGTTCGTATGATTAATCGTCTGGGCATAACGACAAGTCACACAAGGCTTAACATCATGTTGTTTGGGCCTAAGCCCTTCCTAGGCTCCTAGCCCCTGACTTACCAGGCTCCTCCTAGGCCACGACCTCTTAGGCTCCGGCCTCCTAGGCTCCGGCCTCATAGGCTCCGGCCCCATAGGCTCCGGCCTCCTAGGCTCCGGCCTCATAGGCTCCGGCCCCATAGGCTCCGGCCTCCTAAGCTCCAGCCTCCTAGGCCCCGACTCGTGTCAACTCACTCGGATCCTCGAGACCGGTGACACGTGGCGCTCCTACAGTGCAAGTCATCACAAGGGACACGTGTCATCACCGGATTGGTTGACACTCTTCCAAACGTACTATAAAAAGGTACCTTCTTGTCACAAAAATGACGAATTCAATCAATATTATACTATTCACTCACTCTGCTCTCAGATCTCTCTGAACACTGACTTGAGCGTCGGAGGAGCTTTGGCCGGCACCACATCGGTGCCCTTCCCGCTCACTTTTGTGTACTTGCGCAGGGTGCTTTGGATATCATTCTCTCTCATTACTCACCAGTCGGACCCAGCTACCCGTTCCTGCCCCACTTCGACGTGTCATCCACTCAGTGGCGGGTCAACGGGCCTACGTGGTTCGACTCGACGTTGACTGCTCTACCATTTTTGAGCATCAACAGTACTATAGCAGAGTCGCACTTTGGTCCCCGTCATTTCAATTTGCATTTTTCAAGAACTGTGGTTCTATTAATATCGCAATCAGGTCCAAACCGTCAAAATTATCTACTTCAGAACCAATTTTGACGGTTTGGACCTAATTACGACATTAATGGAATCACGGTTTTTGAAAAATGCAAATTGAAATTACGCATAGGGACTAAAGTGTGACTCAGTTATAGTACAGAGACCAAAAAAGTCTTTCGACCTTTTTTCTTTTCTTTTTCTTCTAAGTTTTTGCAGAAATTTGGAGAAAACTCACAGGTGCAGTTCCAGTTGGAGTACTTGTTGAAAAATCAAATGATAGACTCATTGTTCTTATGTCTATATATGATGAATTAATTTATCATGATCTGCATAGACTCCATGCATTCATTTCCTTTGGTTCTTGATAAAGATGAAATATAATAGTAAGTTGACTTCTAATTTGCAGATAGTTCTTGATAAAGATGAAATATAATAGTAAGTAGACTTCTAATTTGCAGATTTTGTTAGCTGAAACAGATTAGATCATTGGTCTATGCAGATAACAGGTTTAAAGTATGCATAAATTAGGTTCTAAGAATTTGTAGTAATGACGACCCTTCCATATGAGTTGAATCTACCATATTGTTCTTGCGCAAAAACAAATTTCCTAGCCTAAAACAAGACCAATAAGTGAAAGCAAACAAAATATATATCCATATAAACATAGATTCTCGCATCCACACTTGAATCATCGATCCATATCTTGTTCAGATAGGATTTTATATAGAAATTTTTTATGCCAATCTTATACAAAAAGTTTTTAATGCCTAAACTGTAAAGGGTTCTCGGATTTCCATATAAACTTTCATTCAAATAAGTTTTCTATACGACTGTACGTATAAGATTGACATAAAAGACCCTGTATGAGATATCACTCGAACCAGACATGGATGACCAAGTGTGAATGCAAGAAGCCAAGAATCGCTCATCTGTATAAATAGGGTGATATATCTTGCAAAGCAAAAGAGTGAAGAAAGGTTCAGATATTAAAAAGAAAAAAAAAATACCAGAGTGAAGAAATGTTAACGTTATAAATTAATATTTATACAACAATTACCAACAAATTCCACTGTAGCACACTTGAAATGGAAATGTTATTCATCCGGGTTCGACTCCTGGCAGTGGAAGAATCTTTGTTATTCATCCGGGTTATTTAATTGAATTATAAAAATCACAAGCATTAATTGATACGTTAATCTCCCGGGTTCAACTCCTGGCAGCGGAAAAACTTTTTTTTTTTTTTCTTTCTTTCTTTCCTCTTTTAATGTTTTTTTTTTTTGTCAATCCTCTATTAATGTGGATGTTTAAACCAACCCCGTTAGCTGTGCCATACTGCCATAATCAAAGCCTTGTATATATTATGTTACTTGAGTTTAATTAGGCTTAAATATTGATTGTAATTAAACATGTAATCATCTTAATTAGTTGATTTAGGTTTGTAAACCTCCAGTAGAGATGACTAAAGATCATCAAATTCTAATGTTTTTACACACACAAATGAGCTTATTAATAAATAAAAAACATGATAATAATGTTTGATCTGAATTGCATACAGACGTTGAAGCAAGGGGACACGGCCCAATCATATGTCTTACATATTATTCAATAAATATGTTTTCCTGCTTCGCATTTGTCATTTTCAGTTATTTGTGACCTCTTGGGTCTTGTTTTGATTGGTTTGTAGTTATGCTTTGCTTATTTAGACTTTAATGAATCCTTATTTTCATTTAAAAAAAAAAGAGAGTCATTAGAAATGTTCCAATTAAACTATAAAGAATGATCGAAGACTAAAATTAGTTGTCTAGCTCTGTTGTCTTGCATAGAATGTTAACTTATCCATTGGAATTTCAAGTTGTAGCCATAGATTTCTTTGTTGTACACAACGTTTAATCTTTAAAGCAAATAAGATCAAGTGTTTTTGTAAACATTATTTTATGTTCTTCACTTCTTCATAATATTGATATTAGTTTTGATTGTACCTAAAAATATTAAAGATTTTATGTGTATTACACATCTAAAAACCTTATATATATATATATATTAAGAAAAATTCTTAAAAAAGACTTAAACTTTGACCTTTGTGTCAATTTAAGATACGTATTATAAGTTGTATCAATGTACTCCACTTAACTTTAATTTTGAAGCCAATTTGCCCATTCTATTATTCCAATTACATTTTTCGTCCAAAAAACGACCATGTACGTGAAGTGGTTTGATTTCTATGTTCTTGTATTACAAGTAGAATGATAAATTTACCCCTAAAAAAATGATCAAGTACGTGACATGTGATTACTTTTGGACAAAATTTGCAAACCAAGTTGACAGAAGTGGCATATTGGCATTGAAAGTAAAGTTAAAGCAGCAGGTTGGTACATACAACCCATAATTCATATCCTAAGTTGACACATAAGGCAAAGTTTAAGTCATTTTGAAATTTTTTTCCCTATATATTATTTAAAGGCCCCCTCTAAAGTAAATCTCTAGCTCCATCATTGATTTCATATATTGTTTAGCTTACAGGTATTACATAACAAATTGGTTAAATAACTTAAACGAGAAAAGTGATGTATATAGGTGATATTGGAAAACCCATGAGAGGATTCTCATTAGTGAGTTAGTGCCAACTGCCAACTGTCATGGTTGCTAATTAAAGGAACATTATGGGGCCTGTGGATGGGGGGTATTGTATGGGGTGAATTTGGAATTGAGGAGCCCAAATTCAAATATACTTGTTTGGATTTTATTTAACGATGCGATTTAGATTTGGCCCAAAATCATAAATTTCAAATTACACGTGCGTATTTGAAATCCCACCATCCCATTCTCTTTCTCCCTCTTCTCCGACGACCACCACCGGCCGATCTTCTCCTTACTCCATGTTTTATTTTCTAAAAAATAAGTACAAAGTGTACGTGGTTGCTAGATTTTGAAACTCCAACCTTATACATACACACAAATAAACTCTCAACAAACTAAACTAAACTTGTGTATGTGTTTATTTGTATTTTAAATATTTATCATATATTGTTGAAATAAAAATCATATTTCATATATTTTACTAGTAATCATATGGTTAAATTTTTAAACTGTAAAAAAAAATCTTAAACTAAAATATTTAATAAAATCCTCACATTTAAATTTTTTATCCAAACAATAGAATTTTAAATACATATATTTGAAATCCAAACTCAAATCAAAGAATCCAAAAGGGCCTTAAGAGTGCTGTTGGCTAGTTGTAGCCTGTAGGATTGAGAGCTTGGAACAGCTAGAGAACAAGAACAGGTAAACATTATAATTATAAATAAAATTTAATCCACCACAAGGCAACAAAATCTGCTGTAGCACACTTCAAATGGATGTGTTTATCTTCCAGGTTCGACCCCTGGCAGCAGAAAATCATTTTTTTCTTTTTTGGGTAGCATTTTCTGTTTTTTCTTTTCTCTATACCGTGCAAAGTAAAAGTACGAAGAAAGGTTAATAGTTTATTAATTATAAATTAATTTAGTTCCACACTTCCACCACATTGCCACATCATCCGCTGTAGCACACTTTAAATGGATGTGTTAAAAGTCTTCCAGGTTCGACTCCTGGCAGCGGAATTATTATTTTTATTTTTTTGCCCTCTTTAACTATATTTATTGGATTGAATGAGAAAAGGTACTACATCTGCCATTAGAGGATTCACATCTGCCAATGGAGTTATGCTTTGCTAAAGGGGACATCAAGAGCATTGTTGACAAGTTGTAGGAATGAGAGCTACAAACAAAGAACAAGAACAGAACAGCTACACACCCAAGTAGTGCAATGTGAAACCCAGGCACTTGGGGGTTCACAAATAGAATAAAAGGAATAGACCAATTGCAATTAGTCCTGAGCATATAAAATAATCAGAGGATTTTTTTTTTTTTTGTCTATCACAAATTTAATTTCTGATCATCACTGGAGAGAGTGGGTTTATCAGATGAATATCAAATGAAATGCTGATATGGATGTGGGTTGAATTAGTGACTATGAACACATTGAAAAATTATTGATGTGGGTTTATCAGATGAATATTATTAATGTTATATTCTACACATATTTGTAGAATATAACATTAATAATATTCACTCATATTTTAACATATAGGTTGGTTATATCACGTGACAGTATATCAGTTACACAAAATAATTTCTCTTAAACATTACAAGCAATCATTTGGATAAACATAAATGACATCATAATTTGGAAAAATAAAAGAGTTGAGAATGGGTAAACACCAAATATATATAAAGTTTTTACATCATAGAACAACAAAATTCTCTGTAGCACTCATTAAATGGTTTGAGTTAATTTTCCAGGTTTGACTCTGGGCACCGGAAATTTTTTTTTTTTTTTCTTCTCTATATATTTTTGCAGAAACCTAAAAAAAACTCACAGGTTCAGTTTAAGTTGGAGTAGTTGTTGAAAAATCAAATGAAGACTGATTGTTAGATAATGAATTGAATCAACTTTTGTAATATGTGCTATTGTTTTTATGTCTATGATGAATTTAATTTATCATGATCATCATTCGTTTTTTATTTGTTTTATTTTGAGCATATATATATATAAAGAAATAGAGGTCTTTTTTTTTGTTTTTGGTAAACAAGAAGGACAAAGGCCCAAGAACAAAACTAACAATTCACTAGACGAGGCCTAGCCAAGCCAATACAATCATCAGATAAAACGGAAACACAACTCAGAGGAGGAGTTTCAAGCACAAGCAGACCAAGCTCCAAAGAGTGGCCTAAAGCAGCAAGATGGTCTGCAGCCTGGTTCTTAAGAAATAGAGGTTTTTGAAGATGAAGATAAAGATGAAGATGAAATATAATAGTAAAGTTGACTTGTAATAACAGCAGATTTGCAAATTTATATGAACCATTTTTTATTAAGTCTTGTTCTTATTTAAACATTCTTGTTAGATAATGGACTGAAACGAATTTCATCTTATTAACCATACTGAGATTTCTTATAAAACTATCATTTATTCACAAAAAGTCAACTAGATTTGGTCTCCTTTAAACTTTGCAGATACTCAAATCCTTTTCTCCTTTAAAAAAAAATGGAGGGCCATCAAACATTAATCCAAAACCTCTCGGCTGGCCATATGACTTGTCATTTCATTGCACATTTTTGCCTCTCAAAAGGGACTCATCAATCTTATCTCATTCTCAATTTATGGACAGTTTTCCATTACTAAACTAACTCATCTATAGCTGTCTACCTACTCTAAAAAGTAAATCATTCTCAACTACACACCTGACTACAAAACTTGAAAACAAAGAAAATGAACCAATATAAAAGGAAGTTAACAAGGCAATCTCAAAAACAACAATCACCCTTCTCCAACACACACAACCCCAAAAACTCACAAAAATGTGAAAATTCTCGGCAACTGTTTTGCTCCCAATTCAGCCACTTGGCTTTATTTCTCAAAGTTCTCTTTATTTTCATTTGTTTAGCCTTTCAAGACTCTTTTAGTTGTATTTCCTTATGCTTATGTTATTTCCTTGTATTTTGGGTTTTTTCAAGAACACATCTTGTTCTTTGAATTTATTTTAATGTTATTTTCCATCAAACTCTCTTTTAAATTCATGTTGTTATTCTACTTATATTTTGGTTGTTTATTCTCAAAGTTTTAGTCGACCTAGGCAAGAAAAGAACCTAGATAAGCTTTTCTCGTTCCTTTCCTATCGCACAATATATCTTTGGTTTGAAGTTAGATTTTTAATTTGGCGCATTTATATTTTATTTTTATTTTTCGCATTAAATATTATTTTTTTCTAATCAGCTGTTCCAAGCCAATTAGTGGCAAGCTCACACCCAAGTCAAAGGTCGGAAACCTCACCATCACTTATGGCGAGGTATGTTGTGGTTGATCTTGGCTGTCCATGTGGCCGAGACAATTTTTAGGCCGTAACAGCAACTTGAATTTTGGTCACTAACATAATTGGAAAATTTTACTTGTATAAGTGCCAATTCCACTATTCAATCTTCAAATCTTCAAAAGTCATCCAATGTTGAGACATTTCTCTCTCTCTCTCTCTCTCTCTCTCTCTCTCTCTCTCTCTCTCTCTCTCTCTCTCTCTCTCTCTCTCTCTCTCTCTCTCTCTCTCTCTCTTAATTTGTAGTCCTAGCCTCATTTAGCATTACTGTTAAATATTTAGCATTACTGTTAAAATACATAATAATCTGTTGAAATCATCATATTCCACAAATAGCTAATTAAGAATTTGTAGTAATGACCTCCCATATAAGTTGTGTATCAACCATATTGTTCTTGCGCCAAAACAAATTTTCTAGCCTAAAAACCAGACCAATAAGCCAAAGCAAACAAAATATCCATATAAATGGGGTGATATATCTTGCAAAGCAAAAGAGTGAAGAAAGGTTCAGATATAAATAGACATAAAGGCATAAATAAAAATAGAAGACTGAAGAAAGGTTAACATCATAAATTAATTTTTATACATTAATTTCCAACAAAATACAATGTAGCAATGTAGCACAATGCAAATGGAAATGTTATTCTTCCAAGTTCGATTTCTGGCAGTGGAAGAAGTCTTTCTTTTTAATTCCTCCTTAATTATATTTATTGGATCGAATTATAAAAACTGAAACCTCTACTTATAAAAATCACAAAAATTAAATGCTAATCAATAATGACTATGAAAAAAATTCCGATCAACAAGGAATTATTTGGGTAAATATAAATGACGTGATGTATCTTTCAATGTAAAAGGGTGAAAAATAGTCAAATATTATAAAATAATTTTATTTCACCATACAACAACCCAATCCGCTGTAGCACAATTTAATTGGAATTGATAATTATCCAGGTTCGACTCCTGGCAGCGGAAAAAAACTTTTTTTCTTTTTGTCCTTTTTAAATATATGTGGATGTCTAAAGCAATCCCGTTAGTTACTTAGTTGTGCCATAATCAAATTATCTAAGCCTTGTATATATTTTGTTACTTGAGTTTAATTAGGCTTAATTGATTGTAATTAATTAACATGGAATCAACTTAGTTGATTAATTTAGCTTGATTGTGATTAGTTGTAATTATCCTATTAGATTTAGCTTTGTAAACATTATAAATACCTCCATTAGAGATGAATAACTTGTTCATCTTCTTTCGTTTTGGAGTTGAGATAAAGCTTCCTCCGGAGATGAATAAAGATCATCAAATTCTCATCATAGTTTCTACACATACTGTTGATGCAAAAAATTGGATCAACAAGGATAATGCCTAAATCACACAAATACACAAAAGAACATACAAATTTATAGTAGTTCATCCAACTCATAATTCAGAGTTTTTTAGCAACATCTATATTATTGTCGGTTTTAACTATAATTGAGAAAATATTACATTTTATATAAAGAGCTTTGTGTACGTATAAGTAAAAAAGGTTAAAACATGATAATGGGTGGAGGGTGAAAGGGCCATTTTATATATAAATAAGGGATCCTCCCCTTTACATTTAGGCTAATGTATTTGGGCCATCACACATACACATACATATTAGTTTTTCTAATATAAAAACATAGTAATAAGCTGTGATCTGAGTTGCATATATGGTTTGGTTTGCAGGTACTGCATAACAAACTGGTTAAACAAAAAAAGTGATGCATATAGGTGATATTGAAAACCCATGAGAGCATTCTCATTAGCCAAAGAGTTAGTGCGATGCTTGCTAATTAAATGGGACATTAAGAGCGTTGGTGGCTAGTTGTAGCTTCAAACAGAGAAGAAGAACAGAACATCTACAAACCCAAGTAGAGCTATGTGAAACCCACGCACTTTTGGGGTTCAAAAATAGAGCAAAAGGAATAGTCCAACTGCAGCTAGTATCACAATAAATGCTTGAGCGTATAAATAACCAGAGGTACTTTTTTTTCTTTTTTACTTTTTGTCTATCATGCATTTAATTTATCATCATCAGCATGGGTGAGAGTGGGTCAATCAGATGAATATTACAGATAACTTGTTTAAATAAATGTCTGTAGAGAAATCTAAGGAACAAATATTGAATTGCTGATATGGCTGTGGCTAGCTTGTGTTGGTGACTCTAAACATCACAAGGATTAAATGCTTTTTGTTAAATATAAATGATGTGATAATATTAGAAAATAAAAGAGTGAAGAAAGGTAAGTACTACATTATAAATAAATTTTTGATAACCGAGGATGTTCTGAGCCAGCTTTCGCGCACTGAACTAATCCATTGGGTCGGTCAAAGGCTAGCAATCCATGCCGGGCCTAAAGAATTCACGATTTTACCTTCCTTTCTGTCTGAGGATCGAACTGAAGACTCAAAAAATTAATTTTAATACACTAGAAAGCAATAATATTCGCTGTAGCACTCTTTAATTACATGGTGTGAGTTAACCTTCCGGGTTTGACGAGAGAATCTTCAGTGGGGCGTGCCCTAGTGGGGCATCTCTCACATGAGGTGGGACTCACATGGTAGGCATGCTCCATACAAGATTTATCTGGGTTTGACTCCCGGCAGCGGAAATTAATTAATTCTATTCTCTTTTTCTTCTTTGTTTTACTTTCCTTAATTATATTGATTGAATTATAAAAATCAAAACGATTAAATGCTAACCCGACCAAAGTCTCACTCATAACTTGGGAGAGGTACCAATGCTAATTAATCAGTAGAAAATGAACTGAATCTACTTTTGTAGTATGTAATATTTTTTCATGTCTATGATGAATTTAATTTATCATGATTATCACTAATTTTTTATTATTATTTTTTATATTTTGAGCATATAAATAAACAGAGGTCTTATCTTACCAAAAAAATAACCAGAGGTCAATATGAAATATAATAGTACAGTTGACTTGTATTAACAGCAGATTTTGCAAATTTAAATGAACCATCTTTTACTGATTCTTGTTCTTATTCAAACATTCATGTTAGATGTTGGATTGAAGGGAGTTTTTGAGATTTCTGACCAATTCTATCACATTCTTCAGCTCATAAAAGTATATTTTATCATCACAAGTTGCCATTTGACTAACAAAAAGTCAACTAGTTTTGGTCTCCTTAAAACTTTGAAGATACTCCAATCCTTTTCTGCCATGATGCAATGAAGCTGCAACACGAATTTTGGTCACTATTAAATTTTACTTGTACAAGTGCCAATTGCACTATTCAATCTGCAAATCTTGACAAAGTCATCCAATGTTGAGATCTCTCTCTCTCTCTCTCTCTCTCTCTCTCTCTCTCTCTCTCTCTCTCTCTCTTTATTTTTAGTTCTTGCTGATTCAGCATTACTGCTAAAATCCATAATAATGATCTGTTGGAATCATCTTATTCCATAAAAAACTAACAAAACAGAAGTTTATTATAGAATGAGTGTTTAAGAAAGGAAGCTCATAGGCTATGAACACAATAAGGATGCAGTTTTCTAATCATATATATGTGTAATTTAATGTAATCAGAGTTGTACATCTTGAGGAGCTGACCAACAGCTAGCATCGACACATTCTCGAAGGTCTGAGTCTAACCAACCCTACAAAAAATATGTGTTGCCCCTTCAACATCATTGAGTTAATCAATTATTGGTGCATCACAACAACTAAACATAACAAGAACGTTTGAACAAAAATTAATCTTCATAATCTCTTTGCCACATGTACGTGGTATATATAATTGTTATATATGTTTGTCAATATTAATATTTATATAAGTAGCATATAGAAAATATAAATGCAATATGAGATGATATTGCTGGACATACTTTCATTTTTGTTGTCCCCAACAAGCAATTATGACAATGCTGGGGAAATTGAGTCATTTCCTGTATGCATTGTCTGGTTTGATTACACTAGTACTTACAGTTCATGGCCAGGATCAAACAGGTATATGAATTTTTAAGAGCAAAAGTTTAGTTTCAAGTTTGGTTCTTATTGTATAACTAATAAGGCATGCATCTCTCTTGTCTATCTGTCTAAGGCTTCATTAGTATAGACTGTGGTCTACCAGCTAATTCTAGCTATACCGAGCAGACAACAGGCTTATTCTACATTTCGGATGCAACTTTTGTGGACACTGGTGAAAGTAAGCTCCTATTGCTTGAACAGAGAAATGGCCACCAACAGCAGCTTTGGTATCTCAGATACTTTCCTGAAGGAATCCGGAACTGTTACTCCATAGACATAATAAGTGGCACCAAATATTTGATCCGAGCAACGTTCTTTTTCGGGAACTACAATGGCCAAACTAAGGCACCACGGTTTGATCTGTATCTTGGAGCTAATTTTTGGGATACAATAGATTCAAACAACACAATGAGGGAGATGATACATGTCCCTTTGCAGGACTATGTACATGTTTGTCTGGTGAACACCGGATCTGGGACTCCGTATATATCAGCAATAGAATTAAGGCCTTTGAATAATACAACTTATCAGGCTCAAATGGGGTCCTTGTCACTCTTCACACGGGTAGACACGGGTTCAATAACTAATGAAACATACAGGTGAGTCCATCTTATTTGAAATGAACTCATTTAATCATATGTTTATGTTCTCTTTGCTTATATTTGTACATAATATTTCTGTTTAGGTATAAAGATGATGCTCTTGATCGCAAGTGGTATCCATTTCATAAAAAAAAATGGACACAAGTAACTACCTCGCTAGCAGTCAATGAGTCTGAAAGTAACGATTACCAACTACCACCTGCTGTCATGAGCACTGCTGCTATACCGACAATTGCAAGTGAACCCTTGAGTTTTTGGTGGTATCCAACTAATAACAATACCCAATATTATGTCTACTTGCACTTTGCTGAAGTTGTAAAGCTTCAAACCAACCAGTCTAGACTTTTGAGCATTACATGGAATGGAGAGCCCTTCTATAAGCCTTTTGTTCCGCCGTACTTATACTCAACAACCATATACACCACATATGCTTTAACTGGAGAACTGCATAATTTTTCAATCTTTCAGGTTGGGAACTCTACCCTTCCACCCATCATCAATGCCATTGAGGTTTACGAACTTGTTGAGTCCTTACAGCCAGAAACAAACCAAGAAGATGGTATGTAAAGTTTCCATACACATGATCTCCACTTTCTACTGCTATTATATATATGACTGAATTAGTGAAGATTTTCTTTGTTCATCTGAAAATATTAGTTCGCTCCATCAAAAACATCAAGTTAACCTATGGAGTGAAGAGAAATTGGCAAGGCGATCCATGTGCTCCACCAAAGTTCTTGTGGGAAGGGTTAAACTGCAGCTATGATGGTTATGATCCCCCCAGAATCATATCCTTGTAAGTATACATGATCACATAAATTAACTTCCCTTTTTCTTTTCTTTTTTGCATATTCATCCACTTATATATATGTCTTAGTAAAGTTATGTAAAATGAAATGCAGGAACTTGTCCTCTAGTGGGTTAACCGGGGAAATAGCTCCATCTTTATCAAAGCTCACAATGCTACAGACTTTGTAAGTCTGTGTTCTGTCTCTGATAATTCAATGATTAATGGGAAGGGTGACTGAGTAAATTCTAATTGCTCATTTCAGGGATTTATCAAATAACAATTTAACAGGATCTGTGCCAGACTTTTTGTCTCAATTACCAAGCTTAAAAATTCTGTAAGTTATTTGGATTTGAAGCTGATACATCAAATGCTTTGTTATAACTTCAATATAAGTATGTTGATATATATATGTATGTATTGCTCTACCTATGCAGAAACTTGGAGAAAAACAAGCTCACAGGTTCGGTTCCAGTTGGACTACTTGACAAATCAAATGATGGTTCGCTATCATTAAGGTGTGACCATGAACCTTGTATAAACTTATTGAATTTTCTGTAGAAACTAAATGATTATGAGTTATACAATCTGCATCTGATATTAAATAGGATCCAAGGTATTTATAATTTCAAGTCTTACTTATGTTGCCACTGTCTGTATTGATGCCAGCTTATGTGGAAATCAAAATCTAACTGCACCGATTTCCTGCGGAAAGGAAACAAATATTATGAAGAAGAAGAAGAAGGACAATTTTGTTGTTCCAGTAGTAGCGTCAATTGCTGGAATTATCATCCTTTTATTAGTGGTGGCAGCTGTTTGGTGGGGCTTGAAAAGGAAAAGAAAACATGGTAGGATACTAATATATTTGTTAAACAATAATGGGATAAATTTGTATATACAAGATGCAAGCATCGGTGTATAAAAAAATTAAGAATGCTTTCTCTATGAATATATGATCATACAACTTGTTTTGATCTCAGTAGAACCAGATGTTATTGATTCAAGACCAAGCATTCAGCAAGGGTCAGTGGAGTCATCTCAACACCAATTTACGTACTCTGAGGTAGTCAAGATCACCAAAAATTTTGAGAGGACTCTTGGTAGAGGTGGATTTGGAACAGTTTCTTATGGCCGCATAGATAATGTTGAAGTAGCTGTGAAGATGCTCTCCCCATCATCCATTCAAGGATATCATGAATTTCATTCAGAGGTATGTAATTACTATAATGAATTTCATTGAAGGATAGAAAAAGTTGAGCTCAATCATCTACTCTATTTTTTATTTTATTTTTTGGCTGACATATACTCTAAATTAACATACTGCTGTTTTGAAGGTTAAGCTTCTCATGAGAGTTCATCACAGAAACTTGACAAGCCTTGTTGGATATTGCAATGATGGAAACAATTTAGGGCTCATCTATGAATACATGGCTAATGGAAACTTACACAAACGTCTTTCAGGTTTGGCTTATTGGCTGGAATTGAAATTTTTTTTCTTTTTTCTTTAATGAAAGAGAAACAACAAAGCCTCAAAGCAGCTACCAACAAAACTCAGGACAATCTCAACATGCAAATAAATAACAACTACATCAACCGGCTCTTAACACATAAAATCTCTTGCAACAATCAATAACTTATCAAAATTGTGCACTTCCAATCCTTGAAATCCGTTTTTTATGGATGAAATGATGAATACTTTTTACCATGCTGCTTTTTTATATCGCTACATGGTTGAGGTTCCTTTAATTAGATGGACCAAGGAAAAGAACTGATATGCTATCTACAAATGCAGATAGCAGTTCAAATATGTTGAGTTGGGCAGACAGGCTTCGGATCGCAGTTGATGCAGCTCATGGTCAGCAAGTAGAAATTTCCATAGTCTCTTCATAGCATCTCTTATTTGTTATCTTTTGTAACATGTGTTGTGAAATTTTTTGAAACGTAGGATTGGAGTACATGCACTATGGTTGTAGACCTCCTATAATCCACAGAGATGTGAAATCTTCAAATATCTTGTTGAATCAGAACTTTCAAGCCAAACTATCTGATTTTGGCCTATCCAGAAATTTCCCTGCTGAGGATGGGAGTCATGTATGGACACGTGTTGCCGGCACTCCTGGGTACCTTGACCCTGAGTAAGTATATTTGGCTTTAAGTTTACACATCATCTTTAGTATATTAATAATTTTCAGTGAAGCAAGATTAAATTAAATAAAGCAACCAGAAGAACAGAAAAAAGGTACTATAAGTGGATGTTTTAGCAAATTATTTTCAGAATATATGATTTGAGTTTCATGGTTTGCTTTACAGGTACTACCAATCAAACATGTTAAATGAGAAAAGTGATGTTTATAGCTTTGGGATTGTGCTGCTGGAGATAATCACAAACCGCCCTATTATATCAAAGACGCATGAGAAAATTCACATTGCTCAATGGGCTAGTTTCATGATTGAGAAAGGGGACATTAACAGTATTGCTGATCCAAGGCTAAAAGGAAACTTTGATAGTAACTCTGTCTGGAAAGCTGTTGAAATAGCCGTGGCTTGTGTAACTTCAAATTCCATCAACAGGCCAACCATGAGTGAGGTAGTGATCAAGCTAAAGGAGTGCTAGGAAGCAGAAACTGCTCGGAAAAAGGAGAGGCACGGGACTGAATCAAAAGATTCAGTTGAATTGATGTCATTAAAATTCACCACTGAGATGAGGCCCTTAGCTAGGTAGTACTTCTACATAAATAATGTTACTGGAAAATTTCATCTTGTGTGTTGGGGAATCACTCATATACATGTAAATTTCATTTCAGATCATGTCTATAATTTCTGCATAAGAACTCAACTTACTGCGTGAACTACAAAAATCCACAAGTACTTCATTATTGTTGTTCTCTCTCTTTGTAAATTTTTTCTTTGGTTATGTACTTCAGTTGGCAACAAAGGAACATTTAATGATTTGATGTTTTTTCTCTTATAACTTCTTTTGATCCAATGTGACTCTCAAGCTGTATTCTTTAATTTCTCTGCTGAGTTCTCTGTTTGTAGTTCTGCAATTTGTGCAATTTGGAAATGTGTACTTTTCTTTGGGGATCCAAATTTGTTCCCCCACTCAATTTGGGAAATCTCATTTTATCTTCTAATTCAATAGGAAAATCTGTCACCCTGTGATGGTGTCTGGCTGACACCATTTTGCGCGTCTTTCATTCTTGTATGTCTGCCTAAATGTGCTTTCAGTCTTATGAACAACTAGTCAGATTACTCTTGAAGTTAGCTCTGCCACTATAGTGTTTTTCTCTTGTTTTTTCCTCTTTGGGCACTAATGGACATCAAATGAACCCCCCACCCCCGGGATACATTTTTTTTTACTTGCTATTTTCCTCTTCCTATTATCATGGTATAGGCTCCATCTGGTCCAAGTTTGCATCATGGTTTAGAAAATGCAAGACAAACTAAATGCAGACTTTCTAAGACTTCCAAAAGAATTATTAAGTGGTTACAGCCTACTAAGGATTGGATGATTGCCATTTGTCTTTATTAGTTAAGTGTCAAGACATGAGTCTATGATTATTTTATATTAACACTCCACTTAACATTGAAATTTTCCATTGTCCCCAAAATTTTAAACTGTTCAACACCTGAGACAACAATCATTTTATATAATAAATTGTAGGGTCTCTCTTGTTTGTACCTTGAAGCTATGAAGGCTTAACAACTCTAATGTTAACGGTAAGCAATTTATCAAAGAGAAAGAAAATGGATTGTTATTAATTTAAGAGAGTTGCTATTTGCACACTTTTTTTTTTTTTTCTTTTTACATACCTTTTTTCTTTTTCTTTTTTTCTCCTTCACACCCTCTATCTTCTTCTAAAATTTAAAAACTCTCTTAACAGACCTATTTAATTATCCTAATGCCCCTATTTTATTTATTTAACAAAATTTAACACAACACACTCTATCACCCAACACACCCCATCAAAAAAAGAAAAAAAAAAAAAAAAAAAAACCACACACCGACACACACCACCCCTCCTTCTCCTTCACCGACCACCTCCCTCCCTCCCTTTATTTCTGTCCAGCTCCGGCGACAACAACCCCGGCCCACCCCTTTCCATCCCCTTTTTCTCCTTCACCTACCACCTCCCTCCCTCCCTCCCTCCCTCTCTCTGTTTCTGTCCAGCTCTGGCGACAACAACCCCGACCCAACCTTTCCCAGCCCCTCATTCTCCCTCACCCCGATCACCTCCCTCTCTCACCGACCATTCCCTCCCTTATTTTCTGTCTCTGTCCAGCTCCAACAACAACCCCAGCCCACCCCTCCATGCCCCTCCAACTGCGACCACCCTCTCCCTTTCCCCCTCTCTATCTCTCTCTCCACCTTTAAAAAAAAAAAATGCAAATTGTGGCTGGTTCGGCAGGCCAGTGCCGAAACCTATGGTTTTGTTCAGCGGGTACCTGGAAATTTTTTTACTACCGAACCAGCCACCATCTTCTCTGGTGAGTTCATCGTTTCCAACGGCGTCAAGGAAGAAGAGTGAGGCTCGAGAGAGAGAGAGAAAGAGAGTGAAGGAGAGGGTGGGTTCGGAAGAGAGGAGAGTGAGGTGAGAGAGAGTGGGTTCGGGAGAGAGAATGAGATAGATTGGACTGGGGAGGGAGATGGTTGGGGTGACTGGTGAAGGAAGGGGAGGGGCTGCTGAGTTTGTGTTTTTTTCTTTTTTTGTTTGAATTGATGGGGGGGTGTGTTGGGTGAGGGAATGAGAGAGTGGGAAAGAGAGGGAGGGTATGCTTGGTCTTTTTTCTTTGATTGTTTTTTTTTTTTTTAAGTGGTGTGTAAAAAGAAAAAATAGGGTGTGCAAATAGTAGGTCTCTAGCTTAATTGACTTCTTCTGATAAAGACAGTTTGATGGATTAAAAATCCATGGCTAAGGAACAGTTGACTTGGTCACCACTTTGACAGTATCCAATTCGGAGGCCTTAAATTATAGAAGATTGAATCTGCAAAGCCTTTTTGAATCTCAAGAGCAAGAAATGACTAAGCGTTTCCTCTATGCAATATTACATTTTGCTTTTGCTCTCTCTGTTTTTGTTCAATGCCAGGACCAATCAGGTTTGAAATTAATTCTCAAATCATATGCTACCAAGATTCATTTATCTTTCGTTCTAGTTATTACCATAGAGCTAATGTCAGTCTTTCAGGTTTCATTAGCATAGATTGTGGGGCTTCAGATGACTATACAGATGAAACAACAGGCCTCACCTACACTTCAGATACAGCCTTCATAGACACCGGGATAAGCAGAAACATATCACCCGAATTCAAGACCCTCGAGCAGCAATATTCGAATGTTCGAAGCTTCCCTGAAGGAACAAAAAACTGTTACACCCTAACACCTTCAGAAGGGAAAAACCGTAGTTATTTGATCCGAGCAAGTTTCATGTATGGAAACTATGACGGCGAGAGCCAATCTCCAGAATTTGACTTGTATATTGGACTTAATAGGTGGGATACAGTGAAATTGGAGGGTGCATCCAATAAAACAACAAAAGAAATCATACATGTCATTTCATCAGATTATATATATGTTTGCCTGGTGAACACAGATTCTGGGACACCTTTCATATCAGTGTTGGAGTTAAGGCTTTTGCACAATGAAACTTACAGTACTCAATCTGGATCACTGGAACTCTATATGAGGTCAGACTGCGGTTCAACAACCAATCAAAATGTGAGGTGAGTTATTTTTCTTTCACTTACTTATGTTTAAACCCCAACCAAAGCCCCCAGAAAAAAAAGAATGGAAAGAAAATTTGCTAAAGCTCACCTTATTATTCTTTTTTCATAGGTACAGAGACGATGTTTATGATCGAATATGGTCACCAATTAACCCCGAAAACTCGCAAGTATTAAACACCTCATCACTTGCCATTGAAGAAAATGGTTACGAACTGCCATGGGTTTTGATGCGCACTGCAGTGACACCAAAAGCAGAAAAAGGTTCCTTGAGATTGTCCTGGAATACCGGAGCAATCATCTCCCGATTTTATATTTACTTGCATTTTGCTGAAATCAAAGAACTGCAGAACCAAAGCAGAGAATTCAATATATTTATGAATGATGATTTATGGTATGGACCAATTACTCCTGTTTACTTGTCCACATCTACAATATACAGTACAAGAGACAGTAGTGGAGCAAACTTTGAGGTTAGGATTAATAAAACCACAAATTCAACCCTTCCACCCATTCTCAATGCTTTTGAGATTTATAGGGTGAAAGAGCTGCCACAATCAGAAACATACCAAAATGATGGTATGTTCTAACCATAAATTTCAATTGGCATCCTAATATGCATGCAATATAATATTTCATCCCTTTTCTGCTTCAAATTTCATGTCCTTTTTGTTTGATCCTTTTGGAATTAATAGTTGATGCTATCAAGAATATCAAGTCAATGTATGGACTGAAAAGAAACTGGCAAGGAGATCCCTGTCTCCCAGAAGCTTACAAATGGCAGGGTCTTAATTGCAGCTACCATGGTTCTGATTCACCAAGAATCACATCCTTGTGAGTTCATGACTTAATCTCTGAAACTTATGTCTACTACATTTTGAGCCAAAATTCAATTCTTAAGAAATTATGGGCCATGTCAGGAACTTATCCTCAAGTGGGTTGACTGGGGAGATAGCTCCTTATGTATCCAACTTCACATTTATAAAATATTTGTAAGTATTTCAATCTCACAAAAACAATTAAAAATATCAACTTGGTGCAGATAAGAACCACATTGGCCTGCAATAATTCTTTCTATGATGACTAATTGACAGAATAATTTGGTCATTTCAGGGATTTATCAAACAATAGTTTAAACGGGACGGTGCCTGATTTTCTTTCTCAGCTACCATTTTTGAGGGTATTGTAAGTTTCAAAAGGTTGGGAACTAACATTTTGTTTTCATTATAAGAAGAGAGAATTATATAATTTATTTTCCTTAAGGAAATTTGGAACAAAATAAACTCTCTGGATCAGTTCCAATGGGACTCGTTGAAAGATCAAATAATGAATCACTCTCACTGAGGTCGGTTATTATTCACAGGGTTCATTGTATATATAAAGAATGTTCATTGCCATTTTCAACCATCTTTCTTCTGTTTGCTCTTTTTTTGTTTTTTGTTTTCCCTTTTACATAGAAAATTACCATGTATCCCAATATTAGGACAATGGTAACAGCTATTTTTACGGTCTTTACGTTAATGATATCTACTCTTCTTGTCTATGACAGTGTGGGTGAAAATCCAAATCTTTGTATGTTGAATTCATGTGATAAGAAGGAGCAGGAAAAGAAGAAGAAAAAGAATAAGTTTGTCATTCCAGTTATAGCATCAGTCGGGGGATTTTCCCTCCTTTTAGTGGCAATTTCTGTCTTCTGGTGCTTAAAAAGAAGAAAACAAGGTAGAAAAACTAGCCCTCATGACTATTTTCATCAAAGATTCTGAAGTTCCTAGAGAAAAGATAAAGAGTTCCTTAAATGATTCCTTGTGATAACTTTATATCAGTTTCAACTTCAACCAATATGAATGTTGAGTCAAACAGAAGAGATGGGCAATTTGAGTCAACAAAACAACAATTCACATACTCCGACATCCTTAGGATTACCAACAACTTTGAAAGGATCATTGGCAAAGGAGGATTCGGAACTGTATACCATGGCTACTTAGATGACAATCAAGTTGCGGTAAAGATGCTGTCTACTTCATCAGCTGAAGGGTACAAGCAATTCTGTGCAGAGGTACAATAGCACTAAATGTGTAAATGGAGTCAAAAGGCAAAAAACATAAAACGAATGTAGTCCATTTCTGTTGAAATAGACTATGTAATGGATTACATACTCAAATCTTCATAAAAATGACTATTATTTGGCATGCAATCGAAAGCTGAGTAGTCCTGTGATAATTTTTTATTATCTCTCATGTATATGAACCAAGATGTGAATTTATTATACAGGCCCAACTTCTTACAAGAGTTTACCACAGAAACTTGACTGCTCTAGTCGGTTATTGTGATGAAGGCCCTAACATGGGACTCATCTATGAGTACATGGCCAATGGTAACTTAGATTGGCATCTCTCAGGTAATAATTAATGATAGTCAAAACCTTTACTATAGTGCCATTCATGTTAATTTAAACTATAAGCTCATTCAATTAAATTCTTGCAGAATTTCAAATTATAACATCTATCTATTATATCTTGTACTTTATACTGTTACATCAGCACAGGGTCAAGATTTATTTACTAGGAACAAAATAGAACAATAAGAACTGTTATTTCTTGGATGCAGAAAGAAATGAAAATCCATTAAGTTGGGAAGAAAGACTTAACATAGCAATGGACACAGCTCAAGGTGAATAATTAAGCATATATTTGGTTGGTATAATTTACTTTTAAGCAATTGATTTTTGTTCTTGTGTTACAATTGGACTGTTATACATGGAATTTTGATTATAGGATTGGAGTACTTGCACAATGGTTGTAAGCCACAGATTATCCACAGAGACGTGAAGACCACAAACATTTTACTGAATGAAGAATTACAAGCCAAACTAGCTGATTTCGGATTCTCCAGAGCCTTCCCAGTTGAAGAAGGTGACACTCATGTGTCAACTCTGGTTGTTGGTACACCAGGGTACCTTGACCCTGAGTAAGTATTCTTATACTTGCATATAAGTTGAAAATACTAAAAAAGACGTCGTTTTGGACATAAACACAAAATAAGCACAAAAAATATCAGCAGAGGATCCTATTTCTATTAACATGGTCAAGGAAAATTCCCAATAAAACTAAACTTAATATAAGTAAGATTAGAAAAATGAAATATTACCAACTACGCATGTCAAGCACTAACCGGTAAGTAAGTTGGAAGGTAGTAACCACTCTTTTGAGTCTAGACCACACCGTGATCCCATAATCCAAACCGTCTGTGTATTCCTCTTCAAAAATCTATCCCTACAAAATACCAACCATGTTGAAAATCGTTTAGAATACACACAATACCAACCCAATTGGGAAATTTAGTTTCCGTTCTTTAATTTATATATATGCATCCAATTCAAGGAATTCCATCTTTATCCTTGTAGGTACCATGTCTCAAACAGGTTGAGTGCCAAAAGTGATGTCTTTAACTTTGGAGTGGTTCTTTTGGAGATGATCACAGGTCGACCTGCAATAATCGCCAAAGAGCAAAGTCATGTTATGGAATGGGTTACTTCCATGCTCTCCAAAGGGGACATCAAAAATATCATAGATCCAAGACTAAAGCAAGAGTTTGCCACAAGTTCTGTTTCAAAAGCAGTGGAAGTGGCAATGGATTGTGTATCACCCAATACCATCACAAGGCCAACCATGGCTCAAGTGATGGTGGAACTAAAGCAGTGTTCGGAAATGGAGATGGATCGAACAAGCACAACCCATGAGACTGAACAGAAGGAGTTAATTGAAATGGTTGCTATAAGTATGAATACTCCAAACAGTCATATGGAAAGTTAGTCTGCATTAATAAAGAGTGTTTTTTTTTTAATCCAAAATACAACTATTTAAATGCGAATCCATTTTGCTCACTCATTCATGATGGTATTGGTGGTAATGCTCACCCTGTGGGCAAAAATGAATCCATTTAAATGCTGGTGTGATGTAAAAATAGCCCTTTGGAGTTTCTATATATTGTCACCCGTAAAATTGCTCATCCCACCAATAAACTTTTAATACTATTTTAACCTGACATGACAGAAATTAATTGCTCTATGTTGTTTCGGATTCCTCTCCCCTTGGTTGGGCTTTACTTTCGTTGTTGGACTCTGTTAGCGTGTTCAGCCCTGTGAGCTCTTAAGTTAGTTATTTATGTTGATTTGGGCTTTGGCGCCCAATTCAAAGAAAAAAATAATTAAGTTGGACAATTAAGTTGGACTTTTGAGACTCATGTCATTTCAGGATATGAATTTTGTTTTATATCATTAGAGAATATAAACTTTTATTTTGTGTCAATCTGGCCTAGTTCGTCACCTCTATTACATAATCCATCAACACCAATTATGTGTCACACACATAAAATGACTTAAGGATTGATATGAAATGATGTTTTTGACCCTTAAAAATATGATGGATTATGTAATAGAAATGATGGAATAAGCCAAATGAACACAAAATGAAAGCTTATATTCTTTAATGACACAAAACAAATTTCATATCTTGAAATGACATAAAGCCAAAGTTTAAGTCATTTTGATAAATGTTTTCAAAAGGAAAAGAAAATACAATTAAACCACTAGCTAGCTAGTTAGAGTTAGGGACCATATAGTGTTGATGTCAATGAAAGGGTGACTCTATTCGAAGGGTAGCCAATGCTACCACCACTTGGCCCATCACCGCCACCATCTACCAACCACCAACAATGTTGTCATAACTTTGCCATTGGTGCCATCGCGTTGTTGTCTCCACCACCACCTCACTCCTATCACTTGTACTACCATCATCCCTACTACCACCACTCTTAGTCTCTTACCTCCGCCTCCACCATATTGTCGTTGTTGTCGACATCGCCACACCATTGCCCCTACCATCATCCCGCTACCACCAACATCGCATTTTGTCTCATTTTTTCTAATTCTATTTGAAATTAATTTCTAATATTTTAAAATTATTCTTTTCAAACACACCGTAAGATGATTAGACCACATATTTAATAGTAACTTAATAAATTTTTATTTGCGTGTCTTAAGGATTGTATTTAATCTGTATATCATCTTAATTCTTATTAAAATTTTGTCTTTTCTTAAAAAAAAAAAAGTTCTTATCTTACTTTTTTTTTCCTAACTAATTCTATCTAGGATTCTTTTTTATGAAATTTTGGGAAGGTAGGCAATCACATGGCATTATATCGATCATGTCATCAAATTTGGTCTATAATGATGTTGCACGCGCTCATTTATATTCATTCCTATCCATGACGGAATGCAGTCCCTTTAGAAAATTAGAACTAGCAGCAGCCATCTCATGAAATAACTGAACTTGTCTATAACCAACAACGCACATAACAATTGTTTAACATAGTCAATTTCTCCCACTTGTGAAAGCCTACAAAAATTTGAGTTTAACAAAATTTTCCACACACGCAAATCAATTTGTTATTTTGAGACCTCCCACTTGTACAACATTGCCAGCTGATCGAATAATAATAATATGAGCAAGCAATTTGCAAAAAGCAAAAGCCAAGCCAGAGATCCAGGTCGATCGATCCCTTTGACAACAGAAAGTCTATATTTAGCAAAAATTCCCCAACCACAATAACATCTGTTATCCAATCAAAACCAACTTTTTCCATCCCTTATAACACCAAGCCAAATGAGATCCCTCAAATTAGTCATACACATGACAAAATGCATTAATCTTCATTTTGGGAACTTCTTTGTCTCTTCTTTTTTTTTTTTTTTTTCTATTTTTCTCTTCCTTCTAATTAAATTCATATCATGCCCCATCACCATCAAGTAAAACCATCATTTAAGTCAAGAATTTAGGATTTATGATTTTAGATGGAAATTGATCGGGGTTTAATTTTTGCCAAAAAAAAATGACAAAAGCGAAAGCCATATATATATATATAGAGCACCAAGAAAAAAACAAGCATATACGATACTCTTATGAATTTCATATTTTGTGAGAGTCTAACACAGTACGTCAGTGTACACGAGTTTTTCTCCGTAAACAAGAACCACAAAAATATGCTACTTTTTTTTTTTTTATTAAAAATTTGCTACCAGCCTGCTACCCTTCAAGTTTGGGAGCGTACAACAACAAGCTAATAAGCCAAATTAAGCCAAGCTGCCATGTTGCTAGAACCGAAAAATTCATAACAAACCCATCTCATCATCATCCCGAAGAATATTGATCATTAGTTGTTTTAATTAAGAGTAATCTTGTTGAAACCTTTCCAACTGACCATATGGGCCGACGATATGAGGTGTTAGTTGATCTGTTAATCTCGATTGCAGTGTTAATAAAGATGACATGTACAGATCAACTGACACCTCATATGGTCGATCAGTTGGGAAGGTCTCAACTACATTACTCTTTAATTAGTAAGGAGAATGTTATCTACCTTATCTACCAAATTTCTCCACTATTATTCTCATTATGTAATGTATTTTTATGATCAGAACCGTTCATTTTGTAAATAATTCTTTAAAAATCATTTATACAAAAAATCAATTAAATCAGAAATCGTTTGATTATGTAATTTTTATCAAAAAAATAAACGGTAAATCAAACTGTTACCAAAACCATATGTTTATTTAATAATAGTTACATAAATAAATAATGTCCGATTTGATTAATTTTTTGTAGAGATTATCTTTATAGTTAGAATGATCTAAAAAATGAATAGTTCTAATCAATCATAAACTTACATTATGAAATGATAGTAATAAAAAAAAATTGATACAAAAAGTAGATTGAAGAAGGTGAATGACATTTCTCAATTAATAATCCTTGGACTAATGAAGTTTCTTAACGAAGGGAATTGAGTTTTATATATGCAGATCGCAAACCCACCTGCATGCCCAAAAGAAAAGTAGAAACATGTGCTAAGCAATGAAGTTGGGGTGACTTTCAAGGGCACGCTTTGGATTGAATCAAGGAGACAGGACCACTGACTAGGATTCACAAGTCTTAAGAGAATGTCTCTTGCATTGGTTAGCCAAACAATGACACTATAAAAATAATAACATAAAGATCTCCAAGAAAGCTGAGCTAGCTTTAAGCCTTTAAGTACATGGAACAGATTAAACAATATATTGTACAACAAGCTTAAAGTGATAGTCGCTTTCTAGCCCTTGATCTTAATGATAGGTGTTATAATTGCTAATCCCTTTTTGTATATAAAAGAAAAGAAAATTCATGTGCAACTACACTACTATTTCCAATCCATGTTTTGCTACTTGCACTATATAATTAATATAATATTCCTTCACTAAACATTGCACACATGGATAATGGAAAGCAGCAAAAATATTAGTGGAAATAGAATTTTGCAAAAGCGCGCCTTACTTGCATGGTGGGTGTTATGATGGCATACATGGAATGAGTCTTAATAACTCTGGATTACAGAAGATCAAGTAATGATGAAGACAATGATTTGGGTCTTGGATAGTAAACTAATTTGCTACTACTTTATAAATTTTCTTTTTGGGGGCCAGAAAATTATAATTAATTGGCCGGCCTTGGAGCTAGGTTAATCATTGGTGATGAAATGATGATGATGATGATGATGATGAGAATGATTAAAGGTGTTTTGGGTTAGGGCTTTTTTGTGGTTTCGGATTATTTAGTTTTGGGGGTGGTGGTGGTGGTGGATATGATGATGATGATTAGGGTTGTGGAGTGGGACATGGGTTTGCATGGGAAAAGAGGGGTTGAAAGAGAAAGCAAAGCTTGTAGAAGGAATGCAATTATTCATGGAGTCAATTTTTTGGCCCAAACCTTCCAATGCTTTGACTTGTGACCTGAGGAACTTGAGATAGTTTGCAGCCTCATCAAGCATAGATGCAGTGTCCATCTTGTTCCCACCAGGAACCAGCCCCTGCAAAACCCTAATCCTCTCACTTATCCTCTCCCTCCTTTGCCTTGCAGCCACAGTCTGTGGGTCAGATGAGATCCTCACATTCTTCCTCTTGGGCTTGTCAACCATCTCCAGGCCCAAGTTCACAGGCCTGAAAGCTGCAGCTCTGTAAATCATCTCCTTCATCTGTGCAATGACCTCTGGATCAGGTTCTTGATCAATGGAGGAAGCTGACATAGATGATGAACTTGGCTGTTGAAAGTTGATGTTGGATGAGCTTGGAGTAGTACTAGTACACTTATGATCTGATGAGGATCTGGGTTTCTTCGGTTTTGGTGGGTTTTCGGAGATGATCCTAAAACGGCCTTCTGTGGTACAAGAATCTGTTTGAAGAAGATCAAAGTGGCTATACTTTGCTCCAGGTTTGAGCTGAGTTTGATCACGGCTTCTCTTCGTGGAATTCGATCCATGTGGATGTGATGAACTTTGAGAGACTACTGTTTCATCAAGCAGATATTGTGTAGTTTCTTTGTAATTTCTCGAGGCATTATTGTTCTCAGACTCTCCAGATGAGACTGCAGTAGTAGTACTGCCTGCTGCAGCTCCTCCTGCATTATTAAAGTTCAAATACAAATTCCTACTACAATCCGAGAAAATCATCGAAATCCCATTATCATGATCATGTTCATGATGATCATCTTCTACAGATATTGTCTCTGCAGTGTTGCTATTAGTACTAGCAGCTGACAGCAAGCAATCCAGGGACTCAATGGAGCATGTTGTTGCTGGCGGCTGAGCCTTGACTACATGATCTTGTAAGCCATGAACATTGACTTGTGGTTGTTTCCCAATAATGCCATAATGAGCCATGAAAGTAGATGATGATGAATTCATTAAATAAGGCCTACTGATCATATTAGGAGCTTGACACAATTGATCATCAGCTGTCAAATTAGTCTGTCCCCAACTTACTGTTCCACCTCCTGACGATGATTTTCCAACCATATTTGGCATAACATGTACTGAACCCAAGGCAGAAGAATTTTGCTGATCAGCTCTTTCGGTATTCGAGTTCATCACATGCAATGTTTGCACTTTCTGGAAGTCTTGGATTGGAATATGGAAAACACTGGAACTTGAGTTCGACCCCAACAAGCTATCTTCAAGATCATGTACTACTTGATGATGATTGCTCCATAAGGTTGATGTGTTTGTGATATGGGAGCCATCCCAACCCAAACCATCCATTGTTTATAAACCTTCAATATGCATAGTTTTGTAAATTTCTGATCAGAAACAGTACATAATGATGTAATAAACAAACAAATATCATGACATACCAATATGAGTAATTAAATTGAAATAACAACAAAGGAAATTACATGACATACCAATTTACAGATCCAGCTGCCAACCAAATATAGAATAAATATCAAAGTATGAGGAGCCAAAGAAGACCAGGAAATTATTTGATTTAGTAGTGACTACACTTTAATGCTTGCAGTCTCAACAGAACCAAAATCAGACCTCAGCAACTTCAGCTTTATATTTTGTTTGCAATTTTGGCATACTTCCAATAACCACCATCTTTAATTCAGTACTGTCATCATGAAAACTGTGAGCAGAGAAACAAAACAACCATCTAACGTCAGTTTCGGCAACTACAAAAGAATTTGAGAGCCACCATTCAGAAAAACAAAAGCAGTTAAAAAATTCATATGCATGACAAAGAATTATGGCTAAATTCTCTGTTTCTTTTTCCTTTCAAAAACTGGAGAGAGTGAATAGGAAATTAAAGTTAACAAAGATGGAAGCCTTTGCCTACCTTAATGAGCAGCCATGGAACTAGCACCATTAAATTGATACACAGTGTTCTGTTCTTTGGTGGTGGCATGCTTAAATATAGATGGGGAAAAACAAATGTCCCAATTTTAAATTAATATATGGGGTAATAGTATAGTACTTGAACATGTATAATATGAGGGAAAGAGAGAAGGGTATTAAAATATAGTTTTGAACAGTTGAAAGAAGTATAATGGGGGTTTGGAAAAGATAAGGCTTTTGGTCAGTTTGGTGGGGGGTGTAAGAGTATATTTTTGCAGATGGGGAGCATGAGATATCAGAAATCAGAGCATTTTGTATATATAATCCAATTAACTAATTGAATTCTTTATTCAATTCTTTGTTTGATTTTTTGTATTCTTTTAGTGGGAAAGCTCTGACCTCCTTTTGGTTGCTTATGTATGCCATTCCATGCGCACTGTAAAGTTGCAGTAAAAATTTGTTGCAGTCAGATTAGTGTTGAATAGTAAGAGCATCTTTTACAGTAGTACCACTGTCTTTCTAAAAGAGTTCCATTAATCATAGTTTTAATCATAACCACTTTTTTGTTTTCCCTTTCTACTACACTAGCTACTTTTTCTTGGTACAGATTTATATATATGGTTCCACCACCAAGATAACCTTTAGGACAGTCCTACTATATATACATCAAACACTTATCAATTTGACTGCAGTACGTCTCTATCTAGCTACCATGAAAAAGAAAGACAAGTACATGTTTGATAAACTGATATTAGTTAAATTGAAATTTATTGGGTCTAGAATTGGGATGTGCTTAAGAGCTCCAATTTTGTTACAACCTTTTGACTTGTCGAGATGCTTTTTTACTTGATTGAATGTGTGGTCAAAATTTATAGTTTGGTAATAGAAATTACCTTATATCATAAGCTATTTGTTCACAACTACATCATGCACATCAACTTACGTTAACATTAATGATATGAAGTCTCTGTACTGTAAATGGTGAGAGTACAATTTGTAGCATTGGACAGTAATATATCCATCCATTCATGCATACATACATACATGTGTTGATCAAAAAGAAATGCAGGGTAAACAAACTTGTTAGGATTTGCATCTTGGACATAAAAACTATTAGGACAGTTGTTGGCAGGCAATCAGTCAGAGGAAGAAGATAGCATAGGAGCAAGTTGCAAAAAGAATTTTGTCTTATCGCATTCACATCCCAGTTTCCCTCTTGTATATTTTACAATGCCATTAAAATTCTCTAGTTGTTACAGAGAGAGAGAGAGAGAGAGAGAGACTCAGCTGGGTTTCTGAGTCCTACCCACATGCGCCCCATCATCATTACAGCTCAGTGAATAATGGGTTGCCATAGCCCATAGCATTTGCTTAACATCTCTCTCTCTCTCTCTCTCACATTCTGTCATTCATATATATATTTGTCAACTCTCATGTTTTTCTTCACCTCTTGGGCCTCTGCAGATCATCAGATAGCAAATATATAAAAGTGGAACATCAGATTTCTTCAAAGATATCATTGAAACCACAAGAGAGTAGTGAACATTACACCAAATTAATTACAAATATAAAAGAATTGAATTATATACCAACTAACTAAATTAATATTTCACCATGATTAATTCATAAATTTCAAATTGCAAACAGGGGAAGTGACATGGGACTACTACTACTGCCTGGTTTAGCCGAAACGATCTGCTAGAATTAAGAGGCGCAGCCAACTATGGGGCTTTCTCTAATGTGGGATCGATGCAGGATATGATTATCGAATGCTCTCTTACATCCAGCATTTCGCATTTAGGAAATTATTAATTGGAACAGAGAATACTCTATATCAGTTAAACTCTATATATATGCTCTCTTACCTACGTATTGTGAATGGTGACAAATGTATCAAAGTTGAGGATGGACTAATTTTCTTTAGTAGCCACATTTCAAGTTATCAGAATTGAGAAGTGTGTGTGAAACCCTTGTTTAAGAAATGCTATGGACAATTAGCATGGTTGTCCTTAAAATGATTTTGCTCACCACTTTTAATCATTATGTTGTACGTGAATTGGGGTTGGCCTAATTGGCCGAGGACAAAAACTCCCCCCCTCCACACCCGGGTTCGAACCCTCCTCCCTCCCTTGTACTCAAAAAAAAAAAAAAACAAAAACATTATGTTGTATATTACTATTTTACTTTGTCTCAATTGTTATACATATTGACTATGGTTAACTTGTTACAATTCCCGGCCAAAAAAAAAAAAATTTTACAATAATATGCATCCACATATTAACTTTGATGATGTATAACATGGGCAAAAATATTTGAATTTGATATAATAATTTATGGTGATCGTACGCCTTAGAGTTACTTTAAAACCTTATACCCAATGAAAAAACAATCCCTAAAAATTTACCTCGTTACCCTAAAAAACTATAATGTGTAACATGACACGCTTTGAATAAAATAGTAATGTATATAAACCAAGATTAAAAGTTGTGAACAAATACATTGGTGTTTAGTACTTTTATTTCTCTTTTACAATGTCTCTAAATTTCCTTTTATTACATCCAAATTTTTTAGACAATAATCATTAATCAATTAACTTTTGCATTGCCAGTTGTTAGGGTAGCTCAGTTGAAATGACAAAAAAATTGCCTCCTACACCAAATTCGATCTCTCATTCCTCCGTTCCAAAAAAAAAAAAAAAAACAAAGAAGCTTTTAGTGTAATGATACTTATCTTCCCGACAATGTTGAGAGATGTCCCAATTCAAAACCCCTGGCCTCCATCTAGATCAAAAATGAAAGCTGACAAAACTGAGAGTGAGAGGGAATGGTCCCAAACATTATGGGAATCCAAAGAATGACTCAAGGAAGCTAAACCATCATCTACAAAATTTGCCTCACAAAGCACATGTTGAAACTTATATCCTCGAAGGATCTAGAAATAATCTAGATGTCTCCGATAATGACTTTAACACACCCAGGAATAGAGCATCTTCCCAATATGCAGTCAATAAAAAGTTTAGAATCCCCATCGACAATCACTCTTGAAAATCTTGAAATATATCACATAATTTCTCTCCATGATCTTAGAAAAGTCTTAAGTTCCAATCTTTCTCTCTCAATTAAAAAGAAGGAAAAATAATTAATGACAATCTTTAAAAACTTTTAAATTTTTTTAATATTTTTAAAAGAAAGACTTTTTTTTTTCCTTGGCCAAAAAAAAAAAAAAGAAAGACTTTTTAAATAATAAATTGCGGAAGGTTAATCAAGTGGTCTTGGCTATCTAAAAAAAATCAAGTTGTCTTGATTTGATAATTTCGTGGGCCCCTAGTTTTGGGCCTTGGTGGTAAAGAAGCGGTCCATTTCTGATCTCTTCCTACTCTCTCTAGAATGTCAAAATCTCAATTAATGCCCTCGCTCTTTCTAGTCTCTCCCGCGTTTGTTTTGACCTCCTGCTGGCGGGGATGTGAGCTGTCGGCTGAGAGCCAACTCGGCTCGGCTCAACTCCAACTGGTCCCAAACCCAAACTATTGAAGGTAGGCCCCACGGCTCTCCCTCATGCCATTATTACGGCTCACACGTGAACTCAACCCTCCTATTCACACGTGGCGTCGTGCCATTGGAAGTACACCTGATGGGATAGCTTATTCCACATGGCATATCGAAACAGCAGCAGCTGGAAACTGGGACCATCTGATTTCAGTCAGAATCTCTCTTAATTTAACATTATCCTCTACAACTTCAATCAGGCTCTATATCACCTTCGATGTGGATGTGCTGTACTTGATTTTATCTTTCTTTTCTTTTTTCAATATTATTTAGATATCTAATAATTCGTGTGCAATTTAATAATTTACTTATCTAATCTAATTTCTCAAAGTCAGTAAAAAAAGTCAATTAAATTAGATTGAATTGATCGATTTGGAAAAATTATAGCGAATTAGATATCTAATCCAATAGGGTGAGACCCACGAGCATGAATGCATCCCACCAAACATTTGTGAATAGGGATTCTATAATTACTGCCATATGATCAAGGTTGAAGATTAATTAGATGGTTCCATAAATACCTTAAACCATGGTATAACCTAGTCTGGTTAGCCTCATAGATGTTAATGAATTTACCATGGGGTGTATATGGTAATGGGGATTAGGTAGTTCATAGTTTTATAAAGTACCTTACATGTCATTGTCTAAAATTTGCAACAAAGTTGTGAAATCAATGAATGCTGTTCAAAGCCATGCTGATAAATTGAAAACAAAATTAGTAGAAGGAAAAAAGTGGCATCAAGCCAACCCCCAACATGGTGGAACATGGACCAGAGACCATAGACCATGGATCATAGGTCATGTCCAAGCAAGAACAATTCGAATCCCTCTAGACCCAAATCTTGAACCAACCTATAAATCTTGAACAAGAAGAATTTTTCATATATAGAAGACAAAAGAACAAATTTGATCACCAACTTAAAAGATGTCGAATCAAGATCAAAAGATTCACCCAATGGTAGAGAGGTTTTGACTTTTGATGTACACGAGTACATATGTACATAAGTTTTGTCACATCGAGTGGCCTTAGCTCAACAACCTGGAAAGGGCCAAAAGTAGCCCATGGGAATTAGGGCCCTTATCCCCCTCCAAAGGAAGCATCATTGTCTCAACAAGTTTTTCCACAACAGTACAATCAATCCTAGATATCTAGATTTCTCAAGCTAGCTGGCTCTCAAGGTTCATGATGTTGATGCCCACATGATATCAAATTTGGGTCATTGCTATAATGCTTACATCAAGACACATTCCTCTCATTAATTCTTTTCATTGTTTTGTACAAGTCATGCTCTTCTTGTCGTTTTAATCCTATGCATATATATGTCCTAAAGAGACTGGTCAGTAGAACTTGTACTAACAAAGGCTTAAAGGATGGTAAAATTATCAATCTCTTAATTGAAAGGTCAGAGAAGCATCAAGCAATTAGAGCATGTGCAATGAGAGTGTTAATGTCAAGTTAATTTTAATTTATTGACTTTTTGAAAAAAAAAAAAAAAAAATGATTTGCAATGGAGTATCAATGTCAATAATTGACATGGATGTCAAAAGTCAAGAAGTGTGTTAAATCAGACATGATTTAAATAGTTAAATCAGGTGAAGTAAGCAAAACAGCCAATAGCAACTACACACTAAGTTTTGAAGAGAAAATGCTTCATAAGACATGCCTCATAAGAGAATTTCTCGTATTTTATGACACTTCTCCATACCCACTAGCAACAATCTACTATTCTTTTACTCACACACATCTCAAAATTTAGTGATCCTAAACAGTAAGGTATACCTTACAAAATACATAGTTTAAAAATGTATATTTTTTGGGAGCCTCTATTGAAACGATAAGTGATTATAGAATATGACTACAGATTGAATCCACTGTGGTGTTTGTGTCAAGTAGTCCCAGCCCAAACTCCAAGTTGAATTCAGCAGGCTCTTAATTCATGGTAACCCCCCTGTTGGGCCTCAACGAATATTATGGACCAAGACTCTTACAAGAGAAAGGGTCCATTTATTCAAATGCCTATCTAATCTCCCAATTGTTTGTTTCTTTTTATATTTTTCTTCACACAAGTTCTAACTTCTAACTCAAGTGACATAAAGGTGTGGCAGGGAAAATGTATAACCTATGTTCAAGTCTTGTTGTAAGTTAAAAAAGATTGTTCTACTTTTATTTTCATTTACTAATTCTGATTTTTGAAATGCTTAATCATCCACTTTATGACCAATATAAGATATTAACATTAAATTTAGGAACACATAGTAATTTGAAATGAATAATTAAGTTATGACAGATGGAGAAATAAGTTAATATTTTAGTTAGGATTAAAGTTTGAACCCTTCTAATATAATTTAAAAAATGAATAATTTAGACATGACACCCTATATATAGATGTCATTTTCACCATAGTATATACAATAGGAGTAAGGAAAACTTTCCTCGTATTTATCTCTTCACGCTTATATGACCAATTTATTATAAACGTTCTCGTAGTTTAGATTTTGTTATAATTAAACCAAAATTAAAATTTTGTCCAAATTTTAGATAAAATGATTACGCAAAAATCAAGTGTAATATTAGCCTTTGCGAGTTTAAGAGCAAAACGGTCACAAATTTCGTAAAGTTACACTCCCACTTTGATAAAAGCAAAGATTTTATCATCTAAATTTGGATGAAATTTTACTTTTGCACTTGAGTGTAACAAAATGTAAACTACAAGAATTTGATTAAAAACTTCAAGGAAAAAATTGAAAAATAGTTAATTACCCATTTTTCTATTTTGATGGGTCATAATCTAATAAGCTTAAACCCCAGTACCCCACATGCAAAATGCATATCTAAAAAAAAAAAACCAAAAAATCAGGTGTTAAGATTTACTTAAGAACTTAAGATATTAGTTCCGCAAGATAATCAAAAGTAAACTTTGTACGGACTACGGACCATATGCCCCATAATTGGACTGTGTCACACGCTCTACAAACCGGATTTTTAGTTAAAAGATTGGCCAAAGAGATCTTTGAGCAAAACAACTTGTGGTCATAAATTATAGCACAACAACATGGCAAGCCAAATCCTCCATGTGAGAGACTCGGTCCCTCCTTTGTGGCATTGCCAGAAGTAATCCTGGCTCTATTCTATCCACTTGGGTCCCACAATGCCCACACCTGGTTTCTTACAACTTTTCATTGATGGGTTCCTCTCTAGTGGAATTCCAAAGTAACCCTCTTCATCTCCAGCAGGATCAATATCTATCTTCCTCACAATATCTTTCTTCACTGGCTTTGCTTGTCTCTCTCTCACACATGTATATCTATTTCTTTGACCATTGAATTTTACCTCATATCTCTGTACCTGGTTTTCAGCTCAACTCTTGGTTTTTTTGAGGTGGGTTGATTTTGCCTACTAGTGAACATGTGCTTTCTTCTTGAATCCATGTTTTATAGCAGTTTGTTTTAATTTTCCACCCGGAGTTTCTTATTTTGTGAAGTTGTTTTGTTCTGGGTAGTTGTAATTATTAATTTTTTCACATGCTCTTCATGTGTTCTAGCTGTTTGTTTATGCTTTTTCAGTCAGAAGATCTACTTCTATTAGGTAGGTTGATCTTAGGTGATTGTGGAATGTGAATTTCTTAGAAAGTAGCTCATATTGCTAGTAGGATAGTTTTTGGTTTTTAATGTTTGAACTTGTCTAAAAGTAGGTTGATTTTGGAGGAACTTAAGTAGTGTGCTTCCTTGATAAGGCATTTTATATTTGGTATCAGGGTAGGCTAGTATTTTGGTTTGTGATTGTGGATTGTAAAAAAGGGATGGAAATTGGATCTTATAATGAATTTCGTATAAATTATAATTTTTCTGAGTGGGATTTGTGGTGAAGAGGAGAATGAGAGGAGTTAAAGATGAAGAGAAAGTGATGAGTCCTATATTTCCTAGGCTTCATGTCAATGACACAGAAAAAGGAGGGCCAAAAGCACCTCCAAGGAACAAGATGGCTCTCTATGAGCAACTCAGTATCCCTTCTCAAAGCTTTACCTTTGGTTCACCATCGTTGTCTCTTCCTCACAATAATAGCAGCAGCTTGGTTCCATCCACATCCCTGAGCGATGTGAGTACAGCAATCTAAATGGATTTTTGCAATGTAGTAATAAATAAATAGAAAATTGTTCCCTTTTTTGGTTACTTTACTGCAATTTTGTGTTGGTTAGTATGTAAGCATTGAGATGCCTTTTGTTTGCGCTCTCTGCTCTCATTTTTCATTTCGTGAAAGAATTTTGTACCTTTTCAATTCTTGGTCTTATGAGTGCTTTTATTTAACCAAAAGTATGTGCAAGAGAATCAGTACCATAAGATTGTAGTAAGCTTACTAGGCTTGAGCTTGTACTGACATTGTTATTGTTGTAGTCCTACCATCTGTTTATATCTTTTTTCCTTTTCATGTAACTTAAACCACTTGTTTTAGGAAATATGGTTATCTTTGATTTGTTTGGTGTTTCAGAATGGCTTGTAATTTTGTTATCCTTTTCTGCTTATATATATATTTCCTTAATTTCTGTTGTGGAATATAAGTGGTTTGAGCTTGTAACAAGATTCTTGTTTAATGCCCCTCTGTGCATATATAATAACTTTTGACGGTACTAATTTTGTGCATATACATAAATTCCTTTAGTTCTGTACTAATTTTTCTTGTATGATTAAAAAAAAAAAAAATGATTTGTATCTGTAGGTTGTTGCCGATGAAAGGAATATATTGACCCCATCTTGCAACTCTCTCGTGCCTTCTCATCCAGCTGAGGAGATCCAATCTTATACCCCTAGTGGGGCTAAATTAAACACCATGATGGCAGATTATGAAAGGATATCCACCAAACCATCAAACTATCAAAGTTTCAATGCCATAGGACCATCTTCATCAGCAGCTAAATGTGATTCGTTTCAACCAAATAAAATCTCCAACTTTAGGAACTTTTCTTTGAAGTTTGGAAATGGGGATGATGTAAGAGTTCCTACCTCTTTCCTAGGAATAGCTTTGCAATGTACAAACAGTCAGCAAAGCAAAGAGAGGGAAAAGCTGCCTTGTTTGATCTCCACAGTGCAACTTAAAAGTTCTTGCATGAATGCAAGTAGCACCATAGATCTGAAATCAAGACAATATGTGAGAAATCAAGATGAAGAGAATCCAAAAGTGTCTCAGGATAATGAGGACACTGTGGAAAGGTCTGTTTCTATTGCTTTAGCTAGCGTAAAGGATTTTTCAAATACATCATCTTGCCCGTCAAACAAAGTAAAAAATTCTGAATCATTGAAGCGGACATATGTATCTATGAGTCAAGAAAATAGAAGCAGTTCAATGAATGATTCGACAAAATTAGGTGGTTCTAATGCACAATTGCATAGAGAGTCTTTGACTGTGCGTGACAGAGTGGCCCTTAAGGAGGACATTTTGGTGGAATCCAGAATAGGAAAAGTTGAAATTTCGTCAAAAGTGAGAATAGAATCATGTTTGAAGCCATCTCTTGGGAATGATAATAGAATTCCTAATGGGCTTAAAAATGGCAGTGAGTGCTGTGAAGAAAATTGTGGGGTTGTCGGAGTTGGAAATTTAGACAGACATGAAAATATTTCGGATATGCCCATGGTGGACTATATTTCAGCTCTGGATATCTCCCCTGACGATGTTGTTGGAGTGCTAGGTGCAGAACAGTTCTGCAAAACGAGAAAAGCTATTGCCAAGTAAGTACCTCTGTTTGGTGGTTGCTACAAACATTTGTATGAAAGTTATCGTATCTATTGTGCTTTGCTAGACATTTTGCATCTTTACACTATTTGTGACAAATTTGACCATAAAGTCTACTTTTCATTTCCAATGCAAAATTTTTCTTACCTGCATTTTCTCTTTTTCTTGTTTATCTTCAAGACCCTCAATGAGCAGTTCCAATATATTTGTTTCTTAGTTTATTTAAGTTTGTACTTTCATTCATAAACCTTCTAGTGTGAAGTGTTTTTTAGCAGTTGCACATAGTTCCACCGGTGGTAGAAACTTTAGAAATTGATGTCAGCTCTGTCAATCATATTCTCTAATCTTATTTTCATTTGTGTTGCTTCTGAATTTCAATCATGCATCGAACATGTATTATTTATAATTGAGCTCATTTCCAGTTTAGATTCTGGATATTATATAGTTTTCTGATCCATCTTTTATGCTACTATTTTCAGTCAACAAAGAGTGTTTGCAGTACAAGTTTTTGAGTTGCATAGGCTAATAAAGGTAATATGTTAATTGCTTGGTCAATTTTCCATGTTCTTTATGAGATGTGTGTGTGTGTGTGTGTGTGTACATATTAGTTTCCTCAATATAGTTCTTGAAAAAGTGAGTTGCATTACATATTAAAATTGGACCAGGTGCAAAGATTCATTGCTGGATCACCAAATCTATTGCATGAAGGTAGCCTGTTTTTGAGCAAACCTGCAGTGAAAGTGCCTTTGGAGCATGCTCTAGAGCCACCATCCCTAAGTGTCAAACCGAAGGACCATCCTCAGAAGCCAAATTCTAGCACTGAATGTTCTGTGGAAAGTGCAGCAGGGAACTTCCCTCTTCCTTGTTTCAACAATGATACCAGCAGAGGACTTGTTACGAAGCAATCAAATTATGGTCAATATTCAAAGAAAGCACCATTAGCTTCTGGGGCAACCAATAGCAAACCACCCCTATGGTGTTTCCAACCTCCACCTGGAAATATGTGGTTAGTTCCAATAATGTCTCCTACTGAGGGACTCGCCTACAAGCCGTATACAGGGCCATGCCCTCCTGCTGGAGGCTTCATGGCTCCAATGTATGGCAGCTGTGGCCCTGTGAGGCTAAATCCAGGGAACAGAGACTACTTAAATGCAGCATATGGAGTTCCAGCTTCTTATCAACAAGGGATGGGAGCTGGTAGACCGCCCTTGCTTCAGACGTTCTTTCCACCTTATGGCCTTCCACTCACAAATCCAACTGTATCCAGTTCAGCTGTTGAGAAGATGACCCCATTTTCTGGAGGCCACTCAAATGGGCAGGAAATCAATTTCACTATGCCACATCAAAGTCCGTGTAACATGTCAAGCCAGCTGAGACAAGAAATGTCATGTTGTGTGGAGAACATTCAAGCTAATTCGAAAGAGAGTGAGTTACAGGGAAGTACAGCAAGTATCCCCTCAGACTGGACCAAAGGTAATATGCTTCCCCTTTTCCCTATGGCTCCACAAGTTCAGGAACCTACTCAAAATGCGCAAACAAGTGAGCATCAGACGCCGGTGATCAAGGTTGTTCCTCACAACATTAGATCAGCAACTGAATCAGCAGCCCGTATATTCTTGTCAATACAAGAAGAGAGGAGAAATTGTAGTTAGTATATCTCAAATTACAAGTATGAGTCATGTCAATCGGGAAACTTATACATATAGTTTTATACTGTATTAAGTGTTTGATAATTGTTTATCTTTAATCCAAATATGTGTTAATAAAATGTAAATGTATCTCTGAAGACTTTATAGCAACAGTTTTCTTTTTGCAAAGGTTTTCCGTAGGAGCACCTCTGCGCCCTAGAAAGCAATGAATTGATTCATATAAATGATTAGAAGGTCTATTCCAAGCTGTCTATGAATGCATTCATATTTTCTTAGTTTACTTCGGACTTTTTAGGCAATTTCTTCTATGTTCGATTGTTGTTTTTGTACCAGTATATAGTTTTTTTGGTTGAGTATCTGTATAAAGTTTGTAGCAAGAAATCAAAAGATATATACGTACAGTGTCGTAAAGTCAGTAATGCATGTTCACCTGCTCACAATGGCTCCAATAAATTTCATGGTCAGTTAGATCTCATCTAAGTTCTGAATTCAAATGCAAATTTTATTATAGTTTATCACAAAACAACTAAAACTTATTATCAAAAAGCACGTTACACGTACTTATCACAAAACAACCAACACTAATCACAAAACATGCAATTACCGGCCACATACGTACATCTAAATCTAAGATGGGTGATCACAATTACCAAATTGCCCCGCTTGGACCGCTTGGTTGTAGGGAAGCCCTAGAGTCCTATTCTGTAAACACTAAACAGCAAGGGGTACGTAAGAGTCCTAGAGAGAGTTAAATCTGAATTGAAGGTATATATATAGAGAGAGTCCAATATATACAGAGATCTTAATTATCTAACAGTGAAGGTTAGTTTGGAATTCAAATACAATTGTTATTATATTTTCACAAAACAACCAACACTTAATTTTCACCGTCAGATAACATCTAACGGTGACCATCAAATTTCTTGCTTCATGCATATATTACTGGCTGTGAAATACATTATAAATCTGAGCTGAGCTCTTCTCAAAGCCATCTTTCAACGCTAGCTAGCTAGACATCATTTAACCATCGATCAACACGAATTATGGCCATGATGATCGACGATATGGATCGAATATCACAGTTGCCGGAACCCATTATGCAGCAAATCCTGTTTCGCTTGCCTGCGGAAGATGCAGTCCCTTCTTGTCCAGGACATGGCAAAGTCTCTGGAACTCACTACTTGTCTCTGATTTTGATTTTGTTATTGATCCAATTGGTGCAGATGGAACGTATGGAATTGATGGAGATCGAGAAAGGGAGTTTGTAGATCATGTTGATGAGTCCTTGAGAATACTCCATGATCAACATCATGATCAAGATCCTCAAAAGCGGATATTTAACTACTTTAGGCTGATAGGGACAAACCAATTGGCCTCTCATGTGGACCGTTGGATAAAGTTGGTCTCCAAACACCATGTCAAAAGCCTAGACCTCCACTTCATCAATAGTACTACTGATGAAGATTCAGTACCATGGCCATGGCACAGTTTTCCTCCTACTACTATTGATGTTGGGTCATTAGTTGCATTGAGATTAAGTCATGCATTGTGTTTTGGAGAAAGCCTTATTTCAAGAGGGCACCAAGTTTAGCTGCCTAAAAGAGCTCAGTTTGTGTAATGTTGATTTGAATGGATTAGTTAGAGAGCTCCTTTCTAGATGCCCTTCTATGGAGTCCTTGGAATTCACTTCCTGCATCAACATCCAATATCTTCAACTTGGTGAATTTTCCAAGCTCCTCAAGAATGTTCGCCTTGCACTCACTGGTGGTGAAGTTTATAGGTACAAAATCGAATCACCCAATCTTCAGACTCTTGGTTATTTTCTCATGTCCCACCCTTTGGACCTTGAAGCAGTCATCTGCAGCAATTTAAAGGTGCTGTCAATGAGCACTCTTAGATGTACCATTACCATTATACTTGACGGTCTGTATCAAATCTTCGGAGCTCAAAATCTCGACTCATCAACTCAAGATATTAACAATCATATTATATTCTGATTCCTATATAGAAGTGGTCAAGTTAGATACCCCAAAGCTTTTTTTATTATGAATACAATTGCAGATGTGACAAAATCCCATCATCGAGTTTGTTGAATTCTATGAAGCTAGAACAAGTTTATATTAACTTAAGTTCTACACATGATATGTCTCTTGACACTTCATGGTTTCTCAAATTGCGAAAAGGTCTTGGAAACGAGAGTTGACCTTAACGATTGAGCCTCCTTACAATATATATATATATATATATACATATATATTGCGCTTCTCAATTAATTCATTATTGTCACCTTATTATTCATGTAATTGTATTTCTCACCTTATTGTTTTTCCAAAATGTGTAGGTCAATTTTTCTCTAGAAAAATTACAAGAAGAAAATTTCTTTTCACCTAATTCTATAGGCAAGAATTTATCATTGAAAAATATTCCATTAGCACAAGATGATACGTACATCACTTATTGATGGCTTACTTTGGAGTTGTCATCCAAGCACCCTATCTGTGCAAGCAAAGATAAAGGTACGTATCAATCTATTATTGAAGGCTTCCTTTAAAAAAAATTTGGAAAATTCAGTTGATTATATATGTACTATATATGTATGGAGTCCATGTTTATTTATTGATGTCGACTTTTGTGCATTAGTCAATATGCGAGAAGTTAATGTGTAAGGAAGACAATGTCCTCTGCTGCGGAGAGAGCCACATCAAGTGTTGGCGGCATTGCTTCAAGTCCATTAAAATTCAAAATCATTCTGGCACTAAAGATGGACAATCAGCACTTTATAGCGAAGATTCATCCACATTATTGACTGATCTTGAACAAGTACTTAAGGATGTCACATTTGAGCTGCAATGGGAGAGTGATGAGGCTATTTGTATTAACAGATCCGTTTGCAATATCTCCATCTGTATTGTGCTTTCACTTTCAGTGGCAGCAGGCTGCCTGTTATATTTAAAGGGAAAGAAGTACTGATGAGAGGATGATATAGTTAGTATTTAAATAAAGAAGTACGTACTGAGATGATGATGGGTAGTATTTTATAGAACAGAAATTGAAATTGAAATTTGGAAATTGATGTTGTTTACCCCCAACTATTTTTAATTCAACATGAACGATTTAGTTGATATATATATATATATATATATATGTACCATGCTTCTTATTGATGATTTATGTGCTTTTCAGGTCATATAAGAGAAGTTAATAATGTGTAGGGAAGAAAATCTCCTCTGCTGTGGAGACAACAACATCAAATGCCTTAAGATTTAAAGCTTTTATGGTACTAATTAATGTTTTGCAATAAATATTTATCATCTTGTTGGCTATTTACACATCTTGAAGAAGTTTAATTAGGGACACCACAAGAAATAAACCCTATGGTGTCTGGTCATTGGGGCTAGATATTCAATTGTCTCATTTGTTTCTCTTTTTGGATAATATATTTAAATGAAATAAGTTGGTTTATGTTTATGCTATTGATTACGCTTAAGCGTATGAGTGTGGGGGTGTGATAGAAATGACTTGAGAAACTCTAGAGTATGACTTGAAATGTTACTAGGTACAATTTGAAATGCACCAAATAAGGATATTAACATTTAAAATACCTAGATATATGAATTAAAATTTTTAAGGAACGACTTGGCATGACTTAAGCAAAAAACGACTTAAGAAACTCTAAGGTATAACTTAGGTTGCGTCAAGATATGACTTGAAATATCACTAGATACAATTGAAAATGCACATAGGGTATAAAAATTAAAAATCTATCGAGTTACAAACTGAAATTTTTAAAAAATGACTTGAGATGCCTTAAGCAACGACTTGAGATGTCATAATAAACGACTTGAGAAACTCTAAGGTAAGACTTAGGTTGCGTTAAGACATGACTTGAGATGTCACTAGATACAATTTGAAATGCACCTAGTGTATAAACATTAAAAATCTCATGAGTTACGAACTAAAATTTTTGAAGAACGACTTAGGATGCCTTAAGGAACGACTTCAGAAACTTTAGGGTATGACTTTGGAAGTGTCAAAACATGAATTAGGATGTCACTAGGTACAATGTGAAATACAAAAAGGGTATAAACATTTAAAATCCTTCGAGTTACGAACTGAAATTTTCAACAAACGACTTGAGATGCCCTAAGGAACGACTGTAGATCGATGTCCTAAGCAACGACTTGAGAAACTCTAGGATATGACTTGAGTTGCGTCAAGACATAACTTAAAATGTCACTAGGTACAATTTGAAATGCACTAAAGGTATAAACATTAAAAATATTCCCTCGAGTTAAGAACTGAAATTCTCTAGGGATGACTTGGGATACCCAAAGGAATGACTGAAGATGTCCTATGGAACGATTTCAGAAACTCTAGAGTATAACTTTGAAAGCGTCAAAACATGACTTGAAATGTCACTGGGTACAATTTGAAATGCACAGAGTTTAAACATTTAAAATCCCTTGAGTTATGAAATGAAATTTTCAAAGAACGACCTGAGATAGCCTAAGGAACGACTTGAAAAACTCTATGATATGACTTAAGAAGCGTCAAAACATCACTTAGAATGTGACTAAGTAATATTTGAAATGCACCAAGGGTATAAATATTTAAAATACCTCGAAGTACAAATAGAAATTCTCAAAGAACGACTTGGATGCCCTAAGGAATGACTTGAGATGTCTAAAAGTACGACATGACAAACTCTAGAGTATGACTTGGGAAACGTCAAAACATGACTTGAAATGTTACTAGGTACAATTTGAAATGCACCAAAGGTATACACATTAAAAATCTCTCGACTTACAAACTAAATTTTTTAAAGAACGACTTAGGATGCCCAAAGGAACGACTTAGGATGCCGAAAGGAACGACTTGAGATGTCTTAAGGAACGACTTCAGAAACTCTAGTGTATGACTTTGGAAACATCAAAACATGACTTGAGATGTCACTATGTACAATTTGAAATGCACCAAGGGTATAAACATTTTAAATTCTTCGAGTTACAAAATGAAATTTTCAACGAACAACGTGGAATGCCCTAAGAAACGACTGCAGATACCCTAAGCAACGACTTGAGAAACTCTAGTGTATGACTTGAGTTGTGTCAAGAAATGACTTGGAATGTCACTCGGTACAATTTAAAATGCACCAAGGGTATAAACATTAAAAATATTCCCTCAAGTTACAAATTTAAATTGTCAACGAACGACTTTGGATGCCCTAAGGAACGACTTCAGAAACTCAAGGGTATGACTTTGGAGACGTCAAAACATGACTTGAAATGTTACTGGGTACAATTTGAAATGCACAAAGGGTTTAAACATTTAAAATTCCTCGAGTTACAAACTGAAATTTTCAAAGAACGACTTGAGTTGGTTTAAGGAACGACTTGAGTTGCCCTAAGGAACGACTTGAGTTGCCCTAAGGAACGACTTGAGTTGACCTAAAGAACGCCTTGAGAAATTCTAAGATATGACTTGGGAAACAACAAAACATACTTGGAATGTCACTAGGAAAAATTTGAAATGCACCAAGGGTATAAACATTTAAAATACCTCGAGGTATATATGAACATAAATTTTTAAGAAACGACTTACAATGCCCTAAAAAATAACTTCAGATACTCAAAAGCATGACTTGACAAACTTTAGGGCATGACTTGGGATGCGTCAAAACATGACTTGAAATGTCATTAGGTACAATTTAAAATGCACCAAGGGTATAAACATTAAAAATCTATCGAGTTACGAAAAGAAATTTGCAAAGAACTACTTGGGATGCCCTAAAGAACGACTGGAGATGCCTTAAGCAACGACTTCAGAAACTCTAGTGTATGACTTTGGAAGTGTCAAAACATGATTTGGGATGTTACTATGTACAATTTGAAATGCATCAAGAGTATAAACATTTAAAATAACTCGAGTTACGCGAATTGAAATTTTCAACGAACGACTTGGAATGTCAAAAGAAACGACTGCATATACCCTAAGGAACTACTTGAAAAAATCTAGGGTATGACTTTGGAAGCGTTAAAACATGACTAAATGTCACTAGATACAATTTTAAATGCATCAAGGAGAATAATAGGCCAATAGCCCAACTGGGTAGTTGGTAAGCCCAATCGGATACACCAAAAAAATTTTTCAAGAATCCTATATAGCAAGCCTAGGGTTCGAAAAATATATATAGAGTTGTAAACTTATTACTAAAGGAGCAAATTATAATATGAGTAGTGCTCTTTGTTTCTCCGTAGAAAGTCTTCCCACCCTAGATGGGCATCATTCATCATCAACACGAACCATATGCCATGATATTAATCGACGCTATGGATCGAATATCTCAGTTGCCAGAACCCATTATGCAAAAAATCCTCTTTCGCTTGCCTGCAGAAGATGTAATTCGTATGAGCTTTTTGTCCAAAACATGGCAAAGTCTATGGAACTCACTACCTGTCTCCAATTTTGATTTCAATTTCAATCAAATCAATGGAGATCGTAAAAGGAAAAGGGATTCAACATCAAACAAGCTAGCCTGTTACTAGGGTTGACGAGTCCTTGAGAATACTCCACGAACGTGAAGATCAAAAAAGATAATTCACTTTAGACTTAAAGGGTCGACACTTCGCTATAAAAAGAAGGGTTACTCTCATTTGGACCGTTGGATAAAGTTGGTCACCAAAAACAACTATGTTAGAGTGATAGACCTCGACCTATCCGATATTAACAAACTAACCCCGCCAAGGTACAGTTTTCCTCCTACTACTTTTGATGTTGGGTCCTTAGTTAAATTGAGTTTGAGTTTTTGTACTTTGGACAAAGTCTAATTCAAAAGGGAGATTTAGCTGCCTAAAAGAACTCCACTTGTTTTGGGTTGATTTGAATGGATCAGTAGTGGGGGAGCTCCTTTCTAGATGCCCTTCTTTGGAGATTTTGAGATTCGTTTGCTGTGTCAACATAGATATCTTCACCTTTGTGAACTTATTCCCAAGCTCAAGAATGTTAGCCTTTTACAAGTGGGTCTTGCTGATAGTGAGTATTATAGCTATAGGTACAAGATTGAAGCATCCAATCTTCAAACTCTTAGTTATTTTGCCAGATCCAGCCTTTTGGACCTTGAAGCAGTCAACTGCTCTAACTTAAAAAAGTTGACAGTGTCCCCTCGCACTAATACCATAATTACAAACCAATATATTCAGAAACTTACTTCTAAATTTCCTTTTCTGGAGGAGCTGTTCTTGCTAAAAGTAAAATTAGCGGAGATGAAAATTTCCAGTCATCAACTCAAGAAGTTAACTATAGTATTACATCATTCTAATTCTTATGTAAAGGAGGTCAACTTAGATACTCCAAATCTTGTTTCTTACAAATACAGTGGTCACCAAATCTCCACCTAGTTTTCATTGAATTCTTCGAAGCTGGAAGAAGTTTATATTGACCTAAATTATATATATTCTACGCCTCTTCACACTTCATGGTTTCTTACGTTGCGAGAATATCTTGAAAAATTTGCGTCATGTGTAGGAATGACCTTAAGAATTGAGCCTTCTAGACATATAAGTCCCAAAGTAAGTCCACAAATTAATGCAGTTCATGAATTAATTCATGAATTTTTTCTGTTTATGTTCATATAATTGTATTTCTCACCTTACCTGATCTTTTTAAAATATGCAGCTAGATGATCACATTTTCTTTAGAAGAATTGAGAGAAGAAGAAATTCCTCCAGTGTTGCCAAAAGTTAAGCTTTTGAAGGTAGTAAATGTTCCATCTTCACCAGATGATACATATTCTCTTATTGATGGCTTACTTTGGAGTTGTCACCCAATCACCTTATCTTTAGAACCAAACTTTCTCTATCCACGAAACAGCAAATTGATAAAGGTACGTACGTAGTTTTGCAATGTTTGGGACTGCATGGACAATCAAAGCTACTTATTATAATTTGGACAATTAAATTAATTCATATATGTACCATGTTGTCCATGCTTATTTTGTTGATGACCTATGTTTCAGTTGATATACGACAAGTTAATTAATGTGGAAAGAAAAAAAATCACCTCTATTGTGGAGAGAGCGACATCAAATGTTGGTGGCATTGCTTGAAGTCCATTACGGTTCAAAGCTTTTCTCGTTTCGGGCAATATGGGGACAATCAAACCATGCCATTGACTGATTTCGAAGAAGTTACGAAAATTGTTTATGAGCTACAACGGATGTTAGAGAATTAATTAGGCTACTCGTATTGACAAAAGAAAAACATTCGTTAAATTATCTGTTGCAATATCTGCATCTGTATATAGTAAACTTCCATGTACTCTTTTCCAAATTTGAGTGCAAAATTTGCTCCCCATGCATTACATATTGAGCTGAAAATTAAAAATAGAGAAGCAAAATCTGCCCTAGCAAATTATCATATATAGATCCAAATTACTCTGATTATTTTAAACTAGCTTGATCTCATTATATGTTTGACTGTGTGTGTTGCTCAGTACGTTTCTAATTAATTAAGGACATATATTTGAAAACCCTGGACCCCCAAAGTAGAAATGTGATCCATAAACTGGGGTTCTCTTTTGAACAGCGAGACTGTAGCATGAAGGCTTTGTGACATATGTCAAAAGGTTCTCAGGATCTTTGTTGGTTGTAGTGCCTGCAGAGGCGTCAAGTATGCCATAGTATTGGAGATTGCGCATAAAGCTTGCTCTGCCATGCCCTTCACTTGGAAAATGACCACTCCCCATTTGAGTTGATGTGTGGCGACCCTGAGCTTGTAAATTCACAATCTCCCCACCCCAACTAACGATGTCAGCACCCCCTTTTAGACTTTGCAAGATGGTGTCTGGCCAGTATCCTAATACTTCTTTTCCCACTTGAAGCCACCAATGTCCACTTTGTATGTTCTGAAACATGGAATCAAATTATATAAGTTGCTTATATTGTCCGACTATGAATCTTATACTTTACTAACTAGCTAGGTTGATTCTTAATTGAATGTATAGCTTAGAGTCTAAATTTACAGTGTTAGTAAGGCCAGAAAACGTTAGCTTATATAATAGAGTTAGTGTACGTAGCTAGGAGTGATTAATATATAATTTCCTATATATGTGAATCAAAATGCAAATCAGGAAATTAAATTTTTTTTTTTTTGCCAAATAATTTCGCATATTATATGGTGTCAAACTGTTAATATGTAGACCATTAAACAAATAAATTTTACTTCATTTTATGGTGATTGATTAACAATTTAGTAATATAACATTTCACATCACTCATTTACCTTGTATATGTTTATGAATATATCATATTGCTTCCCGTTGTAGATGGAAATAGGTCTTATCACAGCACCGAGGGCGAATTTTCTGCTTATTTGGACGAAACCAGGACATTGAAGATTGTAGCAACCAGTTCGGTAACCATTACCCTAAAGAACACGTACAGAGGCCAGTATTATGTATAGAAGTGACTTAGATTTATCTACATTATATATATATATATATATTATTTATAGTGCACACATAAACACAATGCTTACAGAGACGTGATACTTGTTAAGAAATAAATGAAATTCACAACCATCTCAAAGATATCATTTAAGTCAAGATCAAATATAGAGTTATACATCAATAACGTAATTAGGTGGTGAAGAGGAAACTTACAGTCCAAAATGCAAACAACCTTGTTTGCTTGTCTCGCGAATTCATCTATATGGAAACAACCAAATTATTAATTGTTAAATTTTAATGTAGACGGCTTGAATTGTTGAAACACAATATAATTAATTATGATCATAAATTTTGATTTCAATAAAGATTAATTTAATTTGAAACTAAATATAAAAATGTAGAAGAAAAACTAATTATCTTTAATTTCTTGGAGGAATTAGTTGGCTAAAACACTTACAATCCACCCAGCTTCTACAGTGCTCAAGGCTTGGCCCTGACCTCCCACAACCCATATTTGGGCTATGCTGTTTTCTTGATCAAATGATTTAGGGCTCCATACGTTCAAACTTGCGCGTGCTCCATAGTAATTGCCACCGGTCAAACTAACTTGGGCATACTAAATAATAAAAATAATAAGAATTTAGTCATAATATATGTAAATTTTTTTTTGGGTGACTATGTATAATTGGCTGTTCAATTTAGTGATTTTTCATGGAAAATGCTTAATACCCCGATTATTATTAATTTCCAACTTCACGTGGGGGTTTGAAAAAAGGTTGCGAGGGTTTGTTCTAGTAATTTTCTATTTAAATTATTGATTATTTTTTGTCGGAATTTAAATTTATTGATTGAATATTAAAGAATGCTTTAAATTTAAAGTTGGTCGATGTGCTACCTCATGACCACGAGCAGGGATGAACTCAAGGTTGGTGCGGTTAAATTGTGGGATGGATTTGGAGGCAGCATGATCAAATGCCTGTGTTCGTACAATTGGGATTGTTCCTTCGGGGCACTCTCCATTCTGTTGCCAATCTTGAAAGATCTCATCACCTTCATAACTTTCCGTTTCATTACTTGGATATGATGGTTGCAGCTATTTAAAAAAAACAAAAAAAACCAATACAATGTTAGATTTCAACTGCCCAAATTTAATACTAACACGTTAGTATTTGCTAAGATGAATGAAACTGTTTATACCACATTTATTAACTGTATTACTGAATGGCTCTTTGCCTTGATAAAAAAAAAAAAAATGTATTACTGATCAAATCTCTCGCAAAACTATGTTGGAGTGGATTTTATCTTTGTAAGAAATGTAATAGTAACAACGATCATTTTATATATATACATTTTTGCATGTGAATGAATATTATTGTAAGGGATGTATCAACAATATATAATATAGTAACCCGGCCTAAATATTCAACACACACCTGAACAATGAGTCTAATCAATTAGGAATTAAAGAAGAAACCTGTACAGTGTGATTTTTGAGAAGTGGGTGATTAAGAGCAGGTTGTTTATAGATATCAACACAATCTATCACATCACCCCCATCGCCCTGCAAAAAAAAATCAGACACTCTCAAAGTCTCAATTCAAAAGTGAAATGGAATATATATTAACAAAAATGGCTGAATTAAATTTTTTTGAAATGCTAGAAAATTAATGGGAAAGGCAATACGGTTATAGTGCGTAGCATTTGAACCTTTATAGTTTTGATGACTGCTTTGTTGTCCTTCACTGTTTCATCAATTGTTCTGCAATCAACAAATTCAGTGCTCAATGTGAAAATAATTACTGCTAAAATGAAAATGCAGCTGCCTCTCACTTTGGTGTAACAGTTCCCAGTTGCCATGTTATTGAATAGATATTTGAAAACTCTGCAAAGGTTGATGATGTTGGAAGTAAAGCTTCCACTGATTCTCGGGTCTGATTTTAGCTCAGCAGCCTAGTAATGCTGATGTGGTATTTTAGTAAGTTTCATTAAATGATGTAATAGAGTATGACAGTTGGCATTGTGTGATTGATCAAGTGTGTGTGTGGAGTGAGTGAGGTAATAGGCTCACGCATCTCATTCAGTTTTGTAACAGAATTGCAATCATGAATATAAGAACACACCCTCAACGTGAGTAAGCTATTGTGAGCTACTCCATTTTTACACAGCTCTGTTTTTCCCTTTCCTTCCTTAACAAAATGTCACTAAGAAATCAGTAAAATCAACATGGTATCAGAGCCATGGCTTCGATCTTGAGCTGGGCGTGTTACTGTGATTGAGTGATTGAAAGTTTTACAACAAACTGAAGAAAACACAAGGATTCCTTCAGAAATGTCTGGATCTGGCAGCATGGAGCTACGAGCTCCAGTGTTTGATGGAACAGAATTTGATTATTGGAAGGTGAGAATGGTAACAATTTTCAAGTCTCAAGGACTTTGGAAGCTGGTTGAGAAAGGGATCACAGTCCCTGACTCTAAGAAGAAGAAGAAAGATGGAGAAGCTGGAGGTGCTGAAGAAGACGATGAGATCAGTGCCTATGTTGAGGACCAGAACATGAAAGATGCCAAAGCACTTGGAATCATTCAAGGAGCTGTATCAAAGACAATCTTCCCTCGAATTGTGAATCAAGAGACAGCAAAAGGAGCTTGGGATTTGCTGCAAAAGGAATACCATGGGGATGAACAAGCCAGATCTGTGAAGCTACAAGGTTTGCGCAAGGAGTTTGAATACATGAAAATGAAAGATAATGAATCTCTTCCTGCATATTTTAGTCGTTTCTTTGATCTAACTAATCAAATGGAAAAGTATGGTGAGATTATGTCACATCAGAGATTGGTTCAAAAGGTTTTAATAAGTTTAACTAAAACCTATGATCCAATGTGTGTGATAATTGAAAGAACTGTTGATATGAATACAGTATCTGTGCATGAGGTAGTTGCATCTCTTAAAAGTTATGAGGTGAGACTGAGTAGGCATGAAGAGGATGATGAGAATTCTGAAAAGGCTTTTGCTAGCATGAGCATTGGTTCTAAAAATCGAAATGGCCAAGGCAGGACCTATGGCAATGATGGAGGGAAGCACAATCAAAGGGTCTGGAAAGGCAAGCCCAAGAAATGGGATAACAAGCCTACAGGAAACTCAAAGCAAGTGAGTCTCAGTGATGCAGGGAAACAAAAATGCAGAATCTGTGACAAAATGCATTTTGGAGACTGTTGATTCAAAGGCAAAGTGAGATGTCACAATTGCAGTAAATTTGGGCATGTGATGAAAGAATGCCATCAACCTAAGAAGGAACATTCAGTGAATTATGCAAATCAAGTACAAGAACCAGCTGCTATGTTCTATGCATGCCATAAGGCCTCTGTTGACAAGGACAAAGAGGTCTGGTATCTAGACAGTGGATGCAGCAATCACATGACTAGCAATGAGGCTATGCTCATTGATATTGACAGATCAATGACATGTAAAGTGAAAATGGGCACTGGTGAGTTGGTGAAGTCAACTGGGAAAGGTACTCTTCCCATAGAACATGAAGGTGGTGTCAGATACATCAAGGAGGTGATGATTGTGCCTGGACTCGATGAAAATCTATTGAGTGTGGGGCAAATGGTGGAGAATGGATACTGGTTGGTGTTTGGTGACTTCATGGTTAAAATCTATGGTGATGAGAGTCTGCAACAACTTGTTGCTGCTGTGCCAATGAAAGGGAACAGATGTTTTCCCTTCTCATTTGACAGTCTCAATCCAATGTTGGTCAATCAAGCCACTGTTGTTGATTCCACATGGAAATGGCACAGAAGAATGGGGCATTTAAACTTTGAAAGTCTGAAAAGATTACAAGATAAAGAGATGGTGATTGGTCTGCCAAAGTTAACTGGGAAGATACATGTATGTGAAGGGTGTGCTGCAAGCAAGACTCACAGGGCAACATTTGATAAAGGGCAAGTGAGAAAAGCTGCTGAACCTTTGGAATTGGTCCATACAGATGTGTGTGGTCCTATGACTGAGTCCATGGGAGGAAACAGGTACTTCCTTACATTTATGGATGATAAGACTCGAATGTGTTGGGTGTATTTTCTGAAATTCAAGGCAGATGTATTTACTGTCTTTAAGAAATTCAAGTCTATGGTTGAATTGCAAAGTGGCTACAAACTGAAGAAACTGAGAAGTGACAGAGGGGGAGAATACACTTCACATGAGTTTGTGAAATTCTGTGAAGATGTGGGAATTGACAAGCAACTCACTGTTGCATACTCACCCCAGCAGAATGGAACAGCAGAAAGGAAGAATAGGACAATAGTAGAGATGGCCAGGACAATGTTGCATGAGAAAAGGATGCCAAGGAAGTTTTGGGGTGAAGCAGTGCATACTGCTGTTTATCTTTTAAACAGGTGTCCTACTCAAGCCTTAGACAACAAGACTCCATTTGAGGAGTTCAGTGGGAGGAAGCCTGGTGTCAAGCATCTCAGAATTTTTGGCTCCATCTGCTACACCCACATTCCATCTCAGCAAAGGTCCAAACTGGATGAAACAGGCCAGAAGGGAGTCTTTGTAGGGTATGGGACAAGAGAAAAAGGCTATAGAGTGTATGATTTGGCCAGTGACAAAGTTATTGTCTCGAGGAGTGTGACATTTGAGGAAGCAGGTATGTGGAATTGGGAAAGCAAGGAAGCTGTCTATGTATCTGTACCTTGGGATAACAAAGATGAGACAAGTGAAATTGATCCTAGTTTTGAGTTGTCTACCCCAACACAAGCTGTACAAACTCAAAACATATCACCAAACTCATCTGGATCAAGTCTTAGATCAGAGAGAAGACATATAGAAACTGAAGCACAAAATCAGGAAGGAGATGTTGCTGAAAGCTCAGAAACCAGTGAGATTGAACTATCAAATACCTATGACACCACACCACTGAAGTGGAAGAATCTAACTGAGGTTTTTGCACACTGCAAACTCAGTGTCATTGAACCAGAGAACTATGCTGAGGCTGCAAAAGATATGGCATGGAAAAAGGCAATGGAGGATGAGATTGCAATGATAGAGAAAAATCAAACTTGGGAGTTAGTTAGCAGACCAAGTGAGAAACCTATTGTGGGGGTCAAATGGATCTTCAAGACCAAGCTGAACCTTGATGGCACTATCCAGAAACACAAAGCAAGGCTGGTAGCTAAAGGCTACACTCAAAAACCAGGGGTAGACTTCAATGAGACCTTTGCCCCTGTGGCAAGGCTTGACACAATTCGAACCTTGATTGCTTTGGCTGCTCAAAGGGGCTGGAAACTCTATCAACTTGATGTCAAGTCAGCATTCCTAAATGGAGTATTAGAAGAAGAGGTCTATGTGGATCAGCCAGATGGATTTGTGGTTGAAAATGCTGAACACAAAGTCTACAAGCTGAAGAAGGCTCTTTATGGCTTAAAACAGTCCCCTAGAGCTTGGTACAGCAATATAGATGCTTACCTACTGAAATGTGGATTTAAGAAAAGCCCTAGTGAAGCTACACTATATGTGAAATGCAAGGAAGATTTTGGGACTCTAATGGTGTCGATCTATGTTGATGATATTGTATACACAGGTGACAATGAAGTGTTAATTGAAGAATTCAAGAGAGACATGATGCAAAGATATGAAATGACAGACTTAGGACTACTACATCATTTCCTTGGAATTGGAGTAATTCAGCAAAAGCATGGGATTTTCATCCATCAGAGGAAATATGCAATGGCTCTACTAGACAAGTTTGGTTTGAAACACTGCAAATCTGTATCAACACCATTGGCCACCTCAGACAAGCTTAGAAAAGAGGATGGAAGCAAGCCTGCTAGTGAGGAGTTATATAGGAAAATCATTGGAAGTTTACTATACTTAACTGCAACCAGGCCAGATATCATGTTTGCTACCAGCCTGCTTGCTAGATTCATGCATTGTCCCACAGAGAAGCACCTTGGAACAGCTAAAAGGGTCCTAAGATACATCAAAGGTACTCTAGACTATGGCATTCAATACCAGAAAGGGGATTCACCAATTCTGATTGGATATTGTGATAGTGATTGGAGTGGAGATGAGGATGACATGAGATCAACCTCTGGATATGCTTTTTCATTTGGAAGTGGAGCTTTCCCATGGGCCTCTGTCAAACAGCATAGTGTGGCTCTATCCACAGCAGAGGCTGAATATATGAGTGCAGCAGAAGCCACAACTCAAGCAATTTGGTTGAGGTTTGTGTTAGAAGATTTTGGTGAAGAACAGGTGGAACCAACTACCATTATGTGTGACAATACTTCTGCAATAGCCATGACCAAGAATCCAGTGTTCCATCAGAGATCGAAACACATTAAAAGGAAATTTCATTTTATAAGGGATGCATTGCAGGAAGGTGTGATAGATTTGTTATACTGCAGAAGCAAGGATCAGATTGCAGACATTTTCACTAAGGCTCTTCCAAAGGATCGTTTTGTTTTCTTGAGAAACAAGCTTGGAGTTAAATCAGTGCAAACTTTAGAAGGGAGTGTTGGAAGTAAAGCTTCCACTGATTCTCGGGTCTGATTTTAGCTCAGCAGCCTAGTAATGCTGATGTGGTATTTTAGTAAGTTTCATTAAATGATGTAATAGAGTATGACAGTTGGCATTGTGTGATTGATCAAGTGTGTGTGTGGAGTGAGTGAGGTAATAGGCTCACGCATCTCATTCAGTTTTGTAACAGAATTGCAATCATGAATATAAGAACACACCCTCAACGTGAGTAAGCTATTGTGAGCTACTCCATTTTTACACAGCTCTGTTTTTCCCTTTCCTTCCTTAACAAAATGTCACTAAGAAATCAGTAAAATCAACATGATGAGCAAAGCCAACAGAAACCCATATGTATATATACTGTATCTAGCCCACTCAAGTACATTAATCTTGTTAATTAATATCCTACTACATGGGGAAATATAACTTACTAAATCCTAATTGATTTATAACATTCCAATTTTTTTTGGTCAAAGATAACATTCCTAATAAATAAGATTTATTAAGAAAAGTCAACTTTAAAAAAAATATATTTTTATCGTTACTGAAGAAGTTTGAACGAAAAACTCAAATGGAGAATTTGGAATTCGATCCGTTACTGTAACAACATAAAAATCTTCTACTTTGTGAGTTTTCCAAGCTGAAAATCGTTAATTAAGCTTTGGCTAGCTTGATGGTTTTAAAGTTTTTAGCATCAAGATTGAAGCATCCAATCTTCGAACTCTTCATTTTTTTGGGACATCCCACCCTTTGGTACTGGAGAATTAAACAAAATTATGCAGCCTCATGGGTTTCCTATTTAAGTTTTTTCAGTTATGCATTTTTATCATTTAAGTTTCAGTTATGTTTTTCTCCATTCATGTCTATTAATTGAGTCTTTGAGTTTGTAGTTATGTTTTTAATTAGGCCGGGGAATATTTCTTTTTCATTGAAGTGTAAGGAAGTGGAAAAGATCTTTGAAAAGGTTTAAATTTGTAACCTTGTATCAAGTTCATATGTGTGAGAAGTTGAATGAAAGTATTTTTCCCCAGTAAATAGAGTTAGAATCTCCTTTCTACATTTGGACCTTAAAGCAGTCAACTGTAGTAATTTAAAGGAGCTGATAATATCACAATCTCCCCACCCCAACGAACGAAGTCAGCACCCCCTTTTAGACTTTGGAAGGTGATGTCCGGCCAGTATCCTAATACTTCTGTTGCCACTTGAAGCCACCAATGTCCAGTATGTGTGTTCTAAAACATAAATTCAAATTACGTACATACATAAGATGCTTATATTGTTAGACTATAAATCTGTATAATTTACTAGGTAGCTAAGTTGATTCTTAATTGAATGTAGTTAATTATTTAGTTTAATTTGGACAAGTACGTACGTTAATTATATATTGATTCTTATCATGCAGTTCATGCTTATTTTATTGATGACTTTTGTGCATTTAACCTGATACATTAGAAGTTACTGTTTGGAGAGAGCCACATCAAATGTTGGCTCATGCACTGCTCAAAATCCTTTTAAGATCGAAAGATGTTTGGTACTAAAAATGGACAGTTGGGACTTTATAAAAAAGATTTATTCATGTCATTGACTGATCTCGGAGAATATATGATATATTATCCGTTGTAATATATTCATATGGGGAATTTTATGTGTAACCGATACACCGCCACATAATATAACCAATCAAATGTGTAAGAGTATTATTGGACGGCATGTTTATCTCTTCTAGGATATTCATCTGTATTATACTTTCAGTGGCTTTTTTGGTTAATTTGTCTTTTTATACACAAGATGGATCCCATCAAAAAACAAGTTAACGTAACTGAATTACAGTGGCAACAAGTCATATATAATTTTACATTGCTGAGGTCTTATTGAAAAGTTTTCATTTCAAAAACTAGGTGTTCGTACCATTTATCATCTTGGCATAACGATAAGTCACATAAGACTTAGTATCATGTTGTTTGGGTCTAAGCAAAGTCTTTCTAGGCCCAAAGGTTAAGCCCTCCCCAGGCTCTCGGGCTCCTAGGCATTGACCTCCTAGGCCCAAAGACTAAGCCCTTCCTAGGCTCTTGGGCTCCAGCCTCCTAGGCTCCGACCTCCTGGGCTCCGGCCTCCTCGGTCCTGACCTCCTAGGCCCCGGCCTTCTGGGCTCCGGCCTTCTAGGTCCTGACCTCCTAGGCCCCGGCCTTCCAAGCTCCAGCCTCTTAGGCTCCAACCCGTGTCAACTCATTCGGATCCCCAAAATGGGTGACACGTGGCACTCCCACAATGCAAATTGTCACAAGGGACACATGTCATCACCGGATTGGTTAATACCCTTCCAAAAGTACTATAAAAGGGTTACTTTCTTGTCAGAAAAGGACAACTCAATCATTATCATATTATTCACTCACTCTGCTCAAATATTCTCCTAACACTGACTTAAGCATCGGAGGAGGTTAGGCCGGTACCACACCGGTGCCCTTCCCGCTCACTTTTGTGTATTTGCGCAGAGTGCTCATGACATTACGTTCCTACCACTACTCACTAGTCAGACCTAACTATCCGTTCCTACCCCACTTCAACGTGTCATCCTCTCAGTGGGCGGTCAACGGATCCACGTGGTTTGAGTCGACATTAAGTGCTCTACCATTTTTGATCGAGCATCAACACTAGGCTATTACTTTGCTTCCATATCTCAATATATAATATAAATATATATGTATGATATAACAAACTTATTAGCCGTAGATAAATTTATATGTCTTATCTCTTTTGCCGAACGTAATATGTCAATTATATATTAACTTATCATAATAATTTATACAGCAAGTGCTACGTACCAAGTGTTTTTTTCCAAACCTCATACAAGAAAATCTCTAGGCTGGCCTGGCCACACTGCCTTTGCTTTGTCCTTCAAGCCTACTAGACATTACTTACCTCATCTGGCTTGACATGCATATATATTACATGTGCTTGATGTGGCATAGTGAAGAAGAATTAGTTTATCCGGCCTTTTCAATGAAAGAGGAAGTTCATAATTGATCATTTAGCCTTACCTCTAATCTTGACGACCCTCCCATCAGTCGTGAGCAATCTTTAATTGATGATTTTATTTGGATCATTTAGCCCCCAAAGTAGGGATAAAAAAACAAAAAAAAAAAAAACTAGACATTATAAATATACAATGACATAATATTAATTTCTTTATAAGCCCAAAAGCCCAGCTGGGTACGTAGTAGGCCGAAAATCCATTTTGCTGTAGAGAGAGCCACGTCAAATGTTGGTGGCATTGCTTAAAGTCCATTAAGATTCAAAACTATATATGATGGTTTCGGACAGTATATGGAACAGTCCTCAAGTGAGAACGTTCGTATTTTTTCAAAATGTGTGAACACAGTGCCAATATGAGGTAGACAGTGTATCGACATAATTTTAAAACTTGCTGTAACACATCATGTGTGTCGACATAGCGTCTACCTCATGTTGGTATTGTGTCGGCGTTCGTACATTTATAAAAATGCGGACATCCTTACCTAAAAACTTTCAATATATGGAAGATCTATATATCCATGCCATTGACTGATTTCGATGAAGGACAAAATCCCTTTAAAATCCCCTCCATATTTGAGTGCAAAATTTGCTCCAGATTACATATAAGCCTTGGCTTGCTAATACATTATCATATATCTGAGATTGCTTTGATAATATATTTTAAACTAGCTTGTACGTTTCTCATGACCTGTCTGACTGTGTGTGTTGCTAACTTAATTTCTAACTAATTAATTAAGGACATATGTTAGAAAACCCAGGACCTCCAAAATAGAAATGGGTTCCATAGATAGGGGTTCTCTTGTTAACAATGATATCGTAGCATGAAGGTTTTGTGGCATATTTCAAAAGCCTCTCAGGATCTTTGTCATTTGGATTCAAGCTCTCAGCAGGCTCTTTGTTGGCTAAACTGTTGTCAATGTATCGGAGATTGCGCATATAACTTGCTCCACCGTGGCCTTCACTTGGAAAATGACCACTCCCCATTTGAGTTGATGTGTGACGACCCTCAGCTTGAAAATTGATAATCTCCCCACCCCAACTAACGAAGTCAGCACCCCCTTTTAGACTTTGGAAGATTTTGTCTGGCCAGTATCCTAATGCCTGGTCTTTCACTTGAAGCCACCAATGTCCACTTTTTACGTTCTAAAACATATAATCAAAATTACATAAGATGCTGATATTATTATACTATAAATTTGAATAATTTACTAATTAGCTAAGATGATTCTTAGTTGAATGTATGGTCTAAATTTACAGTCTTACAAATATGACAAGAAATTGTTACCCTATATGACAAAGTTAGTTAGGCATGTGTAGCTAGAGTGATTAATAATTTCCTCTATATTAATTGCTAGATATGTAATTCAAAATGTAAATTAGAAAAATGTTCTCTTCTTGCCAAACAATTTAACATGTTATATGTTGTCAAACCGCCGATGTAAACTATTGATCAAGTGAATATTTTTTATTGATTTTATAGCATTGGATTGAAAGTTTAGCAATATAGCATTCCACTTGTTAATTAATCGAGTATTTATACCTTGTATATGCTTATGTATATTGCATATTGCTTCCCCTTGTAGATGGAAACAGGTTTCAGGGCAGCACCAAGGGCTATTTTTCTGTTTATTTGGACGAAACCAGGGCATTCAAGATTGTAGCAACCAGTACTTTGGTAACCATCACCCTAAAGAACACATGAGAGGCTAGTATTATACAAATGTAATTTACAAATAAAGATGTGATAGTTGTTAAAAATAAATGAGATTCACAATAAGCTCAAATATATATGTCTATCAGTTGATATTAAATATAAAACTATGTTGTCATAATATAAGGGGATGAAGAGAAGACTTACAGTCCAAAATGCGAACAACCTTGTTTGCTTGTCTCGGGAATTAATCTAGATTGAAGCCACCAAATGATCATTTGTCAGGTTTCCAATTGGTTTGATATGTAAGTATATAATCTAAAATTAATTCTAAATTTCGATGCAAAGATTCAATTTCTGTAGTAGTATAAATTTGTATCAGTGAAGATTAATTTAATTTGAAACTAAATATATATATAAAAAAATAAAAATAAAAAGAGTAGGGAAGAATTCAATATCTCGAATTTCTTGGAGGATTTTGATGACTAAAAAACTTACAATCCACCCAGCTTCTGTAGTGCTCAATGCTTTTCCCTCACCTCCCACGACCCATATTTGGGCTATACTGTTTTCTTGATCAAATGATTTAGGGCTCCATACGTTCATTGTTGTGCTTGCTCCATAGTATTTGCCACCGGTCAAAGTAACTTGGGCATACTAAATAAGAAAATAATAATAATTCAGTATATATAGTTCAGTCATAATATATGTAATTGTTAATATTTGAAAATGAGCTGAAGCCAACGTTGGAAATCAAACAATTAAAGGGTCTTTTAGATATAACACCATTTTGAATACCCCATTTTAGAGTAGGCCCGGTAGGTAAATAAATCTGAATGAGGTTTTTTTTTTTTTTTTTTTCCAGGTCATATGATAGCTTAAGCATGAATTTGTGGATATTTACAAAAGATGTCATTGCTCCAATTTGAGCAATATTTAAAGATCCATGATTTGAAGCATTTATCACTCTTAATTTTGAATGTTTTAATTGATGAAATTTCATGATTCATGCATCCAATTCAAAACAAAAAATTGTTACCAATTATGAACATGAACTTAATTATAAACACTCAAATACAAAAAAATTAAACACCCAATATACATATAATATACTTATGATATAGATAAAAAAAAAATGAACATAGTAAGCCTCCACTTTGGGTTAAAAAAAGAAAGAAAGAAATATCTAATAAAAATATAACAAATCCAACACAATAGAAACATAGCACTAAAATATATAAATACAAATATCAATACCTTGGACTCAGGTATATAAAACAAAATATAAAAAAAAAATCGAAGAAAAAGATGGGAGGAAGAAGAAGAAAATCGAAGATTGATGATGAAGAAGGATAGAAGATGAAGAAAAATCTAATAAGAAGAAACTAAAAAAAGAAAAAAAAGATTGAAGAAACCACAAACACAACCAAAGCAAAATAACACATTACTTACCTGTAAGTAAGGATGAAAAAAAACTTGAAAAAAATTGCAAAAAACATCATGTTGAACTTTTGAAATTGTTAACCTAAAGAAGAGGTTAGGATGAAAGCTTAAGAATGTTTGAAAAACGTAAATGACGTTTCTTTTTAATTTTTTAATGTTGGTCGTAATACACTAATTTGGACAAAATAACACCTATTTTGAAATTTGAAAACAAAATTAAAAAGGATATACTTAATTTACAAAGTCAAACATAAATGAGAATTAATTACCAAAAAAATAAATGACAAAACTTTTAAATAAGGCATTAATACACACTAATTTGGAAAACCCAATAAACTTTGAAATTTGAAAATGAAATCCAGAAATGGAAACTATTAATATTCAACTTCATCAATTAATGGCAATTAATTACAAAAAAAAATTCATGATAATACTTTGAAATAAGGCATTAATTGACAAAATATAAAAAATTTACCTTTTTCAACTCAAAGGGTAAAAGAGGAAATTACAAAATAAATTTTTTACAGAAAATAGATAATCCTACGTAACAAATTCAAAAATGGATGTATATCTAATTTCTCAAAAAAAAAAAAAGGATAATATCAAATTGGTCTCTCGAAATAAATGTATTTCTAATTAACTCAACAATTAGCTCAACAATCAATCACACAATAACATAAGAACACATAGTGATTCACCCAATCTGATTCAGATCCGGGCTACATCCACATAGTTGTGTTTGAATTATAGACAAAAATGTGTTACAATGTCTAGGGCCGGCTATTAGGGGGTGGGCCTGTGCAATCGCACAAGGCCCCCAAATTTTTAGGTCCATACATGTACTTCCTTAAAAAAAAATAATAATAAAATATAATATAATATAATCTAATTAAGTCAAAAGCCCAACTCCACAAGATAGATTGATTTTCAGAGGCTCTGACTCTCTGTGCATGTATTTTCTTTGAGTCTTTGACTTTGGTGTCTCTCTCTCTCTCATTATTTGCCTCTTCGTTTCCCACTTTCCTTTTCCCTGGTTGTTTTGATTTGGTCCTGAACTGGGCGCCATCCCCTCCAGACCTTTCTCTTGTATTTCTTCTAATTGTCTTGAAATTAAATTTTAAAACCCCCAAATCAGTTGCAAGTTTTTATTTTCTTTACTAACTTATGAATTTTTTCATTATTTTGGTTTTGGGTTTATTTATTTTGGAGTTGTGCAAAATTAATTAAATCATCACTATTTTATCTTCTTAATTACAGTTGAGAAGTGAGAAAGAAGAAATCATACAACAAAGGCTATGGTTGGGAAAAATTTGAAGATATTGAAGGGCCTAATTTTGTTAATTGGCACAGGGCCTCCTAAATCTTTGAGACGGCCCTGACAATGTCCAATGAAAGTGAACATATATGGGCTCTCAAGAAAAACGAAGAGTTTCCTCAATTAAAGAGGTGGAGAGCATGAAAGCACCCCTCCACGTACTCTAATATTCTGTTTAATAATATTAATTAGTAATTGTATTGATTGAATGAATATTAAAGAATGGTTTAAATTTAAAGTTAGTTGATGTGCTGTACCTCGTGACCAAGTGGTGGGATGAACTCAAAATCGGTACGATTAAATTGTGGGATGGATTTAGAGGCAGCATGATCAAATGCTTGTGTTCGTACAATGGGAATTGTTCCTTCCGGGCACTCTCCATTCTGTTGCCAATCTTGAAAGATCTCATCACCTTCATAACTTTCCTTTTCATTGCTACTTGGAAATGAAGGTTGCAGCTATTTTTTCAAAAAGAATGTATGATTAGTATTTAGTGAATGAAACTGTTTGTACCGCATTTATTGAGCATATATATTACTAATCAAATCTCATGCATACAACTATGTTAGAGTGGACATTATCTTCATAAGAAGTGTGTTCAGCAATAATATAGTGACCCTCAATATCCGACACACACCTGAAAAATGAGTCTAATTAATTAGGAATTAAAGAACAAACCTGTATGGTATGATTTTTGAGAAGTGGGTGATTAAGAGCAGGTTGTTTATAGATATCAACACAATCTATTACATCACCCCCATCGCCCTGCAAAAATTGAGAGACTCAATTTCAAATGAGAAATAGATATTAATTAAAATGGCTAAACTAAAAAATTTTGAAATGAAGAAAATTAATGGGGAAGGCAATAAGGTTATAGTACGTAGTCTTTGAACCTCTATAGTTTTGATGACTGCTTTGTTGTCCTTCACTGTTTCATCAATTGTTCTGCAATCAACAAATTCATTGCTCAATGTGAAAATAATTACTGCTACAATGAAAATGCAGCTACCTCTCACTTTGGTGTAACAGTTCCCAGTTGCCATGATATTGAATAGAAATTTGCAAAACTATGCAAAGGTTGAGAGCAAAGCAAACAGAAACCCATATGTATATATATACACTGTATCTAGCCCACTCAAGTACATTAATCTTGTCAATAGCCTACTAAATGGGGAAGGATAACTTTCTAAATCAAAGGGATGTTTAGGTTCCAATTCCAAATCAATTGATAACATTCCTATTATATTTTTGGACAAAGATATCATTCCTATTATTTTTTTGGTCAAAGATAACATTCCTAATTGATAAGATTTATTAAGAAATTAAAGTCAAGTATCTTTTTTATTTTTTATTTTTTTGCATTGTTTCTTGATGGAAAACTCAAACTAACATCTAATTAAAGTATTAAACATTCACATAAATACACAGAGTTGATAGAATATGTACGTACGTTCTTGTCTTAACCAAAATTAGACATTATAAGTTTATAATAATGGTTTTTTTGAAGGTCAAATCAGGGCATATCAGAAGAAAACAGCCCATTTTATTGAGCTGAGCGCTCAACATGTCAATAACTCAACATCTTTTTTTTTCTTACATGAAATTATTGAACAGTTTTAATACAGTAAAAAGACATGCTAAGCACTTAGCTCTGCAAAACACGCTAAATGATTAAAATGTGAGCCGGCTTATCATTTTTTAAAAAGTACATAGGTGGACTTTTTTAACACTATACACTAATACACATTAGGCAGATTATTTTATAAAAACTTTCAGAGTAAACTAATCATAATATCTCTCTCTTTTTAAACTCTGAAATATCATGACTTTCAATATTGTACATGTTCGGCTTTCAAAAACATTTGTCAAGATATATTAGACAACTAAGACTCATAACATAGTTGATGAATTGATGAATGTATTTATTCTAATGCACTAATTGTTTTACATAGTGAGAAAACAACAATGTTACTCTCCTCATTTCATATTTGTACATTTAAGCATTTTATTTTGTACCGTATTTTTTTTTTATTGTACTTCTTCAATATATATTATATTTGTTATATTAATTAGTACTACTACAAGTCTACAAGGACCTAAATAAGAAAACACCTCCGACCAAAAAAAAATTACACATAAATTACATGTGTTAAGCCTTAGGGACGTGCTCACCAAGTAGTTAGTTAGAATTTTATTTTATTTTTATGCACAGTAGTTATAATTATCTAGAACATCTTGTATTGTATAAGCCCATGTAATACTTGTACATAGAGGGTGTGTACCCCACGTAATATATCATCAAACATTCTAAACTCACAACGTACCTGTACCAAATTGGTCATTTTCCCTAAACATTTGTCTGTTTAATTGAACCGCATCTTAAAGATTTTTGCAACTAAGGACTTCTGTTTAATTTTCCCCATTATTAAATCCGAATATGTTCTCTTACCACAAAATTAGCAACATAAAATGCTTAATTATGTTTTCAGACTATTACCTAGATCATTGACTAGGTTGAGTTTTGACTAAATATTGTATGGTAAAACAACATTATCTATACCTTTCTTTTTCTTTTTGAGAAGGTGGATGTGCTTTATTTACGACATTATCTATATTAAACCATAAGAGTAATTAGGTCATGTGTGAAATAAATTTACAAAATAAACTTTGATTATATATCCTCCAATACAAGCAAACCCTTATAAATATACTGAGACAGATGTGAAGTCAATATGTGAAATTAATTAACAAAAAACTTAAAATTTATTCTTTGTTCTTTGTTCTTGACACATTGCGCTGGGCATTCACAAAATATCACGTATGGTTTTCACTTTTGTACGATGAACCTCCACATGATCGTATTAGTACCCGGCGCAAATTCTCAATTTAGTTGCTACATCCAGGACCGCCAAAATAGAAATGGGTACCAAATTCTTTGTGATCCTTATCTTCTGCAACATGTATATCATAGCATGAAGGTTTGGTCACGTAAGGCACAAGTTTCTCTGGATTTCCCAAAGCACCAGTGACGCCCACGGATGCAATATTGCGAAAATAACCTGCTTTTCCATAGCCTTCTTTGGAAAAATGACCACTTCCCATTTGAGTTGGTGAGTGATGATCCTCTGTGGATTGGTCTATATTATAAATCTCCCCACCCCAGTCAATTGAGTCAGAGCCATTTTTTAGACTTGTGAAGATGGAATCAGGCCAGTATCCTATAATTCGATCTCCCACGCTGACCCACCACTCTCCTTTCCCAAGAACATTCTGAAACAGATATTCAAATATTTCAGAGCATAGTTGGAATTAGATCGAGCTACACCATGGATGCATATACATAGAGAAGAACTTACCTATCCCGGCCTGGCCCGGCCCCATGTGATTCCACATGGCATCCTTCCTTCTTTCATTGGCTCTCTCTCTTCTCTCACTCTCTTTCTCTCTCTTTTTCTCTCATCTCTTGTCTCTATCCCTTTCTTTAAGAGATGCCACATCACTACAACATGAGGATAGATAATTTTTTACTATACAGCTGGATATATGGTTTGCATTAAGGTCAAAAAAATCAAAACAAAAAGGAAAAGATAAATCCAAGTTCTCCTATAATAATGGTTGTTTTGAGCACTAATCCTATGTTGGTTGGGTTCTTAACACTGGAGTAGCATGTTAAACAACTACTGGACCTCAAAAATTTGAACTCTCCCGTGGCCACATTTTACTTGTGGAGAGGCAAACAAGTATTAGCTAGCTACTTAATTACATACCTTGAATATGGTTATTGTTATGTCATATTGCTTCCCATTGTAGCTGGAAACAGGTTCTATGGGATAACCAAGGACATATTTTCTGTTTGTTTGCACGAAACCAGGACATTGAAGATCTTTGCAACCAGTGCGTCGGTAGCCATCACTCTTACAAAATTAAACCACCAAGGATGAGTATTAGTAAGAGAAGCCAAAAATAGCTTCCACAAATTAGTAATAAAAGCATATATAAAACTAGTCAGTACCGTATTTTTGGTATCACATATGTATCACCCTCCAAGAAATTATTGTGTGTGATTGTAATACTACGTGACATAATGACGTGGTATTACCAATCCACTTAAATTGTAACATATGTACAATTATTAATTTCTAAAACCCTAAATTCTAAAAAATATTCTTAAAATCGTACATATACATGTCATAATCTAAGTGGATTGGTAACACAACGTCATCATGCCACATAGTGTTACAGTCACATACAATAATTTTTCAATAGAGAACTTACCCATACAATATTAGATAAGATGGATCGATCACCTCTTTTAAAAATGTGATACACATGTGAAATAAAAGATGTTATACACGTAGCATTACTTGATATATAATCATCATGAAGGATACATACTAATGATGCAAACTTACAGTCCAAAATATGAAGAACCTTGTTCGATTGTCGATCGGGCGAATTAACCTAGGACCATAAAATAATGTTTCAATTTCCATTTTGCCTTGATCTTTATGTTACATTTTTATGTTAATATTTTGAAGAAATCATATATCAAAAGAAATGAAGGGAGAACTTGAAACTCACAATCCATCCAGCTTCCACAGTGTTTAGTTGTTCATCACGACCTGCTTTAACCCATATTTCAGATACACTGATTTCTTTGCCAAATGTTGCAGGGTTCCATACGTTGATTGCTCCATGTGCACCATAGTACGTAATGCCAGTACCAGACAATGAAACTAGGGCATACTATATAATTAAGAAAACAATTAATATCAAACTCAATAGAGAAAATTCTTTGGTAAGAATTCGTATGTCATACGAACACTTTTTTAATCTCTGGATTTAATTGGCAAGTTCACTTTATAACAATAAGCTAGGTTTAGAGACTATACCGTTGGATATGTTCATATAGCATATGAATTTTATAGACAAACTCTCAAAGAATGGTTAATTGATGAAATTAAGAACTACCTCTTTACCATGGGGAGTATCAAGCTCTATGATGGGATTAACTTGTGTGGAATAATGCCGAGTGAATCGGTTAGAGGGACGACGTTGTTCATATCTGTGTGTTCGTAAAATGGGGATTGTTCCTTCTGGGCATTCTCCATTCTTAACCCAATCTTGAATGAGCTTTCCTTGAAGTTCTCCATCATCGGGGCGGCCACTTACAAATGCAGTAGTACTTGGTTTCAACTATGTCCACAAACAATAGGTTTTTTCAACTTCATTAATTCCCTAATAAAATTAATTCAATGGATACTAATTGTGAATTTATGATCCATATTATTAGTAAGAAACAAAAGGATCCATCGTTTTACTACATGTGATATATGATCGAGTTATTAATAATTTATGTTCACGAACATTAATGTGATATGACATATAATATGACATTGTGATTGAGAATCAAATAAGTATTTATGTGATTAATAATTTAGATTGATCACAGTCTAATAACATAATCTGTCAGATTTTCTAAAAAAAAATTGTTCATAACGGATAATATTATCTTGTCAGCCAAACAATATAAGATTGAACCATATATTCATGTTAAAATCAACATATATAATCAATAATCTAGATTTATAGATTGCCTTGACTGTAATGTCCATTATTAATATTAGAGAGCTATAGTATGGTACAACATTACCAATTAATTTTAAGGTGAAAGCAAACCTGTAATGTGTGACTCTGGAGAAGGGGATGATCGAAAGCAAGTTGTTTATAAATATCAACACAATCTATCAAATCACCATTGTCACTCTGCAGAAAGTTCAATATTGATTATTTATTCATTAGTTCTATAACATTCAGATTATCCATGCACAAGAAAGAAAATTTGAAAGAATAAAAAAAAATAGGAATATTAAAGAAGATTAGACAAGAAAAGATCGAATTAAGGATGTCGTCATAGCTGGTTATAGTTTACCTCTATAGTTTTGACTGTTCCCTTATGTAGAACCAAGCCTGTATTTTTCACAGTTTCAATTTTTCTTCCATCAACATATTCAGTAGGAATAATACTCAACAGAAAAGATAAAGATATGAAGGCCAAAATGCAGCCTCCGAGTTTAGTACTGTCATGACTTTAATAATAAGCCATTGAAGAAATTGAACAATGAATACAAAACACGAAATTCATTGACATATATACGAATATGTATATGTATATGTACTGACTACAGAAACGCACCAACAATCTCTAGATAGTAATACTTTAATTACAATTAATATTGTTGCATGTACCTGCAATTTCAAATATTCTAAAGAGGAAACAGTTTTTTTTTTCTTTCTATGAAAATCATGAAAGGATTTTGATATTAGAAACTAAAATATTAATATTTTTCCGATTTATGTTAAGAAATAACAACTGGGGCCTATCCGATGAATTCTAAGCTGTCAGCATGCTTAGACCAAAAAAAAAAAAAACAGATTTCAGTCATTGCACTTCACTTCATCTTGTCACAATTTCGAGATACATAACATGAACAAATATTTAATATATGTGTGCTAATGACCTTTTGATCTAGTAAATGACACTAGGGACATGAATTCGAAACTCATAAATTGTAATTAATTAATTAGAAAAAAAAAAGATATATGTGTAATTATCACATTAAAGCTTACAATCAATTATATAGGGACACACAAAATAAATGAAAATTGAAAAAAAAAAAATTAGAACTGAATCAGTTCGATTTGGTTTTGAGCACTATATTTACAAATTAGAGTTATATTTTTCTTTTTGGTCTGAAAATACTTAATTTGTACAAATTAGAGGTTTTTTATTATTTCAGTATAGAAATTAGAGTTAATGTTTATATTATTATTTTTTTAAACTAGAGAGAAACGAATTCTAAACTTTTTATCTCGCTATTCTTCCCCAGTTTAACTAATTCGAGGGCTTACGCTCAGAAGTTTACTCCCAAAGTCAAAGTCACAAAGTCAAACTTATTATATATGATTTTAAACTTTATTATTGATGGAAATGTGCATTTTGTTATAAACATAATTTGTCAAAATGTCCCAATGAATTCCTAAGTCATATCATAAAAATTGATTTTATGATTGAGTATTCTAATTCCATATATATTAAAGTGTTTTGAATGTTTTAGGTGATTGGAATAAATTGAAATTGAGGTTAATCATAACCAGTTAATTAAGAAGACCAGAGGGGCGCCAGACATGGCGGTGGTGGCCGGGTGGTTGTTGTCCCATCCTCACTATGTGTCTGGGGCTGATTTGCCTCATGGTTTTCTTTGGTGTACGCGCGTAATTGTTGTATGTGTTGCCATTATGATTAATTAAGGGTCTATTTAGTATTGTTTTTTAGAATTGTTAAAAGTATTTTCAGATTAATAAAAGCATTTTTTTGTTGCGTTTGATAAAAATAAATAAAAATAATTATAGATTATAAAAATACTTTTAAGTTATTTTTTTAGTAGAAATGCTTCCAATAAAAACACTATTGATCGAGTATAAAAACAATGCCAAATGAGCCCTAAATACTCATGACCTAGTTGTTCAATTCCCTATTTCAATTTGGACCTTAAATGTTTTGGTGCCAACATTCAAAATTTGAAAACCCAATTGGTGTGTTTTAATTGTGATTAAAAGCGGCCATGAACTGCCCATGTACCCATTTACCTAACTTACCACAATATATGACCTTTATGAAAATTTCATGATTTGGATGATATATATATATATATTCAATTATGAATTGAATGAGATCGAGAATGATTATGAACTAGGCCTTAAAATATTTGAGTTAAGTGATTAACCATTAGTTCAATGTGATGGCTTGCCTCTTTATCTTTCTTCAAATTGCATATTATTCTCTCTCCCAAAATATACCTCCCTTTATACCCTTTGGGCTAGATTCTTTTATTAAATGTTGCAATAAAAAAAATCCGAAGAATGTGAGATGTTGGAGAAAACCGAGATGAGCACACAAGTCCAAGACTACTAACATTCAAAACATTTAACTATATAGTCCCCTCAAGCCCGCCTGAGAAAGTGGGCGATTCACTCATCCTTCCTACGTTCCTCGTCCGTGCGATGCTCCATTGATTTTTCTTTGGAGTAAACTCGTTGACTGAGAAAGGCTTTTCCTTGATGGCGGGAATGGGTCGAGGTTTGAGTTTTCTTTTACAGGTCCCATATTTTTATAACCCTCAATTTTGGTTTTATTTGTATCAGACCCCACTTTATTCATTTATATCTCATTGGGAATAGGTATTAATTTTTTTTTTTTTTTTTTCAGTGAGAATAGCTAATTGGTTAAGGGACAGTGTGTTCAACCTCTAACCTTGAATTGAATAAGCTATAACTGCCTATAAGTCCACTACATTATCCCTATTTAATTAGATGTATAAAAGTTGGAGATACAGTCGACTTGTTACTTCTTCTAAGAGGCGTACCCTTTTGTACAAACGACCTCATGAAATTCATCATTGGCATATTAGCAAATGCATCATCTTAATTTAATTCACTCAATATGTCCAAAGGCTTTGGGGGTGGGGGAGGGGGAGGGGGAGGGCAAGAATCAAACTTTAACCTTAAGTGCGAGGATAAATACTCTATTTCTTGCGCTATAAGTCTCTTCAACCCCACTTACAAATTTTTTATAACCCTCATATTGGCTCGAGTTTCACAAGTTTCCGAATAAGGAATGCACTATCCATATTGAAAATGGCAAATGAGATGAGTTTCATATAGTGGTGCAACTCGGTCCGGGTTAACCTGATGTTTAATTGAACTCATGTGGGAGGGTTTGAAAAAGACAAAATCCGGCCAAACTTAAACTGACCTCAACTTGAATTTTTGGGTTCAGCTTGGATAGAGGTCATGCCCATCCAAGTCCGAACTCGAATTCCAACCTAAATTGTATTAGTAGTAGAGCATATTACAAGTTATACCCTCAAGGTTTGAGGTATTTCACAATTTGCACTTTATCATTTTAATTTTTTCAATTTAGTATCTCACAATTTGATTTACTGATTGAGGATCCCATTTTTGTCGGCCACATTACACCCCTAGCTTCATAAGAATAAGAGACAATCAAACCAATTTGGCCTAACGGGGTAATGTCGGTCGCTTACATCCTCAATTAAATTGCGGCAGATAGAATAAATAAATTAAAAAAAAAAAAAAAAACTAGAATTGAATCAGCACAGGCTTTGGTCGCTTTTTTACTCTTAAAAATTGAAAACTGATCCAGTTAAATTAGTAAGAAAAAAAAAAATGAAATCAATTAGATTAGATTGGATCGTTTGATTTGAAATCTGATCAGTTTATTTTGCTTTTTAAACAGCCTTTCCGAACAATAATAAATCTATAATCTAAAATAATAATAAGAGTAAATTTTAACAAGAGTCTAGATACAATTAGTACAATACTACAAGGCCACATCAAGGTTACAAATTAATTGAATCGCCTATGAAATTAGTGGTGGTTTGGGTAATTAGGTCTCTCTCGACTTGAAGATGGCAACAATTTAAGACCCCACTGTCACTGCAGTTCCCTCGCAAGCTTTGCAAATCCTGGAAGAAACATTTTGAGCAAATGTTTGAAAAGACTAACATAGCAGAAGCATCAAAACCGAAATGAAGAGAATTCTGAACCTTAGGAATGAGAATCATGATCACAACTGGGGTCAACAAAGCTCCAAAAGGCAAACGCACTCAATATGAGGAGTGTGTGGGAACATGTCTACTGGCTGTACGCTCTTTAACTTGTAACAGCCTGTTATATTTTTCTCTGGCTGCACAAAATATTTGGTAGGTTATACAACCAAATATCAAAGAAATAAGAATCGAAGGTAAAAAGCAGATACATACCACGCCATGACAGAGATAATCAAGGTCACGTGCACATGTGGCAGGATTACACGATACATAAATTATGTGTGGTGCCTTCAGCTTTAGAAGAAATTTAATCAACTTCATGTGCATTCCTGGACGGTTTGGATCTGCATGATTCACCATGCAAAATGAAGGTCAGAGGCAAATGCTGTATATTCTCATTAAGAAAGGCCATAAAATCAGAATGTTTTTCAAGTGATAAGAAGTGAAGCTAGATGAATTAAGAGATCAGAGAGAAAGAAGAAAGAAAAAAACCTGAAATAACTATGTCAGGCTTAGGAAAATTGTTCCCAAAACTTTCATCAATTTTGTTAAGATCCCCTTGGACAAATGTGGCATTGCAGATGCCATTCAGCTTGGCATTCAGGCCAGCATCTGCAATGGCTTGAGGAATTATTTCATATCCATAAACATGTTTGGCCCTGCAACAAATACGCAGCACAATGTCAGATTTTAATAAGGCCTTTAAAACAAATGAACAGTAAACAACTACCTTCTGGCCAGTGTCAGACCAATGGTGCCAGTTCCACAAAACAGGTCAAGAACAATCTCTGAGTCATCTCCTCTGAGACCAGCACAATCTTCTATGAGTTTATATAAAACCTCTGCCTAAGCATTTAAACAATTTTGGCAGTTAATTTTCATGGATAGTATTCACAAAGAATATCTCAAGAAATTAATTAATTAATTATGAAAAAGAAATGAGATGAAAACAAGCATTGGTTGTTAAGGTGCTAATCTTCTGTCACATTGCATACCTGGTGAGTATTTGTCTGGAAGAACGAGTTTGCTGATATTTGAAATGTAAGCCCTCTTAAGTTCTCCGTGATGCTAGATTTTCCATATAAAGTATATTCCTCCTCCCCAATAGATGTGTTACCAACAGAAGTATTTACATTGTTCATGACACTTACCTATC